>NC_143129.1:25771000-26468000 GCF_059928025.1 Delphinapterus leucas
CTATTGTGTTACCTGGTAGGGTACCTCCCAGGATCAACAGTCCACTTCCCTTGAAAGGGACGCATGAGCGTGTTCACGGAGACACAAGCTGGGACCCCCACCTCCACACGGAGTGCGCGGCGCACACACACTCTCTCTCACACACACGCGCGGAGTGTATAAAGAGATCTGCACCCCTGCAGCAGAGGGTCGGGCGTAAATATATATTGCCCGTGAAACCATCCAGACTAGCCTAGGAAACCTCCCAGAGAAATACTGAGCTATCCCCTCTCCCTCGCTAGTCGTCCTTCCACCTCTAGTCAGAGGCTGGAAAGAAAATGAAGTGGTCAGAGAATGCTCCTTCCCCACTCCTGGGGCACTTAACATCCCCCTTCGCAACACAGCGCACTAACAAGTCCCTGGCATTTAAAACTGCCGCAAAGCGTCCCAACAAACCTCATTTTTTCCTCGCCCCCAATCCAAGTAGACTGCAGAGAGAGTAAACGCACAGGGCAGCGTGAGGCAACAGCCGGAACCCTTTAACCTCACCTGCTGTGGCTCTTCCGTGACCATCGCAACACACACACACACACACGCACATACTCACACTCACACCGCCTTACACTCCCGGGCTCTCGGGAGTAGCCACGGTGACTTCCACTTACTTCATAAATAAGTGTAACCCTCCACTATCTGGCGCTCCGCTTCGGCTGTGGATTCGCGCATTCAGCCCTCATTCACTTGGCTTCATTGATCTCCAGCAGCAACATAGTTACTTTCTCTTTTGCTACACTGTAAATGTAAGGTTCTGAGGGGGCGGGCCGGCTGCCGACCGACGGCGCGTTGGACCAATAGAAATCCAGAGAAAGCTAACCGCTACCTCGCAGCAGCCCGCGGCCAATGGGTGGCTGGAGAGGGCGGAGCCAGGGCGTGGCCTTGCCTCCTTAAGGAGGGTTTATCCGACGCCGCTTTGGGTCCACAGTGTTATAACACGGGCGGTGATGTCATTGGCAACCAATCAAAAACTTAAAAGGGCCAACTGGGGCCCGCGCTGAGCAGCTGCTCTCTATTTACATGTAAACCGAACCTGCAGGACGCAGTTAACCCTTTCCGGAGCTGGATTGTCAATGGGCTGGACTCGCCGCTCCAGCTAAAACTGGCTCTGCCCACTTGGCGGGATCCTCCTAAGTCCCCTCACCCCCGGACAGACCACGCTATTTCTTTTCCCTTCTTACTCTGGACGGATGATCAAACGTGTTGGAGTAACTTTCTACAGGCAAGTGGCAACGAGAATGATCACTCTCCCCAGCGGGAAAAACAGGTTCTCCGAGTCGCCCGACGTGACTTGATAAACCCAAGATTCACAGACGTCGCCGAGCCACCCGCGCGGGGTGATGCATGTGAGCACGCCGCCAGGGGCGTCGCCTCTTCTCCAGTCCGCGGCTTGGGGCCACGCGCTGGGGACCTGGGCTCTGGGGCGTCTGGTGACCCGGCCGTCTGCCCACGGGCAGTGAGGCCCTCCAGCCTCGCCGCGGCCCGATTCCTCCGGGCCACCCCCTCGGCCCCGCGCCGCCAGGAAGCGTCGGCTGCCCGCCCGCAGATGTCGCTGCCCCTCCGGCTGCCCTACTGCTACCCAGCGCGGAGGTGGCGCGGCGCCCTCTGGCTCGCCTATATCTGCGCCCCTGTCACGCCCCCGCTTTCCCCGCCTGCCTACCGGGGCTCCATCCGTAGCACGAAGGCAGCGCTGCGGAGGGCTGCTCGGAGGCGGCGGCCTGGACCCGGGCCAGAAGCTACAGGGGGCGCGCCCCGAGGGGCGGCACAGGCGCCACCCCCTAGGCCGGGCGTCCCGGGGCCTGGAGTGCGTCTGCCTCGCCAGCCAGGCCTGGCCCTCTGCCCGCCCGCGCCCCCTCTCCCACCCCGCCCGCAGGGTCCTCGCGCCCCGCTCCTCAGAGCCGCGCGCGACCGACCCGCAGCCCGACTTCCCCGCGCGCCTCGGCAGTTACCGGCCACCGCGTAGGGCCCCAGCGAGCCGAGGACCGCCTGCCCGGAGCTTCTGGAACAGCAGCGGCTGGCGGAAAGGAGCCGGAGCTGAGTAAATAACCGACTGAGTGTGGCCGGCGGAGCGTCGTGAAGGCGGCGCTCCCCTCTTGGTTCTCGCGACTGTCGCCGGAGTGGTCGCCGGCTGAGGCGCGCGGCAGAAGAGGGGATTGGATTGGGGGGAGAGGGGGTGGGAGGATGGCGAGCCTGCCTGTGCATCATCAGGAAAATATCAGGGAAACTGCGGGAAAGTCTTGAGGTACGAAAAGAAGTGGAGATGAGGAGATGAACTGCAGAGAGTTTGCATCAAGGAATCCTAAAGAAATAGAGTTTTTTCCTTTTCCCCCCTCTCCTGTCTCAGAGAGCGCTAGAGAATATTTGACTATGATTTCTTCTTACCAGATTGAAGGTGTTTGGAGACATACTTCAGGATCCAAGCCTAATAAGCAAGCTAAGTGGCAGCGACATATTCATGTCATTGGCTTTAAGTGCAGATCTGAAATCTGACGATGCCAAACCTTGGCCGGCTGACCAGCTATGCTCAATGAGCTGAGAGATCCCTTTGAGTACCTCTGGGGAAATATATATTCTCATATTCCCATATATGCATAGACACACAGTCCGGGTTTCACGACAGTGTTTCAGACTGAAGTAAATGCACGCAGTCATCTTAAACAGGAAAGCATTTTTGTTGCCCCACGCCCCACAACTCACACACCAACACACATAGACAGTACCCCTTAATGATAACTAATGAGTGGTTAGGGTACACCATTTGATCCTTACACCTTTGGGGATCAGCAGGTCCTGGCCAAGAAAGGTGGGTTCTGGATAATTTCCACAGAAATCAGAAAAGAACTTCCCAGAGACTCTAACCCTGGATCTATTTGGAACTTTAATAGCTTGCCTTTTCCTATCCATAGGTAAGTATTGAAAAAAATATTCACTAACTCAAGGTTGGAGAGTTCTGGTTATAAGTCCTGATTCTGACTCACTTCTCTTGTATCTGTTCATCCAGAGTCACTGTATTTATTTATCTGTAAAATAGCAAGACCCCAGCTTAGAAGAAAAAGGAAAAAGTTCTGGTGCAAGCACTCAGGGGGGAAAAAAAGGATCGTCTGCAGGTAAAGGACATTCAGTAAAAAAAAAAAGAAAAAAGCATTGTGTTTGCTTTAGCAAATAGGGTCCCTCTATTTAAAAGTACTTATGATCTGTAAGTTATGAATTCAATGCTAATATCTCAGTATCTATCAGTATCTAAGTCCAAACAAAGTAGGAATTTATACAATTGCAGAATAGTTCTTAAAAGTCTTTCTACAAGGCCCAGAAGGGGAAAGTAACTTTAAAAAGAAATGTAATTCACTGAATGAGATGATTATTTTATTAGAGTTTCAAACTGGTGGATTATTATAATTTAGTTGGCTAAGAATCTAGCCATCCAGGATGAAAAATTGGGAAAGATGGCAAAATTCCTCATCATTTATCAAGCCTGAAACATGAAATAAACATATACAAAGATGTAATTATTTTTTAAGTTAAGCATCTCTAAGTGTATAGTTCATACTCAAATTGCAGTGGTAGAAAAAAAAACAGATTACAGATGGATTTTTTTTAGTCACTACTCTTCTAAGCTTCTTTTCTACAAAAAGAGGTGATTTTGTTCCATGTTTTGAGTCATAAATGTGGAAATAGTATCTGAAGTACTACCCTTAGATTTAAATTTGTAATACCAACCAGCCAATGTCTATGAACCTGATCTGTGTACAAATAACTGGCAAAGCCTTAGTGTTCAGTTTTAGTCCCAAAGAAACAGTGAAGCATCTTCTCTGCATTTGAGTGTTCTAACATGATTGTACTGAGCCATTTCTTTGTTCCTACAAACAAACATCATGAGAAAAATATTTATTGTTATTTTCAGGGCAAAACACCATGTGTTAAAGCAAAAAGATGAAGCTAACTTAAGCCAGCATATAAGACATAATATGGATAATGTCGAACAAATGTATTAATTAAATGACTGCCTTTATGTTCACGCAAATGGTTAAGTATGTGGGAAATAATGGCAGCAGGTCAGGACTGGGTGAGAGCCAAGTTTTCAAAATAATACTCAAGGTCAAAGTGGATTCCTGGAGGTACTAGAATTAAGGCAGAGAAAGGCTTAGAGAAAATTTAGCAAGAAGAAATTGCAGGATAAAGGTGATATTAAATCAGCAAGAAGTGGGGAATGAGCTGAGGGATAGAAAAGTGAGGGGGCAAGCAGTTGAGGTCACTGAGACCAGTCTGTTGAAATATCCTATGACATTTCTAGGCCTAGAGGAAGGTTGAGGAGAAGGATCCCCTGCAAGAGGAGACCACTGCAGTACCTGTGGGTGAAGGAAACAGAAGTGGACCCATCTGCCTGTCTCACTGTCCATGAGTTTGAACACAGGAGGCCTATACAGATCTTTCCCTTTACATTCATGGGTAAAGTGCACTTGGGACTCAGGAAAAGGCTCTGAGGCATTTAAGGTTCTTTATCTTTGTGTTTGGTGAGGTAGCCACTTGCCACATGTGACTGTTTAATGCTTGAAATGTGATACGTCTGATTTGAGATGTGCTGTAAGTTTAAAATGCACACCGGATTTTGAAAACGTCATATAAAAAATGTAAAAGATCTCCATTACTTTTAAATTCATTACATATTGAATTGTTTATAGTTTGGATACTTTGAGTTAAATAAAATATGTTAATAAAATGAATTTTACCTGTTTCGTTTTTACTTCTTAGACAATGACTATTAAAAAATTTCTACCGACTTATGCAGTTTACATATTTCTGTTGGCCAGTGCTGTTCTAGAACCGTAATTGCTCCTTCGATTTGAGGTCACTTTGGTGCCGAAGGCACCAGAACCACAGAATGCTAGACCTGGAGGGGACTTTAGAGCTTATCTAGGCCAGTGGCTTTCAAACTGTGTTAGGATGAGCCAGAGGGAGAAGGGATGCAATGCAAGTGGGGATGAGTGAATCCATGCAGCAGTGAGCTGGTGGGGCTCTGAGGCCACGTCCCACCCCGCCACTTCTCCACACTTGAGATGTATATGAATATATTATTCCTGAAACTCCAAAGTAAGATTTCATTTGAAGGAAAGATTCTGGTACTTTTATGTGTTCTTTTTTTTTTTTTTTTTAATCCTGGTCCACTGTTTTACCATGAAGCCGATCTGAGACCCAGAGAATGGAGAGGGCATGGCCCAACACCATGCTTGACCTCAGGACTTGACCTCAGCCCTCATTTCAAAGTCCAGCCTGACAGTAGAGTTGGTGACTGACCAGTTGGCTTGGGGGAGTTAAGAAGCTCTCTGTCTCAACTGCATTGAGAAATCCCCTTTCCAGGCAGTTAGTTTTTCCTCCCCTTCCACTCACCTGCCATTTGTGACCTCACAAATGCCTACTGCTCTTTGTCAAGAGAATTCTGGATAAACCCAAGTGTGTGGATCATTGACACCAACTTATTTCCTTGGAAGAAAAACAAAAACTAACTCACTGGCCCTTGGTTTCTGGCAATGCATTGCTCTGCAGTGGATGGCCTATTATTATTACATGTTGCTACATCAAAGACTTAACATTTTCCCCTTTGCCAAGCTGAGCAATCATTTTCTCACTAGGAAATGCCATCAGATCCAGAGTCTCCCAGCCTCAGGAGGCTGTGTCAGATTGTGTTGTGTGTTGTGGGATGCAAAGATAGAAGATAAACACGCATCCTTAGCATTCCTAAACCCCCTTAGGACTTGTTGCAGGTCTAACATGAAGGAATTAATCTAACCTTCTCAGCATCTCTTAGCAAGTTAAGATGGTACCGCTTCCGGATATTACAAGTTCCCTTTAGATTACTGAGTGTGTCATAATGATCCTCATTTCCTTTACAATTAAACATTGACTGAACTGATTCTAAAGATTTGGCATTTGGAAAAAAAAAACAAAAAACAGGTAACATTTCTTAGTGTTTTGCTTTGTGCCAAGCACAGTTGAAAGAGATCCACAGGCATTAACTCATTTCAATCTTCACATCTACATGGATGCTGTAAGTAGGTACTTTTATTAGCCTTAATTTAAAGATGAGGAAACAGAAGTACAGACGGATTAAGTAATCTGCCCCAAGTCACACAGCTGGAAAGCAGCAGAGGTAACATTTGAACCCTGACAATCTGGCACAAGAACATCTGCTTTTAACCATTCTGTGTTATTTAATTCATGGTCTCTGTGATTGTATAAACTTTTATCATATCCCCTTCAGCCTCCAGACTGCCAGGATATTTTTAATTGTCTCCTTGTAAGAATTTGCTGTTTTTTCTCTACTTTCTCCCGAACTTCTGAGTCCATTATGTCTTCGTGTGGTCTCTCTCACTACTGCATCCTCCATGTTTGGGACCGCATCAATCTTCCACTTGGTTTCCAGAATTCTCCCAAATAGCGCTCTAAACTTTGTCAATGTTTTGATTTTACTGCAGGCTCAACTTACAGATTCAATGAAGGGCCTATGACATCTCTTTTGCCAACCACGCCTTGTCGTGTTGCTGTCCCCTCCCTAACAGGAGCTAGCACACAGTGTGAGCTCAGTAGGTTCTGTTGAATGAATGAATGAGTCAGTGAATGAATGAATGAATGAATAACATTTTTCTTATATGTGCCCTTGAATTGCTGGATTTTTTTAGATGCATACCCTGGTTCATCTGATGCTTTTCTAGCTACTGATTTGGTCTCCTCTGAAGTCCCTAAATTCAATTGTCTTCTGAATTGTTTATGCACATGTTAAGTGTCTGTCTCTGGGGACTCCCACTGTTTACACATCACTTGTTTGTTAGCATACTTAGAGTGTAACTCCAATTTAGAGTTGGAGTCCCCCCCACTCTCCCCTTTGGTAACCATAAGTTTGTTTTCTATGTCTGTGAGTCATTTCTGTTTTGTAAATAAGTTCATTTGTATCATTTTTTGAGATTCCACATATAAGTGATACCATATGATTGCCTTTCTCTGTTTGACTTACTTCACTAAGTATGATAATCTCTAGGCCCATCCGTGTTGCTGCAACTGGCATTATTTCATTCTTATTTATGGCTGAGTAGTAATCCATTGCATTACATTGCATCCAATCCATTCTTTATCCGATCATCTGTCAATAGACTTTTAGGTTACTTTCATGTCTTGGCTATTGTAAATTATGCTGCAATGAACATTGGGGTACATGTATCTTTTCAAATTAGCATTTTCTCTGGATATATCCCAGGAGTAATTTCATTTTGTTCATAAATTATTTCCTTGAAGTTTTGATTACAGGGCTGGGAAAGGTATGTTTGGGCAGAGAGTGGGCAAGGACTGGTCAAGTAGAGGAAATGTTGCCAATTCCAGACATTTTGTTTTCATGAGCTAAAGAGACTAGAACAGAATCTGGCCACAGAACGGAGTTGTCGAAATCTTTGCAGTCAAAAAATGAGGTAGTACTGAGGCTCAGTATGGCTGTCCCCAGTAGATGCTGGACCTGCACTCCTGGGATGGGAGGGAAGCAGTCAGGCTGCTCATCTTGGTGCATCTCTGTGAGGGGCAGCTCTGACCCAGACACCATCTGACTGTTTTTATGCCAGGCCAGGGGGCTTTAAGTATGAAAAAAGCTAGTACCAGCCCTTGGGGAAGCTAGGTGAGTTCAAATGCATGCCCAGAGACACTCTGTTCAAGCCTAGAACCCCAAAGACAAGTTTCTCTGATCCCATAGTATGAGGAACAGATTGTGCCTCGTTCTCTCGTGAGGATGCAGAGCTCTCCTCCTGTGTTTTTAAGCTGCTGTGATCTTCATCTGTGATGGGTAATTTCATGTGTCAACTTGGCTGGGCCACGGTGCCCAGAGAGTTGATCAAACATGATTCTGGATGTTTCTGTGAGGGTGAAACCGATGTTTAAATCAGTGGACTTTGCATAAAGCAGATTGTCCTCCATAATCTGCTTGGATGTCCTCATCCAATCATTGAAGGCCTCGGTAGAACAAAGACTAATCTCCCCCAAACAAGAAAGAATTCTACCAACAGATGGCCTTTGAACTTCAACTGCAACATTAGCTCTTCTTAGGTCTCCAGCCTGCCATCCCATCCTACAGGTTTTGGACTTGCCAGCCTCTATAATCCCATGAGCAATTTTCTTTAAAAAATCTCTCTCTCTCTCACTCTCTTTCCTAGTATATGTATACATCCTATTGGTTCTTTTTCTCTGGAGAACCCTGACTAATACACTAGTACATCCTTCTTCCCCTTTGTGGACAGAGCAAAGCCAAGCCTGGGAGATGTGCACTGTATCAAGTGTCAACACAGCTCCATTTCTGTCCTGCATTAACTAAAGACATGCTGAATTGACTGCATCTTCATCTTTGAGTGCCTTCATTTCCAAGAGTTTAAAACCACTCTGAAAGGGTGATGACTACACATTTAATAAATCTAGGATAGAAAAAAATTAATTAAAAAATATAAGCAATGATTATTGATAAAGAAGGAAAACAAAGTCCCCCTCCCTACCCCCACTATAATTTATTAGGAGAAAGTAGAAAAATGCAGTGAGGCTTCCGGCTTTAGAATTCTAAAGCAATCTAGAGATTGGAAAGATAAAATTAACCTAAGTTTCTGAGCCTCTCATTTGTGTCCATCTAGCCTGAAGGAAGAAAGATGAATATTATTGCTTTTCCCCCAAATGCATATTTAATATTTATCTAAACATCTTGAATTTTGAGCCCACCAGGAGCTTCCACATTTGGTACAGATTGCTTTCCCAGTTTTCTATCATGTATTAAGAAAGCCATTTTAAATCCCAGAATTAAGGTTGACATCTTGTTGCAGTTATTTATTCCTTGTTTTGCTTTCCCAAGTTAATTGACCTACAGTTGAATTATTATAAGATCTCAGCATAAGGGCCTAAGGAGTGGATTTGGCAAAATGAAGAGGTCACAGTTCACAAAACCACATTGGACACAAAAATGTACTGTATTTTTGCAGCTGCCTAATGTTTTCGGTTTCCCTGGCTCTTTATCAGGAATGTGTGAAGTGCTTGACCATGAATATACAACTGCCTGCTTCATCCTCCCTGGTTTCTAGCAGACTGGAAGTTCCCTGCCCCTTCTCTAAACCAGAGCTTCTCTAGCTCCAAGTATACACAAACCCCCAGGGTATATTGTTAAAATGTTGATTCTGATTCATTAGGTCAGGGGTGGGACTGGAGACTCTTCATTGCCTAACATGCTTTCTGGAGACTGTTGCAGCTGGTCCAGAAACCACACTTTGCCTATCTAGACCCACACCGTCTAATACGGCAGCCGCTAGCCACACATGGCTATCTGAGCACTTGAATTATGGCTAGTCTGAATAAACCTCTACTGTAAGTACAAAATTCATGTCAGATTTAGAAGATTCCATAGAAAAAAAGACAAAACATCTCATTAATAATTTCACATAGATTACATGTTGGAATAGCATTTTAGAAATATGTGATTAAATAAAACATATTACAAAGTCTTCCACGTGTTTGTTACATTTTTATATGGAGTTACTAGAAAATTTAAAATTACATCTATTGTTTGCATGTGTGACTTGCTTATATTTCTATTGGATAATGCTGTTCCAGATCAACAGAGCTGGCCCTAGAGGCATTTGCAAGAGAGAGTGAATTTCCTGTTCCTTTAACCACTTCTCGCCAGGCACCGAATCCATCTCCTTGGCTCCTTAGAACTTTTTCTCACCCCCTGCCCACCCATTCTAAAGTCACCCCCAGCACTGCTTGGCCATCTTAGATCCTGTCTGTCAGAGTGTATGCTCTCTAGCAAGCCCTAGCCAAAAATGACATGGAAACCCTCCAAAAATTCATTAATGGGGCTCTCTTTGGTGTTCCCAAAAAAGTTTGTGACACTTACGTAACATTCATAAAGGACCAAGTCTCTTAGCAAAAAGGGCATGGGTTTTAGAATCAAGAGACCCTGGAGTTTAATTTGATCAGTTTATTAGTTAATCCAAGAGCCTACTCTGTGCCTCTCTTTTAGATGCCAGGGATTCAGGGGTGAACAAAATTAACACATTCTCTGCCCTAAAGAACTTACAGTTTAGAAGAGAAAATACACATTAAACCAGAAACGGCACAAAGAAACAGATTACAAAATACCATTCCAACTTCTCTTTTTTTTACTTCTGCGAATATTCCTTTCCCTTTCTGAGCCTCAGTTTAATTTTTGGAATGGGAGCAATAACACTGCTTCCAAGGCTTTGTGAGGGTTAGAAATAGTGATTGTATTTATATAGCTAGCATAATGTCTGGCACAGAGTAGGTGCTCAATGAACAGTTGCTGGCTGGCTAAATAAAAGTGAGCTGATCATATTTATTTGTTTGCTTATTTCTATGCTGCCTGTTTCTGTGTTAAGGAAACAGCTGGTAAAGCATTATTTCTGGGTGAGGTCTATGAGGGTGTTTCTGGTGAGATTAGCATCTGAATCATCACAGTGAGGAAGACAACCTCACAAATGTGCATGGGAGTGACCATGACCCAATCCCTTGAAGGCCCAAAAGAACAAAAAGGTGAAAGCAGGGAAAATTCTCTTTCTCCTCTCCTGCCCTTTGGACATAGAAGTTCCTAGTTCTCTGGGCTTCAGACTCTGGGACTTATGCCTTAGAACTTTGGCCTTGAACCAGGAGTTACAACATCAGCTCCTCTGGTTCCCAGGCCTTTGGACTCAGACTGAATTACTGGCTCTCCTGGTTCTCTAGTTTGCAGTCTGTAGAGCTTTGGGGCCTCCATAACTGCATGAGCCAATTCAAATAACAGATCTCCTCTTATATATATATCTATACACATCCTGTTGGTTCTGTTTTTCTGGAGAACCCTGACTAACCCTGCCTCATTCCACAAACTGTTTGCAGTAGCTGGTTAGGCCATTGTCACACTGCAGATTGTAAGCGAACTTTGACTCCTGATGCCACTCAAACTTCCTGAGTACATTTCCCAAATTGATTCTTTGCACATAAGAAGTATTCAATAAATGTTTTTTGAATCAAACTATACCTGAAATGGACATTGCAAGTGTCCTGGTACAACGCTCCTCATTTGCAGAAAAAAGTAGTAGCCAGCATGGAAGTGACTTAGCCAGGAATACACTTTCAATAATAGTTCCAGAAAAGAATACACTGGTCCTATCTGCTAGGCATTTGTGGAAGGAAAAGAATTTGTGAAAAAGCAGTCAGAGAAATGAGGGAAGACCAGGGGACAGAGGAGCTTAGAAAGGAATTTCAAGAAAAGAGGATTTCAAAGTGTCTGATGTTGTAGGGAATTTTAATAGGTTGAGGTCAGAGAAGACACTTGGGCATGACAATTGGCACCAGGCTGCAAAGAGGCAGGGAGGTGGGAGCCAGGTGACAGTGGAGGTGACAGTGTCAAGGACACCCTTTCAGGAAGTGCTGTGATTAAGGAAGGGTAGGAGTTCAAAAGCTGGATGGAGGAAGGGGAAGCCCCAGGGGACGTTGTTTCAGAAAGGAGGATCTGGGTGCTTGCAGGCTGAGTTGAGTTGCTGGTTGACATGAGAGGCAGAAGGTCCAACAGAGGAAGAGGGCAGTTGTCAGCAAGAAGCCCCGGAGGAGGGAGGATAGATGAATGGGTCAGCAGGACAGAGACAGTTGTTAGCCAGGGGGAAACTTCCCTTTGGATATGAAAAGGAAATGTGAGTAAACATTCAGTTAAGCATTGAGGGGAGACCAGGACAGTTTAAGAAGTGAACAAAGAGGCAGGGCAATCTAGGGAGTGAGGAGGGCATCACATGCTGACGTTCTACCTGTGCGTCCAGCCCAGACCCTCCCGACCCAGCCTTCTCAGTGTGGTCCGTGGACCAGTGCGGGACCACGTGCTGCTTGTTGCTGGTTTAAATTCAGAGAAGCAGCTTGTGTCAGAAAGCACAAAAAAATTACTAAGCACACTGTTCAGTGCAGCTGAATTTTTTCCTCCTCTTTGAAAGTAGCAGAGTATTCATTAACCTTCTGGCCAGGCTCCCTTTCTCATCACGGCTTACAGAGCAGGTACTTTTGGGTAACACTGATACGTACCATCTCCTACTGACAGTTCTGCCTCAATCACCCCATAGACTTCTCTCACCAAACTGAACTCATCACCTCACCTCCTAAACCAAGTCCTGCTCTGTATTGTCTTCCTCAGGGAGTTGCTTCCTCTACCCACCAGGTTTCCAAGCCAGAAACATGGGGAAGGGCAGTTTATCCTACACCTCTTGCATCTTCCTTGATCAATCATTTGAAGTCAAGACCGAAAGGGATAACTTAGTTGACCTCATACTGAGCAGAAGTGATGAAATGGTCATGAAATGCTGCCTGACTATGGCTAAGGTGTTCTCGGAGACTGGACTGCACAGAACTCTAGCCACAGATGTGGAAGGCTCTAGAGGCTAGAAGTCAGGTGGGCCACTGCTGACATGTTTCCACTGGCTGTGGCTTCTCTCTCTGCATCTGGTACATTGGCAACAGCTCTCCTGGATCACATCAAAAGCAGCCGTGGCTGAGATCACCTTTCAAAATGAGAGTTCTACCACTTGTGCACTTTGTCAGCTACTCTTCATGTCTAGACGTCCCTGGTTTGTCTCTCTTTCAACTGAATATCATTATTCTCCCAACAATCCCCCTGCCAGCACCACTACTGTTTTGGCTTCTGCCCTTGACTTAGACCTTACTACTTACCATCTCATTTTTGCCTTCACATTCCTTTAAGATATGACTTGCAGAGTCTGGCCCCAGACTCCAACATAGCAATAGATGGTAAGACAGACCCAATTCTGACATTCTACCCTGGTCTTTAGGAGTCCATTTGCTACGTTGTCACTTTATGCCAAAGAATGACAGGTAGGACAGAGAAGGAAGTTTGGGGGTGGGCTGGGGGTAGAGGAAAACTAGCACAACCCTTTGGAGCCAAATAATAGATTATGGCTGGAAACTCCCGCCTTGGTTTGGCTCAAGGGCCACAGTTCTATTTGGCTGGCCCCTGGTTGACATAATTATTATTGCCAGAAAGTAATTTTAGAAAGAACTTAAAAGGAGGACATGGGTGATTAAAGTTCTAATAATAACATTTCTAAAAAGTCTGGGTTAATGACTCCATAACTCAGGTAAAAGAAAAGAGGCTTGAGGTGTTCAGGGATTAGTACCTAGAACTGAACTTGGAAAAAGATATTCTGTGGGGAAGTCAAGTAGGGCAGGGATAGATCACATGCCCCTAAGACATCCTGGGGAAGTAAAAAGAGAGAGATGGAGTTCATTTATTTACACTGAAATTTCCTCTAAAAATTTTGTGAGTAAGGTTTTACAAAGCAGATAATGTTTTCAACGCAATTGCTGAGCATCCCTTGTGTGCAAGGCACTGTACTAGTTCCTTTGGGAGATTCCCATGAGTGTCAGCAGGGCTGACCTGAGAGCTGGCTTAAGCATTCTGGCTGTTTATAGGCAGCATCTTCTTTGATTAGGCCAGTGTCCAACCTGATTGGCTGATGCCCTGCCAGTTGTTAAATATTTTGAATGTCACCCTTGGATAAAAGGCAAACGTTCTGTCCTAAAATAGCTTACAGTTTAGAGGATAAGATAGGCCCACAAATAACTACAGTGCAATGCTGTGTCCAAATAATTGTTACCACTGTATTCCACGTTGTCCTTTACAACACGCTGTCCTTTTCATACACTTTATCACATTTGAACTTCACAAGAGCTCTGCGGCGCGTGTTGTGCCTATTCTCATTTTGCAAATAAGAGAGCATGAAGTTCAGCAGGAAGTGGTCTTTCGCATTTCATAGAGCAAAACCCTGTCCTGACTGAACAGCATCTGATTTTTCCACAATGCCCATACCCTCCCTATTTAAAACAGGAGATTAATGAAAGCAAATAATTGTTTATTTCATGAATTAATTCTTGATTTCTAAAGACAGGTTTTCATACCCAGGTAACTAATGAAGATCAGACTTGTAGCTCTGTCATCCCAATAGAAAGTTACAAAAGCCTCATTCTGAGAAAGGAGATGTCAGGAACCTCAGGCAAGATACACAGGGGAATCATCCCGTCCCCCTCAGGCCCTCTGCTAGGCAGTTGTGTGTGAAACAAACAACTGCAAATCAAAACAAAAAAAGCTAGGGCAATGAGAGTGTGGATTGCAGAGGCAAGAACAGAAACAAACAAAGAGCGAGGAAGCAAACAAACAAAACCTTTAAAGATAAAGAGTAGCTGCATCCTATCACCATAGCACAGAACAATAGTGGGTGTTCCTCACCCTGAGATAAGTAGGTTAGACCTAGTGAAAGAAGGGTTGATGCCCACAGAAATAAGCTCGGGGTTTTTTGGGAATTCACTCATACAGAGCATCTCATTCTCCAAGGAGCCACCTACAAATGCTGCTACTCTTAAAGCACCTCAAGTCTTTATAAACATAGTCACAACAACACGTCTTTAAGCCACAGGGAGGGAAACAAAATACCTCCCAAGTGAGCGATGCCTACAGTCTGTATCATCATTTGTCCAGTGCTCCTGATATAAGAGGATGCCTAGATCCAGGCTCTCAGAGCTGGGACTCTCTGGCTGATTTGATGTCTTCTCTTCTGCATCTGGCATGCATCTTAGCCATGTTCCATTCATACTAATCCCCTGGAAAGATTACCTTCATGGAACCTTGCAGAAATACCATGTCAGAATAGGAAGGGAACTTAGGAATGGTTTAAGGCACTCTCTCTTTTTCCAGGAAAAGAGCATGAAATTTACAAAAGTGAAATGACTTGTTCAAGGTCACAAGAGAGGTTAGTTACACAATTAATATTAGAGACTCTAATTTTTTGGTTGTTGCTACTAAGCATTTGTTCATTTCAGTGTTTGGAACAGCTTTACTATCACACGACTTGTGGAACTAAGTAACTCCACCTGGTATTGTAGTGTCAGACACAGAAATTAGGCCACCTTATTAGTAACTGCTCACTAGGACATCCTGTTCTCTATCTGAGGTGAATTTCTGAACAGTTGGGCGTAAATACACTTTTGATTATTCAGATTCCATTTTGTATATATTCAGGGATCTCTCTCTGGCATATACTTGAAAGGGCGCCAGAGTAAACTTTTTCTGTGAAGCAAAGAAGCTTGTGACAGTAAATATTTGCTGCCTGATTAATTCTTTTTGTTTTCAATAAAAATTTAAAAATCCACTGGAGCTCCTGGCCTTTAATTCCCCTGGGCAAGAACTGCAGCCCTCTCTCCAGCCCTCAACTCCAAGACTCCTGAGGCAGAGTCCCTGGCCCTTTGGCCAGGCTACCCCACTAGCTTGGAGGCCCAAGGAAAAGGGATCATTGACCTTGACCTGGGGCACAGCCCCAGATATTCATAAGCTGAAGAGGCTGCACCATCCCTGTCAAAGCTTGTCCTGAGCCCAGCTCAATAGAAGAAGCTCATTCCCTCAGTCAGCCGCAAATTCTTTGCGGAACTTCTAGGGGTTCCCAGCACCCCCTGTAGCTGCCCAACAGTTGTCCATGTCCTCACCCACCCTCACCGCACCCCGCATCCTGGGTGACTCATTCTTCTGACAGCTCTAACTCTTTGTATCTTCAGGTCTGGCATACTCATATCACCATCATCATCTGGTGCATTTTGGCCACGTTGCTACAAGACTTGCACAAATTAAACATCCACGGGGCAGAGGTGCTGGTCAATTTTGTTCAGTCCTGAGTGCCCAGTCCTGAGACTTGGGCCGGGAACACAAGAGGTGCACACCAAGTATTTGATGACTAAATAAATGAATCTATTTTCAAAAGGGAAATCCTTGGCTCACCTCTGTCATGATGTCTACTTTCAGATGTCCCTCCTGTCTGAGGCTGTGTTCCTGCCCCCCTGGCACCTAAGACAGCCTGGCTTTGCCACTTCCTTCTCCTGGATGCTGCCACCAGCCCACCAGCCCAGTGGGTCTGATCCCTGCCTTCTATGTTCCATACCAGCTCCTGAGACCATCTTCCAGGTCTCCTTGGAGTGTTTTCTTCTTCCTGCCTGTAAGCCACCCTGCTTAGGCCAGTCCTAATGGATGGGGGAGCTCTCTCTATCCCTCATCTTGGGGAGAACATTTCCATCCAATGCTGAGTCCAAGTGCCACTTCCACAGTGGATGGCAGTCCCGCTGGCCCTGTCCCACCCTCCAGGGAACAGAACTGCCCTCTTTATGCGGAGTAGTAGCTCAGTTTCCTGTGACCCCTGTTACCTTGGACATGCCTCTCTCCTTGTGTGAAGGTCATCCAGAGGTTACAGGGTGTTTCGCTATCACTTGGTGACAAGATGGCATAATAGTTAAGAGCATGGCCTTGGGAATCAACCGACCCATGGTCAAGTCTGGCAACTTCTACTTCCTGTGTAACCTTGGGCAAGTTACTTAATTTCCCTACCCTTCCGTTTTCTTATTTGTAAAATCCGGAAAATACCAGAACCTAGCTCGTAGGGTAGAAGTGAAACTTAAATGTGAAAAGTTGCTCAATGCGTGGTACATATTCTAAATGCTCACTAAATTTTTATGTGTATGAGAGTGGAAAAAAATAGATGATGAGCTATTTTCAGAGGATGGTGATGCAAATTGGAGAAGTCGCGAGAGAGTGAGATATGCCATGGGAGAAGCAAAGAAGCTCTGGGGAAAGATGAAGGAGAGGGTTGGACTAGAGGAGATTAGGCCAAGGGAAGACAGGGAGAGTTGGAGCAGGTTTGGAGGGCGGGACAATGAAGAAGTGAAGAAAGAGGAGGAGATGATGCAAGAGTAAGAGGAGGCATGTTCTAATATTCTAGACTTCCCAGGAAAGAGAGTTTGGGGGAAGAGTCTGGATGTTTTAAGCAAATTTCCTGACCAGCTCTCTTCATCCCCAGACAAAGGTATGGCCCCTAGACTGTGAAAACGTACAGCCTTCCTCTTATTTTGTAATTTTATCATTTTCTACCAGTGACAGGAGCAGCTCTGATTGGTGGATCCCCCAGGTCTGGCAGAATCTCCCACCCACCCATATCCGGGCAGATACCTGCCAGATATAATGCAGCCTGGGGCTCTTCCTACCTTCTCACAAAGCTTGAGGTTCAAATGACTGACTTAAAAATGATTATTGAAGAGGTTCAAGGAGTTAATCCCTTTTCTTGCTACTCTTGCCATGAACACAAGAACAACAAAATGAATGAAAGTTCAATTTATTCTCCTTAACTTCAGTTCACTTCCAGTGGTAGCCTCCTGTTCGTTTGTCCACTCAATACTGTGCCTTCCTCGATGACACTAGTCAGGGCCGAGACAGACCCTCAAGCGTTCCAGAAATTTCCACCACTCTTCTGCCTTATAGGCGGTCTGTGTCTCAGCAGGGCACTCCATGGGCTGACCAAGGGCAGGCCCAGGGTCCAGCTTCTCTCCCCACCCCCAATTCTTAGCTGAGGCTAAGAGAGCTTACATAACTTACCCAAGGCCACCCAGTCTGGAAAGGGCAAAACCAGCTCTCCACCCAGATAACTGGTCTCCCAGCTGCTTTTATTACATCCCCTCCCAATCTATTCCCCTTACAGAAGAAGTCTTCTTTGAAAGAGGAAAGTCTCCATCAGTCACTCCCTTGTTAAAAATAGTGCTTTCTCTGCCTTTGGAATAAAACTCCTTCTTTCCTGGGTCTGCGGGGAAGGCCCTGTAGGATCCAGCCTCCACCTCACTGTGCAGCCTCAATCAATCCCTTTTTCCTTCTCTCACCAAACTCCAGCCCATCAGATCCTGGAGGAGGCTGACCTCTTTCCAGCCTGAGCATATGTCAGCGTGCCGTTTCATTCCCAGAAGGCTCTTCCCCAGCTCTTTGTATACCTAACTCCTTTTCTTCCTTCTAGCCTGAGCTTAAATATCAACTCACTTGCGATTTTTTAAAAATCATGTCTTCCTCTTATTCTGTATCATAGCACCCTGTTTATTTCCTTCAAGGCAAATAAAACTTTGAACTTACTTGTTTACTTGTCAATAATCTGTACTGTTTCTTTCTACTGAAAGGGTTTTTGATGAGGGCATGAGGTCAGGGTCTTTGTCTCATTTTTCATTGAACACACAACCCTTTACGTACTAGGTGTTCAATAAATGTTTGTTGAATGAATGAATGAATGAATGGTCTGACTCAGAGGCAGATTTACCACAAAGCCAATAAATTTAATCCTCATGGGCCCTCATTTTCTAGCAGACATAGGCTTGTGTCCACATGGTTGTATATTTTTGAAAAATTTGCAAAAATAAGATATTTGATCTGTAGGGGTGTTTAATTCCATGTATAGTTAAGTCAGCATACTTAACTATATTTCCATGTATAGTTAAGTCACTACTGGCTATTCCAAAGCAAGACTGGTTTCCAGGAATACTTCCACCGTCCCCTGGGAGGGTTCACTTGATGTTGCGGCACAAAGGCGCATGGCTATGGCATCAGAAGTATGTGAATGTGGAGGAGAAACAAGGCTTTACCTGCCCAGCATCAGACAGTAGTCTATGGAAAGTTCTTCCAAAACTTACAGCTCGTTCATGAAACTTCAGTAGAGTTTTTCCAACTCTGATAACAATCCTAAAAATGCATTTGACATTGCTAAGAATAAGTAACACACCTGAAAGAAACTTCTCTAAACTATCATTAGGAAAAAGCAAATTTCCTGCGATTATGGATCCCAGACACTAGGCATTTTGCAGCACAAAGAGTGAACTTTATTTAAAAAAATTTTATTGGAGTATAGTTGATTTACAATGTTGTGTTAGTTTCAGGTGTACAGCAAAGTGGATCAGTTATACATATACATATAGACACTCTTCTTTTTTTTTTTTTTAAGTGTTTTCTCATATAAGCCATTACAAAGTACTGAGTAGAATTCCCTGTGCTATACAGCTGGTCCTTATTAGTTATCTATTTTACATATAGTAGTGTGTATATGTCAGCCCCAATCTCCCAATTTATCCCTCGCCCTCCTTATCCCCTGGTAACCATAAGTTTGTTATGGGCCTGGCACATAACAAGCACTATATAAGGGTAGGCAACTGGTAATTCACTGAAGATGTGGAGTATTCATTAAGAATGAACTTTAGGGGCTTCCCTGGCGGCGCAGTGGTTGAGAATCTGCCTGCCAATGCAGGGGACACGGGTTTGAGCCCTGGTCTGGGAGGATTCCACATGCCGCAGAGCAACTAGGCCCGTGAGCCACAACTACTGAGCCTGCGCGTCTGGAACCTGTGCTGTGCAACAAGAAAGGCCATGATAGTAAGTGGCTCCCGCTTGCCACAACTAGAGAAAGCCCTCGCACAGAAACGAAGACCGAACACAGCAAAAATAAATAAATTAATTAATGTCAGATGAAGGCTTGTGACATCCTCTGTCACATAGGGGAGGACGTAAGTCAGGCACCAGCAGATAAGGAAAGCTCTCACTTAAAAAAAAAAAAAAGAAGAATGAACTTTAATGTGAACAAATTTTAAAAAATCATTGAAGAGGTCAGGAGATCTTAGGATGGAATGCAGAATATGACAGAATATTCTAACTGTATCACTAATTTGTGAAACACCCTTACTGAAAGGGATGGGGGTGCAGGAGGAGTGCCGACCTAAGTACTAGAAATGAGTAGAATCTGTAAGACTCAAGGCCAAAGAAACTGTACATAAGTACCGTACTCTAGTTGATAAAGTTGGGTCCCACAGGGAGAAGGGTTAACAATTCTGATATTGCTATACATGGATACTGGAATTGGACAATTAAATAAAAAATGGTAGATGGTAGAAGTAGGTTTCTCACTGTTGAAGTGGGAGGTTAGAGATATTAGGGAAAAGAGGCTACAATGGTACATGAAATAATAGCTGAGAGTTGGAGATATTGGTACAAACTGATGTTTAGCTTAATATAGATATAGACGGTTGCATACAGAAATACACAGAGATATGTTTATTTACACAGGTTAGTATGTGCATCTCTATTTCCTTGTTTTGTAAGCTGCAAGGTCCTAGAAGCAACTACATCTTAATACCAATAAGTATACCTAATATTTAGATCTTGTTTTCTAATACCAATCTCCAATAAAAGGAACCAGAGCTCCTTGGAGAAAAGGTTGATTCTAGGACTGAGGGAGGAAATATATGAGATGATCCTCTTGGAGTGTCAGAAAGTAAAGAAGTATTAAAAAAAAACAAAGAACATAATGACGGGGTATTTCAAAGGGGCATCAGAGACAACTGAAGCAACCCCCAATGGTTAAAGTTGGGAACAATTTGAGCAACAAAGTAAATAAAATAGTATTGGATTAAAGTATGAAATAAATATCCATACCTAATGATTAAATGAATGATTGAATAAATAAATAAGTGAGGAGAAGAGATAAATCTTGCATGCTGAAAATTTCAAATTAATTTATGTAGATGCTCTGTCTCAAGCAGATGGAGCACAACTCCCTCCTCCTTAAGTGTGGGCCAGACTTAGCGATGTCCTTTCAAAGGGGACAGATTGAAAGGAGGGATGGAAAAGGAAGAGTGATATGTGCCTTTGATAAGGTGCAATGAAAATGACACTATCTCTATCTTCTCCTCCCTGAAACCTATAATCTCAGTCTAATCATGAGAAAAACATCAGATAAATCCCAACTGAAGGGCATAGTACAAAATCCCTTGTCCATGGCCTTCCTAACTAGTCCTCAAAAACAAGGAAAGTAGGAAAAGTGTCACAACCAAGAGGAGCCTAAAGAGATCTGACAACCAAGTGTCATGTGGTGTCCTGGATAGGATGCTGGAACAGAAAAGGGACATTTGGTAAAAAGTAAGAAAATCTGAATAGTGCATTCACTTTAGTTAACAGCAATGTATTGCTAGTCCTTCTTTAATTGCAGCTAATGTACCATACGAATGTAAAAGGCCAGTAATGGGGGAGACTGGGTGTGGGGTGTATGGGAACTCTATACTATCTTCTCAATTTTCTGTAAATCTAAAGCTGTTCCAAAAATTTAAGTTTATTTTAAACATTTCCATCAGGCCTGTTAGAGGAGAGACTGAATCATCTTTCTACTCTATAGAAAATAATATTACAAAATCATTGTAATAGGAAAAGGTGATCAACGAATATGCAGTCAAAACACATAAAAAAGATAGTATTTTAGAGATGTGTCAGGCAATCGTGCTTTAGAGTTCATAGAGCTGAGTCAGGAATTTCAGTTGTGAAATTGCATTGTTTTTCTGTATTCTGTAAAATGTATGAACTACCTACTTTTCCAAATATGTAGTGTGTTGTGGCTTCTCATTCTAAATGAAGTCACTTTTGTATCTTACTTTGTGTATGTAGTTTTGTACTGTTTTTCTTAAATTGAACCACCAAACTGTATAAGCTTCAACTCCCACAAACCGTGAAGGAGCCCCTGACTCCAGGGCCATTATCGTTCTGGACACCCTCGAGGTCGGGAGGGTGCCCATGTGTTTGGGGACTTTCCCACAACCCTTACTTGCAACTGCCTCCCTGCCTTCTAGAATCTCCCCACCCCCAAAGACTGGCATCTCTAACTCACTATCTTTGGGCAATTGTCTACTCCTATTCCAGTATTTCTCATACCACTTGGACACTGTTCCTTTATACCAGACTGTCTCATTCCTTATTTTTTATAATTTTCTTTCTTTCTTTCCTTCTTTCTTCCTCTTCCTTCCTCCCTTCCTTCCTTCTTTCCCTTCTTCTTTCCCTTCCTCCTTCTTTTCTTCCTTTTTTTCCTTCTTCCTTTCTTCCTTCCTCCCTCCCTCCTTCTTTCTTTCCTTCTTTTTACTTTCTTCTTTCTTTTCTTTCTTTTACTTTCTTTTTTCTTTCTTTCTTTTCTTTCTTTCTTTCTTTTCTTTCTCTCTTTCTCTATTTCTCTCTCTCTCTCCCTTTCTCTCTCTCTTTCCTTCCTTCTTTCTTTCTTTCTTTCTTTCTTTCTTTCTTTCTTTCTTTCTTTCTTTCTTTCTTTCTTTCTTTCTTTCTTTCTTTCTTTCTTTCTTTCTTTCTTTCTTTCTTTCCTTCTTTCTTTCTTTCCCACAGTATTAAGGTACATGTAAAGAGCCATACATATTTAACGTATACAACTCAATAAATTTGGAGATATGTACACATCCATGAAATAATCACCACATCAAAGACATAGATGATGGTGATGATGACTTGTGTGTGTATGTGTATGTGTGTGTGTGTGTTAAGAACATAAGATCTACCTCTTAGAGAATTTTAAGTATATAATACAGTATGTGGTTACCTATAGGCACTATGCTGTATGGTAGACTTCCAGAACTTCTTAACCTTGCTTAAAATCCTGCAGCAATGTTAGTTCCCTGGTTCCTACCTGGCTCCCATGGTCTCCTTTTCATGTAGACCCATCCTGATCCCTCTGCATGACCAGGACCCCTTTGCAGGTAACTCGTCACCCCATATCCTACCGTTAGTGTGCAGGTTATGTCTCTAAATAATACTTTGCACATATTGTGTTCTTTGACATCAGTATTCTACTCTCTTGTCAGAAGTCAACACTCCCACCTTAGTAATTTCCCTCTTAGTTTCTCTGGCTGTAGTATTCTATAAATGTCAATTAAGTCAAGTTGGTTGAAGCTATTTTTCAGAACTTCTCTATCTTTAGTGAATTTCTATGTACGTATTCTATCAGTTACTGAGAGGGGATGTGTAATTGCTAGTTTTATGTGTCAACTTGGCTAGGCTCCAGTATCCCACTGTTTAATCAAACATTAATCTAAGTGTTGCTCTGAACTTATTTTGTAGACGTGGTTAATTAAAGAGATTGACTTTAAGTACTTTACTTAATTTGACTTTAAGTAAAAAAGATTCTCCTGGATAATGTAGGTGGGCCTCATCCAATCAGTTGAAAGGCCTTAAGAGCAAGACTCCAGTATCAACTCGTGCTTGAAATAAATTTCTTTACACACACACACACACACACACACACACACACACACACATACACACATTCTGTTTCTTTGGAGATCCCTGGTTCGTACAGGGTATGTTATAATCTCTATTATGATAGATCTGTCTGTTTCTTCCTTTAATTCTGTCAGGTTTTGCTTCATATACCTTTAACAACTCTGTTATTGGTTGCATTCACATGTAGGTTGTTACATCTTCCTGAAGATTTTCCCTTTTATTATTATGCAGTCTTTCCCTTTATCGCTAATACTTTGTCTTGAAGTCTAGTTTGCCTGATTACTAATATAGATACACAGTTTTTTATACATACTGTTTGTGCTGTATACTTCTTTGCATTTAGATAGCATATAAATAGGTATTGCTTTCTTTTATTCAGTCTAGCAATTACTCCTTTTTAATTTGTTCAGTGTATTTACAATGAATGAAAATATTGATATGGTTGAATTTAATCTGTCATCTTGCCATTCGTTTTTCTTTCATTCCTTTCCACTTTTTTTTGTTCCTCTATTTCTCTTTCTTTTTACTTATTTTAGTTGAGCAGTTTTAGTATTCTATTTCATTTCTGATATTAACTTCTTAGTATATGTCTCAGCTTACGGTTATTTAAAAGGGTATTTATTTTATCCTCATTTTTGAAAGATATTTTTTTCTGGGATGTAGAAATCTTGGTTGACAGACTTTAAAAGCATTGTTCCAGTGCCCTCTGGCCTCCATTGTTTGTAACAAGACGTCTTAATTTCTTATTATTTTCCCCCATTTATAATTTTTTTATTTAATCGACTTTAACTTTTAGAGTAGATTTAGTTCCCACATACCCTCTCTCCCCTGCTCAGAGTTTTTGCTATTGCTAACATCTTGTATTGGTATGACACATTTATTGCAGTTGATGAACCAATATTGATACATTATTATTGACCAAAGTACATAGTTTAAATTAAGTTTCACTCTGTGCGTTGTACATTCTATGGTTTTGACAAATGCACAATGTTATGTATCCACCATTATAGTATTATATAGAATAATTTCACTACCTTAAGAACCCCCTGGGTTCCAAAGATTTATCTTTCCCCCTCTCTCTTCAAACCCTTGGCAATTGCTAATCTTTTTTACTATCTCTATAGCTTTTCCTTTTCCAGAATGTATTATAGTTGGAATCCCATAGTATGTAGCATTTTTCAGACAAGTTTCTCTAAGCAATATGCATTTATGTTTCTCCATATGTTTTTATGGCTTGATAGCACTTCTCTTTTCTTCTCTTTTCCTTTCTTTTCTTTTTTTTCCCCTTTTTCTTTAGTTTTGGCTTGTAAGTGTGACTATGATGTGCCTTGGTGTGGTTTCCTTTGTATTAATTTTTACTTAAGGTTTTTCAAGCTTCTTAAACTTGTAAGTGTTATTTTTCTTCAAATTTGGGACTTTTCCAGTCACTATTTCTTAAAATAATTTTTTTCTGCTCCATTCTCACTCTTTTCTTCTGCAACTGCAATTACATGCCTGCTGTACTATTTAATACTGTCCTGCAGTTTCCTCAGGCTCTACTTATTTTTCTTTCACCTTTTTTTTGTTATGCTGGTGGGATAATTTATGTTTATATTTCTCCAAGTCAGTCCACTGTTCCTTTATTCTGCTATCTCTAATTTCCTGTTAATGCCTTCAGGTAAATCTTTAATTTCAATTATTTTACTTTTCAGTTCTAAGATGTGCAGTTTGTTCTATTTTATACTTTTTCTCCCTGATAATATATTCTGTTTACTCATTAAGAGCATATTTTCTCTTAATTCTTGGCTATGTTTTATGTAAATGCTTTAAAGTATTTGTCTGCTGAACCAAACATCTGGGCTACACTGAGGTTAGTTTCTATTGACTTCTTCTTTTCTTGACCACAGATCACATTTTCCTGTTTCCTTTCATGTTTAATAGTTTTGACTGTATACTAGATAATTTTAGTTATATATTGTAGAGACTCTGGATTCTGTTATCATTCTCTGAAGTGTTGAGCTTTATTCTAGCAGGCATTCCATCACTGGTTAGTCACTTTGAACTTGTTTAGGCTTTATTTTAGGCTTTAATAGGGAAGATCTATAAAAAGATCAAGATGTTTGCAAGCTTTTATCTTGGTGGGTTTCAAACTACTAACCCTGTCTTTCATGTAGATCTTGTCAAGGCTTGGTTTGAAGATGTTTTATAGAATGGGTTTTATTCTATGGCATGTTCCTTACCTCTTTGATGTGTTTTTCCCAGTATCCCAGATGGGTATGTTAGGAGTTAGCAAGGCATAAGTTGGTATTCCAACATCTGCCAGCAGGGTTCAACCACAAGTATCTCTGTTCTGCTTACAACCCTATAGCAGCTACTATCTAAGTCTTTTGTCTCATTCCGTGCAAGTTCAGCCCATTCCTCACCCAAGAACTCATAGGGAACCTCCAAATAGAGTCATAACCTTCTTTGCACAGCTTCCTTCTCTCCTGCGTCCTCCCTTCTGATTACAGCCCCTTTAACAGCTTCAAGTGCTGATCATTAGCTGAGATACTTCTCTGTGCTCTGCTTTTTCTCCATTTCTCTGTGCTGTAGTGAGAAATTTTCCACAAGAAAGCTAGGAAAAATGTAACTTTAACCTTGTGAGTTTTTCTTTTCTCAGGGATCATAGTCTGGTGCTATGGATTGTTCGATGGCTGAAAATAATGCCTCATATGTTTCATCCTGTTTTATATTTGCTTATGGAAGGAAGGCTAGTTCAGTAACAGTACTTCATCATGGCCAGAGGTTGATGTCTTAATTAAGCCAGAATTTAAATCCTTGCCCATATGAATCCAGAATTAGGCATCTCGACCACTATGCTATCTTGTCCCTCTATAAGAAAAAAAGAAGTTGAAACCTACAAACAAACTGTGGGGCAAGACAAAGTGCATGATTAAAATCTAGGTCAGGGATGCTGACCAAGGAATTTCCATTTTCAGATAGGATGGGGTGGAAAAAGCTGTTTGTTTGAATAACAGTAATAATAACACCACCTTATGGACTTTCAATATCTTCAAAATGCTTTTGTGCCCATTATTTTATCCTCACAAGAAACCTTGTTATATCCTGATACATTAGATGTTGTCATTCTGGTGTGACAAATAAAGAACTCAGAGACCAAGAATAGTAGAGTGACTTGACTGAGATCACAGAGCTAGTTAATAAGATAGTATAGCCAGGACCTAGGTCTCCTCAAATCTAAGCCTTTATTATCTGTGCCCCTATACCACCAAGAAAATAATAAGCATACCCTCACAGAAAAAATAGGGAGTCTGGGGAGTGGTTGCAGCCTTATGTCAAGAAAAAAGACTTTGGTCCCAGCTATGCAGTTGAAACTGACAGCCAGCTTGTCCTATCTGTTCCACAGATGCTTGGCCACAGACACCAAAGGAAATGTGGATTCACACAGTGGTCTCCTTCAGAGAGGAGTACATACACCGTAGAAGATGGCAAAACCATTTTTCTAAGCTTTTGTGACAGCCCTGGCTTCGTGCTCTGCTCTCTCTTATTGAGGGAATACTGTTCTGTGCAGAGTAAGAACCACGTAATAAATAACTGCAAGTCTCTTTGCAAATATCAAACACTACAGAAGTAATCATTAATATCTCTTCCTCCCATGTGTAGATTTATAGCCTACACCCATCAAATAAAACCTGGAAAGAATTAAATAGCACATATATATGCATGCATATTATATTATGCATACTTGTCTCACCTTCTGGAGGTGAGAATTTATATAGCAAGTTTGGGATGGGGTTAATTATGGTTGAGTTTTAAAAAAATCTTCTCAACAGCAGCCCTGCTGGAAATGCTCCCTAACCTTTATCAGTTAAGGTTCATACTGGCTCAGTCATTATTTTATCAATCATATTTAAAAGTAATATTTTTCCTATTAAGCATTTGTCCAGTGTCTGGCTTGCTGTTTGGATGGGGATAACTGGAATTAGAAAATATGTATTGATTAGCTCAAAAGTTGGGGCTAAGTGACCCCTGCTCTCCTTAGGAAGGGGGTGGGGGAGGACCTGCAGTAGATTCAGACTCCCAGGCTCAATAGGGATGATGAAAAAGAGATGATGATTAACCAAGCAGAGCTATCATGGTGCTTCCAAGCTTTTAGTTTCCCAGCTGGTGGGAAATAAGGATTCAGACTCAAAAACCCAGGGAAGAAAAAGAAACGAACTGCAAACTTTTCTTCACATGGAAGATAAGATACAGTGCCCCAAATAGAAATCCTGTCTGCTATGGGGTGGGAATTGCTCTAACAAAGAGAGTATTTCAAGATGCAATGACTTTATTTTAGAGCTGCAGAAACAGAGTCCCAGAGAATTTACACAGGACTCAGACTTAAGTCCCCCTGATGACAATCACAATGCATTGTCTTTAAGAAAACCCCACATTTACTTAGCTTGTCAGGCAGCACCCTGAGATGGCACTAAAACGGTGGCTGGATGGTAGGTGAGCTTTGCTAGATCTGAGGGGAGGAGAGGGGACAGGTGAGCCTGGTGTATGTGGGCGAAGAAAAATAGTCATTATCTCTCACAGCCTGGCATGCTTGAAGCCCTTCTCTATACTTTAGCCCATTTCCTCCTGGCTTCATCCCTGTGAAGAAGTTAATATAATCATCTTGATATTAGAGATGAAATAAAGGTGCAGCAGGCGTACAAAGCCAGATTGTCAACCATCTAAACCTTGGCAGAAATGGAATTTAAACCTGAAACTTTTTTGTACCACATACATGGCTCTTCTAAGGTTCAGAGCCCAGTCATTTTCTGCTCATCAAAAGCCTGCAGAGCCTGGAGCCTAAGATCCCAGCCAGCCTGAGGACGATGAAGGGCCGCTTTCAAGAAGGGCTACATGAGTTTAATGCTATCGCTGCCATTTCCCTTGTACGCCTTTAGCAAAGCCTGTGTAATTGGAAGTTTTATTTGGTTGAAGAGGATGTCCAGGATGCTTGAGCTTTCCAGCAAAATCAGCAAAGTCTGGAAAGAAGACGGAAAGTAAACCAATCAAACAGTGAGAGCAGGCACAAAGACCTCTCTCTGCCCCAAATGTGGCTCTCCTTCCCTTTCATTTCTTGCTTTTCTCTCCCCACAAGGATTCCTGCCTCTGGGGGCACAGACAGTGTCTTCTGATCTTTATATACCTGCTTCCTGATGGATGGGCATAGTGTCTTGTATATTGCAGCCACATGAACAGAGGCTTATTAAATAAAAATTAAGTTGTATACATAATTCTGCCACAACCCATTGAAAAGTTCACAGCCCTTTGACTTTTTTTTCTCCTTCTGAGGAGGACTTCTGAGCCTCCTTTGGTGTTTTGAAGATAGAAATGAATCTTGTAATTTTAAAATATAGAGTCATAATTAAAGAGGCACAAACTTAGGACAACTCAGGGTTTTCCCTACGATGCAGAAAGAGATAGCCAATTTGATTAGTAAAAAGAAAAAATATTCAAGTACTTTGTTAGGTGCTTTCCACAGAGATCACTGTGCCCCAAAGATTTTGCCCCAAGTCGGATGGTATCAATGGTTGGCAATTGTCTGTTATAAGGACCTAACAATTGGATGGAGAGTAGGAAAAAGACATTTGAGGGCATATGTTTAAAAAATCCCGATATTTGATTTAATTGTACAGGCTGGCATTTTGGAGTCAAAGACTGCATCTTCATGTGGCAAAGTCGGAAAGTAAACATTTCCACTGCCTGTTATTTTGTTGACACCCTTGCTTCTCAAAATGTGGTCCCCAGCAGCAACCTCGACATCACTTGGGATATTGTTAGAAATGCAGCATCTCAGGCTGTGTCCTGGACCTGCTGGATCAGAATTTGCATTTTATCAAGATCACCGGGTGATCTGAATGCACATGTTTGACACACAGAAGTCACTTCTAGCTGTTTGTATCAATATTTGGGACTATGGAGGTGTCTAATATCTCCCCACAACTTGGAGTAGGCAAGGAGTTGAAGGAATTTCTCACCCTAAGGCAAGGTCAGAGTAGCCAGGAGCTTTGGAGCTCTGGAAGGAGCTGTGGCCAGAGGAAGTTATGACAGCCACTTCCCAAGCAACTTTTTTGTTTTTTAATAACAACTTACTGAGATATAGTTTGCATACCATCCAATTCACCCTTTTAAAGCAAACAACTGAACAGGTTTTTTGTATATTCAAAGAGTTGTGCAATCATCACCACAATCAATTTTAAGACACTGTCATCTTTCCTAAAAGAAATCTGTACCGGTTAGTGGACACCTCCCAATGCACCCACCCCAGCCCCCAGTCCTAGGCAAACACTGATCTACTTTTCATCTCTATGAATTTGCCTACTCTGAACTTTAATATAAGGGAAACATACAATATGTGGCCTTTTGTGATGGGTTTCTTTCACTTAGCATAATGTTTTCAAGATTTATCCATTTTGTAGCATGAATCAGTACTTCATTCCTTTTGAGGGCCAAATAGTATTTCATCCCATGGGTATATCTCATACCTATTCATCTGCTGATGGACATTTAGGTTGCTTCCTGCTTTTGACTATAAAGATGCTATGAACATTCATTTACAGGTTTTTGTGTGGACATATATTTCCACTTAGAGCCATTTTTGCCCCCTAAACTAAGTGGCTGATGTGACTTCCAGTAAGAAAGGGAGGTAGGCAGGACTCCTTGGAAGAATGTCAGCTTATTGAGGAAGATACCCTAGTGCCAGACCCAGCTCTGCCATCCACTATCTGAACAACGTTTAGCAAATCACTTAACATCTGAGAACCACATCTGCAAAATGCGCATAAATACTCACCACATCAACCTTAGGGATTTTTGTGAGCACCACACGAGATAATGAACATGAACCCACATTTAAAGGAAAAATACAAACATAAAACAGTCTCAGCAGTCTGACTGTCCTCCTATCATTCTCACCACTCATTTAGCAATCCTTGACATTGCCAAGAGCTAGTGAGCTAAAGACCTCTTCGCTCCGAGCCTGGAGAAGAGGACCACATGGTAGGCCTCCCTCTCTGATGTCTAAAAAGATCACTTGTGCAGTAGAGATACTAGTATATTTTTTAAATTTTACTTATTTACTTTTTTGCGGTATGCGGGTCTCTCACCGTTGTGGCCTCTCCCGTTGCGGAGCACAGGCTCCGGACGCACAGGCTCATCGGCCATGGCTCACGGGCCCAGCCGCTCCGCGGCATGTGGGATCTTCCCGGACCGGAGCACGAACCCGTGTCCCCTGCATCGGCAGGCGGACTCTCAACCACTGCGCCACCAGGGAAGCCCGATACTAGTATTTCTGACTCTCTGAAGATGTGCTTGTTTAAATTTTTCAGTCAGTGGGCAACCTCTTTGGGAGAAAAGAAACGTCTCACCCACAATGGCTTGCTATAGAGAAAGAAAAAACAATAGACTTAAAAAACTAATTAATTAATGATTTTTCAACATTTATAATGAGCTCAGTAGTGAGCTATGTGCTAATGGAGGGTGGCAGAATCAGGAGGGGTTCAGGAGTACAGAAGTAGTTGAAGCGCTACATTGCTCCCAGGGAAACCAACGGGGTCACTTCATCTTTCAACTATCGGAAACATAGTTGGTTACGGATATACCCTAGAATTGGCCATCAGAGGCCCATTTGGAAAGTGTGGTCCAGGAAAGACCACAATTCTCTAAAGAAGAAGGAGAAACAACAGAGAAAGAAAAAAGAAAAGATGAGGAGAGAAATTGAGCAATTATGGCTTCTTCTGCCATTAAGGAAGTGGTGAAGCCCACATATAGCCCAGGGGTGTTTTGAGCTAAATATGAGGTCTGTGGGCTCCCCCAGTGCCTGATTTGGCCCCCAGGGGCAGAGAGGAGTGCAGAGCCTGAGACTCTAACTTCATAGAAGGGAGGAGAGAGCACTGGGTGTGTGGGCAGAAGGGGATTTACCTGCTTCTGGTGCCAGGCCCTTTTGCTAAAGTGAAATGCTGTACATTTACTGCTTATCCTTGTTATTACAATCCCTGCCCTTGCAGGATATGTGTGTGGTAATGGCACCATCTGGGTTAGTGAAATAGATACTTTCAGGTACAACACACTAAACACAGCAGGATGTTCATAAAACCATTAATCCGGACACTTTGAGCCACCAGGAATAGACACAGAGGTTATATAAGCAAATTACTAAGTCAGGCTGAAACCAGACACACAGACATTTTCATAATTTAAAAAATTCGCCCACACCACAAGAGGCCAACCCTCAGACCCCTCTCTGAGAAGCGCTAGAACACCCTGAGGTGCCAGTGCCTTAAGCAAACATTGTCCCTTCTTGCTGCCTGGCCACCACCTCCAGGAAACCCATCCCTCTCCTAGCCCTGTACATCAGGGCAACTGGGTGGGACCAAATCTTCTTTCCAGAACATTCCATTGCAACACTGTTGTATTAATTTCTACAAGGGGGAAACTATTTCATTGGAAGACTTCAGATCTCCTTCCCAGGGTGATAACGTGGTCAGAGAAAGTATGAACAGAGGAGCCACAGAAGCTTGCACTCAAACCCCATCTCCAGTGGGCGTGCAGTGGGATCCCGAGGAAATGATTTTGCCTCTAGGAGACTTTGTCTCCTCATCTGTACATGGTGCTAAGACAGTCCGCTCCACAGAAGGGTTTTGCAGGGAGCTGGTCCTTTCACGCCTTAACAGAGTAGGCATTTCGAGAAGGTTAGCGCTTCCCCATCCCCCAAGGAGATGATTTCCCCTGCAACCAAGACAAGAAGGAAGCCGGAAGCCTAAGATCCCTGGAGACTTATCACCCTCCAGCCCCCATGCAGGGCTGGAGGGGTCAGTCCAACCTGACAGCACTCACCTCCTCTGTTTACTTACAAACCTCACTTCCAAAAAGAAGGCAGACACTGCTCTGCAGGGGTGCCTTAAAATGCATGCACTCCTACAAACATGTCTGCCTACACTGAGCTCTAATCAGAGCGCCTGACTGGGGTGATGACCTGTTTCACTCATCAGCTTGGGCTGGAAAGGACCTCGGCTCATTGAGACACCTAGGATCCAATACATTTCCCACCCTGCATCTGTGACTGCTAGAAAAGTCAAGTGCAGATGGTAGGCAAGTAATTTGATAGTAAGGAATGACTGATGTAGGAGACTGAAAGGAAACCTACTATAGAGATTCTCTGTGCTCAGGGCCAGGTGCAGAGTGAGCTCGTTTCTAGGGTGTGTGCTAAGAGAAGAATGCAGAGGTATATCTTTTAAAAAATCATAAAAATGTGCACAACCAAGATTGGAAGTCCTATGGCTGCCTTTCCCAGTAGTCTTCCCCATTGTTTGGAGGTCCCAGATTGGTCCTTTTACCCAGGGGTGTGTGGCAAACTTCTGCAGGGCTACTCTGCTAATGCCAAGTTGCTCAGGGGTGCATGGAAAAAGGTCAGAATATTGAGCTCAGCCGGGTGAGTCTGGACAGGACCTCTTGCCTCTGGTTGCCTCCTTTTTCTCATCTGTTCAGTGATATTAATGATGCCAACTCACCTCCAGCCTTGGCTTGCACTCTGAGGACCGAAAGAGGTAATGTTGTTGAAAAGACTTTGGAAAGTTGAGATTTGGCTAGAAATGTAAGGTGGCAATTTTTGCGACTAATCTCACGTGCTGAGGAGGAGAGGCACATAAAAAGTCCATTGGGCTGCTGGGTCCGAGCTTGCTTGCCCACCTTCAGTGTTCTCTCTCTGGGGCACAGCATCTGTTCACACAGTTGAAAACCAAAGCCAGTCACGGGCAGTCCTATACTTCCTTGGGACACAGGGCAGAACCCACCACCCAGCCATCGGACAGACAGCGCCAGCTCCTCTGCTACCTCCCAGACTCTGTGTCTTCCATTTTCCCTGCACAGATGCCCACTCTGCTTCTAAGACTCATCCTGACTTGAGGAGGGAGGCTCTTGGGCAGCCTCAGCCCCACCCAGTGGGCTCTGCATTGAGTCTTCCTAGGTGAGCCAGGTCCAGAGATGAATAAGGGACCCTGCCTGGCCCAGAAATCCTCTCACAGTTAACCTAAGCGGGGTCCAGCCAGTGCTGTGACCTGAGTCACTCCGTCCTTTGCAGGCTCCCTACAGAGATGTGTCTTCTCTGCCTGGATTCATACCCAGCACTCCAGTTTGAGTAGGCTGGCCTGTGGCTTGGCCTCTGGTCCCCAAGTTCCTGTTCTGATATCTGTCTGCTGCTACTCTCTGTCCTTCCCCTGCCACGCCCCTTTTCAAGTCCTGTTTGTTTGGATTTCCAAATAGCACCTCCCCAAGCTGGGGTAGCCAGCAGCCAAAATGGTCCCCATGGATCCCTCCTTCCTGGCCTTCACACCCTCGTACAGTTTCCTCCCACACTGAGTCAGGGGTGATCACACCAGAATGCAGTTGAAGTGACAGTGGATGTGTGACTTCTGAGGCTCTGCCTTTCACTCTTAGATCTATCACTAAACTGGGAAGCCAGCTGTTTTACCCAGAGAGCACTCAAGCTGCCTTTTGAGGGGCCGTGTGGAGGGGAATGCGAGCTTCCCACCGACAGCCAACACCAGTTTGCCGCCGGGGTGGGAATCGTCTTGGAAGCAGAGCCCACAGGTCCAGACAAGCCTTTATATGACAGCGGTTTGGCCAATATCTGATAGTGACCTTGACCTCATGAGAGGCCTTCAGCCAGAGCTACCAGCCAAGCTGCTCCTGAATTTCTGATCAACAGGAACCACGAAAGAGAAGAGGTGATAATTTTGTTTTAAACCACTAAGTTTGGGGGTTACTTGTTACACAGCAGTAGAAAATTAATACACCAGCTCCTCTAGTTGCCCTGAGGCAGTGCTCTACCCACCCGCTGACCCACTGAAGTGGCCATCACTTCATGGACGATCCATAACCCCACCCCTGTCCCCCATCCCTGCCATGTGCTCGTGATCACTTCATTGCTAATTCTATCCCACCTTTGTCACTCTGCCTTGCTGTAAGTAAACAAGCTAGACTTTTCGTGTGAGTTCTGCAAACGACTATAACTAGGCAAGTTCCCCACTGCCAAATCCAGACTGACACTAAATGATACTCATAGGGTGGAGTTTCCAAGACTCAAGCAATCTGATAGCCTAGCGGTTTGTTCTAACATTTAGCACCTTTGCAGATTCACTCTGTAGGCAGAAAGAATAATGCTGTTTCCAGGTGTACCTGTGTCCATTTTACAGATGAGGGAACAGAGGCTGGTGTGGGAGCCCCTGCTGGCCTTGGTTTATATGAGGGCTCAGACTCTCAGCTGACGGCCTGCGGTGGGGTCTCAGTGCTGCCCATGGGTCATTCTTTCTGCTTCAAGGGCCACAGCCTAGTACTGAGCCACGTGTGTCCTTTCTGCCTTGATACACTTGACACACTTCCCTCTGGGGAAAGAGTGGAGTGAAACTGGATGATGTCACCTGGCCACTGCCCAGCTACAGACTGCTCGCTCATCCATCACCATCATGGTTGCTGGGTCCCGGGGGGGATGGTCACCTGACACAGGCGGGAGCCCCCAGACAGAGGAGCCAGGGGTAAAGGCGAGCGAGGCAGTGGCCTCAAAACTAGAGCCAGGTACCAGAGCAGAGTGTGTACCCTGACACAGGCCCCACCGTCAGCTGCCAAATTGGAATAAAGAAATATGATAAATGGCCTCCTCAGCCATCTTGTGAAAGGGCTTCATAAATGCAGTATCATCCTCAATTCCCTCACTGGTGTTCTCACAGATACAGTTGAAAATGTCAACCCCAAATGGAAGCTCCAAAGTCCTAAACGTTGCCGAAAAATGGATTTTGTATCAAGACATTTTCTCATCTGGGCTCCTTCTTTTCCCTCTGCCAAAATGCTGTCTTCAGCTGACTCTCATCTCTAGTTAAAGAATAGCAAAGCAAGAGGTAAGTTGAAGCAGTGAAAGATCTGGATCCAGCCAGATATTGCAAAAAGAGGGCAAGTCCCAAAAAGGGATGAAGATGACCATTCTCGGGGGACATGAGTAAGCCACAGAGAGACAGGAGGGGTGTGTCTGTGTGTGTGTGTGTGTGTGTGTGTGTGTGTGTGTGTGTGTGTGGTGTGCCTGTCCCTGAGGGGAGGAGATAGGAAAATGGAGGGGGAACACAATGACTGCTCACCCTGGCTGTCCTCACCTCTGCCTCTTTTCCAGAACCAATATGCCTCTCTCAACTGGGTTTGAATAAAAACCTTGGGGTGTCAAGTGCACCTGCACCATGAAACCTCAAGAAGAATATACGGCCATCACTTTAGAGTTCAAAATCAGAAGCTGCTCTGGGTGAATCTAGGCTCCCAATATGGTTTGGGGGCAAAAGACTGTCCTGCTTGCAGGATAAGAGTTTTGGGGACACCTTCTTCCTAGGGGTCGGTATTAGTTGAGGTCCTGCTGCAGTGTCCAGGGGTCAAGCACGCCTTGGCCATACTGGTCCCTGTCAATTCATTGGCATTTTTGAAAGAGCCCCATTGTGTCCACAAGAGAGGGCATCTGTGCTCTCCGGACACCTGAGAGCATAAGAAAAAAATGATAAGAATAGCAGCTAACCCTTAAATAGCACAACTGTGCAGACAATTAGTGTTTTACAAATATTCCTTCATTTAATCCTCACAACAAATCTATGATGGAAGAATTTCTGATAGCTTCATGTACAGACCTGAAACTGAGGCTCTGAGTTTAACTGGCTTGCCTAACTTTACATGGCTGGTACTCGGCCAAGTCTGTGTCCTCCACCATCACACTGGGCTTCCAGAAGCACTGGCTCATCAGTAATGGGGAGCCCTCTTCCAGGAAACCTTTGAGATGGGACACAGGCCATTCCTGTCTCCACTGCTCCCCTAGGCATGGCCTGAACTCATAATTGTCCCCATAAAAGGAAGGAGCAGAGTCGGGTGCCCCAAAGCCACTGAGGGCCCAATGGCCCTGTCCTGGCGCTGGTGGGTTTTTTTTGTTTGTTTTTTTCCAGCACTGATTTTTCCCTTTCCTCATTCTTTTTGGCTCTGGCACCATGAAAGTGACTTAGCTTGCTTTCCAGACCTGCTGTGGGTAAGTGACCTAGAAACCCAGGATGTGCACATGAAAATTCAAATGTTACTAAAAAGAAGCCTGGGGAAGAGCCATGGAAAGGCTCCGAACTAGAGAATCCCATGGGCATGGGTGTGACTCCCAGCTTTGCCACTTGGGAGCTTCATGTTCTAGGTCAAACTATAGAAATGTATCTGGGTTTAGACTCTTCATCTGTAAAATGGGGATTGATAAATGCTGACCTTGTAGAGCTGTGGGGGCATAATCAGACCACGTGTGTAGAGCCCCTGGCATGGCACCGTCTTCATGATGGGTACAACTATGAGGTCATCAATGAAGAGGATTCTTGTTCTCTGGGCAAGTGTGCATTTTTTTTTCCTATTTTTTCCATTTTTTCCCATTTTCAGAAATAGGGATTTCTAAAATCTCTTGGTTGTGCACCACAGTTGACTTACCATCTGCCCATGCTATGCTGAGGCCCCAAGAGGTCACAGCTGATTGACTTGAGAGGTTATGTCTGAGTTGATAACAGAGTGGAATCATCTGTCAGCACACAAAAGATGGAATGCTATTTTTTTCCCAACCTTGTGCTGGAGTGCTTGTTTTTAACAATCCACCAGGCCCCTGAGCAGAGCAATCAACCCCTTGTTGTCAATTGCCCAGGGGCGTTGGGGCAGAGAGGTCCAGCTTGTGATCTCCCCGCCTCGTTCTCCAGACATTCTCCACATTTTAACACAGCTGGTGTGGGGAATTTTGACATTAGGCTCAAAGGAGGCTTCTGTCCTTTTCATAGCCCACATCCTGCTTCCCCCTAATTGGGTCTCTAGCAATGTTTTCTGCAGACAGAAGGGTTCTCTAAAATATGATGGATGGGTGGATGGATGAACGATGAATGAATTCCAGGAGGAGAAACAGACTCAGGATAGATAGATGCCAGGCCTTTCTAAGTTGCAGGTGGCTGAACTGGTTGTGCTGATCCTGGATGGACCACAGCCGCCATCCAGATTCCACCTGCATCTTCTGCACCAAGCTCTTCCCAGGGGAGACAGGTGAGGAGCATCGGATAGGAATTGAGTCTAGATAGTTTGCTTTCCAGGATACCTATATCCCCCAGGGTCCAACCAGGAAAACAGAACCCACTGTAAATATTAAAAAGAGAGGGAATTCGAGAAATTAGTGACACAGATTTGAGTGAGGAGAGGCAGAGGGAAGAGTGTGAGCGAGAAGTGGTTCAGTTCAACACCCAAAACTCAAAACTGCCTGTGATGTCCTGTCTGGGTCACTTAGAAAGGCCTGGAAAGCGATGGGTTTGACCTTCATTATGTAGAGTGGCTATGGCAAGCTGGGCCGGCTTTCCCTTGGACTGCAGTGACCTGAGCTGAGTAAAGGCTGCCTTGTGATTGTGATGGGCTTGCAGTGATCATGAACCAGGAGTGCGGCTACATCACTGATGGTGCAGGAACCCAGACCCAGGATGGAGGCGCTGCGCCCTAATCATTCCCTATGCCCTCCAGTAGGTGGAAATGGCCAGGTATTCCAAAAGCCTGATATACTGACCTGGATTGTCCAAATCAGAACACTTGTAGGCTTTGCCAGCCCTCAACCATGACAAAACCCATTCAAACTTTACAACTGACATCCTGCAAGCCCAATCTTAAAGCAAAAATGAGTGGAGCTATTTGGATTAAATTGGTCAGCAGAAGCAGAAATATTTAAAAGGAAAAATGGGAAAAGAATAAAAAGAATGAGGCCAATTGTTTCCTGGGGAAACAGGAAACAATCTTTCCCAAGTCTGTTACCTTCCTAACTCAAAGCATCACAGCATAATAAAGGGCATCTCCCAGCTTCTGAGAGTGCTAATGACAGGAGTCAGTGAGACCCCAGTGCCTAGCTATGATGCCATTCATTCCCTGAAGCGAGGCTTGTCATCTGAGAGCCTGACTGGATGGTAGAAACAGGAAGGTGAGACTTCTGATTGATACAAATCGTCTTTGATCTCTATCCAATGGCCAGGATGGGATCTTTTGGAGATCTAGGAATGTAACCGATCTGGCCATATCTGAAGAGTTCTAAAATATATTTTTAGAGAAAAGTGGCCAAGGTAAAAGTTCAGTCTTTAGAAAAGGATCCACAGACCAATTTGGGGGTTGGTTGGGGGGTGGAATGTTGCTCTAAAAACATTAGTTCTCAAAGTACATCCTATGGAACACTGTCCTGCAAACAGCTCCATCCTTAAGAAGAGCCTAGAGTCAAGTTAAGTTTGGGAAAGGCTTTCTAATGCATTCTGTAGCCTCCTTGCAGAGTTACAGGGCATGTCAGCATGTCAAAGCTCTGAGCTGGTCTTGAGTAAAGCATTCTCAGTTTTCTTAAACTTAGGGTTTCCTAGACTTCTTTTATCATGGGAATCACTTTCCCATTACCTGCCATCGTATCTCAAATGCGAAGTGGGGGAAATCCCTTTTATTTGGGGTTGAAATGTCATTTTCAAAGTCTTATTCCTGAAAAGGATCAGTCTTAGATGACAGTCTGCCTTTCTGCAAGATGCCCATGGGGACCAGCCCTGGATCCACGTGCATAAGCTGTCCAGTCAAGACCAGAAAGCTACTAAAAAACCTCGTGTACATGTAACACTCTGGTTCACACAGAACTCCCATCGTTACTATTAGGGTCCCACATCAAGATAAATAAATGTCACATTGGGATTATTTCCTCTGTTTTGCTGAACAGTCCTGAAGATAAGGGAACATTCTTCCCAACATAATAAGCCATCAAAATACATTTATACCAAATCCCAGGTACGTCCAAGTTATCTATGCTGCTGACAATGGGCTTTCTTCACTCCTGTCTGTTTCATCATGTCCCCAACAAAGGAGCTACGCTATTACTCTTGCCCTGGCAAGAGATAACATTTCAGTCCTTGGAGCTCTGACAATTGGACTCAGCCTATTTAATTACTTCCAGTGCAGGCACACACTTTATTAACAGGGCCAGGATCAGCAGGGGCTTCCTGTAGGTCACAGTACTGGTGGTTAGTTGAGACATGTATAAGGCTCTGTGTCCACACAGAGAGGACAGCAGCAGCACCCATTTTCTTTCCTATACGAGGTCTAGAAATCAGAACCCAGTCCACACAACAGCCTGCAAAAGTTGACAAGGCAACAAACAAATAGCAAAATGCAACTAGTGGTGAATGGACTTTCTGTGCCTTGTTTACACGTTGATAAAATTAAAAACTCCCCGAAACCTAGATGTGTCATCTACTTTTGCCCTTGGCCCCAGCCAGTGCCCTCTCCAGCTGCTGTCCTCAAATCCAACCCCTTCCTCAACACCTCCTTAAAAAAACCAACAAAACAAAACAGAAACCCTGACTTTCCCCACGTTAAAATGTTAACTATCTTGAGAACTTTCCCCAGTGGTCTGTGTTGATGCAGAAGTGTGGTTTTGAAATCCATCGTTGAGTGTTGACTCTTAACCTGCTTACAGGAGGTCCTACCAGGAGCTCAGCACTTCACCACTCCTATAGTATCCCCATGCTGCTTCGTGGCTGCCCTACCTGTGTAGACACATCTGTATATAAGGAAAACCCCAGAGCACCTTGCACCTTTAAGTTCTAACTAAAGGAAGCCCAAGTTGTAAACTCAGGGTTTAAGGCATTGCCTTCAAAGTCTCTGGAAATACTACAAAGTCTCTGTGTATCTCCTTCACCATGAAGGGGCCATCACCACAGCCTCAGATAAGCTTCCAGGGGGAATCTTTTAGACTCCATTCATCTTTGGGCCTCCAAGCTCTGTCCAGGCCACTTGGGTGGTAGGTAAACCTATGTGGCCAGTGGAAGGATGGGGAAGGGGGAGTGGGTTAAATGTAAGCATGATTTCCTTGTCATTCAACCAAAGACAGTTTGTTTTAAAATAGAAGCCTCAGCCCAGGAAAATCATGGCCGTTGAATTCAAATTTACTTTTTAAGTTAAAATACCTTCCGTCTACAGTCATTTATTTCTTTCCTCGTGGTAAGTTACAATGAGAGAAGTTCTAAGAGTTCAGAGGTCTGGATAAACATGGAAAAAAGTTCAGAGCTTACCCAAATTTTATCTGATGACCTAATTAAGAAATTCAACCAGGGGACCTCACGAGAACCAAGAAGAAGACACTCGCAGCTACAAATGCTCTTTCTCCTCAGTGATAACCATTTATCCACTTCATGTCAGGCAAGGAATTAGAGCAAAAGCATTTCTGGCAATTTCAGAAAGGGCCTTTCTCCCAATAAGTAGACTGATGGAAGAGCAAAGATTATGGGTAGTTGGACACTGTTCCCCCAGCACGGGGAGACGCAGAGGCAGAGGTCCAGACCTGTGTTCCAGTCTTCACTCCCCTGCTCCCTGCCATACAGGGCCCCTCCACTCTACCTCTAGACTCACTGAGGCTAGAGTTCCATGTCTCAGTTTATTATCAGATTCTTAGTGATCCCACATCTGGGTAGGGATCTCTTGTCTAAGAAGGAATGGGTAGGACACAGATTCACTCATTCAAAAAATATAAGAATCCCTACCATTTACAAGGAACTGTGCTGTATATTACAAGAGAGAGGGAGAGAGAGAGAGAGATTTACAAGGTCGCTGCCCTCTGGAGCTCTACAGTCTATAGGGAGGGTTTAATATCAATAAGAAGCAGTGGCACTAAGCCACATACATAAATCATTACAGCTGCACATTGAGGTAGGAAAAAAATAAAGTCGTTCTGTTCAGACCTGGGTTTGGGTCCAAGGTAGCTGTGATGAGTTATGTCACTGCAGCATGTTCCCCCAACATATTTCAGCCCTGGTTTCCTATAAGTAGAAATGGAGAAAAAAACCAAAACGCCTTTCCCCCAGGATTTTGTTGAGTATTAAAAGAGGAAAGGCATGTAAATTACCTGGCTCGCATATTGATATCATCAGGTGGCTCCCTGACATTGCTGTTTGGCCCTGTGAGCTAAGCAGTGTCTATCTGGAATCATTCATCATCTCCGAAGGGGGAAAATCTCATTTACTTGCATGGCCCAGGGATCTCCCAAAGTAGTAAAAAGTAATGCTGATTAATTATGTTTATTAAGCACTTAAGGTATGCTGTGCTAAATGCTGCTCAAATATCACCTCATTTAATCTTTACATCACATGAGGAAGGTACTTTACAAATCCTCAATTTACAGGTGAGGCACCTAAACATTAGGGGGTTAAGGAACTCCCCTAAATTGACAGACACTTGATCCAGACTAGGGCCTTTCTGACTCAGGAACCTGTGCTATTAGCCCCCACCTACTTGCTTCTCCAAGGTTTCAAACTCAGGAGTATCTACTTGGACAGCAAAAAGAAGTCTTCCCACATCAACAGTGGGGCTGGCCTCACTCAGACAGCCCTGAGGATGCCAGAAACAGCAGACTTACCCCAGATCAGGGCTGGGTTTGGCAAAGGGATGCTTTAACGTCTGGGATTGCTGTTACAGTGAAAAGCTGGGACTAGCAGCTGGCTACAAGGTACATATAAGGTACTGCTCTGCCTTCTGTCTCCTCTACAAATGTGTGAGAATTTAGGAGAATCGCTCTGAAATATAGTTTTCAGAAACCATGATTCAGTGGACATTTCATTCCAAATGCTTTGAAGAAGCCCAGCCATTGAGTGGCAGCTTTCACTTTCTACTTCTTAAACCCAGACTTTTTAATTTGAGTTTAGTTTCTGCAGGCAGACCATGCTGCTGTTTCCATTATTTTTGTTAACAGGCTCGATTCTTTAAGTCAGTTCTCAGTCCATTGTTTTCACTCTGTTTCACAATCACAGACCTGTGATAATAACATCAGTAAATGTGTTTCTTTGGCCCGGCAGGGGAGAGCTGCTGGTGATAAAATAGCACAATCTCTCATCCTACTTGGAGAAAGAGCTCTAAGAACTGCACTGCCATCTCCTGACATGCAGGGCAGCACCTGTAAGATTTTATAAGTTTAGTTCTGAAACCTTCCTCTAACTCTGGGGTCAGCAAACGATGGCCCCTGGGCCAAATACAGCCTGCAGGCTACATTTGTAAATAAATTTTATTGGAACACAGCCATGCCCATTTGTTTACGTGTTGTCTCTGGCTGCCTTCATGCCGCAGTGGCAGAGATGAATCATTATTACAGACATCAAATGACCCACAAAGCCTAAAATATTTACTACTTGGCCATTTACAGAAAAAGGTTGCCAGCTCCTGTTCTAACTTACTCTTTCCATTTCCATTGCTTGGACTACTGCTGAGACGTAATAAAATACGTATATTTGGTCTTTGTCCCAGTTCCTGAAACAGAACTTCTAAAACCCTTGCAATTTTCTGAGTGAACGTGTGACTAGGAGTATCTTTTGTTCTAAGATTTTGTTCTTAACCCGAGTTCCTAATGTAAAGCTTCTAAAACCAGTGTGATTTTCTGAGTGATGGGGGTGATCGGAGCACCTGACAAAGAGCTCCCAAACCCCTTGGAATTTCTGAGTGATAGGAGCACCTTTTGTTCTAATGAAGCAGCTCTTGGTGGGATCCTGAATGGGGGCTGGTCTCTAGAAACACCAAGCCGTGATTAGATGCTTGAAATTTTCAGCCCTACCTACCTTCCATCCTTCCATAGAGAGATGAGAGGGAATGGAAAATGAATTAATAATTGATCATATGTACGTGATGAAGCCTCCATAAAAATCCCCAGAGAATGGGGTTCAGAGAGCTTGTGGGTTGATGAACAAAAGCGTGTGTTGGGAGAGTGATGCACCTCAACTCCTTGGGTACAGAAGTTCCTGTGCTTGGGACACCCTCGCCCCACCCAGACCTCACCCTATGTATCTCTTCACATAGCTGTTCATCTGTATGCTTTATCATGCCCTTTATAATAAACCAGGAAACACGAGTGAATGTTTCCTGGAGTTTTGTGAGTCATCCCAGAAAATTATCAAACCTGCGGTGGAGGGTTATGGGAACCCCTGACTTTGTAGCCAGGACAGACAGAAGTGCAGGTAACCTAGGGATCCATCACTTGTGACTGGCATCTGAAGTGAAGGCAGTACTGTGGGACTCAGCCTTGAAACCTGTGTAATCTGGCACTAACTCCTATAGCTAGTGTCAAAATTGCCTTAAATTATAGGACACCTAGTTGGTGTCTGGAGGGTTGGAAAATGGCTTGGTGGGGGGCAAAATTCCCCACACGTTTGGTGTCAAAAGTGTTGTGAGTAGAGATACAGTTTTCCTGTAGCTGTGATTTCTAGATTTAAGATGTCTTTATGTTACCACAAAATACTTGTTAATTCCCCAGTGATTTCCATCGTCTCTAGTACAAATCCCAAGTGAAGTCAACATACAGTGTCTTTCATAACTTGACCCCTACCCAGATTTCTATCTTCTTCTCTTGTCTCTTTCCCACCACCCACACACACCCTTGTGATAGAACCACGGTGACTTTGTCCTTCATCCTTAAATAACCCAGCCTCATCTCTTTTATGCTCTGGTCTCTTGTGTGCTGTTTTCTCTGCCTGAAATTTCCTTTCTTCATACTAGGTGGTGAGTCTAGTATGAGGAGCCAGTCTTCCTTTAAGGTTCAACTCCTGCATCATCAAAAAGTTTACAAATCATAAATTCTGGAGAGGGTGTGGTGAAAAGGGAACCCTCCTACACTGTTGGTAGGAATGTAAATTGGTGTATCCTCTGGAGAACAGTATGGAGGTTCCTTCAAAAATTAAAAATAGAGCTACCATATGATCCAGCAATCCCACTCCTGGACATATATCTAGAAAAGATGAAAACACTAATGCAAAAAGATACATGTACCTCAATGTTCATAGCAGCACAATTTACAATAGCCAAGACATGGAAGGAACCTAAACGTCCATCGTCGGATGAATGGATAAAGAAGATGTGGTATAAATGAACTTATCTACAAAATGGAAACAGACTCAATAACATAGAGAACAGACTTGTGGTTGCCAAGGGGGAGTGGGGGAGGGGAGGGATGGACTGTGAGTTTGGAGTTAGCAGATGCAAACTGTTATATATATAGATGGATAAACGACAAGGTCCTATATAGCACAGGGAACTATATTCAATATCCTGTGGTAAACCATCATGGAAAAGAATCACTTTGCTGTACAGCAGAAATTAACACAACATTGTAAATCAACTATACTTCAATAAAAAAGATGTGGCATACATATACAATGGGGTATTACTCAGCCATAAAAAAAGAATGAAATAATGCCATTTGCAGGAGTATGGATGGACCTAGAGAGTATCATACTAAGTGAAGGAAGTCAGACAAAGACAAATAACATAAGATATCACTTATACATGGAACCTAAAAACCTTTATATTGTGTTTTAATTATTCATTTTCATATCTATCTATCCTATGACTGTTTATTTCTTGAGGCCAGGAATCTATATCAATTTATTTTTACATTCAACAGACCTGGCATGTATTCTGGTACATAGTAGGTACTCAGTGGATGTTTATTTGTCAACTAAATGCATGCATCAATTGGTGCCTCCATGAGTAAATCACGTTTCCTCCCTGGGACCACACTCCCTATCTCCTCACTCCCATTAGCACTACCTGCCAGGAGTTTTTTATATGTGGAGCAAATATGCACTTAGCAATGAACATGGAGATGGATGAAAGGGCTATCCCTGTAAGCTGGCTGCTCACCTCCCCAGGTGTCACCATTGTAAGCCTGTAACTTCTAGCCACTGGCCTGACCCATGAAGACGGCAGAAGAATTGTGTTATTCCTGAGAGACTGAGAGCACTGGCCCCTGTACCAGAAGCAGAAGGTATAGAAATGGCACAGAGACTATACTGGGATGTCTGAGGGAAAAGTGATCCCCGGGGCCATCTGGGAGTCAGAGGCAGGTGAGAGTGCCCTTGTGTGTCCTCAGTGAGGTCAAGGCAGCTCTGCTGACAGGAGGATCACCTCCCAGCCACATGATGGAAGGCAACTGTTTGGAGTGGAGCCAGAGCTGGAGAAGGTGGAGTGGGGGTGATGGCCATGCTCTTTGGGCACATTCACTGGCTCAGTGTCCCCAAATCTGGGTAAAGAGAAAGAGCAGAAAGGGGCAAGGGAAAAAGAGGGAGAAATAAGAAAGGAACAGAGTAGTCATGGAGGAGAAATAAAAATAAAAACCAAGGAATGAGATCAAGTGAGCAGAGGTGGTAGAAAGTGGTCTGGTGCATTCCATCTTAGACATTCTGTCCCTGAGCAGCTTCTTTCAGCTCCAAACTCAGGGTCAGTTCCTCTACTGGTCAAGCAGGCATTGTCTGCCTTTTCCCTCCTCTGCTGTCTCTCTTTTCCTCCCCTTCCCTCTCTCTCTCTCCATCCCTCCTGCTCACCCCCCTTAGCCTCTATCCTCTTCCTTTTCTTCTCTTTCTTACTTTTCTTGTTGCCCTGTTGCCTTTGCCTCCTTTCCAGTATACACTTAACCCACAAAGGATCTTGGGCCTCAGGTAGGGAGCTCAAAAGCAGTGAGAAGAGGCTGCTTTCTACTGCAGGTCACGTGAAACCAGTGCCTGAGAGTTCCAGACTGGATAAGGGCTCTACCCCGCAATCTGGGAAAAAGTAACTGAGCTTCTTTGGGGAAGATCATTTACACATGCACACACACACACACACACACACGCACACAAACACACATACACACACACACCCAGCAGCTGCAGAAATTAAATGAAGCATGACCATCAGTTCAAACCCTTTCTTTCGAGAGAACACATTAGGCTCTGGGCTGCTGGCTCAAGGGAACAATGCCAGAGTTCCGGACATTTAACATGATTCTTCTGTGGGGAGTTCCAAACTATCATAATCAAATTCAGAGAAGTCTGAGGTCATGCGAGTGGCAGTGGAATAACCCATATGCTGTGGGCTAACCATGTTACATCAATTTTCGTTGCATGTAATTACATTTGTGGAGAGAGAAAGGGATGACTTGACTTGAGGCTCCATCAGTAATAACAGCCTAGGGAAGGGACTTTTGCTGGACCTAATGGGTGCCCTTACATGGATGATGCAAACGCACACTCTACAAAACGAATCAGTTTGCCGAACCATTGGTTCATCCTCAGTGATATCTGAAATTATCCATCCCTTTACCTCTTTTCCATTTCCTTGCTAGTGTCTTGGTTCAGCTCCAGCTGCCTCAATCCTAGACTGTTTTCACAGTCTTCCAAATAATTTCCAACCCTCCTGGAGCTTTCCTTTCCAACACTAACTGTCTGTTAAAGGCAGATTAATTGTCATAAAGAAAAATCTCATCGTATCATTATATAACCCCTTAACTCAACCACAGAAAAGAAGCTCATTCTCCTCCTGCTGGCACTTACGGCTCTCAACACTCTGCCCTCAGCCCATCTTTCCAGACACATTTCCCACTACTTTCACACGTGGATCTTATATTCTGGCCATAAAGGGTCATTAGTTATTGCCTGAACATGTCTCATGTTGAATTACTATTGTGACTTTTTCAAAAAATTCCAACTACAGTCCTGATACTCCTGCCTACCTAATCTTCGGACCCACACATCTATTACCTTGCCTCTGAAACCTCTTTCTGATTATTACCTCAAAAATGATGTCACCCTCCTCTGAAGCCCTAGAGTACTCAGGACTTACTTGTGTAAGGCCAATCAACGTGTACACGTTGGTCTATACTTCCGAACTAACAGCTTATTGAAGACAGGGTTAGTTTATATTTTATTCATCTTCCACAGTATTTTGCATAGAGGAAAACTGAATACATAAACCATTTTTATATATTGAACAAGTAAACACAAATGCCTCTGGAACTCATAAGTTAAATTAGATGACAAGGAAATAAAATACAACGACAGGGAAAACGTATACATTACGTATAGGACCCAAATCTAACAGTCCGTTCGGAGAATAAAATAGCAGCATGAAGTCGTTAGAAGTTGATGAACGGAACCAAAGGGGGAAAAAGACAATGTCAGGGAAGGCTTTGAGACCAAAGGGAGATTTGGACTATGTCAGAACGGAAAGGAAACTAACCTATTCTGTGCTGAAATGTTGTGCCCTTGCTTTACCAGGAATCATCTCATTCAATTCTTCCACCCAGTACTACACACAAGACACTTGCCTAAGGTCACCCAGCTTTAAAGGCGCAGAGTCAGGACTCAAATTCAGACCCCCAGGCTCTTTCCACGGGGTTTCTGCTCCCATGCAGGGGGATGGGTGGGGCAGGGCAGGGCTGCAGCCGGGTGTAAGCTGATGGGAAGACACTATGGTGAATAGGAGAGTCATGAGGCAGAGGGAACAAGCAAGGGGAGCAGAGGAAGCAGTGAGGAGGGGAGGTGGGTTAGCCAGGAAGTCCTGCCTGTGGAGGGGAGGGGTTGCAGATTGCAATATGGGAAGGTTTACGGGAGCATCAGGTAGCAGCATCTCGCTCAGTGTGGAGAGTGCTCTCTTTAAGACCTGAGGGCTACAAGAGAGCCGGAACTGGAAGGGGAACACAGTTTTGAGCCCATAAAAGTCTTGGATTGTGCAATGCTGTGCTCTGTAAGACAGGAGAGCAGAGGAAGGCAAGAAGGGAGGGACTAGGGGGAGGCCCTAGAGAAGAAAGCCATCCTGCTAAGAGGCCTGTCCCTCCAATGGGCAGGGCTGGCTGTGCGCATGCATCACTCTGTGTGTGTGTGTGTGTGTGTGTGTGTGTGTGTGTGTGTTCCAAGAGAAGGCCTTTGATTTACTGCTGCTCATGTGGAAGTTATTTCGGTGGTTATCGATCGCACAGCTGGTAAGAAGGAAGCCAAGAGTCATTGTGCAATTTGGGAATCCTTTTTTGTTCAAAGTGCGCATTTGACTAAGTCAGATATTAAATTAATCCAGTCAAGAAACCACTTAAGTTGTTTTAAACAAATAGATTTGTGGCCTAATTATTACACTTTTAAAAATTTTATTTTATTTTATTTTTTGGTCTTTATGTATTTTTTAATTGAAGTATAGTTGATTTACAGTGTTGTGTTAGTTTCAGGTGTACAGCAAAGTGATTCAGTTTTATATATACATGAATCGATTCTTTTCCAGATTCTTTTCCATTGTATAGTTTGTTACAAGATACTGAATATAGCTCCCTGTGCTATACAGTAGGCCCTTGTTGGTTAGCTATTTCATGTATAATAGTATAAATTATACTGATAATCCCAAACTCCTAATTTATCCCATAGTACTGATCAACTTAGCAAGTAAATAAATAATATAAATGACATTAGAAAATGCAAGCCCTATCACTTCTACTACTACTATGACTGCTACTAACTACTAGTACTTAGTATTACTATCACCATGATTGTTATATTTCATTTTATTACTCTAGCACGTACCATTTATTGAGCACCTTTCTATTTGCCAGGCATACATCTGGCAGCTTTACATCTTTACCTGCCAATACTCATTAAAACTTTGCCAGTAAGTAGTGTTAGCCTTGTTATGTGCGGTCTCCAAGTCCTATTAATGACAGATTCTTTTGCAGATCATACCCAGGAAAGAATCCTTGTCAGCACGAAGGGACCTCCAGGTATCGTACATGCCCTTCCTGAATCATATATTATTTTAGTATCTGAAATCCCATCCCCTGGCCTTGTACGTGGAAAGTCTTCATCCTAAGTGGCTGGGATGCTAAAGTTGGCATTTGTTAGGGACCAAGGGATCCTCTTCTCATCCATTCAATCAATACCCCACCCCCACCAATGCTGCCAGGAGGAAGAAATTAATCCTCACCAGACTGAAGAGTCAGCACAAATGAGATTATTTTTAATTAAATCACCAGTGACTTTTGATTCATGCCAGAGACAAATGTGTAGATATATTATGCTACACACGAAAACTACTAGGTTCCAGCCTATGTCCTTCTAGAATGAGGTTAACGTAGTTACAGTGACCTTGGGGCTATAGGAAATGCTTCCATTATTCAATAGAAAATAAAAATATGTAAGGGTTATCAGACGGAGGTGGTGTCATTATCTCGTTGTGGGCCCAGAAGCAGCTCAGAAACCAGCCTTCCTTTTCCCCACTATGTCTTATGTCAGATGGCAGTTCTGCTTTAAAGATCAAAGTATTGTATTTCATTAGCCCTTACTGTCTTTTATGTAAGATGCTGTCATATTAGGACTAGTCTCATTGCTATAGAAGTCAAGAAAATAGGAGAACTGAACTTCAGAATAAAGGAACACTAATCATATTTAATACTTTGTATTTTTTGAAAAAAAATCTCATCAAGTCACCTTTCGCCTTGTCAAAAGTTTATTAGAACATCTAACCCCTTCTCCAGTTCCTATTGTTCCCTTCCCTACCCCCACCCTCTCTGGTCACAGACTTTGTCAACTGCATACTCTGTTCTCCTGATGGTTGTGCCCTATTCTTACATTTATGGCTTTATTGCTGTGTTGTGATAGAACAGGATAGGACAGTTATATACACATATACAAATGTATGTACATACTTATATACATATGTATATATACGTACATATATGTAATCAGGAAACCATTCCCACCATCTATCACTGTTGGTACCTACTAATATAAGGATAGAGTCCTGGAATGAACTATAAAGAAATGTAAGCACCCTGAAAAAAAGGGAATTAGCTTTCCGTGTACATGGTACATATGTTTTGTTGTTGCCAAAGTCTATTGTCTGTCTGTCATAGCTGACATTAAATAAATGGCTGTTTACCAGTAAATGAAAGGGAATTGGGAAGGGAGGAGGGAGTAAGAGCAATGTGATCCTTGGTGAGCACCTTCAGGAGGCAATACATTTAACTTTCAACATTGACATTGCTCTGCCCACATTAAGGAAACTCTACCACTTTCACACAGTCCAAATCTGTGGTTAGGGCACACCAAGACAAAACTAATGGAGAAAAAAGCTAGAAAGTTCACTAATTCAGCATTTTGTTCCTGAATTCTCCCAACCATTGGTTGGACAGAATATCATTACAACAGTGAGCTATTTTAATATTGTTTCCCAAATTCAAGGCATTTTTACAAAGCTAAAAATCTGATTGGGCTCCACCAGAAAAACAAGTTACATGGAAAGCACCTAAGTGGAAACTTTGGTTAAATTCAATTATTTGAACAGAATAAGACAAAACCAAATTACAATTTGACTTTTAAAAGAAGTGTGAGATATACATATATGGAGATAATGTTGATCCACAACATATGCTGAAAATCCTCTTGTTTGCAGAAGTTAGCAGTGGTTGTTTGGGGAAGATATCACCCAAAGAGAAGACACAACCTTAACAAGACATGGCCACACAGGAAGGCAAAAAGATACACCCTTAGATGATATCCTATGCTTTTATGGTATACATTCTATGGAGAAGCCAGGAAGAAAAGGATAGAAAGAGCTAGAGTAGAAACAAAAGATGAAACAGACTTGAAGAACTGAGATTTATGTAGTCCAATCCCAGACCTTTAAATTATATTGAAGTCACTTCATGGAGGACAGGCATATAGTAGGAGTGAAAAGGACATGGCACTGCTGTCCACAGGCTGGTATCCCACCCATGCCTCAGCCTTCTAATAGCTTTGTGACTTTAGGCCAGCCACCTAAACTCTACAATGCTCATCTTCCTCATCTGTAGAGAAATGGGTTGGAATTGATCATCCTGGTGTTTTTGTCTAGCACTAATATTTTAAGATGGCTGTCTATTTTGTTTTAAAATATTTTTTGTGATATTCCCAGCTAGTCAGTTTCTGGAGTTAGTGATATTTGTTTACTTATGTCTAACTGGAATCTCCCCTCCTGCACTTTAAACTTATGTCTTTAGTTTGGTCCTTGGCAGAGTTACAAATGAATGGCATTTAGTTGATAATGACCCACCATATACTTTAAAAAAAGTTAACTCTTTTTCTTTCATTAAAGTAATGCATGCTCGTTCTGCAAGCACTTGAAAATATAGAAAAATATAGAAAATAAAATAAAAGTGCTTATAATTTCATCCTGAGAGTTGATCACTACTTACATGTATTTCTTTCTTTCCAACCTTTGTTTTAAGTGTGGGATCATATGGCAAATACACTTTTGTACCCTGATTTTTAAACTTTTATCATTATCTCATGACCATTTTCTTCGTATGACTATTTTCTTTGTCATTAAAAATTAGACACACAAATCGTATTAAAGAGTTTTTAATATTCTATTACATGAAAACATCAAGTCTACTATTGGACTTTTGTTGTTTCTTGAAATTCCAGTTGCTTTAAACTAACTTTTATCTTTACCAAACTAATAAAACACATGTATATAAAGTTAAAGGGTAAATACAAAACTTTTAAGAGAAGATAGCAGACCCCTGCTTATTCTCCTTTACTCTAATCTATGATTAGATTTAATTGTTTGCATGTGCAACATTTATTTTTATTAGTTGGATATTTTTGGTTTTGTTGTTTGTTAAATTTTTTATGTTCATATAATTTTTTCACCTCAAACTTGCCTGCAACTTCCCATTTTGCTAAATACATCAAATAACCTATGGCTTCTGCTTGCTTTCCCTAAAGGCACCCTACTTGGAGTATTTTATTATCCTATTCTAATTTCACTGATTGCTTTAAAGGCCAGATGCACATCTGTTGTCCAGATATTTATTATTGGAATCATCCTGTGAATTCCTTGCATCTTGGTTTACTCCTTTGTTTATCCAGCAGCTTTCTGAGGAAAGGTGCATAAGAAATAGAATTTTGAGCTTTGGCATACCTGAAAACCTTTATTTTCCCATCACCATCATAGTTGATGGATAGTTTGGCTGGGTATAGCATTTTAGGTTTGAAAATCCTCCACAACTTTGAAGATATTACCCCATGGACTTTCAGCATCTATTATTGCTTTTTAGTAGTCCAGTGCCATTCTAATTCCAGAATTTACACATGTCGCAATTCATTTTCTTCCCTGGAAACTTCTGGAATCTTCTCATTATTGATAGTATTTTGAAATTATGTGATGATATGCCTTGGAGTGATTGATTACAACATATATTCATTCATTTATCAGCTAGGCACTTTCTGGGCTCTTTCATTATAGAAATTCATGTTGTTTAGTTCTGGATTTTTAAAAATATTATTTCTTTGATAATTTAGTTACTTCTGTTTAAAAAGATCTTTGCCAATTTAAACAATGAAACATAGCATCTAATTTAATTAGCTCTTCTGGATAACCAAGGTTTGCAATTTTAAAATCCACTGATTTTTTTTATTACACAAAATATGAATGAATTTATTCATATTGTACACAATTTGAACATACAGAAATACAGTGAACAAGCAGGGAGACTCCTCCTTACCTCTGCCTATATTTATACTCTCTCACTAAGGTAATACAGCTAAGATTAAGGTGTGCATCTTTTCAGTCATTTTTCTTTTATATGCACATGGACATACATATAATCTATATATCATTAAGGGGGTAATATGCCATATATTAACAGAATAATACTACACTTCTAATTTTGCAATTTTTTTTCACATATCAATGAATTCTGGATAATTTTTTCTATATCTGTATATATTATATATATATATATATATATATATATATTTCATGGTATATAGTATCACACTGATTTATTCAACCACATATCTATTAAAATGTTTTAATCTGGGGGGAGATGGCTAAGATGACAGAATAGGAGGACCCTGAACTTACTGCTTCCCATGGGCACACTAAAATTACAACTACTAACAGAACAACTATCTATGAGAATGACCTGAAGAATAGCCAAAAAGATTTTCCACAACTAAAGGTATAAAGAAGAAACCACAACAAGATGTGTAGGAGGGGTGGAGATCCACACGTCAGGATCAACACATCCAGGTCAGGGACCCACAAACAAGAGAAATATCACAATCCTTGATGTTCTCCCCAAGGAACAAATGGTCCAAGCCCCATATCAGGCTCCCCAGCCCAGAGGTTTGGTAATGGAATACGATCCCTCAGGATATCTGGCTTTGAAAATTAGCAGGGCTTATGTTCAGGAGAGCTGGAGGGCTAAAGGAAACAGAGACTCTGCTCTTAAGAGGCTGTGCAAAATCTCACATGCTCTGACTCTCAGCTCAGAGGCAGTGATTTGACAGGGTTGTGGGTCAGACTCACTTGTTGATCTTGGAGAAACTCCTGGAGAGGCAGGAGGCAACTGGGACTCCCCTTGGGGAGACTATGGTGGTAGCCATTTTGGGTAGCTTGTTCTACTGTGATAACACCAGCACTGGCAAGTAGTATTTTGGAGTGCTTCCTCTCCAGCCTATTAGCACTAGGGATATGTCCCCCACCCACCCCCCCCCCCACCACCTGTGGCCTGTCAGCAATTCCATGGTCCCTGACTGCACAGCAAACCATGCAGTATGGCTACCCTGCCTTCCAGTGGGCTCACCACCACCATATGAGTCATGACCTCACAATCAACCAGGCCAGGGGCCAGCCCTGCCTACCAGCGTGCCCACAGTCATCAGCTCTGCCACAATAGAAGGGTACATGCAGCCCACATGGGGGCACCTCTAGAGCATATAGCTCTGGTGACCAGAGGGGAGCATGCTTCTAAGTCCCACTGGACGCCTCCTACATAAGGCCACTTCTCCAAGATTGGAAAACAAAACTGACCTACCTAAAACATAGAAATAACCAGAGAACTGGGCAAAATGAGGAGAGAGAGAGGAATATCTTTCAAATGTAGGGAAAAAATAACCTCAGGTGGAAAACAAAACAAACTAATTGAAGTAGAGATAAGCTACCTACCCAATTAAGAGTTCAAGGTAAAGACACTGAACTCAGGAGAAGAATGGATGAACACAGTGAGAATTTCAACAAAGAGTTATAAAATATAAAGAACCAAACAGAACTTAAGAATGCAATAACTAAAATTTAAAAAATACACCAGAAGAAATCAACAGTAGATGAGATGACACATTGGGACGGATGAGTGATCTGGAAGACACAGTAGTGGAAATCACCCAAGTTGAACAGAAAAAAGGAAAAAGAATATTTTTTAAATGAAGATAGTTTAAGAGACCTCTGGAACATTATCAACCATACTAACAGTCACATTATAGGGGTCCCAGAAGGAGAATAAATAAAGAAAATGACAGTGAACTTATTTGAATAAATAATAGCTGAAAACATCCCTAACCTGGGGAAGGAAAGTTACATTCAGGTCTAGGAAGGACAGACAGTCCCAAACAAGATGAACCCAATGAGGTCCACAGCAAAACACATTAAAATTAAAATGGAAAAAATTAAAGAGAGATTCTAAAAACAGCAAGATAAAAATCAACTAGTTATTACAAAAGAACACCCATAAGACAATCAGCTGACTTCTCAGGCCAGAAGGGAGTGGCACAAGGTATTCAAAGTAATAAAAGGAAAAAAAATCTACAACCAAGAATACTCTACTGGGCAAGGTTATCATTCAGATTTGCAGGAGAGATGAGAGTTTTGCAAACAAGCAAAAGCTAAGATTTCAGCACCATTAAACTGGCTTTACAAGAAATGTTAAAGGGTATTCTCTAAGTGGAAAAGAAAAGACCACAACTAGAAATACGAAAATTATGACAGAAAAAGTCTCAGTGGTAAAGGCAAACGTAAAGTAAAGGTAGTAGATCAACCATTTATAAAACTAATAGGAAGTTTAAAAGACAAAAGTAGTAAAATCATCTATATCCACAATAAGTAGTAAAGGGATACACAAAGCAAAGAGATGTAAAATATGATGTCACAAACATTAAACATCTGGGGGAGAGAGACTAAAAATATATCATTGTTAGAATGTGTTTGAACATAAGGGATCATCAAATTAAAATAATCATATATATATACATACAAAAAAAGAGGAGTGAATTCAAACTTCACACTAAACAACTAAACATGTCATCAAATCACAAGGGAAGAGAGGAAAAGAAGAAGAAACAAGAAAGGAAGGAAAAAAGAAGTACAAAAACAATCAGAAAACAATTAAAAAATGGCAATAAGTACATACATATCAATATTTGCTTTAAATGTAAATGGACTAAATCTTCCAGTCAAAAGACAGAGTGGCTGAATGGATAAAAGCAAGACCCATATATATCATGCAGACAAGAACTTACCTCAGATTTAAAGACATTCACAGATTGAAAATGAGAGGATGAAAAAAGTTATTTCATGTCAATGGAAATGAAAGAATGCTAGGGTAGCAATAATTATATCAGACAGCCTGTAACAAGGCACAAAGGAAGACATTACATAATGATAAAGGATATAATCCAACAAGAAGATACAACAATTGTAAATATATATACACCAAACTTATAAGCATCTAAATGCATAAACTCAATATTAACAAACACAAAGTGAGAAATTGATGGTAATACAATATTAGTAGTAAACACTAATACCCTTACATCAATGGACAGATCATCCAGACAGAAAATCAATAAGAAAACACTGGCTTAAATGAACCATTAGACCAGATAGAATTAATAGATATACACAAAATATTTCAACCCCAAACAGAATATACCTTCTTTTCATTAAAAAAATTAATTAATTAATTAAAAAATTCTCCAGGATAGAACACATGCTAGGCCACAAAAGAAGTCTCAACACATTTAAGAAGATAGAAATTATATCAAATAGCTTTTACCTCCACAACAGTGGAAGACTAGAAATGAACTACAAGAAAAAACTGCAAAAACCGCAAACATGTGGATCTAAACAACATGCTACTATACAACCAATGGGTCACTGACAAAAAAAGAGAGAATAAAAATATACCTGGAGATTAAGGCATGCAGAAAAAGCAGTTCTGAGAGGGAAGTTTAAAGTGATACAAGCCTACCTCAGAAAACAAGAAAAATCTCAAATAAACAATCTAATCTTACACCCAAATGAACTAGAAAAAAGAACAAACAAAACCCAAAGTTAGTAGAAGAAAAGAAATAATAAAGATAAGAATGAAAATAAATGAAATAGAGTTAAAAAATAGACTAATAAAATGAAGAGCTGGTTCTTTGAAAAAATAAAGAAAATTAATAAATCTTTAGCCAGACTCAACAACAACAACAAAAAAGGAGGATCCAAATAACTAAAATCTGAAACGAAAAAGGAGGAGTTACAACCAACTTCACAGAAATAAAAAAGATATGAAAAAGTACTATGAAAAATTATACACCAATAAAATGGACAGCCTAGAAGAAATGGATATATTCCTAGACATGTACAATCTCCCAAGACTGAATCAGGATGAAATAGAAAATATGAACAGATGATTCCCAGCAATGAAGTTAAATTGGTAATTTAAAAAATTCCCAACAAACAAAAATCAAGGACCAGATGGCTTCACAGGTGAATTCTACCAAACATTAAAAAAATAACAACTATCCTTTTTCAACTATTCCAAAAAATTGAAGAGGAAGCAATGCTTCCAAACTCATTCTTCAAGGCCAGCATCACCCTGACACCAAAACCAGACAAAGACACCACAGAAAGAGAAAATTACTGGTCCATATTACTGATAAACATAAATGCAAAATTCCTCAACAAAATATTAACAGATCAAATTCAATAATACATTTTAAAAAATACAACATGATCAAAAGGGATTTATCCTAGGGATGCAAGGATGGTTCTATATCTGCAAATCAATCAATGATATATCATATTAACAAACTGAAGAACAAAAATCATATGATCATCTCAATAGATGTATTTCTTAGTATTTAGTCAAAGAAAATGAAAACACTAATTCTAAAAGATATATGTATGTCAATGTTCATTGCAGCATTATTTACAATAGCCAAGATATGGAAGCAACCTAAGTATCCATCAGTGGATAAATGAATAAGAAGATGTGGTATATATATATATGTGTGTGTGTGTGTGTGTGTGTGTGTGTGTGTGTGTGTGTTATTCAGCCATTAAAAAAAGAAATCTTGCCATTTGTGACAATGTGGATGTATCTAGAGGGTATTATGCTAAGTGAAATAAATCAGACAAAGACATACCCCATATGATCTCACATGTGGAATCTAAAAAACAAAACAAACTATATGAAAGCAGTCTCTTAGATACAAGAACAAACAGGTAGTTGCCCCAGGGGAAGAGGGGGCCAAATAAATGAAGGGAATTAAGAGGTACAAATCTCCAGTTATGTAATAAATAAGCCACAGGAACGTAATATACAGCATAGGGATTATGATCAATAATATTATAGTTACTTTGTATGGGGATGGATGGTTACTAGACTAATCATGGTGATCATTTCATAACGTATGCAAATGTCAAATCACTATGTAGTATACCTAAAACTAACACAATGTTTTACATCAACTATATTTCAATTAAAAAAAGTTTTCACTTATCTTGATGTTTAAAAGCTGGTTATATTTTAAAAATATTAACCTTTTAAAGTAACATTTTATCATAAATAGTCATGTTCTTTGATGACACTTGTTATACAGCCTTTAAGCTGACTTGTTACCCTGGACTATGAATGAGATTCATTGGCCCTCTTACAGTTAAGTGAAAGGGGAAATAATCAAAGATGTGAGAGGCAGAAAAAAGAAAAGTACTCTGGCTTACATGAAGCTCCGACTTATCTTCAAGAAATTGTTCTGTACCCTGGGAGTGTGTCTCTCTGCTCTGTTGAGAAGGAAGTTTGTCACAGTCTTAACTCTGTTTCATTAGGGACTGGTGATTCTAAATATTTGGCTATTCTATGATCTGTGCAGCCTCACCTCCAGCAAAGAGTTAACAAATATAACCATGATAATGGCAATAACATTTGTATAGTCACACAGCCCTTTCAAATGCATTACCTCATTTGCTGGGCACGATGCATAATAACAACCATGCAATTTGTCCTCATGGTTCCCATCAACCACATATTTGTTAATGCTCAAAGTGTGGCATTGTGTGGGCCAACTTTCCAAACAGGCAGACCTGAATTAACAAATTCCTCTTTGGTCACTGACTAGCTCTGTGATGTGGGGTCACAACTCAGCCTGCCTTAGTCTCAGTTTCCTAAGCTAGCATCACATGCTCGAGAGTCCTGTTACTTTGAATAAATACTACTATAAAAGTAAAGCTTCTAGCACAAGAACCACATATTTTAAGCATTCAGTAACTTAGAGCTCTGTTTTCCCTCTTTCCCAATCCAAATATCAAGGGAAAAAATAGACATCTTCCTTTTTCCCTAGTTGTTTTAGGGATTGGCTTTTGTAAAAGAGTGCTAACAATGTCTTAGAGACGTAACGCTCATTTTACCAGGCCACATGGGGTCAGGAGCACAAGACAGGTGTCATCAGGAGATGACAGGAGGGTGGGGTGGGGAGATTGTGTTGGCATGGCAGAAAATGAATGTGGCCCATTTGAATGCAGAATAAAGTGTGTTCAGGCACTAAGGCTACCAGCTATCAAGATTCAGCAATTAGAGAACACAGACTCATAAGACCTCCCAGATTGATGAGCTCCAAGTGTTAAGCACAGACACCTGTAATTAAATGTTTCAGTGACATGGGTTCCAACATAGCCTCATTTAGTAACTGCCTGCCTGTAAACAGTCTTTGGATGCTGGGACTAGGTACTCACAGAGCCTCATCCCAGGAGGGAGGAATGATTCAGAAGATATAGCTCACTTAGGTAATTTGTAACAACAGCCATAAACTGCTTAGATATTTTCCCCTCCACCCTCCAACCCCACTTTTGCTGACACTTTTCTGTGTCCTCTGCCCTTCTTTCAAGGTATTATAAGGCCAACTCCATGGAGGAAAAAGCAAAGAATAATTGAGATAACATCTTCTCTGAAATAACCAGCCTTCAAATGGAATAATGATTGACAGGGTCTGGTCATCTTGGGAACCATCTTTGTTGTTGTGAGCTATTCTTTAACATTTTTTTTGTTTTGTTTTGTTTTGTTTTGCGGTACGCGGCCCTCTCACTGTTGTGGCCTCTCCCGTTGCAGAGCACAGGCTCCGGACGCGCAGGCTCAGCGGCCATGGCTCACGGGCCCAGCCGCTCCGCGGCATGTGGGATCCTCCCGGACCGGGGCACGAACCCGTGTCCCCTGCATCGGCAGGAGGACACTCAACCACTACGCCACCAGGGAAGCCCTATTCTTTAACATTTTTGATGATGCTGATTTATGATTATTTCCAGCTGGAGAGTCAGGTGACAAGTCCAGTTATGCTCTAGCTAAAATGACCAAGAAAAAAAAAAGGCTGGCTTTATTGGTCTTCAGTGATAAAGGCCAAATGTTCACACCAGTGGTTTTTAATGATCTATTGATATGTTCAAAAGATACATTAACGATTTTATTTAGCACTTTAAATTCAAGGAAACAGATCTGGCATATCAGCTAAGTTTTATTGATAACTAAGACATGTAAGCTGGCAGTAAGTGCTCATTTATCTACTTGCTCTAGAAAAATTGTCATAAATGAATCAACTTTCAAATTAGAGTTTTTCTATCTTTAAGGAATACACAATGATTAAATGAATTAATACACTTCAGTGATTATGGGTTTGGGTTTTTCTAAGGAAAAGAATAGGGTTGATAAGACCTCATTAAATGAATCCATTACCAATCTGCCATTCCACAGACTTAAAAAAAGTAGTTTTATAGGAAAATGACTATAAAATGTTGCACAAGGCAGTTCTAATTGTTGTTTGCTATTTTTATATTCAAATAATATTTATTTAATCTTATAAGTCATCCTATCAAAATTCAATTTACAGTCTTTTCAAGATACTATTTAGCTCACCAGGATTCCATTTATCTTGAAAAATGTAAACAAACCTACTCACATTTGCTTGTCACTGACTTCTCTCTTCTTTTCCTCTTTCCTATCTCATTAGGGTAAAGAACACAAGTACTCTTTGCTTCTTTGCTTACAACATTAAAATATAGTCACTTTCTATACTGAGAGATCTTTGGAACCAAAACAAAGAGAAAGGAAGGAATTCTTCCAATCCTATGTATTGTCTTTGCTTTAAGTATGTGTTCGCTTCTATGTTGTCATAGCAGGTAAGAAGTAAAGTTCTTCAGATACAATTCGGTCAGTTAGGGTGAGGATGGGGCTCAAAATATGAGACAGGGTGAGAGAGAGGCAGGGTAGGAAATTTCTGATACAGATGAGTTCAATGAATGGAGAACAAAGACCTTTCCTCTTGCTCCCCAGCTCCACTGCTTTCGGACATAGATTTTCCTACTCTAGGTAAGATCAAATGGGTTTTCTTTCAACCACAAATGAACCATTTATCTACTAACTAGTGACAAAGATGAATTGTGTAGTTAATCCAAAGTCACTTGTGCTTCCTATGTCTGAGTTCTTGGCAGGGCTTTTCAATCTCACGTAATCTGAGTATTATTTATTTATTTATTTTTATTTGATAATTTATTCCCCTCTGCCTTCTCTGTTCTCCCCCCACCCCACCCCTGGAACACCTACACTTTTTCTCTCCTATTTTCCTTTCTCTTTCATTTTGTGCTATATTTTATCAGCATCTTCTTTCAACGACTCTATTGAATATATAGAGTCCTCATCCTCTACCATGATCTCTCTTTTTTTTTAATAGCATCTCTTTTTTTTTTTATGCATGCACTATCTTCTCTTCTCTTTCTGAGACTATTTTCATAACTTGTTGAAATTTTATTCCTCTCTCTCATTTTCTTTGTTTCCTCCCAATCTCTTTCTTTTTTCCCACTTCTCTGTTTTGGTATCTGTTTTAATGCTGCATCCTTTCTCAACATGTCTGGTGATTCCTAGTTCCCTGTTCCTATTTAAGAACAGAGCACTAAAAATTAGAACAGAACCATAAACAGAGCTAAAAGGGAATTGCAAACTAGAGAAAATATTTGTATGTAAGACCGATAATGGTCAATGTTTATATATCTAAAGAGCATGAACAAATCAACAAGAAAAGATAACTATTTTAATAAAAATGGATAAATGTCTTAGACAACCAATATGCAAAATATAATTAGCTAACATTTTAAAATGCTTAACTAGTAATCAAATATAAATTAAAACAAGATGCCAGTTTTAGTACCAAATTGTCTTTAATTTTTAGTTGTAATTCCAAATGTTGGCAAGGATGGGGAAAAGATACTTTCATATTGCTGATAGGACCAAAAACTGGTGATTTTTTTTCAGGTAACAGTTAAGCTATATGTATTAAAGTTTTGAAAGAAGAGTATACCCTTTAAACTAGGAATTCTACTTCTGATAATCTTCAGGAAATAATCATTTAAGTTGGCAAAGATCTATATTCATTCTACTATTGTTTATTATGCTGAAAATTGGACACAATACAAGTGTCAAGCGTTATGGAATTAACAGGATAAATTATGGTTACATCCATCTGAGGAATACGATTCAACTCTAAGAAATAATGATATTGCAATTTGTTTATTGACAAGGAAAAATGTTAATGATATATTGTTAAGTCAAAAAGTTATGATAGAAAAGAAGATTGTATAAAAATGGGGATCCACTGAAAATGATACTGCTTATGGTATATACACACACAGAAAATGTCTAGATGACATACATAAACCATAGTTATTTATAGATGATGGTAATATATGTGTTTTATTTTCTTCTTTATCTTTTTATATATCTTCCAGATCATCTATAATAAACATAATACTCCATGCATAATACAAATATTTATTTAAAATGGAGACTGAGCGAGAGAGTGTGTTTAGAAGCTCTGAGAACATTTGTGTGCGGGAGTGATGGTTAAGCATTGCTTCTCATCAGTAGGCTTTATCATAGTGTCATTCATGGGGTACCTACTGCCTCCAGTTCCTAAAGTTTTCCCGGTCCTGCAAGTCAAATTCATTTGTTTCTTGTGCCTCCCTCCTCAACATCCTTTCCAGGCTCTAATAAATTAGTTACTACTCATCTGTGTGTTTTCAGATTTCAAAATGTTGTTGATATTTCTTATCTGGTGAGATCATTTTTCCGTTGATTTGTATCTCTTTTTTTCCTACTCTCATTTTAATAAAATTTCAGAAGGAGCAGAGATAAACATTTGTGTTCAATCCAATACATTTAACAGGAAGTCCCATGGATATTTATAATTTGCTCCTATTCATAAATAACATTGTGCACAAATGTCTCAAATAAGAAGCTGCAAGGGCTTGGGTAGGTAAGTTAGTACTAACCTGGGAAAGAGGTGACACATCACTTGGATTCACCTAGCTAGGAGTTGGGACATGAAGATTCTTTTCCTTCCCTGATTATCCTAGTCATAGCCAGGGACATGCAAAAAACAAGTGGCAAACACAATATGCCAATTTCTCTATAATAAAATATTTTGCTTGAATAGGAAGGAAACTGCAGCTGTTCAGTACAGATGGCAAATAGCTGACTGCTTTTTAACGGGATACAATGCAATATCTACAGTGAATAGACACATCGAGAAATAGATGTGTGAGCAAAGTTCCTGCTTCCCATTAAAAAAAAATCCCTGAATAGTTTACTTTCATTTAGATTTTTTTTAAATGAAAAGTTTGTCCAAACCACTGGCCCAAGTAGAAAATTTCCAAAAGTCAATTCACTAAGTACTGTGTCCCCAAATGTATTTGGACCGCCCAAAATTTATTGATCTTTCAGGAATCATCTTTGTACAACCTGTTTTAAAGTTTTCATTATCACATAGATGAGGCAATAAAGACAAACGTCTACCTGTGTCTGTAGATATGTGCTTGTCTGCATACTTGTGTGCTCATGCTTTTTACTATTATTTTGTGTGTGTTCACTTAGCCTCCAGATCTACAAAATTAGAAATTTCTTAAGGGTAGAAATAGTGATGTATTTTTTAAAATTCTTCTGTTTCTCATGGCACCCAACCCTCTGCTAAACACATGGTAGGGATTCAATAAATACTTACTAGTTTACTGATGAACTGTGTTGTTGAAAAGTGATGTTTGGACCTCCAATAGCACCAAGAGTACATCTAGATGTGATACAAACACGTTGACAGAGGAATATGTTAGTTAAGGATCATCAGTTAAATAAGTCAGTCACAAAAAGACAAACACTGTATAATTCCACTTATAGGAGGTACTTAGAGTAGCCAAATTCATAGAAACACAAAGTAGAATGGTGGTTGCCAAACCTGGGAAAAGGGAGGAATGGGAATTAGTGTTTAAGGGGACAGAGATTCAGTTGGGGAAGGTGAAAAATTTCTGGAGATAGACGGTGCTAACGGTTTCAGAACAATGTGAATTTTACTTAATGCTACAGAACTGAAAACTTAAAAAATAGTTAAAATGGTAAATTTTACGTTGTGCATATTTTACCACAAGAAAATAAAAGAATTGTCAGTCACATCATTCATGGTTTGGGAGGGCCTCCTTTGACCAGGAATGTCTGAATCCTAGAAAGATCTCCTTGTTTACCAGGGTGATCTCAGTCTCATGAATCTCTAGTTCAGTAGATCAGATGCACTGGGGTCTGGTAAAAGGAAAATTCACATCTGAATAAAACACAATGAAAACACACTTCTTGTACACTTCATAGCGACTGCTCTCTGTCAGTGTCACTCCATCATTTAATGTCTTTTGGGAAGATAAAGCTTCCATTGGACTTTCTCTTTTGAGAAATTGCTCACTGCTTGAGTTTTCTAGCGAGCTCCATCTGGGTCATATTTGTACAAATGTGTCCCTGCTGGCTTGGTAGCCAAGGATAAGATACTGGGTGGGTAGTTGAAGAAAGCAGATTTCAGCTATGAAGCCCCTTGTTCCCATAAAAATTTTGTTCCCCAATCTCTGGACATTTCCAGAGATTGGAAATGTTTCTGTTATGATTCCGTGTTCTTTGGAACATCTCAGAGCAGTGAGATACATTCAAGGGCACAACACTGAGGTCACTCAGATATTTGCTAAGTAGCTTGTAGCAGTCTGGAAGAGCCAGTGGTAGGGTGCCTGCTTAATGTCCTGAGGTCCTAGAAGTTTTCCCAACTTGGTGTTTGAAAGTCATCCATGGAGTGGTCGGACTTGCTCAAGCATCATCTGGGAAGCCACTTGAAACTCTGCTCATTGGCACCTACATTGATGTGAAATGTTCCAGGGACTGTACAGCACCCAGTGTTACCGAAAGAAAAATCCAAATTGTTAACAAGAATAGAAGCAGGAGCTTAAAGTTAAGAGGAGCAGTGCAAGGCTAGCTGGGGCGAGGGGCTGGAGTCCAAAACTCTGAAATAAATGAAGGTGTCAGAGGCCCACTGTCAGCTGGCATTGGGGGCGGGGGTGGCTGGCGAGGTAGACATGATGTCTTTAAGTTGCTGGGCAAGATTAGACACCAGGGAGCACAGAAAATTACAGAGATGGCAATCAGCGAGTACCATGTTGCCATGGAGAGTCACAACACTGATGAAAATGAGAAAGTTCGCTTATTCATCAGATGTGTTATCTACATTATATGAAACCTCTGTCTCCATGAAAATGGTCAAGTTGTTAATTAAATGTTTCCTTTTCCTCCAGCTATGACACAGAGAACTAGCCTGAGAGAGCACATGATGAGAAGAGAGAAAAAGGAAGGAACCAGAATTTCCTTTTTCAGGATTATCTTTGTCACTCATTCTTTTTCTGAGTCTCATCGCTATTTTCTTATCTTCAGGGCTTGATTAACTAAAGGTCACTTCCTGGTTTCATGTTGTCAAAGCTCTCACTGAACTTCCTGCCGGGAACAACGTCTCTGTGCTGCTTGCCTAACTGAACTTCCTTCAACACAGCCTCCTGTGCCATTACTTGGTTGATTTCTGTGACCTCAGAACATGCTCTAAAACTTCTTTGCCCCTCCCTTAACTTTCTGAGAGCCCAGGCATAAGACTCACCCAAGCAGGATCTTCCTTCCACTGGGCGGGTCTCCAAGAAAAGGATATACATTTGCAAATAATAAAGGAACATGGAGTCATTTCTGAAATGTTTGCTTGATGACTGAAAATTTAGCTATCTCACAGCTGAAGGTTAAAAGATTCCAGGACCTCATCCTTCATAACCTTTTGTTTGAAGTCAGTTTGGAACTGTAGGAAAAAAAAAAAAAACTATGAATAGTATCTAATTTTGTGAATCTCATTTTCAAATTCGAATCTCAAATGTTCCCTAAGGCAGTGGATTGCAAAGGCAGCACAGTGATGAAAACTTAATTAAAGCCCCAGAAAGATCATAGATCACGCTGGCTCGTCAGCTGTCATAGGTAAGGGAACAATAATGATATTATTCTAATATTTAGGGATGTTCTTGGCTGTGTTTCATTCTCTGCAATGACAGCTACCCTGGCTTCAAACTTCATCACTGCCTAACATGAGCTCATCCGTGGTTTTCCGGTCATTTCTGCCATATACTTTCTTCCTTCTGCCTCTGTTTAAAACATGTTTAACCACAAAACTTATGCGTGATAATATCTTTATGTCATCACTTTATATCATGATTTTAGTCACTTTCTATCTCAGGCTCTCCTATTTTTCATTCCATTAACTCTGCCCACAGTTATCTTTTTATCACAGAAGCATGGATCATATAGATGCCATTCTCTGGTTTCCCCATTCCTACAGGGTAGGTTAAGGTCCTTTGAACAAAATACAGAGACTTTACAATAGAAACTTTGATTCATTTTATAGCCTAATTTCCTGTCACTTTGGCCCTGCCCCCCTCTGTCTCCAAGTCCCCAGCTCCACCGTGGTTTATTCCACCACAATCCCAAACATGGGAGACTCATTTAGTTCTCTGTGCTTTTTCTGTAATGTCCTTTCTCTTTTTCTCTGCCTGGACAGAGAGGATTTGGCCTCCAGAGCTTACAAATGTCCTTATCTATGAAGTCTTTCCTAAGCCACGATAATTTCTCTGCTCTCCAGTGATAGGGTGTCATATTGGAACTGTCTGGGATCTGTTCCTATGGCCATGACTTTACTCAGACACACGAGACCAGGAACCTTCCCTTTACACTCCCCCCTTTTATTTTTTTGCAGTGCCTGGCCTCATGGCTCAATTAATGCTGAATGAAGGAAAGTATGAATGAAGAAAGGGAAGGGGACAATCTATCCAAGAAGAGTGGTTAAGTGGTGTGCCATCTTCAATGGAGCTAAGGTTGGCTTTGTACCAACTGCTACACCCAGGTTCTGGGGATACCCCCCTCAGTCTTTCTCCAGGAGCTCCCAACTGAGAGATTAGCCCATCTTTGCTTTCCTTCCTGGTTGATTTCCTTCTTGAAGTTTATTTCCTCAGTGTCCCATAGAAGGAAAGTTGACATGTAAATGGAAGGAAGTACATTATGTGTCACATCTAGTGCAACTTCAATTCCTCTTTTTCAATTGGGGGTAATGACACCCCTAAAGGAGACTAACCTCCTTCCCAGTCCCACACACACCATTTCCAGAGACCCAGGATCAGCAGGTGTTACTTCTTCCCCCAACTCCACACTCTGACAAAGTCAAAAGAACAAGTTTATCCATCCTCTTCTGCTGGGAGTGTTAATTAGTACGTTTCTCTAGAAAGCAATTAGGAAAATGCATTCAGTCTTCAAAATCTTCCACCCCTTTGATCCGGCAATCTCATTTCAGTAATGGGGAAAAATATATATACACAGATGTTCATCCCAGAATTATTTATATTAGAAAAAAATTAAAAGCAATAGGTTAAGTTAATTACAGAACACACATTAGTCAGTAACAATTATATCTTCGAAAAATGTTTAACGACATTCCCCAAATAGCTATGTTAATTTGTTCATGAAAAACAAACAAACAAACACCTACCAATTTTTCCATACTCACAGCGGCTAATGTAAAGGAATTGGAGACTTTTTCTTTTTGGCCCAGGAGCAGCCTCATCCTGAAGCCGGAAAGAGAAGCGACCGCTCAGTTCGCTGATTGGAACCTGATCTTAGAGATGCTCCAAGCATCTTCAGAACCCCTCCCTCCCTGTCTGTCTCCACGCAGGAACAGTATGACTCCCTGTGATGTTTTCTGGGGTGCATGACCCTCTGCTGGCTCTTCACAGCACCCTGCCACTTGCTGTCACACTTCTGAGTTTCCAGAGGGATGGAACACGGGTTTTTCCTAGCCCACATCCCAGGCTGCAGTCCTGCTCCCAGGAGCCGGGAGAGATACTGCCGGACTCCTGGCTTTCCAACCTGGAACCAGGTCCACCCGCTCTGGCCTTTCTTTGCCTTCTAGTGTCAGAGATCCCTCACGTTCTACCTCACGAGCACAAAGCACTCCTGACACACCAACACCCACTTCTAAATCTCCTCACCCAAATGCTTCTCCAAGAGGAGAGTAAAAATCAGAGATGATGGAAGCAGGAAACTAAAAAGGGTGTCACCCTGCGCTAAGATTGTCCACCCTATGTCCCAGCTACCCTTCCTTGGTGGCTCTTTCCATATCTTTGATGCAACTGGGCCCTCCCCAGAGGAGATAGGTATGAAGGGAAGGGTGAAGGTAGATTTATAGGATTCTGAAGATGCTTTCATATCCTTCCTGCCCACTTCCCCGCCCAGGAAAATCATCCAGGTTAATGACAGTTGGTCACCTAAAAAGAAAAGGGCACACTTAAATACAGATACCTTGACCCAACCTTCTCTGAAAAAAAAAAAAAGTGCAGATTTTGTCTTGAATTATTGAAAATGGTCAGTATCACAGGATAATCTATATTGCTTTACTTTCTGTTTCAAAGTAGACTTGGATTGGACATCATAGGGCTTTAGGGTCCAGGGCCAGGAAACAGAGGCTCTGCTCCTTTACTGTCACTGGTTCAGCATTTTGGAACTCACTTCTGGTTCCTTGTATGCATCCCTCTTTTACAATCCTCTCCCCTCCTATGGCAGCAGTTCTTAGGCAAGTCTCCCCATAGAGAAACATGGCTTTATGTGGACTTCTCAGTGAGCTTCCTTCTCTGGTTCAGCTCTCTTTCTGCACCCATTTTCTCCAGCTTAACAGACATTGTGTCACTAGTTTTCTTTATCTAAAACACTCCTGCCGTCACTCTGGTGGCCTGTGCTACCAGATCAGCAGCATGTTTGTGTCTTCAGGCCGTTGAGAGTTAAACGAATGACACAACAGCTTACTTGGCAGTGGCTCCTGGGGTTTCAGTGTGCCTCTTTGGCCTCAGTCTCCTGCAGGTGAGTAATGGTTGTAATAAAATCACAGAGTCAAATTGGCTTGTTACTGTGAGGCTCCAGAGAAGTTGGAGCTGTCCAGCTAAGTTGCATCTTAAAAGGTGACCATTCTCATCAGTATCAGCTTCAGGGTAGATGAGAGACAAAGGACAGAGAAAACCGACTCAAAGAGTATTCTGGGGCACTTGGAGGGAAAAATGTCCAAAGGACAAGGCTTATGAGGTGGTCAGATCCTGATGAAGTCTCCCGTGTATGCCAGGAAAGGCATGGATGAGACAATGAAGATTAGGAGACACGATAGAACTGAACATGTGCCTTGTCTTTCCAGAATTGATCCCTACCAGAGTTAAAGTTTAGATAGCCTAAAGTTATCAGAGTGCAGTGATACTTTTAGGCTGGTGATACTCTCCAGAAGGAGCTTTTACAATTCATTGTTGGTATCATTTGACATCCAGCAGTAGAGTTAAAAGAATCATGGGGCTTCCCTGGTGGCGCAGTGGTTGAGAGTCCGCCTGCCAATGCAGGGGACACGGGTTCGTGCCCCGGTCCGGGAAGATCCCACATGCTGCGGAGCGCCTGGGCCCGTGAGCCATGGCCGCTGAGCCTGCGCGTCCGGAGCCTGTGCTCCGCAACGGGAGAGGCCACAAAAGTGAGGCCCGCGTACCGCGCAAAAAAAAAAAAAAAAAAAAAAGAATCAATCACAATGGAATGAAGTGACCACTCAAAAATTTAAGGAAACCTTTCCCGTCTGCTCCACAAGGAAAGCAGTGGTGTCTGTTTTTCAAGTTTGTGCTGCGTAGAGTATGTTTTTAGGAATTACAGCTTGAGTTCTAATATCCCTTCTTTCCATGCCAAGTGATGACCAACTCTGGAAACACAAATACTATGTTACGTCTCTTGGAAAAGCCTCCTTATCTGTTTGAGGAAGCAACGTGATTCTACTATTGTCTGAGTGAAATCATATTTGAGACCAGGATTCTTCAAAATTTCTTCCACTTCAATTATTTCAATTTCTAAACATTTATCAAGTACTTACTCTGAGACATTCATTATGTCGTTGTTATGAAAACCATAAAGATGAATGAATGGTGTTCAGACTCAAGTGGCTTTGGAGCCCTCATCTCATTAAAAACAGAAAGTGACCTGATCCCAACTTCCCTCACAGTTGAACCCATGGAGCAGTTGAAGAGAGTTTTAAAAAAATATCTAGCAGCTAGAAATTTCCCATGGAGATATTGACAGTATTATGATGGTGGTTTCTACTAATACAAATAGTAGATTTCCATTGGATAGCCGCTGTATAGCACTTACTGGGTTGTAAAAAATATTCTTCCATAGGAACCTCAGCCCTATAGGCCTCCTTCTAAGTGTGATAACCTGTACTCTGTTTTGAGAACCTCTTGTCATTCATTGCATGTGTCTGCATTCATTTATCCATTTATTCATGACTCACAAGAATCTGTTTATTTTAAAAGTACATTTTCTTACTACTGAAGTCTCACTATTGAGCATACCAATGAGCATCCAGTGCAGCAAAAAGCAGAGATTTTATTTACACAATTGTTAATGCATTGGGTAGAGTAGAAAATGCAAAACCAACTTTTTTTTTTTAACATCTTTATTGGGGTATAATTGCTTTACAATGGTGTGTTAGTTTCTGCTTTATAACAAAGTGAATCAGTTATACATATACATATGTTCCCATATCTCTTCCCTCTTGCATCTCCCTCCCTCCCACCCTCCCTATCCCACCCCTCCAGGTGGTCACAAAGCACCGAGCCGATATCCCTGTGCCATGCGGCTGCTTCCCACTAGCTATCTACCTTACGTTTGTTAATGTATATATGTCCATGCCTCTCTCTCGCCCTGTCACAGCTCACCCTTCCCCCTCCCCATATACTCAAGTCCATTCTCCAGTAGGTCTGTGTCTTTATTCCTGTCTTACCCCTGGGTTCTTCATGACATTTTTTTTTCTTCTTAAATTCCATATATATGTGTTAGCATATGGTATTTGTCTTTTTCTTTCTGACTTACTTCACTCTGTATGACAGACTCTAGGTCTATCCACCTCATTACAAATAGCTCAATTTCGTTTCTTTTTATGGCTGAGTAATATTCCATTGTATACATGTGCCACATCTTCTTTATCCATTCATCCGATGATGGACACTTAGGTTGTTTCCATGTCCTGGCTGTTGTAAATAGAGCTGCAATGAACATTTTGGTACATGACTTTTTTTGGATTTTGGTTTTCTCAGGGTATATGCCCAGTAGTGGGATTGCTGGGTCATATGGTAGTTCTATTTGTAGGCAAAACTGACTTTTGTTCCAAAGAGACAGACCACAGCTTGAAAGGATTGATGACAACTAAAACAGACCAAGGCACACAAAACCTGATTCCATTTTTCTCCAGAAACAGCAATATTCATTCATCTGATTAACATGTCCTCTGCTTAAAGTACCTAGAATAAAACAAAGTGATCATACATATTATCATTATTTTAATTGCTCTGAATGGTGTGGGCAATTCAATAAGGCTTGAAAGAAAAATAAGAGGAATGACTATGGGAAAGGAAAGAAAGTATCATTATTTTTAGTGGACCCACATTCTACTTAGAAAACCCAAGAGAGGACTGTTAGTCAAGATTGTGCTGTAATTGAAAAACTAAACCAAAGAATGGGAGAGATATAGGCAATACATATAACTGAGAAAAGATTTATATTTAGAATCTACAAAGACCTTCAACAAATCCGTAAGAAAAGACAAATAAACAAATGGAAAAATAAATGGGCAAATTTTTAAAAAGGAGGAAAGCTGAGTGGTAAATGAACCTCTGCAAAGATGTGCAACCTCTCTGGTTCTCACATAAAGGAGGACTCTGTAGATGATGGCCTCCAGGTGATTTTATAATCATGTATCAAACTTAATAACTTTCATTAACTTATTAATTAAACAATTGATGAATTGATGGTCTGTTAATGCTCTAATTGACAAACACTTGTAACATTCTTATCATATGCCAGACAGAGAAGCACCCTTTGTGAAAATAAAAGTCTATTGAACAGATGTACTTGCTCTCAATGAAAGTTACTTAAGATTCTCACACTCAGAAAGCAATAGAATTAATCAAAAGTATTTAATATGGTACAACTGAACCATTATCAAAAGTGAAACCCAAGAATATTTGTTTTCATGTATGGGAAGATTTATCTTTCCAGGTACAGCATTGAATTGAAAATCAGAAAGTCTTCAGAAATATCTGACGCTGTGAGAGGTCAGATGTCAGGCTTCATCAATTTCAATATTTGGGGAAGTGTCTCAAACATTGAGTGCATGTTTACAATCTCTGGTGACTTGTTTGTCTCTTATATAGTGAAGGTACCTGGTAATGAGCTCATAGTTAAGAGCTAATTTGAAATGGAATTTTTATAGAGCCAATTTTTTTGTTGCTTAAAGTTAATTGCCTTGTACCTAATTTAAGTCCCACAGGGAGCAATTCTGATCTCCCCCAGAAAACTTTATCTTAAATGAGGCTGATCTGGGCTTCCCTGGTGGCGCAGTGGTTGAGAGTCCGCCTGCCGATGCAGGGGACGTGGGTTCGTGCCCCGGTCTGGGAAGATCCCACATGCTGCGGAGCAGCTGGGCCCGTGAGCCATGGCCCCTGAGCCTGCGCGTCCGGAACTTGTGCTCCGCAACGGGAGAGGCCACAACAGTGAGAGGCCCGCGTACCGCAAAACAAAAAAAAAAAAAAAATGAGGCTGATCTATAATTCTATTACGTATGTCTGGGTGTCTATCAGTAAATACCACAGGATGCACTAAGTTTCTGATGGATACTTATGATTTTAATACCCTCCAGGAGTTTTACTTTTGGCAAGGAAGTGAGTTGTTTTGTTGAAGTCAGGTCAGTTCATTGTACCAAACAAAAGTTATGGGAAGGTGATGAGATTTGTATTAACTTTTCCTACTAAAACAATAGATCACAGTTGCCTGGCAACTTGCAAGAGGTATGATGCTGTAAATGGAATTAATGAAACAGAGAAATAATTGAAATACTGCATTGAGAAGAGAAGGGCATCAGGGCTGCCCTTCTGTTAATAGATAATTAGAACAAATCCAGATGTTGCCATTAGCCAGGATACATCAGCAGTTCTCAAAATGTGGTTCTGGTATCAGCCTTGCCTATGAACTTTTTAAATGCAAATTCTTGAGCCCCACCCCAGATCTACTGAATCAGAAGCTCTGAGGGTGGAACTCAACAATCTGTATTGTATCAAGCCCCCCAAAAAGTGATCCAAATGCACACTGAAGTTTGAGGCACACTGAGCTAGATTAATGGGATTTTGCTGAAATAGATTCACAAGATGAGTGTGTTCAGTAATAGGAGCACTCATAAATATGTCAGGTTTAGTCTGAGATGTGGAGACAGAGATAGGAAGCATTGGGAAGCAGGCTGCTAACAGAAGTTCATGCAAAAGGGCTTGAATAGCTATTTCCCATTTGGAGAAGGAGTGGAATTGTGAGTCAAGCCAAGTCAGGAACCAGAAGGTTTAACCAGGATGGTAGACAAAACTCAGGGACCAGGTACAGTTTTCTGCTCTCTGCCTGATTTTTTTTTTTTTTTTTTTTTCGGTATGCGGGCCTCACTGTTGTGGCCTCTCCCGTTGTGGAGCACAGGCTCCGGACGTGCAGGCTCAGCGGCCATGGCTCACGGGCCCAGCCGCTCTGCGGCATGTGGGATTTTCCCAGACCAGGGCACGAACCCGTGTCCCCTGCATCGGCAGGCGGACTCTCAACCACTGCGCCACTAGGGAAGCCCCTCTCTGCCTGATTTTTACTGGCATCTCTTGCCTGGAGACATAATAAAGTTAAGGGAAGTCTCTGGTTTGGAAAGTAACCCGCTGAAGATGGAGCTTGAAGGGAACAACCCTTTCATTCATCTAAATTCACTTGTGAGACAATGCACCAAAACTCATAGGTCTGAGCTCACAGGGTATAAATAGGTGAGCTATGGGTAAGAGAAACAAAGAGACCTTTCAGAAAACTCCATGACGTTCTTTGACATCATTCCAATTTTGGTGGACAATGCGGGTTTCATTAGCGTGAATAGAATAGATCGTTAACAAAGCAGTCAATGCCTCTCTCAAGGGATCTTATTGTAGAAATAGCAGTAGAGAGCTGTTTGACAAAGAGAACCATGCCAAGGATACCAAATGATTTTATAGAATCCAGAGTACGTGAAGATGATAAAATATAACTGTGAGGGCTTGTGACAAGTAAGTTTCCAGAGAACTTAGTTTTAGCCATGGATTCCAGTGATCAGGGTGGCCTCTGAAAATGACTTGAATAATAATAGTGTATTGATTAAACGTTAAAGAAGACTGGATCATGGCTTGGTCTCTGGCCCAAAGCTTGTCTGAAAACTCTCCTTCCTGGATACCAGAAGCCAACAGCTTATCAGTAGCAGGAGTTAATCAAAAAGGATCTGTTGCCCCAGAACAGTGGTTCTCAACCTTAGCAGGCATCAGAGACCCCCTAGAGAGTTGATTAATACATATTGCAGAGCTTCACCCCCAGGGTATCTGATTCTGTACATCTTGGGTGGGTGCTGAGAAATTGCATTTCTAGAACACTGGTGCTTCTGTTTCAGGGACCACATTTTAAGCATCAATGGAGGAGAGGAAGCACTGAAGAGTAGGGATGCATTTCTAGGATTAAGCCATAGGAAAGAGGCAGAAAATAGAAACACTCCACTGCATAAAGCTGAAACTGATTTCTCATTCTGACATCCAGGAAGGAGAGATTTCAGGCAAGCTTTGGATGATTCTACAAGATAACTTCAGGAAGGGTTAAAACCCTAGTGCCTGGATCACTTTTAAGAAGTTTTCATTTCACCAGGAATCAAAACAATGACCCTGAAGGGATTATGTTTGAGGCGGTAAGTCCTACCTGCTGTGCTCCTTCCCCGTGATCTCAGCCAGGCTGGCTGCTTGTTTCCAGAAGGTTAGTCAGTAACTGTGCAAGTGGCAGGAGATTGCCCTTTGCTGCAACCCTTATAAATAGTCTCTGGTGTGTGACTGCCAAGATAAGGGTGACCTGGACGTTTTTCTTTTCCAAGGACTCTACCACCCACCCATAGAGGCTGCTTGTAACCCACTTGACGGCTCTCTGAACTTCAGAGCATCAATGTCCCCTTTTGCCCAAAAAGTTGGCCTTGCTCAGGTCTCTCTCTGGTCCCAGGTTGGAATACCATGCACCATGGAAAGCTTCGTCACAGAAAAGGGTTTGAGAGCAAAGCGAAGTACTTGCTTGTCAGACATTTGCTAGAACTTGGTTTTCTGGGCCTGCTTGTCACTACGTCATCCTGCTCTGGGTCCACCACCATCAGAAGTCCCTTGACGGCCCAGTGCCCAGGAACCAACATGTGTAGCCGCTTTGACCTGCGCGGATGGGATGCATCGGAAGGGATGTAGCCTGCAGAGGTGGTCTGTCCACCTGAGGCTACACCATGGAGATTTTCTTGGCCACACCCTGCTAAAAATGACACACAGGAGGAAGACAGCATACCAACAGTGCCTAGGAGGTAGGCCTATTTCTATTGTTTACATGTCATTTGACCCATAGGGGAAGGTGCTGCCACCAATACTTTCATCATTTGTGGGGAAGGGCTGCGTGGGGATTTCCAGGCCCTACCTCATTCCTATGACTTTCCACTTGATAGGAGGAGGAATGACTTATGTGAGTGGTGATATTGATGAGACAATCATTGGTCATGTTTCTATTAGACAGGGTGAAAAAGTTTAAGGTCACTGCCTATACCTGCTCCCCCATCTCCTGATTTCTCTTGGATCAGCCTATGTTCCAGAGCAATAATTTCTGTGCTTTCAGCCCCTGTGGGTCAGCCACTTGGTGAGGCCCACCTCAGAGCAGGGAAGCCTAACTGTCCTCAGCTCTCAGTTTGGAACCAGACAGATAAGAGAAGTCAGCCTTGCAGGACAGACTCGGCTGTCTTTCATTCGGAGTCAGAGGCCGGAAGTCCTGCTACATTCTCTATTCTACCTGTTACCGCAAGTCCTGAATGGAACTGATATTACAATCCTCACCTAGCAATATGTGTATCTTTTATCAACCAGAATCCTCAAAGAGAAGAAAGCTGGGTGTTAGGATCTGGGCACCAACCCTTCCTGCCACCTCACATCCAGCTAGCTGAGACTGAGGCTTTCCTGTATGGGCTCCTCTCGTGCCAGGATTTATCGGGATGCGTGGAGGTTTGTTGGCAGCAGGACAGCATAGGCGGTAGAGGGACTGAGACTTGGCACTGGACATGCCCACCAGGGTGGGGCAGGCCCAGCTAATGAAAGAGAATCAGGAGAGGCACATGGGCAAGGAGTTCAGCTTTCCACACTCCTGTTCAGTTTAATATTCTGTAAGATCTTATGGAAAAACCCAGATGAACTTTTTGGCCAACTCAATAGTTGGCACCAGGTGTTCTAAGTGGAGAGGTAAATTATGCCAAAAGGTGAGCAGGGCCTGCTGGGAATCAGGGGCAGGTGATTCTTGGAAGTCAGGGCAGGCCGCCAGCTTCTGGTAGTTTTGTCCACAGGAATCCAGGCCCCAGCTTAGCTAAGATTCAGAGCTAAATCCTCCCGTGTGACCCTACCTCCACTAGGGAGAGATTTACTGTCAAAAGCAAGATAGGAGACTTTGGGATCAGAACCAAGATCAGAAAGTTCAACCCTTTGCCTCCCTAGGAGAAGCTTCTATATAGGCGCTCTGTAATTACAGAGGAGCTGTTATTTGATGGAAGAACCCCAAGCCAGGGAGACAGAGGAAGCCCACCGGGAGTCTAGTACTAATAAAGAATAAGGGGGACTCAAGTTAGATGGGGAGGCCAGTGGTCAGCTGGCTCAGCCTACATGGGGAGAATGACTCAGTATTGAGGTGCCACTGCTGCAAGGAGGGGAGATACGAAACCTGCTTCAGTATTTCCTGTCTCAAGCCCACATTGGTCTGGGGACTGAGGCCTGAAGTTAAAGGAATTGGTGAATCCGGCTGTAGAGATTGGGAGCCTGCAGAAGCAGGGCATGAGGTGGGCTGAAACTTTTGTATCACATCCTCACTATGAGGGCTTGGAGAGTGTGGAATCTGACCAGGGGACCCAGACAATTAATTTAGATTGCAACAGCTTGCCCTGAACAGACCTGGGAGTGCAATTTGCCAAAGCCTGCAGACAGTAACTCTGGCACTGGCACCCATGGCAGCAGCTGGCATCACCATTATGGGCCAGCCTCCAGCTCCCTCCAAGATGCAGTTAGGGTTTCTGGCTTCATTCTTGGAAGAGTTCTGTTGGATGAGTTAAACTGGGATCGTCTTGCTTTCCTGAGAAACTTGTTCCTTTTGTCTGCTATGTCTCTGGGCAAAATCTTTAGGCCTTACTTGTTGCTATTTTCCTACCACTTTAATAATGGCTCCATTGTTAGGCAGACATGACACAAATGCACATCTCAGGATCCTGGGGGTTTGGGGGTCTTGCCTTCTAATTTTTTGGAAGTTATTTGTTATTATTATTTTTGTTGTTGTTCTTTGGTTGGTTCTCTTTGTTTGACCTCAGCTGAGTCGAGAAATAGGGCAGTTGTAGATGGAGGAAGTCAGCCAAGTAAGTATCCATACATCTTGAGTTGTTCTGGTGAGTCGCTTTTTCCATAATTTTCTGATCTGTCCCCACACATGCTGTTAAAAGTACTTCATGCAATGCAACTCTCCTTAATGTGCCTCACAAGTGAGCTTACTAAATTTGGTGTGTACCATCAATACTCTCACCTGACCATTTGGGATAGCATCAATGATTACCTTTTTTTTTTATTCTTTTGTTTTGCATGTTAACAGGTAGGAATCAGGCATATCTACCCCCTTACCCTCCATTTAAAGCATTTTTCATTTAAGATTTTTTTGGTTCATCTTTTTTTAATTATTTATTTATTTATTTTATACAGTACATGGGCCTCTCACTGCTGTGGCCTCTCCCCTTGCAGAGCACAGGCTCCGGACGTGCAGGCTCAGCGGCCATGGCTCACGGGCCCAGCCGCTCCGCGGCATGTGGGATCTTCCCAGACCGGGGCACGAACCCATGTCCCCTGCATTGGCAGGCGGACTCTCAACCACTGCACCACCAGGGAAGCCCTTGGTTCATCTTTTTGAACCTCCACTCTGCCTCCAATGACCCTGATCCTCATCCCCACCCAGCTTCTTTATTACTCCCTAGAGAGGAAGCAGAAAGGCAAAAGACTTTGCCACTGAGGAAAAGTCACCTGACAATCTGGAAATTAAGGAAGGCCAGGAAAACTCTCAACTGCTAGGATGAAGCTGCCAAGAGTAACAGTCCCAAGAGTCTGGAGCTCTGAACACAGGCACCTGTTTTATGCTAGTGTCTTAATAATAGGATCTTCAATTTAGAATAAATGCATTTCTTTGTCTGTCTCAACCTTCCTTCAAGGCCATTTTGATAGCCACCCACAGCTGTTTGATGGGCACAAAACAAGAGGCAGTACCTTCCAGGCTTGTGGTCCAAGCATACTTTCCTCCTGTGTGCTTCCTTTGGTCACTAAGGCTCTCCTTCTGCCATCGTGTAGCCAGGTGGTAACACTCCAGACATGACCCATGACCCTCTGCATCCTTCCTCTAATATGTGGTTGCCACTCAGCAAATACGAGTCAACTTGATTTCCAACTCCCTTTGCTCACAATATCTCCAGCCCCCTTCCCAGCCACAATGTTCTCCTCTCTCCATCATTGCCCATCCAAACACTCTCTGATTCAAGGTTCAAAACAAGTTCCAATTATACCATAAGGTTTTTCTCCCCACTCTGGTTCTCACTGGTATCTCTTCTAATTATATTATTTAGCAGTTATTACAATGATTCATATCCTGGAACCTCACGTGAATCACCTGGGGAGTATTTAAACCCAGGGGCAGGGCAGGAATAAAGACACAGACCTAGAGAATGGACTTGAGGACACGGGGAGGGGGAAGGGTAAGCTGGGACGAAGTGAGAGAGTGGCATGGACTTATATATACTACCAAATATCAAATAGAAAGCTAGTGGGAAGCAGTGCATAGCACAGGGAGATCAGCTCAGTGCTTTGTGACCACCTAGAGGGGTGGGATAGGGAGGGTGGGAGGGAGCCGCAAGAGGGAGGAGATATGGGGATATATGTATATGAATGGCTGATTCACTTTGTTATAAAGCAGAAACTAACACACCATTGTAAAGCAATTATACTCCAATAAAGGTGTTAAATATATATATATATATATAGACCCTGACCAGACACACGTAATCAGAATCTCTGTGGGTGAGCTACAGACATCTGTGGTTTTACAAAATTTCACAGGCGATTCTAATGTACAGCTAGGGTTGAGAGACACAGATAATATATAGATGGCTACTTTTAGTATTTTCTTTTTTAAAGGGACACTTTATTTATTTATTTTTTGGCTGTGTTGGGTCTTCGTTGCTGCATGTGGACTTTCTCTAGTTGCAGCGAGCAGGGTCTACTCTTCATTGCGGTGTGCGGGCTTCTCATTGTGGTGGCTTCTCTTGTTGTGGAGCACGGGCTCTAGGCACGCGGGCTTCAGTAGTTGTGGCTCGTGGGCTCAGTAGTTGTGGCTTACAGGCTCTAGAGCACAGGCTCAGTAGTTGTGGCTCACAGGCTTAGTTGCTCCGTGGCATGTGGGATCTTCCCGGATCAGGGCTTGAACCCGTGTCCCCTGCATTGGCAGGTGGATTCCTAACCACTGCGCCACCAGGGAAGTCCTACTTTTAGTATTTAATCATACCTTGCTATTGCCACTTATCTGTCTTAGGAGTATATACTTTGTAAACTGCAAGAGGACATGTTTTACTTTCCTGTTGAAAGTAACTCAATGTTAGGTACAGGGCTAACACTTTTCAATGAATATTTTGTTGTTAAATAAACAGTAAATAGTAAGAGGAAATAAATAGTAAAACCACTTAAGTGTTCAATAAACACTTTTGAACAACTTTGCTATGTCAGGCACTAGAGCTATGCAGATATAAGCAATCTTAACCCTTTAGACAATAGTCATTGGCTAACAGGTCAAGGTTGCTGGGAATGTTACTTGGCTGTTGAAGTCCATATGGGACTAAGGAAGGTTTGCTATGATTAAGATGCTTGACTGCTGAGAGGACAGTGAAACGTGGGGGAGGTCTCTCATTTTGTGAAGAGTGAGAGGTGTCTGAGTATATTGAAAAGATTCCAATATTAGTGCCATCAACATTCCACACCTTCTCATGCTGTGCAACTAGCAGGGAGAGGTTGAAAAGCCAGATGCACCTACTTATTCCCCCTAGTTAATGCCAAGACGGCTACTCAGTTAGAAGAATCGTCTGCAGCTTTTCTGCTAAGTGACCATGTGGACGTGCACGAGGTATATAATTGTGAGCACATGTGTTTGCTATGGCGCTACCATGGCTGCATCCACGGATTGGGCATGGGCACCAGGTCGGGTCCCAGGGCTGCCCCAGGAAATAGGTGGCCAATTATAAGAGGTTTCTCTTAGCTGCTCCACTCTGTCCTTCTGACATCCTTCATCTTCCCTGGGGCGTTTGCTCCTTCCATCCCCAGGTGCCTGGTATCCCCAAGATCTCTCGTCCTTCACATTTAGCAAAACCTATTCTTAAGAATGAATTTTAAAAATAAATTCATAAGAAGATATATTTTACTGATAAAGCATTTGCATCTTACCAAATAAATAAGGAAACTGACTTTTATTGAATTCCTAATGTGTGCTGGCTCTGCTATGTTGAGAGATTATTAATAAATTAAATAGGGAAGGTGATTAGAGGGCTGGGATCTCTTGTACCTCAGCATGCATGGCACATAGATGGTAGCTTCTTCTTCTTCCCTGCTTGTAAGGTGAGACCTATCTGTAGCTTCCTAGGGTATCACACACTTAGTCTTGATTTTAGATGCCCATCTGAGATCCGTTATCCTCTCTGTTGTTATTTTTAGTTTTCTTTGAGTATCCAGTTGATTTTGTTCCTGACTTTTCCCAGAGGCACAAGATTACTTTCTAAACTGGGTCATTGGTTTAAACTGTGAGCCCAGGGAAAGGTCAGTTTCCAGTGAGGGTTGCCATCTTGACAAATGGTCCTTTGATTTGAATGTATCCTTCTGGATTCAATCTACATGCAATATCAATCTCTATGAATCTATATGTACTATCAGTCTCTATTTGTAATATCTCCCTTCCATATGTGATGTGACAGCAATTTATTTCCCCCAAGAGATCATAGTAGTTCCCACCTCATAGAAGTTTTGGAGAACTCAATGAAATAATACAGATAAAGAACCTAGAATCGTATCCAACACATAGCAAGCACTCCCCCAAAGTTTGTTCTTTTGTCATCACTTTCTCTTTTGAACAGACAACTGATAGCCTGGGGTTTCTCAGACTACCTCTGTTAGCAGTAACTCACCCAATTTCCCCCACCTCTGCCAACCCCAAGCTGTCCCTTCTTCCTCCTTCAATAGAGTTTCCATTAAAGGTGGTGGCAGCAGTAGTAACATAATTAAAAGTTAATAGTAAAGTTTTTCATGTATCTATTTAGTCATCACTAGTTATAATGACTTCCTCGGCATCAATAAACATGAAAGAGCTCTGGAGGGAAAGGCATTTAAGGCACTGCTCCAGCCCTCTCCTCACTTCCTGTCACTTATGACTCTATGAGCTGTGACTAGGAACTTAGACCTGCCCTGTCTGTATTTGCTGTCATTAGGAACTTAATCACCTTTGTGGGGTGGACCCCTGCTTTGCTAATGCTGACCCAGCTGTGACGTCAGGAAGAAAAACCAGCAAAATTTAGGTTTCAGTGTCATAAACATCTACTTAGGATGGTTTGTTAAGAAGAGAAAAAGACAGTGATTGTCTTTGAAAAATAAGACAAAAAAGTAAGTAATTTATCACAACATAAACAGAGTTCAAGGGGAAAATGGACTTTGTAGTGTAAAACAGTAGTAAAATGTAAACCTGCAGACAGAGAAAAAATATTCTCAGGTTAAAGTTATGAGTTTGGGGGAGGTCTGTGGAGCGAATTTAAAATAGGTGTATGATTAAGGAAAGGGCCAAGGGTCTTGCAGGTACTTCATCTCATATCCTGTGATGCTGTTTACCTATGCTAGAACAAAGTCAGACAGGCCAGTGAAAAGAGTCTGCTTTTACATGAGCCAGGTCACTGGTGATGGTCCCACGCCTGGCTGTGGGAGCCCTCAGGGGGATTCACTCCCTGCCTTCGTCTAGGGAGAAACATTACCCCACCCCCTACCTCCTGCTTTTGACTAGATTCTATAGCGTCCTCCCCCCAAGATAAAATGATCAGCGTCCACTTGGAGCCTTTGGGCAGAGCCAGCCAGAGTTTTGATTTTCTCTTGAATGTATCAGCTTCTCAGAAGAAGCTTGAAAGCAAATGTGTACCTCTATTTTGCTGTTAAAATTTAAAATACACCAATAATGAGAGGGAAATTATTTGATTTACAAAATGCTCTTCATTCTCCGACCCTGACGTCAGTGAGAATGGGGCTACTCTGAGGCATTTCCAGATTCATCTCATGATTTGAGAGGTTCAACCAGAGGCTTGTTACCACCAGTGGGAACAAGAGATACATTTCCAGTGGCTCAGTTTGGTGTTGGACTGATTCTATATTCCATAGGTACACTGGCTATTTGGGAACAGATTAAGGCCAGCAAGGTCAAGTGCTTAATCCCCAACCTGATACTTTTATGTTTCTTCTTACAGACCAGGTCTCCTCAAACTCATTCAAGTATCCCCAGCTTCAAGGAGGCATCCACATATTATGTCATATTATGTTATGTCATATTATGTCATGTTATGCATATGACATGTTATGTCATATTATGTATGGATGTGTGGATTGATGGATGGATGGATGTTAATGTTAATAACAGGATAGAGATGTTTTGCTAGTGTAGTTAGGTGAAAAATGATCCAGAATCATGATTGCTGGATAGGCCCAGATAGTGGCTTAGGGTATGTCAGTGATGGACTGGCATTGATGAGGCATTGAGTTCCAAAGACTCAGGATGTTTTCATGTATATTTGGGAAATATGTTAGAGAAGGGCAACAGGGATGGGGCTAGGAATTAACATGTGACACCAAACTCAAGGAAATAGAATGAATTAGTAATATTAAAACTTCCCACAAAGAAAAGATTAAGCTTTTCTGTTCATCACAGGCTGCCTTGGTTTCATCCATTTATCTTGGCCCTTGACACTGAGCCACTGAGTTTCAATGGACTGGTCTATAGCTTCTGCCTGATTCTCCCCTGGGGAGGAAGTCTGTGGTGCCCAGGAGATTGGAGTCAGTGGGAGGTGTGATTGTCATTGTTGAGACTGTTTCCTGTGCAGGGATCACTTACCCTAGAACCTGCATCTCTCAGAATAGGTTTTCAGGTCTCTGAGCTCAATTCCAAATCAGCTCTACAATTAGGCTGTGCATATCCCTGGAAGCAAGTGCAATGCGGGCTGCAGTGTCTCTGACCTGCAGCTTTGACAAAGGGAAAATAAAGAAGCAATGTGAGGTTTAACTAGAGCTTCTAGAAGAGTAACAAGGATGCCCACACTCATTTACTGAGAACCTATTATGCTATAATAGCTGCTGTGCTGTGATTAGATATATTAATATGATCAATGATGGCATCCTCTTATGATGTTCCTGTTCTTGTTGGTTTTGCTAATGAGGAAACAGGGAATCTGAATCACTAACATGCTGTCTTAAAGTAGCAGTGTCAAGAATTGGACCCCAGGTTTTGATGCTTCAGGCCATCCTTTTTCTCTTATAGTCTGCTTTTTTAGAGCTACCATATGGTTAATGTAACATCACACCCAGATGTGCTACAGTGGGAGAACAGAGTACCGGGAGAGCACATATGTCATTGATGTCATTGTACATTAGTTTATTGGGAGGATCTTTTCTAGCATATGATTTGGCAAGAGCTGAGGATTTAAATTAGCTTGTCTTGAAGAGGCATCCTTGACCAGACTCTTCCTTGAAGACTTTTAAGGCAGATGTTAGTGGTATGGCCCAACTCCTGCAGCATGTCCTTGTGAAGGAGAACGTGAGTTGGCCCCTTCTACTTTCTGAGCTACTATTCTAAGAAATAAGCCGGAGAAGCAGCAAGAGGTTAAATCCTCAGAAGAGACATTGTTATTCTCCAACTGCCTCTGCTGTCTGCCCTGCTGCCTAAACAAATATTACCCTAAATATATGAAACAGTCTCCTTCCAAGAATGCACCTGACAGGCCCAAAACCGGACAGGCTTCTGAAGTGGTTAGTCTGTACTTCAAGACCTGGGTAGGTTTTGAATTTTCTCCACATGCCTGGCGGGTCCTTGTTGGTGTTTACCAGATACCAGTTCATTAGTTTTCTGTTTTTTCCTCTTTGGCAGACTGCCTCCTTGTAACACTGTGTAATTAACAACCAATGGGTTGGACTAGTGGCAGGCATGGCTGGCTTGCACGGACCCCCATTCTTTAATTTCAGGTTTGGGCATCTGCCATCAATTACATCTCCCTATCTTATTAGTGACGGTGCAATAAATACAAACAAACTTCAGAGGCCCTCATCTACAGGTAAACCATGCCAGCATAAATCAGCGAGGTGTTAAGAAACTGTATGCCACATACACTGATACTCTGTAGTTCTATTTTTCTGGTTCCCGGAGCCCTCCCACAGACTCCAAGACTTGGTTTAGAAATCTCTCTGCCTTTCCCAACTTAGCTCATAATGATCTCATACAAAAATGTGGACTTCTCAGAAGAGACGCTGGAACAATGGGAACTATGGAGGTTGCGTTATTCTTACTATTCAACTACATCTGGACTATGTCCAATTTGACAGTCAGAGTCTGATCAAGTCTCCTCAAAGCCATCCCTGGGCCACTGGCATCAGAAGCAGGTGCTTGTGAAAAATGTAGATGCCCCTCTGGACCCACCACTCATTCAGAATTTCTACAGTCCCTACCCAGGAATCTGAATTTTGAACAAGTTCCCTGTTGATGTGCGTTGTCAGAGCACCTGCAGGAAACTGCTGACACACTCAAATTAGGATAATTGGGGGAGAGTTTAATAAAGGCATCATCTTCAAAGTCGTAAGCAGGGGAAACCACAAATGCAGTGCTCTGGCTTGTAAGAACCCTAGCTAAGGTAGGAAGGGGTATGGAGAGACAGTAGTTACCGGAACCCAGAGTAGAAGAGTTGTATGGGGACAGCCACCAGGCAGGATGTCCTTGGGATTCTCCCGTTGGAAAGACACAGCAAGCCCTTGGTGGGCCCACAGGGAGGCAGCCAAGAGAAGAAATACTCCAACCTCTCTTTACTCCTGACCTCTGTTCTTCTGCTGGGACTCCCCATTGGCTGAACCAGAGGCAAGGGACTTTCAGGTCAGCCCCCAGGGCACCGGGCAGGGTGGAAGAGATGGCGAGTGGATCCACAGGGGCAAAAGAGACTGTCCAGCACCTGGCTCAGGCTCACTGAACCTGGAGAACCACTACGTGGTGAAACTTTTGCCCTGTCCTTGTCAAATCAAGGCCAACCTCAGTTCTGAGCAAGTGAGAGGAAGAGGAGAGGTAGAACAGGACGAAACCAAAAATCCAATTATGAGAAATCCAGGAAACGCCAGAGATCCAGGAAGAGAGAGGTAGGCAGTGGGAGGGGTAGGAGCAAGTCTAGACTCCACTTCCCTGGAGCTCGCCGAATTCACTCCTGCTGCTTCGCCTGTTACTTCTATGGCCCCCTCCTTCTCCCTGGCATTGTTCCCCAAACTCCCCAGTCTAGTGGAGGCCCTGGTCCTCCATGCCCTGCTACTTGGGGGCAGCATTTTATGTGTTTTGACTCTTCCTCTTATATCCATCTTTACTACAAATTGTTTCCCATGTTTACGGGCACTTTTTAAATGATTCAATTGACTGATTCCAAGAGCTCTGTGACTAGCTACTGTCAAAGGTGTATGAAAGGTGAACAAAGAGGGCCAGCACTAGAGACACCAGCAAGACCAGGGGTGGGCATCTGACGGATCCTTAGAGAAAGCCCATTTGACATTTATTTTTGACTTTATTGAGAAGCTAGGCAAAAATTGAGATTATCTAAATGGTTTCAAAATCGTGTCTCCAGAGTAGGAATTGCTGCCAGCTCTCTAAAGGTGGTCATTTATTTCATAGGTATCTTAGTAGTTAACACGACAGAACCTGTCCCGATCCACCTTTTTTTTAATAAGAAAAATGGGGATTTTTTTTTTCTGTTTGATGACATATTTTGCCCTTTGACTATATTTTCTTTGGCTAGACATTCCTGTTACAGCTACATTTGACTGTATTCCAGCATCCTTCTTACTGCACCAGAGTCCTTATAAAGCCTGGAAGTAAACATCAGGAGGTGCAGCTCGAGTCCAGCTAGGGAGAGTGAAGGCAAATCATAAAATTCACTAACTTTTTTTCCTTTCTGCTTTTTACTGAAAATGAAACCTGAATTTCTCTCTGTCCTTCACACTCTAAACCCATCCAACTGTTCATCTGAGTGCAAAAGCATTTTGCCAAAAAGAATCAAATCCACAGGGGAAGAAGAAGCAACAAGAGTTACCGTTTATTGAGCACATACTATATGTCTAGCATATTCTACATATTATTCTGTGTTATTTTATTTAATCCTCACAGTGGCACTGTGGACTAGGTACTGTTAGCATCACTGCTTTTCCAGTGTGGAAATTGAGGCACACAGTGGTAAATTACTTGCCTAGGATTGTCCTGCTAGTAGATCTTAGAGCCAGGATTAAAACCAAGACAGTCTGACTTCAGAACCTGTGTCCTTACCCACAAAACCATGCTGCCTCTCTGGCTATTAGGAGTACCTGTATTTAAGTGTATCAATCTCTTTTCCATTCATTTCTCATAAGCATTCAAAGAGTACCAGACATTGGTGGCACAAAGCTGAATAAGACTCGTTCTCCCTTCAAGCAGGAACACGATGGGCCTACAGAGGAGAGGAGGAGAGTAATGTTTCATCGTGACATGTGCAGCAGACGTAATCAGGGATATGAACAAAGTGCTGTGGAAAGACAGGGAGGAAGTGACTAATTCTTTTTAGGGAAGTTGTGAACAACTTCTTGGAGGACGTGATATTTAAGCCTGTCAAATAGCAGGCACTTAGTAAAAGTTTGTTGAGTGAATGAATGAATGGAAAAATGAATGAATGAATAACAATTGAAGTTCATAAGACAGAAAAGAAGATGATAAATGAAAGAAAATCCAAGGACAGAGGGTGAACCTTGACTCTGTTAGCCATTAGGGGAACTCAGGAAATGTGTGTTTCAAGTGGTGCCAGATGCGGGATGGCTGAGATCTAGGTTTCCTGAGCTGCCCTGAGCACCTGCGTGCTAAAGTCAGGACTTCGATGTGGCTGGAAGCCTGGCTTATGGGGGTAGAATGGTGTGACCGCAAAGGGCAGCGGGAGAGTGAATTGGAGTCACAGCCACACAGAGGTGTCTCTAGAAAGGGCAGGAAGTTAGGTGAGACCGATCAGCCCGGGAGTCCCTCAGCCCAGAGAGGGTGACGGAGAGCTGTAGGGAGACTGTACTGTTACAGACAACAGACAGGAGGAGAGTTTTCTCTGCACATTCCAACTGCGGGATGCCCACTGTGTTTGCACCCCAAATACTTCGAGAGACTGCAAAGTTGCAAGAAAGCCAATCCTTTCAGAATGAGGAAGTCTCATTGAATCCATCGTATGTGCTTTGCCCCAATCTCAGAAAGTATCCCCTTTCATTTTATTTTCTTGTGCACTAAGGACCAAGATGGATTTCCAGCCTGGATGTTTCGGTGGGAATTCTGCCCAGTGATGGGAGCCTGGACCACGTGCCACTTTGACAGCCTTTCCAGCCTTGCATTCAGCGATCCCATGAGGATCACCAAGAGTCCCCTCCAGGGACCCAGGCTCAGCGTTGCAGGCACAGGCCAGGAGTTGCACCAGCCAAGTTCATGGGTCGTTCCTGCTGCGTTCTCTCTGACTCACCCGACACGGATAACTCATAGCAGTGAGGCTGGGCACACCATGTGCCTGGTACCAGCCAGATGGGTAATGCTGTTAGCCCCTGGATCCCCAGCCATCCCCAGGCTGACTCACAGGCCCGATGTCGGGACACTGGCACACACCACTCATTTCTCCTTCCTTTTCCCCTGAGATCCTCACTCAATATTCTAGCCTTGGAAATATGACCTTCTCTTACAAAGGATCTTGAACTTGGGGTGGTTACTGGCAGAGACTGAACCCACAGATTCCACCCAGGAGAGGCCCCTTGTCCAAAAACACCACCAGAGCACAAGTGATGAGTTTTCCTTTATCAAAATGGGTATGATTCAAACTTTTGCCAAAGCACATGTCCTCCCTACTTTCCCTGTTGTCTTCCACCAGTTGGGCTGTTCCCAAAGCCTGGGGAAAGAAAGAAAAAGGAGGAATTTAAGACTGGAACACAGAATTTCTCCCACAGGTGAGCAGACTGTGAGCTCAACTTGTGTTGTCAGTACTTACAGACAGAGACCTAGGTGGGGCTGTGACCGCTGTCAGCATGTGACCTGCAGGCGTGGTGACAGAACAGGGTCCGCTTGGCTCAGCTGTCCTGCCAGGGTCTCCTGATTTCCTCTGTTGGCATCAGGACCCTCCTTGGGGAAGTTGCATCCATCAGTAACGCCTCTGGCCGAGGCTGGCAGCCTAAAGGATACGTGCTATTACCTCGCATTCACAGGGGACAGATCTAGCGGTCTCTGTGACTCTCCCGAATACTATTATGGAACACCTTTTACCCCATAAAGTGTGGCGAGGTAGAACTCAAACTCTAAGTGATCCTCTGCTGACCCTTCAGGGGTGTCAAAGTAGAAAAGAACCAGGGTGAGCTAAGCTGCCCTTGCCGGAGAGTGATCTCTGTGCTGTGAGTCGGAGATTCAGCAGATCATATATTACCCAAGTCATGGACCTTTGGGTCAGGGTGGTTGGAGCCAACAGGAGCGTGCATGTGAGTGTGTGACAGCGACAGAGGGCAGGGTGGCGGCGGCGGGGACGGGGGACGTGGGGGAGGGGAGGGATAGGACGCGTTCCTGGAGAAAGAGGTTGAGTTAGGTGTTGAAACAGGCAATCTGACCAAAGGGACAGTCGTGTCAGGGAGTCATGGGCTGAGTGTGTCTACCATTTACCACCCATGGGGCTTTGGCAACCTGGGAGCCTTCACTCCCTCACCTATAGCGTGGGACGATGATGTCAAACTTGTTGGTGAAAAGACAATATAAACAGCTGCCCAGCAGGGTCCTGGTCGCCTAGCAGATCATCTGTGAACGTAAACTATTATTCTGAGTGAGAACTAACGCAACAGTGAGAGAGCAAGCCGGGCTAGAAAATATCATGACCCGTGGAACTACAGTTAATCTCATATGCTTCTAAATACAAAAACATATCCGTCTTCCATTTTGTGGTACACAAACCCTTTCTCTCTCTCTCTCTCTTTTTTTTCCCCCATAGCCAAATCTCAACTTTTATTTGTGATCTTGGATGAACTACCTACTCTCTGTAAGTCTTAGATTTTTGGGGTGCAAAATAGGAATCATTAATGGGCAACTCTTTGGCCAAGTCTCCATGAAGATTCAATACGTGAGTAAATGCAAAGCATCTTGCACAATGCCTGGAAATCAGCTAAAGTTGTCAAACCTTTTATGTCAACTCGTTTTCTCTTATGTCAACAGAAACCCTCTAAGGCAGTTACTGTTCCCTTTGCAAGGATGAGGAAACTAAGGCCCAAGGTCATGCAGCTGGTAAGTCCTGTGCATCTTTGTGCTGCAGCATAGGGGAGCAGTGGCAAGTCATGAATATGCCCATCAAGCAGCAGCATCTGTGTGACACTGAAAGGATGAGCTAGAAAATGGGACTTTGCATTAACTGCAGAAACTCTAGAAACCATTCATCCATTTATTCATTCACTCAAGAACTATATATTAAGCACATACTAGGTGCTAGGTTCAGATGCTAGCAAAGACCCTTGCCCTTGAGAGACAGACAGTGAACAATAAGCATAACTAATAAGTATATAGTATATGAGAGGGTGGGAGGTGCTTTGGAAAGAGAAAAATAGAGCAGAGAAAGGAGGACCCGAGCTGCAAGGGACAGGGTGGTTGCGCTTTGAAATAGGTTAATCTGGGTAGGTTTCACTGAGGACAGTATTTAAAGGCGAGGAGGAAGTGAGCAAGTGGGTACGTGGAGGGAAGCATCTCAGGGAGAGGAAGGTGAGAGCCAAGGCTCTAAGACAAGAAGGTGCCCAGCACGTTGGAGGAACCGTTAGCACCATGCTGGTACTATATGGATTGGTTGACGATTGATTGATTGATTGATTGATTAAGATGGGCAATCACCAACCCATAAAGCTCAGTTTCATGTTTCGGAAAATCCCGTTCAAGATTGTAAGGGCCCTGAAACCATATTTGCACAAGACTGCATCTATTTAGCCCGTAAACTAGATGAGATAGTATTATTCCCGTTTTAGTAAGTATCCTTTCTTTACCAAAGGAATCTTTTAAATAGTGAACTGTGTTCTCGTACTTAAAACGATCTTATCTCTAAAGGTTCCATTGTTGTTTGACTTTGCAGGGATGAGTCGACTATGTATTGGGGCCCTGGTCTAAGTACCTCTGTCTATTACCCTCCAACACCCTGAGCATTTAGTTATGCGTTCTTTCATGGCAGGTGGTGTGTCCACTCTGTTCACTCAGACACTCAACTCTTTCTACCAACTGGCCCCTCTTATCTGCATCCTTATCTCCCCTACTGTCTTTTACACATCCCTTACTCTAAGTCAAGCTGGAAACCCTCCCATTATCGGATTTAGAAGGAAAATGTCTTATCTGCACAAATGTGTGTGTATAACAATGAACTATGCATTTAAATCTGCACCTGCAGCTACTTTTCCAATAGCCTTAACCTAAAGTAGAAAGAAAAAAATCTCTTTAGCAAACAAACTGTGCCCTGGCCATATCCAGACAGCATGCCTTCCTTAATGTTTCCTATCTCCCCTTTCCTTGGCATTTCCCTCTTCTGCAATCACTGAAATCAAGCCAAGGAAACTCTTGACTGCTCCAGATTTTGAAAAGGTGGAAGGAAGGAAGGAAGGGAGGGAGGGAGGGAGGGAGTGAAGGAGGGGGAAGGGAGGGAAGTAAGAGGGAGGGAGGGAGGGAGGGAGGGAGGAAGGAGAGGGAACTGGAGTGTTTCTTCACCAGGGCTTTGGGAAGCAGCAAGACTCAGTATTGCTGACTAAGCCCAGCAGGTCATCAGGGGCTGCTGTTCCCCTAAGAGAGGACGTAGAGAGTGACAGTGCCATGGATTATAAAGGAACCTGCACCCCTGTAAGTGTGCTGTACCTGGCCCTGTGCGTCTGGCAGTCTTGTCTGTGAGGCCTATGGTCCACCACCACGTTAGTCTGTGTGTGCGGGGAAGAGGAAAGGGATAGGGACGTGGTATGAGAGGAATCTGGAAAAAAAAAGAGAAAGGAAGAGAGAAAACAGAATGACTTCTCCTTTCAAAATCTCTGGGCTCAATTTCCCAATCTGTCTCAGGCAGAGCAGACACTTGAAATAATCACTCCAGTCACAGATTCCTATAAACAGAAAGTAATTGAATACGTGCGAAGCAGTGTGCTAAGTACTTCCTAGGCATTATTTCATTTAATAATTATCTATTTCATATTTATTATTTATTTAATTCCCTCAGTAACCCTATGAGGTAAATGTTATAATTAAGCCCATTTTACAAATGAGAAAAGGCTTAGAAAGTATTCAGTAATTTGCCTAAGGTTACCTATGTGGTGGTAGAGTTGAAACTCAAACCCCATCTGACTCCAAATTCTGTAAGTTAAACCTTATATTCATCAGGTTTCAACAAATAGGTTAAATCATAGAATTTTAACAAACAGCTTAAAAAGAGAATTTCTCCCGTCTGTCATGAGGCTTATGTCTGATTTCTTTTGCCTCTAGAGTCCCCAGGTTCAAATCTCTCTCGTGTCTCCTCTCAGTCCAATGTGCTAACTCGCTGGGTCACATACATGAGTTAATAAAGACTGAGATTAACTGGGGGTGTTGGTTACTGGTGTATCTGCATAAGAAAAAAAATTAAATTAAAATTGACAAATGTTGCAAAAACAATGTTCATGGGAAATAACATACTTTGGGGATGCAGGTTAACGCTCACCAAGAACAGAGGTGGATAAAATTCTAGGAGATCCAGGCTTCCCTGGTGGCGCAGTGGTTGAGAGTCCACCTGACGATGCAGGGGACGCGGGTTCGTGCCCCGGTCCGGGAAAATCCCACATGCCGCGGAGCGGCTGCGCCCGTGAGCCATGGCCGCTGAGCCTGCACGTCCGGAGCCTGTGCTCCGCAATGGGAGAGGCCACAACAGTGAGAGGCCCGCGTACCGCAAAAAAAAAAAAAAAAAAAAAAAAAAATTCTAGGAGATCCTTCCTCTCTCCCCATCCAGGACAAGTCACTGCTGAATGACCACTGGGAAGAAGATACTGGGCTACAAGCCACCTTGAAAACTGCAAAATCAGAACAGCCAGGATTCCTAGTGTTCACTATTATGGTACTGAATATGTTTCTTTGTCACAGTTTTTAGACTTGATCCAGTCTTTTTTTTTTTTTCTTATACCGGTATTTTATTTTTAAATTGAGGGTGAAAAGTTGGAAAGATATAATATCAGAGTTTGAGTCCAGGTTCCCCACTATCTTTAAATGGAAAATAATAACAACAGTAATAATAGTAACGCCAACAATAGCTAGAAGACTCCAAGCAGCAGTATCAGACAGATAAACTGACATCCAAACCAATGGTAAGAAAGAAAAAGACTGAGGAGGAGTAATCCATGAAGTAAATTAGACATTTTAGAACGTCCTTTACTTTCAAGTTGCAGTTTCAGGTCCTAATTTAATTTAATTTAATTTAATTTTAGATAAAAAAGAATGGGTGCAGCCGTCATGGCAGCCCGCTGTTTGGAGTTCCTCACACTGGCAATGGCCCTGAGGAAAGTGAAAAAGAGACAACTTAAGAAGGAAATGAGAACAAAGGAAGCTGAATCTAGGAAATAGGTCCATAAAGTACTTCACTTTCAGACTGATGTTGTCAAGAAGTTCACTGAACCTCCATAGGTAGCAGTGGTGTTTATATTAAAACATGGGAAAGAACATGTATATGCATAGGCAGAGTCACAATGTATGCAGAAAAAAGCAATTGTCTTTATTTTCTTCTCTGTTGGGAATGGGGTTAGGACTAGAGTAAGAGAAACATATTAAGGCAAACAGGCAAACATATTAAGGCAAACAGTTTTATTTATTGTAAAACTAGGATCACATGTTCTGTAAAGGCAAGAAGAAACCCAGATTTGACATGAGGGAGCAAAGGAAATGGAGGTTTACACACACACACACACACACACACACACACACACACAGCCCCTGATCCTGCCCATCTACATCCCTGAGCACATCCACCTATTTGTGAGGCAAATACATAAGGCAAGAAAAATGAAATGAGTCTGATGAGCAGTTACGTGCTGTTCTCTACTTTCTTTGTTACTTTATAACTACTCCGAGCTTTACTAGAAATGCTGAGAGATTCAAACTCTTTAAGTCCAGGAAGCATGACCTGGTGACACGGAGTTTTCTGCCTGAAAACATCTAGTTTATATCTTAACACCCTACAAGACTATTTTGTACAAAGACACTCCTCTATCCATTTCAGCTGCACTCCAGGATGGCTTAGGATGGTTTTCTGGGAACTTCTAGAAAACAAGCTATTCCAGTAAGGAGTAAAGTTATTCTGAAAAATCAGCCTATCAAGGTATAATACACGCATAGTAAAAAGCAATTATTTGGGGTATACAATTCAATGAGTTTTGGCAAGTGTATACGGTTATGTAACCACCACTATAATCAAGCTGTAAAACAATTCCTTTACCCCAACAGTTTCCTCATGCCCAGTGAATCTCCCCTCCCTAGCCCCGGCCCCAGGGAACCACTGATCTTTCTGTCGCCCGTAGTTTTGCCTCCATAGAATTTCATGTAGATGTAATCAAACAGTAAGAAGCCTTTTAGTCTAGCTACTTTCATTTAGCAAACTGCTTTTGAGATTCATCCACGTCGTTGCATGAGTCACTAATCCATCCCTTGTTATTTTTGAGCACTAGTCCATTGCGTGGGTGTGCTGCAACTTATTTATACATAAAATAAGTCAGTGGGCATTTGAGTTGTCTCCTGTTTTTGGTTCTTATGGATAAAGATGCTGTGAACATGTACAGTTTTATGTGGACATATATTTTTAATGAGATAACATTTCATTACTAATATTTTATTATGTCCTTTATTCCTATTGTAAATTTGGTTTTCTCATTCACTATATATTCTCATGGTTATGTGTATGTGAATGCTATCAATTTTTTTCATGTTAACCTTATATCTTGCTGCAGCTGAATTACTTTACTGAGATAGTTTATCATTAATTCTCTGAGATTTTTCAGGTACACTATTATGTCTTCTGTAAGTAAAGATTATTTTATTTCTTCTTTTCAGTCACTGGCCTATGATTACTTTTCCTAGTCTCATTACGTTAGCTGGTATGTTGAGAATGATGTGAAATGGCCATGCACATGGGGAACATCCTGGCTTTGTTCCTAGTCTTGGTAGAATGACCCTAGGATTTATCATTTATTAAGATGTTGATCTTTCCTAATTTTAAGGAGATAGCCATCCATTTGTATTTTCTCAGGAGTTTTAATTAGGAAAGTACGTTAAATTATTTCTTTTTTAGCATCACTACAAAAAATCATATGGATTTTTTTCTTAGACCTATTAATATAGTTTCTAATGTTTAATCTCCTTTGAATTCCTGGCATAAACCCCATTTGTTCATGGTGTGTTACTTTCATTATTTTCTTAATATTTCTTAAGGTGGTTTTAGAGTGTGTTCACTAAAATTTCATTTGGGATTTTTGCACCAATATTCATAAATCATGATGATTTGGTCTATAATTTTCTTTTTTGTGTGGTATTTTTTAAATCAGGTCTAGGATTTGTTACACTTGCTTCATAAAAAGAATTTGGAAGGTTTCCTTTATTTTATATGCCCTGAAACAATGTGCGTGCCATATAAAACATATATTGTACTTTCAATGAATTTAGTTATTTTGAACTCTAATGAAGTTATTTCATGGTAAATTTCTACTGTGGGTCTCCAGGCATGCCCACCCTACCCACTGCTGTGCTGAAGAGCATTTTTTTTTTAAATGTAATGATCAAAGCAAGGGCTTTGACCAGCTAGCATTATCTTTAATTTTAGAGATGGGCTCCAAACACTAGAGATACAGGTGCAAGTCAAAACATTGTCTTTCGGGCTTCCCTGGGGGCGCAGTGGTTGAGAGTCCGCCTGCCGATGCAGGGAACATGGGTTCGTGCCCCGGTCCGGGAAGATCCCACATGCCGTGGAGCAGCTAGGCCCGTGAGCCATGGCCGCTGAGCTGCGTGTCCGGAACCTGTGCTCTGCAACGGGAGAGGCCACAACAGTGAGAGGGCCGCGTACCGCAAAAAAAAAAAAAAAAAAAAAAAACATTGTCTTTCTTCCCACATAACCTGAGATCTGACCTTTAGTTTTTCAATGCCATGGTTTGACAAGGACAAGGTTTATACCTCACATGGTCCACTGATGAGTGAGGTCATCTTGGATTGCCTCTTAGCCCCCTGGGCCCTTCACCAAGGATTGAATAAAATACCATTCCTGGGGGAAACTTTGTAAACTGAAAAACATATATAATGTTAGTTGTGATTAAAGGTTGTGTTGAGGGAACAGAGCACTGGTCTCTATCACCTTGAGTAAGTTACTTAACCTCTTTACATTTCAATTTTACCACTTGCTAAATAGAAATAGGATTGTTTTGTGATATAACACAAGTAAGGCCCTAGCACAGTGTCTATCATAAACACTCAATAGGGGTATTATCTGCTGTCCTTACTGTTGTCTCGATTCCTCGTTCCCGGTTAGTTGCTGGTGGGAGCCCGTGGCAGAGTGCCACAAGGACATTGACAAGCATTCTGTCCTCTTAGCCATTGTCCTTTCCCCAACTCACCTCCCAGAGACCAGCTTCTGGCCTAGTGAGCACTTAAATCAGTGAGCAGATACATGAAAAGAAAGAAAATATCCAGCAACATTCAAATAACTTATTTTGGATACAGGCTCTAGTGGACAGGCATTATTTAGAGCTTGGAAATAAACTCTGAACTATTCATTCTGCCTCTCCTTGGGCCCAGATGAATCCATCAGCTCTGCCTGTCCTTGCGGGAACACACACACACACACACACACAGCCCCCCCAGGGCAAAGTCTCCCTCTAACCCCTTTCCCCACCTGAGGTGCAGAGATTCTGCATCCATCCTGGGCTTCCAGGCACCTGGGATGCCCTAGTCATGTAGGTGGGAGATGCCCGGGGCCTGAGGTACAGGGAAGTCAAACATACAGGAAGAAAATGCAGTTTAGGAAGGAAGGAAAGTGGTTCAAATGGGCTATTAAATCATGTGTTAACTCCTTAAGAGGAAGGGAGGGTGGAGGGAGAATCCTGGGGCTCCCCACCGAAAAGAAAGAGAAATCCTCCCTCCAGCAAATACACACTTTGCCTCTTAGCTCTTTTCTGGTTCTAATTGCAGAATAGAGCCCAAGATACAGCCACTAATATATAAGACACGACCCAAATGTGGACATCTTCCCTTCATTATAAACCAGGTAAATATAGCAATAAAAACAACTGATTTGAGACTATGCGGGAGAGGCTTTTTTTTCTAGCTACAGAAATATTTACTTTAAAAGTAGCACTTCATAAAAAACACTGGAAATGATTCAGATTAAAAGCTCCAAGGGGTATTGTTTCCAGTGGGTGTTATTGCTATCCGTACCTTCATCCCACTTACTAAGAGGTTTCAAGTAACTTCAAGTTCAAAAAATAAAATAAGCTAAAATAAAATAAAATGCAATTAGAGTTTATCATATTAAGTGAAGTAAGTCAGAAAGAGAAAGACAAATACCATATGATATCATATGTGGAATCTAAAATATGACACAAATGGACCTATCTACGAAAGAGAAACAGACTCAGGGACATAAAGAACAGACATGTGGTTGCCAAAGGGGTGAGGGTTGGAGGAGGGATGGAGTGGGAGTTTGGGGTTAGCAGATATAAGCTATTATATATAGGATGGATAAACAACAAGGCCCTACTGTATAGCACAGAGAACTATATTCAATATCTTATGATAAACCATAATAGAAAATAATATTAAAAATAGTATGTATATATATATGTGTGTATAACTGAATCACTTTGCTGTAGAGCAGACATTAACAACATTGCAAATCAACTATACTTCAATTTTTAAAAAAGTAATTTCAACTTCATACATTTACAGTGAAGTACAGAGCCCAGCCAGGATGGTACAGAGTATGCTCAGGTTAGAAGGGCACAGCGTGGCTCCTTGGTGATGTACAATTAAGGTTTTCTTAATGTGACCAAATTGTCACATTCCGATTTGTGATGCTCTAGCTGTGATTGGTTCAGTCTCCTTATCTTGACAACGTACTGCTATGTTGCCTAGAAGTTGAGCCAATCTTCCAGACCCCTCCTGCAGGCCTCAGCAATCAGCTTACATGCACAATAGTTCATATCTATTTTTTGAAAAGCAAAGCAAATAAACTTTATTTGAAAAACAGAGCTTTTTTAGGACACATTGTTGATGACATTTGGTTTATTTTATTGTACTCATACTAGATTGCAGTCTAGTCAGAGCTAGTTTCCCAAGTGATTCCAAGTTTTTGTCCATGTCCACAGTGGAGCTTTTCCACACACACCCCAGACAGTCTTTGAACTCTAGCTCCTACCACTTCAAGTTCTCCTTGAAGACTTCATGGGCTTTTCAGCACATATGATAGTGAGAACCATCCCACGTAGCATGTAAGGATTCCTTGGTTGTTATGAGTTCGCTGCTTCTATGGAACTGGATTCTGAGTACCCTGAAGGTGCAAATCTCATCATTCTCCTTGTCTCCTCTTCCTGCCTACAGCCCTCCGCCCCTTATGACACAGCTTGAGCACCTAGTGTATGATACACCTAGTGTGTAAGGCTTGTAGTGTGTAATGCACCAGGTGTATAATGCATGTAATATATATCGCATGTAGTTTGTAATGCACATGGTGTGTAATGCACCCAGTGTGTAATGCACTGAGAATATAATGCACCTAGCGGTATAATATAATGTGATTGCATTGTAATTGTACAGACTCTTGATACAGGCACCACCACCAAGCTTTTCGGTCTTTCTCTGTCAGTTTGCAGATTCCATACCCAGACCTTTTACCATCTGTCTTTAACCACATGCAGCATACTCCAGTAACTAGCCTTCCTTTCATTCTCTTTGGAGGCAGTTCTTTAGGACGCCTTGAATAACCAGAAAGAAGACCCTGAGTACATTTTATAATGGTTTGCATCCCCCTACCCTCGCCTGCCCATGCAGCAGGGTTTGGTCAATCAATGCAGTTTCTTTCACATTATTAACACTTAGAGAGGACAGGCATGGGCTTCGGTTCTCCTCCTGGGTCATCCAGCCTGGGGTGGAGGTCTGGGACCTCTCTGTGTGTTTTCCATCTTGGCCGGCCACCCATGGCCTGACCCTTTGGGACACACACAGAGGGGGCGGCTGGTTGTCCGTGAGACTGTTTTATAAAACCTCCCCCTGCCCTTTATCCCTGCCTGGCTGCCAGCAGTGGTGTCTCATGTCTCCACTTGGCAGCCACGACCCGTGAGGTCATCTTTTCACCACGCTGTTTCCTTCAGCATTTAGACTCTCTGGCTATGACTCAGTGTTTACAATCCCATCAAGCTGGTGTCGAAGAACATGCCCTTGCTGGCACTGAGGGAAGTGAGGACGTGTTCTGGGGGGGCAGGAGGGGAGCAGGGACCCAGCAGCAGGTAGGCTGGGGATACCTGTCTGCGAGGTGCTCTCTTCAGCTCTTGGCAGGGCATCAAGTCCCAAAAGGAGGTGAATGACTCGTCGTGTCCAGTCTAGTCCATGCTGTTGGTTGGCAAAGAAAAGGAGCTGTGTGTTCATGAGCCAGGGCGAGCACAGTCCCCAAGCAGCCAGTCCATGTGGCCGAGTCACACAACGATGACGTTCATGAAGAAGGAAGACCATTCCGGGAAGCGTTACCCTGGGGAAGCCCCCCTAAAACACACACTGTGAAGTAATCTCACCCCTGGAGTGGGAAGAAGCAAAAGGAAGTGCCTTCTGATATGGAAGTGAGGACACATGGGCAGAATAAGTATGAGCAACTGAATGGCATCCTTCAAACCCCAGAAGCTGGTCTCCAGCAAAATGTGGTAACAGTTTCTAAGTCCAGCGAGAGCACAGATTTTATTCACACTATGTCTCAAGGGTACACAACATGAGACACAACTCTTGATTTTGTCTGTGGCTGTAAGGGTTTCTCTCCTGAGGGCTCACTGACCGGTTGGAGGACAGGATACTTAAAGCCCTATCAACTTCAAACCCAGTCGCATCAGATTATTTAAACAGTCTCTTTGGTGAATGCTCAGGTCACATGCTAGGCTCTCAGATGTGCCTGCCTCCTGCCTCCCTCCCTGGGAAGTGGGATCCTCAGAGATGGGATCTGAGCAACCGATGCTGTCTTAGGGCAGAGGTGAGGCTATGGGTCCTCCAGCCTCTGCTTCCTAGAGAACCTGGTTGTTACCCTGCTGCATGGGTACACAAGTGTGAGTCTGGGCTTACTCCCGGGGAACTATTTCCAGGTCCTGACCTTGACACAGAGGAAACAAGCGTGGCACCAACAAGCTAAGCTTTAAGGCCTCCTATCACCAGACCATGCAGTGTGGCCAAACTGACCTTGATGGGGTCGCACCAGGCCAGGATGAATCGACCTTCTTGTCAGGTACCCACAGGGAGCAAACCAAGAGTCCTTCCTTGAACCAGGTACTCCGCTCTCGCTCTCTCTCTCTCTCCTCTCTCTCTCTTTGTCTCTCTCTTTTCACCCCCCCACCCCCCATACCCTTTCTGGGCCTCACAAATGTACACATCCTGGAGTGTAAGTTTCAGCTCCAAAGAAGGTAAGACCAACACCAACTGACAGCGTGATCATCTAGCCTAGTGCTATTCCAACATAATTTACAGATAATTTACTCTAAAAATAATAATTATTATTATAATCTAACTTGAAAGCCCAGTATGCCAGACAGATGAAAGCAGAGCTGACCAGTTGAAGAACATAGAGAAGGACCAGACCCTACAGGATATAAACCCCAGAGCTTCACAGATATTATTCTGTGCAAGTTATGGATCTTTTTCAAACCCATCATCTTCTGGATGGAGAAGCTGGAGTGTCATGTGTGGAAGGAAGTTGTTATGCAAGTTGAAAATGGCAGAGCCAAGATTCAAAATCTGTCTCTGAACTTTCCACTACCTTATGCATTTCATTTCCCCCAGGCCTTAACTTGATCACAAGGACCATATGCTGCTGACACTCAGGTGCAAACCAACCTTCTGATTCTCCCAGGGTCAATGACTTTCATATGCAAGAAACAATTCACCATCAAAAACAAATAGTCTCACAGTCATGCTTAACTGCAAAAAAAAAAAGTGAAAAATTCTAACATGTTTCAATCTGATTAATCTTGACTTAATGACATCCTTATGTCTGGCCCTAATGAGACATCCCAATAAATCTGCTTGAAGTGAAAAGTCATGCTCAAGTCACAGAGACACTGCAGACATGACCTACTCAACACTCTAGCTGTTTAGCTGAAGTCTATTCTGATTAATGCACTACTGAGAAATGAATGAATGGACCTCAGGATGCTAGTGGGCTGTTTTACACACTTGCTGAAGTAAAGCTTACTTGAGACTTATAGAGCAAAGGAACAAATAAATGACGTTAGGCCATGAACAGAATGCCCTGCCGAAAGGACACAGGGAGAAGAAAATTTCAAGGAGACACTGAAGATAAAGGTGTCAATCACTTTTAATCCCCAATCAAGGTGGCTGGCATTTGCATCTTCAAAACCTAGGCCATCTCAGGCTGGGAGCAATGTGAATCAGTGGACCATTTATTGCATGGCCAATGACTTGTAAACACACCTTGTCGCTACATGTGTTCAGGCAATTACTGGGTAATTATACCTCCAAACTACCTAGTAATTAAAAGATGGAGTCTCATGTGGGCTGTCATTTGGGAAGCAGTGTCTGCTTTCTCACTTCCTTGGCCTGATCACATCCTCTTGAGAAGACGTTTAGGAGACAACAGATAGGTGATCCATTTATAGAACAGCTGAATCACAGAGGGAAGATGGCTCTGATCCTGAGATGGTTCAAAGCAGTGCTTTCTGGGTTAAGAGGAAAGCCATAAATGACTAAGGAACCATGTCTGCAAATGCCTAAGTCCAGGGCGCATGTGTGGGGTGAACATTTATTAAACAAGGAACTACGAAGCTCTGGGCACATGAGGGAACTTGGACCCACCAAGCAACCCTTACAAAATATCTGTCAGGCTCTGGACATTGTCCTGAGTGTTTTACATCCACCTTCTCCTTTAATCTTCCCAACTAGCCTGAGAGGCAGATGTTATTATCTATATTTTCCAGACAAGTTTCCTGAGCTCAGAAATAATGTGCTAAATAATGACCCCATATTCCCTCTGCTAGTAAACGGTCAAGTTGATGTTAACCCACATATTCTAACTGCAGGAACTGTGTTTATCTCTGTTTCTCTTCCTGGGATAAAGGAAGATGGAAGAGAATTTAAAGATGTAATTCTCATCTCTTTCAGGAGATTACTAAGAGTGAAATGACTCTAAAACAATTAAAAGTTGCCCACAACAGAGCGAAGAGTGATAATGTGCGTTAAAGATAACGCACCAAGGATAGAGAGAGTTAAAGGTATATGGTCCATATAGACACACTTAATCTTCTAGATGTCCTAAATGGATGTGAGTTTTGAGTCAGGTTCTAAAAAATATGACTGACTATTTTTAACTTTATCTACCACAAGTGTTTAATTATATTTCTCTAGTTCCATCAGCCTACCTCTGTGACTATTGGACTGAGTGTTGGAAACATGTTTTTCTTGCCCTTGAAAATACGATGTGCTAGAAATTGCTGGCAGGTGTGTTCATGTTTTGACTGAAAACCAGCTGGTGAAGGAAAAACCTTGGTTTGGGACCTGCTTTTAGGAGTTTGATAACTAAAGCCCTAATATTTTTTTTCCCCTTATCGTTTCAGAGAATACTACAAAGCTGGGAAATAGTGTTATTAACAGCTATCAACTTCTGTATAAGTATTGTTAATCTGGAGACAAGGAGACCAGGCATAAATGGTACATATTTGGAGCAACTTTAACAATTCAAATATGAACTCCTTTCTGGCCCTAGAAATGAACGATTGCTAAGAACAGGAGTCTAGTTTCTACCATGGTGAAGGATCATAGAGCTTAGTCAATGTCAGGTGCTATAGTGGGTGACTGGAGTGGAGAAAAGGGAGGGCTAAGGAAAGGGATCTGGTTTTATCTGTTACCAACAGGTTGGACTTACTGCTGGTAAATGTATAGATTTACTCTATACATTACTATCCTCACTTATATAATTGTAATAATACAATGTATTTGTATTTGAAATGTATGCAAAAGTACGTTGTCAGTTAGAGAAATCCTGTAGTCATAAGGTATTATTAATACCTTTGGTCCTTGCTATACAATGCCAGCTCAGTGAGGTTCATGTATTCTCATAGAAGTTCAAGTATGTTCTCATTTATTTATAATTACTAATAACCATAATCTAAGACTAACATACTATTTAAAATAATGGATCAGTATTTACGATAAAAATATTTTAAAATCCCTATTAAAATTTCTAAATGATTATCACTGCTTTAGAAAATAACTGTTCTTCCCAACTAAAAGGTCTGACTTAATAAGCTTGAAAGTATGGTACTCATAGAGTCTAAATCATAGCAGTGTAAAAATCTTAAAATTTTCTTTATATTTTTTCATCACTTGAATGATGGCATTATCACTGACTTGACTATGTGACATTGGTTTGCATCATTGACAACACACTTATAAAATATCCTAATTAGACTGTTCTTTGCCTCACTTGGAATAGAATGAGAAAAGATAAGATTGTATCTGTTGTTACTGACCCTAGGGTGTCACAGACAAAATAACTAGATAAGCCCAGTGTTACGATGTCTTCAAGGGTAATGATGATGTTAACGATACCTTTTAAAAAAGTTTTTTTATTGAAGTATAGTTGATTTACAGTGTTTCAGGTGTACAGCAAAATGATTTGGTTTTTTATATATATATATAAAACTGAATATATATATAGTTGTATATACATACTTCGTCAGATTCTTTTCCATTATAGGTTACTACAAGATATTGAATATAGTTCCCTGTGCTATAAAGTAGGCCCTTGTTGTTTATCTATTTTATATATAGCACTGTATATCTGTTAATCCCAAACTCCTAATTTATCCCTCCTCCTCACTTTTCCCTTTAACCATAAGTTTGTTTTCCATGTCTGTGTGTCTGTTTCTGTTTTATAAATAGGTTCGTTTGTATCATTTTTTTAGATTTCGCATATAAGTGATATCATATGAATGACATTTGTCTTTATCTGACTTACTTCACTTAGTATGATAATCTCTAGGTCCACCCGTGTTAATGCAAATGGCATTATTTCATTCTTTTTATGGCTGAGTAATATTCCATTGTGTATATATCAATATATATATATACACATCTTCTTTATCCATTTATAGTTTTCTTCCAACAGAGCTGTGCTGAATTTTCAGTTGACAAGACAACTTGAGGAACACCAACTAACCATTCCTTCTAGTGCTGTTGATGAAGGTTGCAGAACTTGGAAGTTGTATTGACACCAACTTATTTTGTGTTGAGGCAGCAGTGTTAATACATCAGCTCTGCCCCGTCCCTTCTTTCCTGATTCCATCCCCCTTACCTGCTAGTCTGTGAATCACATTCGACTCTAATTAACCACAACCTGATAAATGCATCGTCAGCAACCAGACAATGAGGGCAGTAACTTGACCTCCAACATGAGGTCCAGCTCTCCAGGTTGGGGCTCCAGAGTGAAGGCTGGATCCTGGACTTCCTACTTACATATTCTTATAGAAGTTCAAGATTGGGAAGCAACAAGTAGACTATGCTGGAGCGAGAGCCAGCAGACCTGGGAGCTTGCCCAAACACAGTTATTATACTTTGCTGCCTTAGAAAGAGTAGCAAAGACCTATAAGAGTAAAAGAGTAAATAATTGAAGGGAAAGTTACCCATATTCGGTGGGGAGACCTGGAGGTGTGGCACTGGGGAAGTTACTGAATCCAGGATTACTAGCAATTTTTTTCAAATTGGATTTTAGGGAATTTTAAGCAGAATAATTGCGCAATTTGCTGTTGTTATCTTTTTTTAAAGTCTGCATTTCTTATTGTTGTCATCACCAGTTTATTTTTATAGCGTAGCTCATGTAGGAAATATCCAAGTTAAGAACAGAACTGAAAATTCGGCAGAGGATGCTAAGAGAGGAAGGCTTAGTAAAGTCAAGTGCCCGTAGATCTCAATTTACGGGCTTCATGGCTCTGAGGACCCACTTCCTTGGACCTGGAGGAGGAACTCTCCAAGCCCAGGGGATCCAGCAGCTTTAGGAGAAGCTTGAGGTGCTCCCATCTTTATGGGTAAAAAGCAAGGAAAGGCCAACATTGTCTTGTGAACAGGTTTGGCTTGTGCATAAAAAATGTCACACCTGTGACCCTTAGAGAACTACCTACTAAGTTCAAGTCTAAGACAATCTCTTAGAGCTGCAGTACTAAGAATCCACCTCACTTTCTCTCCCCAGCCTACCCAGTCAAGCATGCAAAGACATACTGGTGAGATATGTTTCTTTCTGCCTTACCCCCATCCCTTCTGCTACTTCTATAATCACTTGTTTCCATTTTCTGAAACCCTTGCTTCCCTATGCCGTATCTTTCTGTAGGAAGGGAAGCAATGGTGAAGGTAAAAATCATGGTTGTGACAACAGTCATTTACAGCTCTGAGTCGCCAACCCACAGATTTACTGAGCAACATATGACTTCAAGTTTCTAACCCTTCTTGTGTCTGCCTGATTCCAGGTATCTCAATGTCTTCTTGAAGATTGGTTTTAGTTTGACTTCTTCCTCGCCCACAGAAGGAGACGTTGAGACAAAGATTAGAGTGCAAGTTATTTATTTGAGAGAAGATTGCAGGAAACACTGGTGGGGGAGTGAGGATGTGAGACAGAGAAGAGAAGGCAGCCAACAAAGAGTTATGAAGTAAATTACCACTTTGGGCAACTGAAGTTTAATCCTTCTGGAGAACTGTGTGGAACACAAGTTTCAGAGGAAATCACCAGAGGGGAGGGAGAAGTTGGGTATTGATACACTAACTCCACCAGTGTGGATGAAGAGCGCATTTGAGGAGACGTTAATTCCTTGGCATTTCTGGCCTGCTGCACAGGTGGGCAAACCAGCCTCTGGTGGCCAGAGAAAGCGATCAAGCAGAGAACTGTAGGCATTGGTGGTTGGAAGCTGGTCCTTGTTCACTGACGTGGGAAGGGCAGGAGATATAGGTCAAGGAACTGACAGTTTCTATCACACCATGGAAAGTTCCTTTCTGCTGCTACCCAGGCTGCTTTCTGCTCCACCAGCTGTCTGTGACAACCAGTGGCATCGATGACTTCTGCTGGAGTGTTCCTGCTATCAAATTGTAGCTGACATAGAAAAGGATAACGTAATTGTAAACCACTAGTGTTACAGTTCAGGTAAATGACTCCCCAAAGTGTGGCCATGCTCTCAGTCTTCTTAGAAAACCTGTCTCCAGGATCTCGGGACAAGTTTCCTAGACTGGTTTAAATGGGTTAAATTTATATGGCATCAACCAGGGTCCCAAGCAAAATCATGTCTGTCTGCTGAAAACCACATAGGGCTCTAGACAGAGAAGGCATCAAGGTGAGTTGCTGACTCACCTAGTGATTATTTGGGGTCAGTTGGTCTCTTTTTTTTCTTTTCAAGGATCTAAACCCAGTTTCATAGGCTTGGTCCTTGGTCTCGAAGTCCATGTAGCTGTTACCCCTTGGAAACCATCAAACACTATGCCAGGTCACTGGAGGTGGGAATTCTGTTTAGGCCTCCATTTACTCCACATTTCCACATTGCTTTGTATCCCTCTCCAACTGTATTGTGGGTTTCTGGAAGGGAGGTCTGCTTCTTATATATCTCTGTACTTGCTAAGGACAACCCTAGACAATTGAGGATGGTCATTAAATGTTAATTAAATTGACATGCTCAGAAAACGTGGATGCATGAAAACCCAAGGTCCCACCTTGAGAGCATAGCTATTTCCTCTCTTTCATGCAGGACACAAAAGTCACCCTGCATGACCTCTCCAAACATTGCTGTGTTTTTGAGAAGACAAGGTGGGGAAGGACTGCTTAGGTTCAAAGCTTCTGTTTATAATGTAAAAGAGTAGAAGTCCCCCAAATTCTGCATGAGGGCACTGTAGTCTCCTATCGTTCTGAGAAGGAGGAGACAAGGGGAGACAGGTAGCCTGGAACACTGGTAGCTCCAGGTGTGTCACTCCATTGTGCCCTTAAACTTCAGAGGAGAGCGTGATGGACCAACAGGGTATGGGCAGTTTACTAAGTTTCTGAAGAAGGGTGGATACAACAGCAGCAATGAGCTGATACTCAGGATCCATATTTGGAACGTAGAGGTCATTGCATCTACTTTTTGCACATTTCAGGTGAGAACATGGAGGCCCGTGGACGGACAGTAACATCCTCAAGGTCGTACAATAGTTGTTGGTTAACCACAGGGAGGCTCTTGCTTTGGGATATGCTTTAGCGTTTCTGGGCCTCCTTTTAATGGTAGACACACAAAAGGTCTGCATCCCCTAAACATAAATCTAACGTGTCTTTTAATCACAGAATAATCATTTTCCTAAGCATGTAACTCACAAAGGCATCCCTGAGACCAAAGACACACATGCATATTGAGAACCTATTTTTAATCTCCTTCTCAGGAATTTGATTACAGCCCTAATTCCCTTCTGTCTTGACTGTATTAGGAATATTCCAGAGATAGTAGACTGAGTGGTGTGTCTGAAATTAGTTAAGTTCACTCTGATCTTTTTTAAAAAACATTTGTTTAGTTATTCTATACTCATGTATTTGGGAGAACATCCTTCTGTGCCTACCACTGTAAAAAAAATGCTGAGATATACACTAAAATACCCCTAATACATCATGGAAATGCTCTCTATATTTGAGGAATTTGATGACCTAACAGTCAACAGAAAACCCAACATTCAGGAAGTGGTACCAGGCAAAGAGTAATCCAGTGCTGGGAACGGAAGTCAGAGTAAGAGGAGCTCGGAGGTAGGTGAGATTCCTGGTGGCCAAAGAGGGTAGAGAAGGAGTCATGGAAAGGGCAAAAATGCCAGCCTGGAAGCTTCTGCTTCCTAGTTGATGGCACAGACACAGGGATGGGAGGAAGGTAAGACTGAACCCTCAGGTACCCATTGCTTGTGTCTCTGGGTCAGACAAAGTCAGGGCTCCCAGGTAAGACATGGGGTTAAAGAGGAGACCTTGCTTGTTCCAACTCTAAAGTTCTCCAGATGGAAAAATCAGGCAGTGAACATTGTAAGTTTAAAAACTAGCATCATACTTGCTCATTACCCCAGGCAGAAGATTAATTAACCTGGGACTCTAAAATATGTCACTCAGCTCCTCAAAGGGTAATGTTAGGTAGCAGTTCTCAATGTGTATGGCACCAGGTTTAGAAACCTCATGAAGATTTATAGAAAGTGTAAAACACTGATACAACTATTATATGAGAAAATCTAAAACTTGAGAATGAGTGGCAGGGGAGAATAGAGAAATGATAAATCTGCCAACTGTCCGAGTCAACATCATACTGGAAGACAAATTGAAAACATCTGTCTGTGAAAACCGTGGTCAGAGTGGACTTGACAAGCTCTTGGTTAAGATGGTAGAGTATAAAATGTTGAGAGTCACTGCATTTGATGGTTCTGTCTTTTTGCCAAGTTCTCCCAGCCTGGAATGGATTGCTTTTCTTAGTAGACTAGATAGGTTGGTGAGAAATGTATATTTAGAAATTAAACATAAAATAAAAATCAAATCATAAAATGTAAAAACCATATAAACATCTGGACAAAAAGTTTAAAAAGATGCAGTCTAATACAGTCATTTCCAAATATGTAGTCATTTAGTTGATGGACAGAATTCTCACTTATTTCTTACCATTGGCTACTTTATGGAAGCAATTTCCAATATAATACATTTATTCATGTGTATTTGCTCTACATAATTTTCACCCTGGTAATATTTCTCCGTTTTGAAACAGAAGCCAAAGGTGTCTGTGTAATCTTCTTTTGGAAAATGTGTCTTGGTTTAGCAGGACAGCCGGAATTAAGTCAAATGGCAGGGAGAAGTTGATCAATGTAAGTCCTGGGAGAGAGAGAAAGTTAACTGTCTCTTTTACCCTGGACTAGTTGTCCCTCAAGTTGCTACCTCCCCACTTGACTCAATTATTAGCTGTTCTTAAGAATACTTGACCAGCACAGAGAGGGGTTGTTCTGTGGTCCAGTCCATCAGGCCTTAAACTTTAGAAACTATAACATTTTGAGATACATGGTGTTAGTAAGGTGTTGCCTTTCTCTTTTCCTGGATTAAGTATTTAAGTGACAAATTTAAGGACAGAATGAGAAGAAAGCTGAGGGGTATGTGCTACATAGGCATCTCAAGGGAGATAGCTTGTTTTAGAATAAGGCAGAAATAACTAAATATCCTATTTAAATCATTTTGGAAATTTTGAGATGAAAACACCAGAAGAGGAAATGATGGATATACTCATCATATGGAATCATATAACTCACCTTAATACTCAAGTAACCCACCTTAATACTCAAGTAACCCACCTTAATACTCAAGTAACCCACCTTAGTAATCAATACACACATACTCACCCCTATACAGATGAGGACTTTATGGATCAGTGACATAAAGTGACTTATCCTGACACAAAACTAATTCGTAGCAGAGCCAGGGCCATAACTCAGATCCCTTAATTTTTAATGCATTTCTTTACGACACTCTGCTTTTCCATGAGTTGGAGTAAATCCATCCAAGCTTCCAAATGATTTCAACTACTTGAAATGAGACATTCCATCCCCCTAACACATGTCCCTTCCCTGTCTCTGCTTCATTCAAATTATCCTAAAGCACAGACCCGATCACCCTGTTTTTAGAGAAACCCACAGCAACTCCTTATTTCTAACCAAGAGAGACCACAGAACTCTGCAGGCTGGTTCCCCACTAGGTCATCCTACCCTTTCCAACGTCTCTCCACTGGGATAGTCTTCCAGCCAAAGAAAACCACCTGCTATTACATTTCCTCCTCCACCCTCTGGACCTCTGTGCATTCTCTGCATTCCCCCTGAGGAGCTCCAACACCCGCCTTCCTTGTGAAAATTCCACTCATCCTTTAAGGCCAGGTCACATGTTCTCTCCTTTAGGAAGCCCTTCCAGGAGACCCAGCTGTCTTAGATTGCTCCTCTTCCGCTTTGCTTGTTTCTCTGTATCAGTGTCTGCCACCTGCTCCTTTATAAGTTCTTTAGGGAAAAATTCCTCTCTTACTCATCTCTGCAATTCCAGAGCTTTGTACAGTTCTAGACACATAGTAGTGCTCAGGTAAAATTGTTTTTTTTTTGTTTCAAATATTGTTGAATAAATAAATGTGTAGTTTAATTAACAATATAACAATTCCACCCTCGTCCACCCCCAGAATCAGTGAATTCACATGAAAATAACCCAAATATGAGATAGTAGTGAATAGAAAAAAACAACCTGTTTTTTATTACAAACTCGTTTTTCATGATATCTTGCATAACCCTAGTCTCTCAGGAAAACCCTCAGTAGCTGGAAATTTAAAGTAAATTTTAAAGTTAAAAGTGACACACATTGTCTTTGGTAGAAAAGCATACAATCATAGTAAATTCCCACAGGGTCACAGTTGTCTCCATTCATTAATTTCAATGATGCCACAGAAATGTCCTATACCAGAACATATCAAATGGTGTTAATACAGTATCTGCTTCTAACATTGCTTAGTAAACATTTAGTATCAATGTATGAGCTTTGAATATTACCAAAGAGTGTTTGGAAGATAGAGATACCAGAGAGAGAAAGGGATTGTGAGGGTTAGAGTGGCAGGCGCCATACGGCTTACTGAATAAGTCATGGTGATGCTACCAAGTTCAGCAGTTAAATATATGGGGAGGCAAAATTATCCTCTTGATGCATCCATTTTACCATTAATAAATATAGATGATGAACAACTCTCCCTTCTCAAGCTGCACAGTAAGTCTAACAGAGAAAGTATTAGTACCCCAAAATTGTTCCCCTATACTGTACACATCCAAGGAGGAAAGTAAGGTCCATACAGCCTATCCCAGGCTGGTCCTGTTCCTCTTTCTCCCTTTTTCTCCTTCCTGATCATCTTACTACTCCCAATATCCAGGTTTCTGGCCTTGGCATCACTCTTGTTTTCCATTAGGTGTTCTTACTCACAATGACCTTACAAAGTCTTAAGATGCCCTCTTTCAATGTAGCACATCAAACTCCTCCTCCTGAAGGATGTTGAATTTTAGGTACTCTTCAAAAGAGCCAAAACAGGGCTTCCCTGGTGGCGCAGTGGTTGAGAGTCCACCTGCCGATGCAGCGGACACGGGTTCGTGTCCCGGTCCGGGAAGATCCCACATGCCACGGAGCGGCGAGCCAAAACAAAATAGAAAGAAATCAACCCCTGTGGTCCCCGCAAGATGAAGTTGTGATGGGGTAGCATCAGGTTGCTGGAGTTAGTATATTACATCGGAGCTTGTTCTATCCATCTTTCCAGAAGGCATATTATGAACATGGAAACTGGGATTGGGAGAGCTCCAATGGGGAGGGCTTGTGGGTGGAGGGTGCTACACCTGTCTGTTACCCCATGCTGTAGTGGTGGGAAGAGGGAGGAAATGAAGACTTGGCTTGTCATTTTTGAAAGGCTGCCAAGGTCTGTGTCAACCCTAGAGTTCTAGGTTTGTTCCGCCTCATCCAAATAAATGCTCTCTCTGTGGGCCTTGTAAAACCAAGGCTTTCATGTACACGTTTCTCCCAAGCTGCGCAGGCCAGCTCTCCTGCATTAAATCAACTGTGATCCAAGCTGATTCTCCTTCAAAATGACTCGCAATTAGCATGCAGCAACATGGTATAAGACTTCCAAATAGATCAATTTAATAGCTGCATTGTGAAGAAATCATTTCCCATGGGTCTCATTTTAGTTTTGTCCTTGATGTACTGGAACAAATATATATCTTTTTCCTGTAAAAAAAATGACTCCTCAATAAAAATATGAAATGATCTGATTAAAATATTGCTTTTGAATGCTACATTTGGGGCTTACGGAAATTTTTCTTTCAATCTTCTCTGACAGTCATCATCCACCAGACTTTGAATCATAAAACTCCCCTTGTCACCCTGCCCTCTTTCTCTCAGGAGAATGCACACATCACAGGTTATTATGACCTAAGTGTGTACATATGTAGCCCTGGGACTGAACAAATAAATAGCCTCAGTCCACTGTTCAGCATCCTGGAATAGAAACAATGTGTGTATGTATATATACCCTTGAATGTTCTGTGTCTTGTGTCTTTCTCCATAACCTCAAAAGATTTTTAGAACAATTTTCTTTTTTATTATCAAAAACTAAATACTACACATGTTGAGAATTTAAATAAAACTGTTCCTTTCAGGATTATTAGCACATTCTGATTTTAATCAACCATTTATTCTGTCTCTTCAGCATTATACTTCAGAATGGTTACATATTAAAGAATAACAATGTGTATAGTTTTTGTTTGGTTTTGTTCTTTTGCCTATACTTCTTTCTTCAGTTCTCCTTGGTAATTGATATTTACTTTCTGTGAAATAAATAGCCACCTCTCTGAAATTCCAATCTTTTCCAAAAGTTTTTTTCACAGAGTTTGTCTCAGACCTGAGTCCACCTGGGCTATGGTTGCTCATCCTCCTTGCTATGGAGAAGGACGCCCTCAATCTCTGTTGGAAGAAATGCACTTGTGGCTGTATGACTGATTAAAGGGACAAAAGGTAGAAAAAGTCCATGAATCTGGCTCCAACTCAGCGATGAATTTTCTTGTCCCTTTGGTGAGTTCCTTGCTGCCCTCTGTCAGTTTTCTTACCTGTGAAATGGGGTGATTCCACTGCTGGGTTTGACTGGGGAATTGCTCTGAGCTATGTAGACTAATAAAGATACTAATTAACATTTTGCTAGTCCAGTTTGCAGCAGTTTTTTTCTGACTCAGAAAAAATCTTTTCACCTAGGTTATATTTTGGTGAAAATTTTAACCACAGAAAACTTTTACATTTTAAAGGACCTAAATCTATAATTTACCAGATTCCTTAGAGACTTCTTCTATTACTTCTATTCTTAAAAAGTTTTTACCTCTTGAGGTTTTATATTTTTTTTCTATTATTATCTTCTCATTTTTCTGCGGTTTTCTTCTTAAATACTTAATTCATTTCTTTTCACAGCTCTAATTTATTTTTTTTTTGTACATCTGAAGAGGATATAAAAATGCTAATGGTTTTCATACCACCATAAATAGACTGTGGATAATCCCACATTTCTCCATTGAACTGTGATGCTTCTTTTACCAGATACTCATATGTAAGAATCGGTCTTTTGAGAGAATGTTAGTTCTTTGTCCTTTGAAACCACACAGCGTCCTATGTTTTGTCTTTCTTCTATTTCTCTAAAAACTTGTCTATGCCCTTTACAAGACTGTGACCTTTTCTGGAGTGTGAGAAATGTATGTTTTTCATTCTCTTTACCTTCACTCCAATATTTAGCTGTTAACTCACGGTATGTTTTTTGAGTTGTATTCTGACACTATATACCAAAAATACACACAAGGACAGAAGAAGGAAAAAGCAGATGCAGTAAAAATGCTTTAATTGAAAGCAGCGTCAAGGCTGCTGGTCGGGACCCTTGACTGCTGGTCCACAGGACAGTCTAGTGGGCTGTGACACTGCCTTCTGGAAAGGGCTGCCTTCACTAGGTGGTCTTGAATGGGGGCCCAAGGGAACCTAAGCCTCTGTGCCCTTCCCAGCCTTCCCCCTTCACATTTGGCTTGACACCCCCCAACCCGAGCTTTCCCATTTGAGTCAGAAGGGCAGCTCCTCTTAGGACTCTAGGCAGAAAGTCAGGAGGAAGCTCAGAGCAATGCTGATGCCCTCAAGTTCATGACAATCACTCTCTTCCCATACTCAATGTAACTAGGCTACAGATCATTCCAGAACCTGTCAAAATTCATTTTCAGCAATTGAAGTATACTGACAAGCTGCCATCCACTGACAATCAGGTTTCCCATTCCTTATGCAGTTTTCATGAGCCATCAGCTGTTGAATCCTGTGCTAAGGTCTTTTCCGTCCATAAACTTATGTGCCTAGTTCATTTGTTATCTCAGGCGGGACATTTGTCACCCTTTCTGGCAAGAGGCACCTGAGCTGTTAATATTAGCACCAAATTCCTTCAGCCTTTGTAAACTCTAGGAAAAGATGATATTGCACAGCCTCGAGTCCCCTTGTAAGAAACCTGCTTGAGTTCCCAAGTCCCAAAAGGATAATCCCCACCAGGGCAGCTCAGGTGTCATTTTGGTCCTTCTCAGTTTCAGAAGGGATGACTGCAAATCGATGTCCTGCTCACTAAGGTCACTTAGAGTAAGCCTGGGGCAATGAAGTGTAGCCCTTCCTTGAGCCCATTCTTCTGCCCTTTGAGGATGGGAAGTTATCGAATTGTCTTGAACATACTTGCAAAAAATGCACTGGAATTTGAGAAAAGGTGAAATGGTTTAGGAGAATTAATCTAGTGGGTCTGTGTTTGAATCCAGACTCTACCATGTTGAGACACATGACTGGAGTTAGTTATTTAACCTCTCTGAGCCTTGGTCTCTTCATCTGTTAAACAGAATAGCAGCCACCTTATAGAAGCACTGTGCAGGCAAGTCCTATGTGTTTGAAGTGCCTGGCCCATAGGGAACTCTCAATACGATGTGGCTATTATTAGGATTGGAGTAAGCAGGGTTTATTTAAAGGTTCTTGGATGGTATGGGCTCAGATCAGTGAGGATGACGATCAAGTTCTCCCCTGTGTGCTCCCTGGGGCACAACCAGAGTGAGGACACAGCAGCATATGGGTTGTTCGGTTGCCCCAGTGGTGGCATGTTCCTGATATTAGGAAATGTTGGTACTGCAGTGGATGGTAAGAATCAGAAGTTGTAGGCAACAACTATGCTGGAGAGCTGGGACATGGCCAGGTTTATGGGGCTCTTACCGATCACCCCACCTTGCTCAGTCCATCTCTCACTGATTCTTCACTACAGGTGCAATGCTGGTAGTTGAGGCTGATTGCAATGTGACAGTAAGACCCAAGCACATGTAGTCCCAGGTGGCAAGTGCCACCTGCTATGGTGTTTTCCAGAGAAAAGAAAGGGACAGTTCATGTCTGTACACCTTGAGCCCTGGCTCCCCTCAGTAATGTTTGGCCACTTGGCCTTATCTTTATTAATAGAAACCTTGGTAATGTCACCTGGGAGAAAAATAAAAACACTGGCAGAAGTGGGTATGTATTTTCAGATGACACAGTTTATATTTAGAGATGGGGATTATGCCCCTTTGGAGACACGAAAGAAGAGGAAGCGAGATTAGAGCTAAGCATCTGGCAGGGGCAAACGTCATTTCCCGAAGTGGTCATGCTCGGTGCAGGTGCCCACCAGAGTGGAGGAAGGTGGAAAACCCAGAGCTCACCCACCTGCAGAACTCCCCACTGCCCAAGGTGCTGATGGGATGAGGACCAAAGTCAGGGCTGGACAAGCCAGGGAGGGTGAGCCTGGCCAAGGTGCAAGCTCATGGGCCAAAACACCTCTGCTCTCACCAAAGAGCGATGTCGGACAGAGTGAAGTAAACTGATGGACCCTGGGGCCTTGAGACACAGAAGACTTCACCTCTGAGGTACACATTAGTATTTTCCACCAAGGTGTTCTAAGGACTGACATCATCGTTTGAGGCAGAACTGGAAGGTTGATGTGTTCATTTGGCATGCAGTTATCACCTGTCTATGGAGGTGGTACGATCTGTTCTTGTATAATTTTTTTTTCTTTTTTTTTTTTTTGCGGTACGCGGGCCTCTCACTGTTGTGGCCTCTCCTGTTGCGGAGCACAGGCTCCGGACGAGCAGGCTCAGCGGCCATGGCTCACGGGCGCAGCCGTTCCGCGGCATGTGGGATCTTCCCGGACTGGGGCACGAACCCGTGTCCCTTGCATCGGCAGGTGGACTCTCAACCACTGTGCCACCAGGGAAGCCCTGTTCTTGTATAATTTTTAAATTAAAATTTTATTGCTGCTTCCCTTAAAGATGAGTAACCACCATAAAAACAGCAATGCTCACCCACATTTTTTTCAGCTGTTTTCCATTTATTACCTCACTTTATTCACATAATATCCATGTAAAAGTTGTTGACTAGCCCTTGACATGTTAGTATAAAAGTTATTAATATAATCATTGTAGAACTTTTTTTAAATATAGAGAAACTGTATTAAAAACATTTTAAAAGTTATCTACCCAGAGAAAACCATTGTTAATATTTTAGTGAATCTATTTCCATTATACTTCCACACATATTTTAAGTAATTGAGATATTCTATACAAAGTGCGGTGCACTATTTTTTCAACTAATGTTATACCATAAGTATTTACTATGCAAACAGTTTTTTATGCAGAATTCTTTGCAAATATAATTTTAAAGCAGCATAGTAATGCATTGAGGGATGTGCCACGATATCCTTAATAAATTTTTGACGTTTGGAATTTATCAATTTCCAATATTTTCTGCTCCACTGCTTCAATGAACACTTCTGTGGATACATCATGGTCTGGAGAGAACACGAGGAACTTGCTTTTATAACTGAGAAAGCACAAGCTCAGACATCTGGTCACCTCATCCATAAATGCTCAGCCTGTGAAAATGGAACAGCAATTACAGCACAACTTTTCTTTATGCCTGGATCAGTATAAAGAGGCAAAGGGAAAGAAGATTATCAACCCAACCAAGGGAATAAAGCAATCAGAGAATTATAGACCCAAATTTGTACCTGCAGTCACATTCATGTACTTGTAGACTCTTACAACTAGATTTAAACTAAGAAAAGCCTTTTAGATCAGTGGTTACAAAATTGGCAGGCACAATAGAGTCAACTCAAGAGTTTATTAAAATAAATCAATAGGTCTAAGGTCTAGTGCTTGAAAATCTGTATTAAGCAACAAAAGGAAGGAAGGAGAGAAAGAAGGAGGGAAGGAGGGAAGGAAGGGTAAGAAAGAAAGAAAGAGAGAGAAAAGAAAAAGAAAGAAAGAAAGAAAGAAAGAAAGAAAGAAAGAAAGAGAAAGAAGGAAGGAAGGAAGGAAGGAAGGAAGGAAGGAAGGAAGGAAGGAAGGAAGGAAGGAAAAGAAAGAAAGAAAGGAGAGAAATAAGAGAAAAGAAAGTAGGTGGCCCTTCTGCTTTGAAACAGACTTGCTAGCATTGCTTTAAAGTTATTTGGCAACTACCGTATGATAATTTCTGACTTTGAAGAGATGGTTACAAAGCTTCTATGTGTGCCACAGCCCTGTGATGGTCAATATCACAAGGCAATTGTAAGCGCAGATGGGCCAGTGAGCCTCCCATGTGAAGTGCTGGACCTCTGGTGGTTCTCCTCCTGAAAGGAAGAGCCAGCTGATGGATGGAACATACAGTAATCTGAGCACAGGTGTGAGCATTGCTCTGCAGCTCCTGACCCCACATGAGGGGACTTGCTGACCATGTGCCAGTGACCACTCTGGTTGCCTATAGTAGCATCTATTTTAAGCCAGGGATGCAAAAAAGGAGTTAGTCCTTTAACCCTGGCTCACATAGAAATAAGCTGATAAAGGTTCGCTAGATGCTGTGATAAACAGCTGAGAATGGCTGGAGTTAAGCTCCTCAGTATCTCTTTCATGCATTTAGGCACCACAAAGACTCCTCCAAACATGGCAGTGGTGAAAACGATTAGTGCATCTGCTGGAAATTTGGGGCCAACCACAGGCGTGTAGTTTGGGAGAGTCGTGTGAAGGTCAGATTTATGCTCTGGAATCAGGTCACCTTTAAAGATGACATCAGAGTCTTCTGGGCTTATGTTCTCCTAATGACTTCCAGACTGAGTGTGTTCCATGAGCCGTCCGGAGGATGAAGCCTCCAGATGCTTCTGCCTGAGGAGCCCACCTGGGACTGACTCACACAGCTAGATTTCCTTTCTTCTAACATCGTGGTTGATCACGAAAGCGGGTCCAGTCTGCCTCTGAGTTTCTGCAGGCAGCTGGCAGATGATTCAGGGAGCAGATCCAGCTTGTTTTCACTTCCCCCATTCGCTGGCCAGCTTGGTCCCTGAGACGGAATGATTACTGTGCCTTGAGGTGGCCGTGAAGGGAAACAGATGCAATTCCCTCTTACACAGTGAGGCTCTGCTGAATGCTAAAAGCATTTAAAAGTGAGATGCCACCAGGCAAAGCAGGATTTGCTCATTGTGCCTGGAAGTTCATTGCTATGACTCTTGAAGTTACCCAACACAATGGCACCATTCCAGAATAAGAAGTGGAAGCAGTGCTGTGCAGTTCAACAGGAAAAGGTAGCTTTCCTTCATTCAGCAAACCAAGTAAATGTCTGTGATGCTACATCCCCAGGAGGAGCCTCTCTGCTTGGGTGACAGGGAAGGCGACAGTGGGAGGCAGAGAAGAAGGAGAAGAAGATGGTTGCCACCGGAAGCCAAAGCCAGGCTGTGGTAGGATCACTGAGAAACATGGTCACCACCGTTCCACCTTCACCCTCCTCCCACCCCCTCAAAAAATGTTCCCTGGTAGGCAATTACTCAGAGACCCTGTGAAAAAATTCTTTCCCACTATTTTAAATAGCAGACTTTCACTTAAAATCAGTAGGGATAACAGGCTGGAGCCCTGGGCTGACCATTCTACTGACAGGGTGAATTTTCTCTTTATCCTCTTCAAGCTACTGCCTTAGAAACCATCTATATGAACATGTCTGAGGCACTGAAGTGTTGCTGTGCGCTGAGGTGACTGACATTTTGTGTTCCTAGGGCCTGGGCTTGATCTTACCATCCTTTCCTTGGATTCTAAGGTTATACAATCTGGTCTCATCCCTACTTTCTCCTTCTCTGTACCTCTCCCACCTCTAACTTCATTTATGAATCACTCACAGCTCTCTCTCTGCTCGTTTTATATTCCAGGGATTTATTTTTAGAATTCTTGCCTCCTTTCTCCGAGTGCCATCATGGTGTGGGAACAAGACAGTGTCCACCTACAGGAATGTTTCCTCCATCTTAAAAGCCCATGATCTTAGGTGAAATAGATACTATAACTACAAAGGCCAGATATAGATAGACAGATAGATAGATAGATAGATAGATAGATAAATATCTCTAGAGATAGAGATAGGTAAATGATAGATAGATATGGATATAGAGATAGACAGAGATAGAGATATGTCTATATCTATCTATCCATATATATCTGTCATTTATCTACCTCTATCTCTAGAGATAGCTATATTTCTATCTGTCTATCTATCTATCTATCTATCTAACCATATATATCTGTCATTTATCTGTCTCTATCTCTAGAGATAGCTATACCTCTATCTATCTATCTTTCTCTCTCTCTCTATCTATCTATCATTTCCAGTATATAAAAATATCTTGCAGCAAAAAACTGCCACCCTTGCCATCATGAAACATATTTCTACTTGACGGGACCTAGAGATAGAGGTAAACATTTCACACCCATATAAAAATACTTTTCCTGGGCTGACAGCCTGTCCCCACTGATCCAGCACTCATTCCCCAGCTGTCCCAGGGCTCATCACTGGGGCAGATCCTGATCAGCCAGGTTGGTGGAGCATCAGTGGAAATTGACTAGAGGCCCCTGGAGGGTTGGTCTCACCTAAGTTCAAGGAGGCACTTCATTTTTGCTATACTCAACTTTAAATCTGAGAATTGTGTGAGATATTCATAAGACAAGATGTTGCTTGGACAAAAAAAGGCAAAGTATGTACTAAAAGCACCTATTAAAAGGCATACTGTATAAGTTTCATAAATGTATACTCTTCCAAGTTACTGCGGTACTGTGTGTTATTATTCTTTATGAATAACCAGTCATTATACAGTCATCCGCTGTGTAATATAGTGTCAAGTCTTAACTACTCCATGCCTCTGTTTTTCATTGGAACAGGAATAAAAATAGCACCTAACCCACAGGTTTGCTGTGATGATTAAGTAAATTAAAACATAAATCATAAAACAGTGACTGGCAGGTTATAAGGTATAATACACTTCAGCAGTTTTTATTATTGAAGATAATAGGCTGTATTTACGGGTCTTACTATTACAGGAGAGGTGTAAGAAGAGGAAAGAAACCCTGTTTACAAAAATGAACGTTTTTCTCCATTCAGGATGAGGGAGTAGTCTGCTTAATACTATGTAGTGACACTCCCTGATTGTTTGCACAATGAGGGCATAGTGTCTACTCTCAGGTAACAGCAGAGTAAGGACCTCTCCAAACTGGATAGATGTAAAATGGCTTCAGGGACTGAGGTTACTTAGACCAAAGAAGACTGGAGGGGAGACATGGGCCACTATCCTCAAATATTGAAGCTCTGACATGGGGAAGAATAGTTGTATTTATATTTTTGTTTGGATCCAGAGGACAACACAATGACCAACTGGGTAGGAGTTATAAGCAGACTTGGATTCAACATAGAAGGAACTTTCTAATCCTCAGACCTGTGTAATAAGAAAGTTCAGAAAGCAGTTCAGAAAGTAGTCTCCATCAATGGGAGTGCTATGTGACCTTAAGCGCGTAACTTGAACTCTCCGTGCTTCAATTTCCTAATCTACAAAACGTGGATTATATCTATTTTTCAGAATGTTGTGAAGACTGGATGAGTTAATATGTGTACAGCATTTCAAATAGTGTGGGGACACATTTAGCATTAGGTAGACATTAGCCATCGTGTAACTGTCCCGTAAAGATGGAGAGAGGCAGGTGTTATTATCCCTTATATGATGAATAAGGAATTAGACCAATTATCAAGCAACCTTGTCTACACTTAGGCAACTGATCAATATGACAACCAGAATTACCTAAACTGTCACTTCAGCATTCCATTGGTGTGTCTCACAGCAGCAGCTCTCAGTTTCAATTCTTGGGGTCCTAAACTGTACTGTATAAATTTTGGGAGATCTCCACAATGCCCCGGCAAACAGTGAGTCTTCAGTAAGTACCTGTTGTCTAAACATATACAGCAGTGCCTTCTCATAGAAAGTGTATTGATTTATGCTCTATAATTCCAACCATCTCCACATCCCTCTCTAACCAGGATCAGTGTAAGCCACAGTCTAACTGGGCTCCAGACAGAGTCAGTTAATATTTTTTCCTAAGTCAACAGACACTGCAACTTAACTTGCTTGAATACAACACAGGTTTAAGTGAAACTTAGCTGCAAATTAAGAGCAAAGAATCCATACAACTGGCTGCTCTTTAAATATAGTTTAGCTCAGCAAGTTAATAGTTCTTCTTTGAAGAGGCCATACTCGGTAGATATTAAATTGTGGTTCAAATAGCAAAACAAATAGTGTGTGGGCCTCTCAGTATTTATTGTGATTATGCTGTATGAGTAATAAGTAATATTTAAGGACGTTAGTCATTACTGGCTTTGCATACTTCCTAAGCAGTCAATCCTAGAGCCAGGATAAACACGCCCTAGGATGCCCTTCTTTTAACATGTGCTCATACATAAGGGCTGGAGGAGAGTTATCTCCTCTCTAGATATTTGGTAGGAGCTAGGAGAAAATGACACATTTGTCCAAGTATCAGACTTACCATTCTGAGACAGTTTGCCTTCTTTTAGGCAAATAAATAAAGATCTGCAGGGGATATGGTCACATAGCCCTTCTGATAGATAAAGGTGTTGAAAGGAGAGGAGAAAGGAGCTATTTCCCATTTGCTTTGAAGCATCTTTTTCATGGTTTCCTTAGACATTTTTGTATGGGTGATGGAGGTCTCCAGAAGAAGAAAGATATAGTCAGATTTGTTTTTCTGGAGAGTTAATTTTGGCAACACAATCTTTAACAGTGAAGAGTGAGTTAAAAGAGAGGAAAACTAGTGAAGAGAAATAAGTTAGGATTCTACGGAAATAATGCAGATATACGATGAAGAAGCTGTCATTTAAAAAAAAAAAAAAAAACTGGCAATGGGGGAGAGACCAAATTCTAGACATAGACCTAAGGTAGAAACAATAGAGTTCATTGGTCCATTGGCTGTGATAAATGGAATATTGCCTGCCATATCAGTAAACAAAGGATGTTACAGTCATTAGTGACTGCAGCCACATCCTATGGTGAACTGGTGAGCCCTGAAGGAACTCAGAAAATGAAAACACGAGGATACTGGTCCCAGGTAGCTGAGGTGCATATCAAAGGAACGATTTCAGTGAGCCCAGACTCTTGCATCTTCCCGTACCTAGAAAAGCGCTAAATTCCTTAACTTGAGATGTCTGGTTTTCTTTAATTAACAATAATCTTTTGACGTTCAGACTATCTGCCCTTTGTTGCAAAACTCCTGTGTATCCTGGCTCCCCCGCCTCACCTCCTTGGAGCAGTTCTCTCAGGGTTACTTGAGATGCTGCCTCCCAAGCTTGAAGTCCTAAAAATGCCCACCGAATAAAACATAACTCTCAACTTTTTGTTGTGAATAATTTTTAGTCTACAGCTGTATGATATGAAGGGAAAAGAGGAGCTAACATTAATCCTAGTGTTCAGAGGATGAAGTGAATGATGATACCATTAACTGGAATTTAGGAATAGAGGAAGAGAAAAAAGACTAGGGCGTGATGCATTCTGTTTGGGACCTGCTGTGTTTGAGCTTTATGTGTGGCTCTTTAAAAATAGTTTCCCTGGGGCTTCCCTGGTGATGCAGTGGTTGAGAGTCCCCTGCCGATACAGGGGACACGGGTTCATGCCCGGGTCCGGGAAGATCCCACATGCTGTGGAGTGACTGGGCCCGTGAGCCATGGCCGCTGAGCCTGTGTGTCCGGAGCCTGTGCTCCGCAACGGGAGAGGCCACAACAGTGAGAGGCCCGTGTACCGCAAAAAAAAAAAAAAAAGTTTCCCTGGGCAACCTAATAGTCAGGTAAACATATTTGGAAATATGGGTCTGACATTTAGGCCACATATCATGACTGGGATATAGATTTGGGAGTCACTTGAGCACAATGTTACAATGTCTTCACTGGCTCCTAGCTTTCATGGAAAGTTTCTAAACATCTCCATAAAATATAAAAAATATTTCACCTCCAAATATAAGATACCTTAGATCCCAGAGAAAGTGACATAATTTTGTTTTTCATCTTCTCCATGTTTTAAGAACTAAATAAAGCCCAGGAAAAGTTTTCTGTGGTAGACAGTATAATGACCTCCCCAAGATGGCCATACCCTAATCCCTGGCACCTGTGAATATGTTACCTGATGCGGAAAAAGGCACTTTGCAGATGTGATTGAGTTAAGGACCTTGAGATGGGGAGAGATTATTGCATTATCCATGTGGACCTAATCTAATCACATTGGTTCTTAAAAGCAGAGAACCTTTCCCAGTTGTGGTCAGGGAGCACTATGGCTATGGAAGGACAGTCAGAAAGATGTGACATTTCTGGCTTTGAAGATGGAGGAAGGAGGCCATGAGCCACGGAATGGGAGTGGCCTCCCGAAGCTGAAAAAGGCAAGAAAACAGATTCTCCATAAGAGCTTCAGGAAAGAAGTGCAGCCCTGCCTACACCTTGATTTTAGCCAAGGACACCACATTAGGCTTCTAATCTAAGAACTATAAGATAATAAATTTGTTGCTTTAAGCCACCAACCTTGCACTAATTTATGACAGCAGTAATAGGAAATGAATACATCTTCTCAGTTGAAAAGTTTTAGCACGTGCGAAGAAGAAATAGTTTTTCTTTATTATCATCAATATATATTTAGATTATTATGTATTAAGATTTTACCATTGAATGATATGTACCCTATCTGGACTCAGTCTCCTCAAATATCAGGTGAAGTGATGTTAATTCTGCCCCAATGGAGATACTGTGAGGACTGAATGAGGAAGCATGTGTGAAAGCACTTCACATACTGGAACGTGTTGGTCAGACATTAACTGATAGCAATGGGAGTTTCCTGATCTGGTCACTGGAGGTACAAAGCTTTAAAATCCTTTATATCAAAGCCTGTTCTATTATTGGGAGGCTGAACTACCACGGACAAAGTTCTGAGGGGGAGAAATCACAGTCACGGGTAACCTCAAGGAGGAGTTAATCCTTGAGCAGCTTTTGAATGAAGGTTGGCACTTGATCAGAAGTGGTGAGGGTAAGTCTCCAGGAATTGGGTGCCTTTGAAGAAACCCATATCAAGAAAAAGTGGGGAATACTCTTGGGCAATGAACCCTGACTGGTTGAAAGTGATAGGAGCAGAGGGTGTGAAAAATCCGCCTTCATTTCATGTGATTTCTCAGTTTTATAACCCTTTTTGACCATTCTGTCATTATTAAAACACTCTTGTTTGCTTGCATGACAGAGTTCATTCTTAGTTTTCCTCCCAGCCTTTTTTGTAGATTTCTCTTTCGTGACTTAGCTCTTAAATGCTGACATTGCTTAGGTTACCTTTGGCCTTTTTCACTTCTTTGTGCTCTCCATGGGGATCTTACTCACTCTCAGGGTTTAAACACAGCCTTTGGATCATGACTCTCAATCTGTAGCTGGAGGTCAGAACTCATCAGAATGCTTTGTCTGTATTGACAGTTGCTTACTGGAAGTCTCTGCCTCAGTGTTTCCTGGGTCCCTCAGATATGATCCATCCCTGATTCTACTTCCTGCAATCTGCTCCTCTGTTTATCTTACCTCCTGTGGCTGAGTGGATTTTGGTGTCTTTCATTAACTTAGAGTTGACCTCAGTTCTTCTCTTTCCTTTATACATCCATTCCAATCACTGCCCAGATTCTACTGATACTATTTTTCTTCACTTTTCCTACCTAGCCCTTCTCTTCAAATTCATTGCTACTTTCTTGATTCAGGACTTGACCATTTCTCCCATGGACCATTGGACTCCATATCTAATAGTCTTAACTCTGCTGTCAGTCTTGCTTCTTTCAGTTATCCTCCACCCTACAACCATAGTGGTCTTTCAAAATGAAAATCCAAATATATTTCTTCCCTCTTCAAATCTTTCTCTGGCTCTCTGATGTCTAAGTATATAGACTTTCGTGTGTCATATATGACCCTACACAATCTAGCCTGTCCTAACTTTATTCCTGTCTCTCATCACCTTATCAATTCCTGTTACAGGACAGCTCACTTCAAGTCTCAGGTCCTCATCTGTATAGAATGTCCTCTTCTGTCTTCTCTCTCTTGGGAATACCTACTTATCTTTTTAAGACTTAAATCCCTTCTCCTCTATAAAGTCTTCCATGACCACCTACCCTAAGTACAGTTGGTCATTCTCTTCTTTGGGTTTTCCACTTGAGACATGTATACATTTCTAAAAAGAATTTACAACATTTATACTGCACTTAATGATTTACATGTTGTCTTAGTCAATTTTGGCTGCTATAACAAAAATACCATAGACTAGATGGCTTATAACCAACAAACATTTATTTCTTATCATTCTGGAGACTGTGAAGTCTAAGATCAAGGCACCAGCAGATTTGTTGTCTATTGAGGGCCCACTTACTGGTTCATAGATGGCTGTCTTTGGCTATAACCTCACACAGTGGAAGGGTTGAGGGATCCCTCTGGGGTCCCTATTATAAGGGCACTAATCCCTTTCATTAAGGTTCTGCTCTTATGACCCAATCACCTCTCAAAGGCCCCCATCTCCAAATACCATCACCTTGGTGGTTAGGTTTCAACATACAAATTTGTGGAAGACATAAGCATTCAGTTCATTATACATGCCCTTCTTCCCCCAGTCCTCTGTAAGCCTTTGGGTGCAGAGACTCAGTCTTCCTCATTTTTTAGAACTTCAAAGGATTATCCGACATGGCACAGGGTTTAGGCATCCATCAGTAAGAAAGTGGGGGAGAAGGAAGGCAGAATGAAAGGATATATACAAAGTAGGAAGTCAGGAAGGAAAGATTTGTGTGACAGCATTATTGAAGTGACAGTGAGATAGAAAGCAGGGAGAATGTTAGAAGGCTCACCTGGAAGTGGGGGCAGAGGGATGAGGCCCAGTTTCCTAGCAGGGGAAGTGGACAGAAAGCATAAGACATGCAGGAGACTACAATAAAATTTAAACGACCAGAGCTGGAGACACAGAGTGAAACTTTGCTCTCAGTCCCTAAGCCTCTGAGTAGTGGTCTTTAAGCACAGAAGTGCTTTGTCTAAAACTCATACCATGAACTCAGATTCCAACATTCCAATGCAGTCTTCCCACTAGAACAACACATGGATTCTTTAAACCATCAAAAGGTAATTTAAAACAGCCAGACCCAGGCATTATTGTTCAGTGAGTCACAATGTCTCTGATTAAAATAAGTTTTTCACACATCTGGTCAATGTTTAGACACAATGCCTTTTGCATTTAGTTTTCTCTAAGATTGAGATAACAGCTTGGGTGTGGATTTGGGTAACCCAAATTTTGTTTATTTTTAAAAATTTTTAAATAAAAATAATTTAAATAAAATTTTGTTTCTTCCTGGAGAATCAACCAAATCACAGTGTCAAATGTCAAAGGAACACAGAGAGCAATGCCTTCTGCTTCATTTATTGACTGAGGGCACCCCCATCCCAGGGCACAGCCATAGGGTGCACTCAAGAGCTTAATCCTGAGAAACAGCCCTGCTACTGTGACTTACTGTCCACCCAGAAGACCACAAAACCCAGGCCCTCCCCCGGTGCCATGCATTCACCTGCCAAACAATGGCGGACTGGAATTCCTCTCTGTTAAGTAGGACTTCAAGACCATAGTCCTGAGATACCTTCCTCTCTGCTCACCTGCCCTGAGTGTCTCCTCTCCCTGTGAGGAAGAAGCAGACCTTCAGCTCCTTGGAAGTGTGTCTTCAGAGAAAAGACACCTTTGTATCAATATTAGGAATTAAAGCATCTTTGCGTTGCAATTGAAATACCACATAATTCTGGAATGAACCTTTGATCTTGAGTCTGACCTAGATAATCTACTAGAAGACAAAGAAGGGGCTTGAGGTTCCAAAACTGGCCACTGCTGCCCTCTGGGTGACCAAAGGAAGGTTAAGTCTTTAACAATGACTCTACCCATGGGCCAAGGCAACAGGGAGCCAAAGGTGATGACAAAGGGGGCAGAAAAATGAGCTGTGAACTCCCTCATCTGGAAGCATCATCTCCCTCCTGTGAACTCCCTCTGCATCTCACTGTCCCTCTCCTGCAGGCCTTGTCATCTCTAGCTCATGTTAGCATTTGCTAGCTGGGTGGTGTTGAAAATGTTGCTGATATTTTTTGATAAGAAGACGGTGATAGGGACTCCCCTGGTGGCACAGTGGTTATGACCCCACTGTCCCAATGCAGGGGACCCAGTTTCAATCCTTGGCCAGGGAACTAGATCCCACATGCATGCTGCAACTAAGAGTTCGCATGACACATCTAAGAAGCCCGTGAGCCGCAACTAAAGGAGCTCGCCTGCCACAACTAAAACTCGGAGCAAGCAAATAAATAAATAAATGTTAATTACCACATTTCACCCATTGTAAGACACACATTTAAAGAAAAAAAGGAAGATGGTGATAAAATATCAACCTACAGGATGATTACTGTAAGGAATAAACAGTTAATGTTTTGCAGAAGTGTCTAGCTAAGTCAGTACCTAGCAAGGAGTAGGATTTAATAAGTGCTGTTTTTCTTCCTTTCTTGACAAGTGTGTAAAACTATGGTTAAGAGCATGGACCCCGGAGCCAGAGAGCCTGGGTTAAAATCTGGTTCTGCCAAACTAGCTGTGTGACCTTAGGCAGATTTCTTAACTTCTCTTCACCTCAGCTTTCTTATCTGTAAAGTGGGGATAAGAATCACATGCCCATTCCTATAAGGTGTTGGAAGAATTAAATAAATTATGATATACAACATGCTCGGAACAGTACTGAGCATATGTGTAAAAGCATTGCAAAGCTTAGCTCTTATTATTATCCTCATTATGTAGGAGTGATTCATTTATGTAATTTCATGGAGCCAATAGGACATTAATACATTCATGGTAGATGCTCAATACCTCTTTGTGAATTGAATGAATGAAAGGAGTAGCCTTTCTTTTAGACACTGGAGGGACTTCATAATGCTTTTTTAAAGAGTTTCATTCAGACAAGAAGTGCTTATTGAGAGTCTTCTATGTGCCATGGGATGCCAAACCTCACAAAGCCGACAAAGGTTCTGCTCATGACTTGCAGTCTAGATCCAGGAGTTTTAGCTGCCCTCTAGTCCTGATGCCTTGCTTAGCAAATGAGGACATTGAGACCCAGAGAGGACAAGGAATTTCTGGGAGGTGGTCACTTGTGGACATGTTGTCTTAGGATCCATATGTCAAGACCCCATTTGGTTAGTTGACCCCTCTTCTTTTAATGTCCTTCTTGGTATGGGAAGCAATATGACCCAGTGGAAAGAACTTGGCTCTCAAGTTAGAAAAAATCCAGCTCTGCCATGGGCCCATTGTGCCACTGGGCAATGTACTTCAACTGTCTTGGCTTCAGTTCTTCTATACGATGCAATATTAGCTTATGTCTCAAACGTAAGAGTCCTCTTCTCTTTGTACTGAAGAGGTTGCAGAATGAGACGTACATGTCCTACATCATGTCTTTTTTGTTGTTTTTAATTGAACTAGTGGCAGACATTTAACAATTTATATAAAATCTAGATGTCTGGCTTCTTTTGACAAGTCAGAAGGCCTGGCAGCCACATTTAGTTGCAGTGGACAGCTGCCCCCTGGGATGGGACACGAGCCTTGCAATGTGGCACAGTCTCCACCCTTCTCCATTCATTTCTTCATACCTGGCCTGCCTCACTCATTGACTCACCTGCCTGACCTCTATCAGCACCTAAGTTTTCAGTGCCTGCTGTATGGATGAAGTTTTTATAGGCGGATGTTAGAGTAAACAATCAAGAGGTTTCCCACACCATTTGATTTTCACTAGACTATTTGCTTCTTTTGTAATGACACAGAAGTGTGTTTTCTCCAAACACAAAACCTTTCCCTTTTGCTTCTTAAGAGATTTAGGAGGCAGAGAGATGGCATGATGACAATGTACTAATACAGATACAGCAACATAGATGTTGCTACCACCCTAATTGCCTCTACTCCAGCACCTATTCAAAAGAAGAGAAAGGGGAGAGTTGAATAAGAGTACCAAGCTGAGAAACTAGGAGCTGCTGAAAAATGGTGGGTTGGTTGGGGTCTCATGAAGGATGGCAGTTTGGCAGACCACCTTATTTCCCTTCCTCCCTGGAGCTAACATGAGTCTTATTCATAATTCAGCTCTCAGAGCTCCTACATGTTAAATCAGCAACTGAGAAGCCTGCAGGGCTGGAAGTGGGAAGTGGCTTTCAGGACATCTGGATTAGAAAGCTGCATCCTGCCACTGAAAGAGCCCTGGACTGGGGGCCAGAAATCTGTAGTCCTTGTTCTGGCTCTTGATTTGTTACTGATTGGTTGCATCTCTTTTGTAAGCCCTGTACCCGAGTTAGGCTGTTTTCATCAAATCTTAGAAGGGCCTGTTCTGAGCATCCAGTGAGATGGCTGCTATAGATATAGATACAGATACATATATAGATATAACCTAGATAGTATGAAAGAAAATTCAGATGTGTCACTTTTATTAGACATGTAATCTATGAGGATCCATGCTGATGGGTCCAGGGCCTTGAGGTAAGGGAGAATGCATCAGGATTCATCACGGCAGCAACTACAGAGAAGCCAGGTCTATGTGCTGAAGGGTAATGGGGCAGAATTTTATTACCCAGTGTTTCCAGGTAGTACGATACATGTGGGTTAGTAAGTAGTCAGTGAGGAGTTGGAAGATGGCTTTGCAATACAAACACTACCCAACCCCACTCAGGATGTGCCTTGGAAGAAGCTTAGCTCACCAAAAGTGCCCATGAGTAAGACGCCCACTAAATGGGAGGAAGGACAACAGTTCCAGAATTTTACCAGTTAAAAGGTGAGATGTTAACAGCTAAGAAATATTGGGTTGGGCAAAAAGTGCCTTCAGTTTTTAAGTAAAAATAAAAGAAACATTTTTCATTTTCACCACGAACTTTATTGAACTACATATTCACCCTTTTTTTCCACTACCTTCTGCCATTTTTCACACAACTTCATAATTCCATCTTCTCAAAACTTTTTATCTTTCTGAGCAAAGAACTGTTCCAGGTGCCTTTTACAGTCTTCTAGGGAATTGAATTTTTTTTTCCATTAAGAGAATTTTGTAAAGACCAGAATAAATGGAAATATGAAGGTGAATACGGTGGATGAATCAGAATTTCCCAGCCAAACTATAACAGTTTTTGCCTGGTCATCAAAGAAATATGCTGTCTTGAGTTATCCTGATGGAAGATTATACATTTTCTGTTGACTAATTCTGGAGGCTTTTCATCAAGTGTTGCTTTCAGTTGGTCTAGTTGGGAGCAGTACTTGTTGGAATTAATTGTTTGGTTTTCCGAAAGGAGCTCATAATGGAGGACTCCCTTCTAATCCTACCGTATACACAATATCACTTCCTTTGGATGAAGACTGGCCTTTGGTGTGGCTGGTGGTGTTCATTTTGCTTGCCCCACGATCTCTTCTGTTCCACATTATTGCACAGTATCCACTGTTCATCACCCATCACAATGTGTTTTAAAAACGGAACTTTTCATTACGTGTAAGTACAGAATCACATGTGGAAATACGGTCAAGAATTTTTTTACACTTAACTTATGTGGAACCCAAACATCAAAGTGATGAACACAGCCAAGCTGGTGCAAATGATTTTCAGCCCTTGATTTGGATATTTTGAGTATGTCAGCTATCTCCCACGTGGTACAACGTTGATTGTTCTCAATTAATGTCTCGATTTGGTCACTATCAACTTCAACTGGTCTACCCGACCGTGGAGCATCGTCCAGTGAGAAATCTCTAGCACGAAACTTTGCAAACCACTTTTGACATGTTCAATCAGTCACAGAACCTTCTCCATACACTGCACAAATCTTTTTGAGTGTGTGTTTCAGGTGCGTTTTTACCTTTCTTGAAATAATAAAGCATAATACGCTGAAAATGATGCTTTTTTCTTCCATCTTCAATATTAAAATGGCTACAAAAAATTCACCAATTTTGATAAGTCTGTTTTTTAATTGCACACTGATACAACAGCTGTCACATACAATCTAACAAAATTGTTTGGAATGAAGGTGAAGACAACTAAATGCTACTAGAGCCATCTTATGGAAAAAACCAAACGAACCTTTTGGCCAATCCAATAATTTAAAAGAAATTCAGGGACTTACCTGGTGGCACAGTCCTTAAGAATCCACATTCCGATGGGAGAGAGATGCAAGAAGGAGGAGATATGGGGATATAGGTATATGTATAGCTGATTCACTTTGTTATAAAGCAGAAACTAACACACCATTGTAAAGCAATTATACTCTAATAAAAACATTAAAAAAAAATCCACCTGCCAATGCAGGGGACATGGGTTTGATCCCTGGTCCGGGAAGATCCCACATGCCACGGAACAACTAAGCCCGTGCACCACAACTACTGAGCCTGCTCTCTAGAGCCTGCGAGCCACAACTACTGAAGCTTGTGTCCCCTAGAGCCCATGTGCCACAACTACTGAGCCCGAGTGCTGCAACTACTGAAGCCTGCACACCTAGAGCCCGTGCTCCACAACAAGAGAAGCCACCACAGTGAGAAGCCCTCTCACTCCAAGGAAGAGCAGCCCCTGCTTGCCTCAACTAGAGAAAGCCTGCACGCAGCAATGAAGCCCCAATGCAGCCAAAAATAAATAAATAATTTTTTAAAAAATAAAAGAAATTCATTAGGTGAGTCCATGGAAGATATTTAGAGGATGAAGGGACTTGAAACCATTCATATGAGGAATATATAAATAATGATATACAGCCTGAAAAAGACAAAGACAGAGGAAGAAGAAGAGATAATGACAACACGAAGCTGTCTTTACACATGGCTCATACCATGTGGAAGAGGAATTCGACCAGCCACAAATGGAGATTTAAGATCAATGGCAGAAGTTACAGGTATACTGATTTTATTCTCATTTGTTTATTTTTTCTTTGATCCAAAATCACAATTAAGAACTACACACTTGTACTAAATCCTCACTTTGTCATTAACTAGCTATGAGACCTTAGGCAATTTACTTAGACTCTCTGAGTTTCATTTTTTTATTCTGCAAAAATAGAGATTAAAAAGAATACCTATCATAAAAGGCTGTTTTAAGGATTAAATGAGGCAAAGCAGGGGAACTGATTTATATAAGATCTGGCTTATACTAAGTGCTCAATAGCAGTTAGTTATTATTATTATTATTATTATTATTATTATTCAACATGCACTTGCTATGTGCTAGATTCTGTACCAGGTGTTGTGGTTACAAAGGTAAATCGGGCACAGTCACTACTTAAGGACTTCTCAATCTAGAAGTGGATCAATATTTGCAAGAATAGTCCTTAGAGAGAAATCTGCATGTATAAAGGGACAATTCCCCATCAGCAGCTGTTATTATACAACAGCTGATCAGTTACTTGGGAAGATGGAGCAGAAGCGACTCAAGTTTCAGAAAGGTCCTTGAATTGGATAATCTTTAAGGTTCACTGTAACTCCAAGAGTCTCTGATTCTAAATTTCTTCCTGGAGGCAATGTTGAATACTCCTATGTCCTAATCCAGAGCCAGATGATAGGGTGGGGAGATGGAGGGCAGCAGCAGCCCTTGTGGAAAAGTCCAATGTCAAAGCCTGACAGGGAGCGGGACTCAAATGCCTGACCATGCAGCAGCCACTACGTTTTGTCCTGCACTTTGGTCCCATGACTCAAAGCAGTGACCTCCTTGTCAAGTAGGGCCCTGCCACGACTTCTCTTTCCCTGGTGAATACACGAGGGTTCTGCAAGAGACTTTTAACAGTCTTGACCCTGTCTACAATATTTTATGCCTGCCATTCATTGAGGTTTGTTTACTCTGAAATTATGGGGAGGGTGACATTGTGCTTGGAACAACATTTGATGGATATGTTCCCTGAACCCTCACCCAACAAAAACTCACTTAGGAAAGAAAGTCTAAATTTAGGAATGTGTGCTCAATTATGGGTTGTGGCCTGGCTTACAGTTTTGCCTCTTATCTGTGACCCATTCTTGGGAGCTGTGACCAAGAGCATAACAATAACTTCAGGCCCACACGAAAACTGTGCAAAGGAGATACTTTTAGTTCATCAACTTGGAAATGCCCTCGAACATGAAACCAATACGTATCCTCAAATTACGCAGGAAAGAAGAGCCCTCTTTCCTTTTGTTAGATGTCCAAGTATTTGGAAATACTTGAATCAAAATAAAAAAAACATGGAGTATTTTAAAATTTAATTTGTAATAAATGTAATTCATTTAATTTTGTGTTTAATATCCACAAAAGATGCCATATTGTAACTTGCATTTGTAGGCATAGATACACAAATGTCATTGACAAATTCCATAACCCATACAGACTGAATCAAATAATTTAGCATTTGTTTCAGTATTACCCTTCAGTGTTCATCATGCTTTATGATGCTGGTTTTGACTCTTGAATATATGAGAGGTACCTTAAAGGTAGGAAGGTATCTTCTCATTCCTTGAACCCCATTCCATCCTTATCACAATAATAGCTGACAGTTACTGACCACTTTTTATGTGCCAGGCCCTGGGTTAAGAGCTTTCCATATATTCACTTATTTAACTGAATCTTTACCATGAGTGATGAAATAGTTATTAATATATCTATTTCACAAAGGAAGAAACGTAAGCTCATAGAAGCTAAGTAACCTTGGCCAATGTAAGACTGCTAGTAAATTGCACAGCTGGAACCCAAACCCAGATCTGTGGGATCCAAAGCTCATCCATCTATTTTGTTATGTTCTCTGGTTGCAAAGTAAGTTTTCTGTAAGTAACTGAATGATGATTATGTAGGCAGTTTTATTGCAAGAAAGTTTACTGTGGCCTGCTCCACTGAATACTGGTTATTTGACCAGGTTACAATGGGCAAAAGGAACTTATGTAAGTTTATTTCTTGGAAGTCCAGGATTTAGATAGAAAAAAAGTTTATCACTATGTATAAACTTTCCTCACTTAGGAAAGGTTATAAGTTGACTAAACTAAAAAATATGTTTATGCAAATAAAAGAGCTCCATGCAGTGTTGGTTTAAAAAGGTAGAGACTCATGTGCAGTATGTTGGAATATGTCTTAGAATGCAGCGGGGTGAGTGATAATAGTAGGGAGATATATTTGCAGAATATCCTCTTTAAGTTAACATGGATTCTATTATCTGTTCTCTGTCTTCTTTTTTTTTTTTTTTTTCCAGAAAAAGAAACCAAAATAGGACGGAAGATTTTTCTATTCTGCCTTGAACTTTAGGGGCAAATTGCAAGCATATTTCGAATACATTTTAGATGGGACCTATGAAATAGGGCCAAGTTCATGCACTGATTCTCTAAGTACATTGCCTTATCTCCCCCTCATGCTGACTGAACAGAAAATAAACTTTTTTTTTAGCTTTATATTTTGGATTCATTTAGTTGACTAGATTTCAAATCTTGCAAGCAGTGATTTTAAAATTATTTTTGAAGTCCTTTTTAGAGAGCTCTTACCACTTAAAAAGAATTTTGGGGAGAGGGGAGGCAAGAAAATTCCAAAGCATTGTTTTTGGCTTTAGGTTTTCAAAGTTTCTGGTGCTGGTATCTGGCCCACTTTCAAGGATCATGGGCATCTCCTACATGGTAGCCTCTCTGTGGGTAGTAGCCATGTCTAGCACAATGTTGGAAATCCCTAGAGCGAGGGGCAGTTTATGGGTTCCTCATTTACAAAAGATAATTATAGGAAGAAACAGGAGAAAGAAGTTTTCTTAGCCAAGACACAGAAGTAACCTAAATGTCCGTCAACAGATGAATGGATAAAGAATATGTGGTACATATATACAATGGACTATTACTCAGCCATAAAAAAAGAATGAAATAATGTCATTTGCAACAACATGGATGTACCTACAGATTATCATACTAAGTGAAGTAGGTCAGACAGAGAAGGACAAATATCATATGATATCACTTACATGTGGAATCTAAAAAAAATATTACAAATGAATGTATTTATAAAACAGAAATAGGCTCACATACATAGAAAACAAACTAATGGTTACCAAAAGGGAAAACGGGCAAGGGAGGGATAAGTTTTAAAAAATAAAAAAATAAAGTACATTTCATTTAAGCAACATAAAGTTGGGATATGCCTTTTTATGTAGTCTGACAATCCCTGCCTTATAATTGTAGTGTTTGTCATTTACATTCAATATGATATTGTTGGGTTTAAGTCACATTTGAAGTTAATAGTGGAGCTTTCCCAAGGGGAAAGGAATTTCACAGCCTCGCCAGTTACCAAATCCAAGATCTAAATTCACTTAGAGCTTTGGATATAGCAAAACTAAAGCCTTCATTTTGCATGCCATCTCTTATTCAATTTCAAAAACAACATCTGTAGTTTAATTGATTAATTTTCATCTGCTGGCCTCCTTGTTAACTCTGAGATGTTCTCCCGATGTTACCATGATAATGGCTCCTGGAGATTTACAATAAAAACAACTGTTATCTGTACAGTGCTTAATCACTTATAAAGTGACTTCACAGGTATTTTGACCTAGTGCATCACACTCTATGATCAGTGTAAATGCACCCTGCTGCCTTCAACTACGGGAGCATACTTGGCTCAGGGCCAGATGCTGCACCGAAATCCATGCATGTCTGTGGTGTGGTCTGATGGTCCTTTCAGCTCCACATCCTCTTTTCTCTCACAGGCATTGCCCCTAATAAATGTTTTTGTTCACTTACCCTGCTTTCACATCTGCTTCTCAGAGGACCCAGTCTCTCCAGTTTGGCTACAGTGCTCCCTTCTCTGGGTACCTAAAGCACCCTGGATCTCTCTCCATCAGAGCACTGACCAAACTGCACTGAGCTGTCACTGTCTCCCTATTAGACCGGGATCACTAACCATCATGTAATAAGACGGATGTTGGAAGCGCTGAAGGAAGTGATTCATTTCACTGGGGAGCTGAGGTGTGAGTGGTGGAAGAGTCAGAGGGCTTCTCAGTCGAGGTACATTCAGCTGTGCCTTGAAGGATGGGTAGAATCGAGGTAAAGAAAACGATGGCCAACGTTCAATGCAGAAGGAACAGAATGAGAAAAATGACGGTCTTTTGGAGCCTGATGACTATGTTGGTACTACTGGTGTGTAAGTGCAGAGATACAGCAGCTAGATTGGAAATGCCTTGCTGAACGGTTTTTACTTTATGCTGTATGTAATAGTTCTCAAGCAATTTTTTTTTAATTGAAGTATAGTTGATTTACAATGTACTATTAGTTTCAGGTGTACAGCGAAGTGATTCAGTTATACATATATATATGTATTCATTTTCAGATCTTTTCCATTATAGGTTATTAAAAGATATTGAATATAGTTCCCTGTGCTTTACAGTAGGTCCTTGTTGTTTATCTATTTTATATACAGTAGTGTGTATCTGTTAATCCCAAACTCCTAATTTATCCCTCCTCCCATTTCCCCTTTGGTAACCATAGGTTTGTTTTCTATGTCTTTGAGTCTATTTCTGTTTTGTAAATAAGTTCATTTGTATCATTTTTTTCAGGTTCCACATCTAAGTGATATCATATGATATTTGTTTTTCTCCGTCTGACTTACTTTTTACACTATTTATAAGCACAGTGTCATCAAATACACCTTTTCCGTTATGGAACAATTCTCAGGGTGGGTGTGATGTCTTGTAAGGATCACTCCTGCCTGCATTGCCAATGTAGGTCCACTAGCCATATGCGGCTATGTAAGTTTTAATCTAAAGTAATTTAAATTTAAATCAAATTAAAAATTCAGTTCTTCAGTCATACTAGACACAGGTGGCTAGTGGCTGAGAGCTGAGCAAGGCTTAAAGCCTGAATTTTGTCATTCTTAACCAGGAGCTATTTCCACTGGATTTTCCACTTTTCCCAACTTCCTGCAGCTGGTTAGCAAGGAATCTTATTCATGGCCAGATCCTAGCCCTGTGGTGCCGGCAGTGACATAAAGTGCAAAGATACTAGGATCTAAGGTGAGGTGACATGGGTTTGAATCTAGCACTGACATTTAGGAGCTGTAGAGCTTGTGGAAATCAATCATATTCTCTGGGTCCCAAGTTCCTCGTTGATAAATGGAGATGATGCATTCATTGTCATCTATTTCATGGTGTTGAAAAAATCTAAACTTTTTAAAATCAAGTTAACAATATGATTATATCTTACATAGAGAACATTTTTTAAATTCTTTCCTGTAATTATAAAATAATACATGATTGCTATAAATAATTTGCCAAAAAAAGTAATGAAAAGATATAGAGACAAAAGCATTTAAAAATAAAAGTAATTTCTTGCAAAAAATTTTACAAGTGAGTCTAAATTTTACAACAGTGGCCCTCAACCTTGGTTGTATATTAAAATTTCTTGGGAATTTTTTAAAAATCTTGTTGCCCTGCCTACCTAGACCAATTAAACCAAGATTTCAGAGGGGTAGAACCCACAAGCAAATAGTTTTTGAAACTCCTCACATGATTTAAATGTACAAGCATGATTGGGAGCTAGAATTCTGGAAGGATAGCTCACCAAATTAAAAAAAGAAATTACATATACCACAGGTATGTAAAAAAAAGACACAGATGACAAGCTATTCATTCATGCCAGGAAAAGAGCAGTTTTCACAAATGAATAGAATATGTGCAAAGTTATAGACCTATACCAACCATTGTTAAGGTCCAGATAAAGCTGTTTTGTAAGGAATTAGGAACTTACAGCAACCGGCTTAAGATCTCATTTAGTTGGGGACTAGATGGGGACAGGGTGACCCTGAGTGTGCTCATTGTTGTTTGATTTACTTCTGCCTGTATGGGGTGATATAAACACTTATAAAGCAAGGCAAGAGGGCAGTTTTGCTTTTTTTGTAAGGAAATAGGTGAAGTACCTATTTAATGTCCCTTTCAACCTCAAACCCACTCCTAAGAGGTGACCCCTGATATTATAGATGTAAAGTAGATGCTTATACACACTACACACAGGCACACACACACACCCCTGCACACACACACATATAACACATGCACACACGTACCATACACACATGCACACACACACACATGCACTTGGGACTTTCACTAATAACTTTATCGTGGCCATGCTTCCATATCAGGACATCAGGTGTATCTCATTTTTAATAGATGCATAGTTTCATTGTTCCTGTACATATGGATTATTTTGATATTCTGTAATTGATAGTAAGGTTTTCCCTAACTTTTTTCTATTTCAAATAACTGTATGATAAACTCACTTTTATGTTTATCTTTAGCTTTTGAGCAAACACTGTTAAAGGATAGGTATCTAGCACTGTGATTACTAGGTTGAAAAGCAGACACTGTCAAACTGCCCTCAAAAAGGCTGCAGCAATTTACTTTTTTTTTGTAATAATGCAAAGAGACCATTTCACATGCCCTCCTGGACTTTGGTCTTTTTCTACCTGGCTCACTTAATGGATATGTAAAAGTGCTTTGCAAATAATTACATGCTATACAAACGCAAGGTATTCTGACCGGTGACTTTTCTGAAAGGACCCACATCAAAAGCAGCTGCCCAAGCCTCTGAAGACATAGTGCCATCCAGAGGGTTCTGCTATATGTCCTGTTGTTTTCTGGAAATAATGCTTTGGGACTTGGATGCTAATTTCTTAGGCCACGATATCAGTCTTCCAGGGTGACAGGGTTGTAAATAATGAGTGCGAGGGAGGGACCCTCTGACAGAGGCAGCTATCATGACCCTCAGGGCTTTTCTGCAAAATAATTGAATACCACAGCACACGTGCCCACGGGTGCCACCAGAAATGTTATTGAGTGAGCCTGGCAGGGAGTAATTTGGCAGGGCCTTGCCTCTGTTCTATATTCAAAGCCTTTATGCCATCTATTTTCTCTCCTTCAAGACTTTTCATTTTTATCATTCATTCAGGGTGTTGTGAAATGGAGGCCTCAGCATTTACTAATTCATTTTTTTAAGAAGTGCAAGCCTAAACAGGTGGACTGTAAGAATGTCCCCTGTTGACTTTGGCCCTAAAAGAAAGGAAGTCCTACTCTAAGCTCCTTTTTCTCTACTATGGGATCCACTCAGCTCAGCACCACCTGGTGAAGGTCTGATCCTCCTTCAAGAACTAAAGGATCCCTTTCATGTCCAACAGAGCCTTACCTGTTACAGAGTTGATCACTCCTGCCTCTGTCTTCCACACACTTCATTCATCCCTCCAAGAAATTATGTATACCCCAATAATTTACTTGTTTGCATCTTTCCCCACCCCCATCTCCCAATTATGAATTCCTCAGGCTACACCTGGGTCTTATGTATCTTTGCATCTCTAGCTGGTAGCACCTGGCAAGTTTGTTGAATGGATTTTTTTCTCATTTTGAATCTCTGCCTAGGTTGGCCATAACAGAACCAATAACATTCTTGGGGTATGTGACATAAACACAAGTGCTCCCCAAATATTCCACAAGCTCTTGCATATTTCCCAGTATCCCTTGCATTTATGATGGGGTCATGAGACTAATTCTGGCTCATGAGCATAAGTGGGAGTGAAGTAAGGCATGGTATTTGCTGTCTGAGGCAGTCAAAGGGGGATGGAAGCTCTACGCATGCTCTCTCTCCTGCTGGAATGGCTGGAAGCAAAGAACATTGAGATAGCAAAGTTGCAAGATGGAAGCAACTCAAATTCTCAGCACTGTTGAAAGGTGGCCACCAAGGAAAGCAGGATGACCTGTATCAGACTGTTATGAAAGTGAGAAATAAGCCTTGGGGATTTGGAGGTTTGGTGCCACAGCAAAACTTAGCCTACCCTGACTAACAGATGTGTTTCACAAGTTGAAAATGTAGGTAGGAGAAAAGCTCATGAAACATGATAGCACCATTTGATAGTGAAACCTTTTCTTATCCTACGACAAGTCAGGATTTGTGCCACGGACTTGAGGATTTCAAATCAAAATGGGGACACAACCATCCCCATTATTTGGATGGAGGATCCAAGGCATAGAGAAGTGAAGGGATTGGCTTCTAGAATTATGAGTAGAGTAGCATCAGAACACAGACCTAAATTTCATCTCAGCTATTTCTTATCACTCTTCCTGGATGGAATTTCCCCTCCCCTAACATTTGTGTCCTCTGAGGTTAGTATTCTAGGAATAAGACTGACCTATTTAGAAATGGGGCAGACTTTGCATCTCTAAAGTTAACTCCATTGAAGATTATCTGTTTTGAAGCAACATGGTGGTAAAAAGGTTAACACTGAATTTGAATTTTATTTCCAGGCAGACATCCTGAGCCCTGGGGAAAGATTGCAGCTACCCTGTGGCCCAGATAATGCAATATCAGGGTGAGCTAGGACATCTTAGAACATTCAGTTCTCCTCCCCCGAGACCAATTAAAATCTGTAGGCATCTTTCTTGTTGACCAGGCTGACTTACTAATTGAAACAGAACTGTGATATTTTCATCAGCTTTCTCTTATCCCTCTTGGCCTTGCCAGCAGAGAGAAAGTTGGATAATCATAGGGCTTCAAGAATATGAGGCCCAGGGAACAGAACTCCTCCCACCGTAAACCATTACACCACCATTATGCATTGAACAAGATCCCCAAAAAGATGGTGCAAGATCCCCAAATCTCCGTCTCAGTTCATCTATATAAGGAGAAGCTAAATACCAAGATACCACTTCAGGGTTCCTTATGAACAATAAACCTGTCATTTAGCTGCTGCTGCTCCAGTAAACCAGCTCCCGACCTCTGGCTTCCTAGCGAACCATTCCTCTGCCTGATTGGGAAAGCTCCCAGTAACGAAGAACCAAATGCCTCTGAAACCCAACAAGATCCCCTTCCTCCTATTGAGCTAGAAGGTATTTCTTCTGCACATGCTAATGGCCTAGTAGTTAAGCTTAGAGATTGTCCCAAATAACATCCAAGCCTCTGGGAATGGGCTACATAATTTAGGCCGTGTGACCTTTTTCTGTTTCAGTATGAAGACCTCCTTGTTAGCACCCTCTGTGGAATTATTTCTTTATTATCTGAATGGCCTCAGAAGGTAGTCATTTGGGGCAACATATATTTCAGGTGTGAGGAAGCTTTGGTTGACAAAGTATCAAAACAAACAAATAACAAACAAACAACAAACAAACAAAAAACCCTCTAGGACAAAGATTTCAGCCTCAGGACCTATTTCTCAGTTTTCTAAATGGAAATCCAAGGCTGGGGCATGGTTGGGAAAAAGCTGTTTTAGCCTTGAAGCCACCTCTACCAATGGCAGGGAGAGGTACCAGTATCAAGATAAGGGCTTTGGAGGAAGAGCAGGGGTGATGGAAGATAAACATACCTAACACTCTCCCAGGTTGCAGGGCTGGACCTTCCTAGAGAGGAGGCTCTCCCACATGGACTCACAGGCTGTCATGATGACCCAACCCAGCCCCAAAGTTTAAGAGCCTGAAATTCTAAGTGTGGGATCTGTTCCTCATTCCACCACTGTATTACATGTGACCTTGGGATAATAAACTAGCTTCTGAATGAATCTTAGCTTAGAAAAGGAGTAAGGACAAGATTGTCATAAATCTGGTAGAAAGAGGGACATGAAAGTGTCAGAGAATGTCTTCTCATAAATGGCAAATAGATTTTTGTCCTGTGTTTTTTCTCAGTATAGGTAAGTTTGGACTTCCTCAGAAACATCTTGCCCTAAACATCCTTCAAGTCCTTCTGTGGCAACAGATCCCTCTTGGTGATGAGGAACTGAATGTTTCTCCTTAAATTTGGGGACAAGAGAAAAATGTTTACTCTTGTCATTTCTATTCAACTTTGTACTGGAGGTCCTAGCCAGTTTAATAAGGGAAGACAAATAAGAGCATACAGTTGAAAATGAAAAAGAAGAAAATTTGCTTGTATTGTAGACAACACAATCATCTATATAGATAATCACAAGGAATCAAACATATGTCATCTTTGATTTTCAAAATAGGTGGGAATGGGTAATTTTTATAACAAATGATGCTGGAACAATTGAATATCCACATATTTTCAAAAAATGAACCTTGGCCTTTACCTCAATAATATATAAAAATTAACTCAAGGGCTTCCCTGGTGGTGCAGTGGTTGAGAATCTGCCTGCTAATGCAGGGGACATGGGTTCGAGCCCTGGTCTGGGAGGATCCCACGTGTCGCGGAGCAACTAGGCCCCTGAGCCACAACTACTGAGCCTGCGTGTCTGGAGCCTGTGCTCCGTCACAAGAGAGGCCACAATAGTGAGGGGCCCGTGCACCGCGATGAAGAGTGGACCCCGCTTGCCACAACTAGAGAAAGCCTTCACACAGAAACGAAGACCCAACACAGCAAAAATAAATAAATTAATTAATAAACTCCTACCCCCAACATCTTCTTTAAAAAAAAAAAAAATTAACTCAAAATGGATCACAGACTTAAACATCAATTGAAGTTATAAAACTTCTAGAAGTTAGAGGCAAAAATCTTTGTGTACTTGATTTAGTCAAGAACTTATTAAATAAGATATGTAAAGTATACACTATAAAACATTGAACTGTATCAAAGTCAAACACTTTTGCATTTGAAAATATTGTTAATAAAATGAAAAGGCAAGCCACATACTGAGAAAAATATTTGCAAAATATGCATCTAATTAAAATATGATATCCAAAATATATAACGAACACTTACAATTCAGTAATAAAATGACAAAAAACTCAATTTAAAAATTGTCAAAAGATTTGAACAGACACTTCACCAAAGATATACAAATGGCAAAGCATGTAAAAATAATTCACATCATCATAATATATGAAGGAAATGTAAATTAAATCCACAATGAGAAACCACTACATTCCCATTAGAAAAGCTAAAATTAAGTGTTGCCGAGAATGTGGAAGAACTTGAACTCTCTTTTCTGGCTGGAATGCAAAAATGGTATAGTCACATGGGAAATAATTTGTTTCTTATAAAGTTCAGTATGCACATACCATATGACTCACAATTCTATTCCTAGGCATTTATCCAAGAATAATGAAAACACATGTTCACAAAGAGATTCTTATATGAATGTACATGGTAGCTTTATTTTAAATACCCAGAACTGTGAAGAATCCAAATATCCATCAACTGGATAGGGATACATCCATCAATGTTTATACAAAATGGTATATCCATACAGTGGAATACTTCTTAGCATTAGAGTGTAAAAAACTACCAATGATACAATAACATGGATGAATCTTTAAAGAATTATGCTAAGTGAAAGAAGGCAGATGCAAAAGCTTATATACTATATGATTCCATTTATATGAAATTCTAAAAAGAGTAAAACTGTAGTGAGAGGAAGGAGGTATTTCAGTAGTTGCCAGGAATATGGGGAATTGTATTGACTGCAAAGGGGCACAACAGATCTCTTTAAGATATTGGGAATATCTTGAGGATGATGGAAATGGATTCTCATGGTGCTTGCATAATTGTGTAAACTTGTTAAATCTTATTGAAAATTGGTGAATTGTATGTAGATTATGCCTCAAAGCTGATTTTAGATATTATACATGTTTAATATATATGCATGTAAAATATACATGCAATATATAAAATAATAAGTAATATATAAAATATGTAATAATAAATAATGTAAATTATTTGAAATGACCATATTCATGTGGAAGGGATTATAGACCACACACAGCTTGGTCCTCTCCGTCACTGACAGGACATAAAAAACTTTGGCAAGAGGCACTGGATTCAAGTTTCTCCCTGTGTTCATATTGTTCTTCCTGCTGTCTCTGGGATGGTAAAATTGTGAAAGACATAGTTTAAGGAACACCAGACTCTTCTAAAATAGGTTCTGTATAAATATAAGCTGTCATTATTATGCAGATCTGCAAGTGGACCTGAATCTTGTGCTCTTGGGCAAGAACTATGGAAGCACTGGCGCCAACACAAATAGTTTGCCAAAATAATTTTCTGTTGAGAAATCAAGCAGCCAATCTTCAGGATCCTTGGCTGGCAAGGGAATCATTTTGGCTAAAGCAGGGTAGTGCTTCTTCTGAAGCAAAAGCCCATGGGCATACTAATAAATATGATGAAACGAAACTTGTATTGCAGAGCAGAAGGACAAGGAAAGGGGGCATTTTCCCCTGCCATATATCTGTTTACTTTGTATTTGTTGAGTCAAATAATTGTTGAGAACACAGTACATGCCTACTACAGTGAAAGGCACTGCAGAAGACATGAAGGAGAAAGGGCAGGGGACAGACATGTGTTGGTCCGTACATGTTATGCCTTCAAAGTGTGTATTTTATAAATTCTTATAAATTGATCACTTTGAGTACATATATCAGAAAGCAAGAAAGAATTAAAATAAATGAGTTAAGTATCCAACTCAAGAAGTTAGAAGAAGGACAAATCAAATACCCTGAAGGGAAACAGAAGAAAGGAATTGGTAAAGATAAAGGCAGAAGTTAATGAGTTAGGAGAAAACAAAAAACAGAAAAACTGTAGGGCCAACAAACAGATCCAAAAGCTGGATCTTAGAAAAAATAAACAAAAAACCAAAAAGCAAGAGCAAAAACTAGATCAATTACCAGATTGCCTAATCAAGAAAAAAAAATGGAGAGGTCATAAAAAAATAAATAAAACTAGTGTGTCAAAAATAATTACAGGAACTGAAGAAAATAAAAAAGTCACAAAAGACATTTTTGGCTAGTTCCATGTAAATAAATATAAGTTTGAAACCTTCTAGTTCATTATAAGAATTGAACATAACATTGATAAAAAACCAACAGTACATCAAAAACAGATAACCATATATGAGTGATACTTTTAATTTAGATGCAAATATCCTAAATAAAATATTAGCAACAACAAAAAAATTAGTGGCACACTATCATAAACCATAACCAAGTGGGATTTATTCCAGAAAGTTAAACTATTCCATCATATTTTAATATTAAGAAATTTATTAAGGAAATGTATCTTAATCACAGATTTAAAGAGAAAAGTCAATGATCATCTCAGATGTTGAAAAGATATTTAACATTATTCAAATTATTGAATTGATAAAAGACCCTCAAAATAGGAAGAGAAAAAGATAGATACTATATATACATGAGTGCATTTGTCAGGAAAAAAATGCATATATATATGGACTAAGATTTACATCATTGTCTCCCCTGGTTCTCAAGCCCTCAGATGTAGACTGAATTTCACCAGTGGCTTTCCTAAGTCTCCACCTTTCAGATGGCAGGTTGTGAGGCTTAGCTTCCATAATTGCATAAGCCAATTCCTCATAATAAAACTATGGAGAACCCTAACTAATACAGATCTGTAAAATAAGCCCAATAGCCAGCACCATACCTAATGGGAAAACACTACAAGTATTTCCTCTAATGCCAAGAATAAAAGGGGTACCATTTCACCCCCATTGTTTAACATCTTAATAAATTACTAGACAATGGAAGTGACAAGATAAGTGTAAAAAATGGAAAGAGAAAAGTAAAATTATCAGTATTTGTAGCTATGATTGTATATCTAAAACTTCCAAGAGAATCAACTGAAAAAGCATTTTATACATGAGAGGAGTCAGAGAGATTATGGAGGACAAAATTAATACGTGGAAATGAATGACTTTCATATATGGAAACACCAACAATTTAGAGGAGAAAATGGAAGATCCCATTTATACTATAAAAAAGTGATAAATTTCTAGAAATAAATATCATTTAGAAACAAATATCATTGAGAAATGTGCAAGGGCTATATAGAAAGCACTTTAAAATGTTCTCTAATGACAGAAATGAAGACTAAAACAAGTGGCTATCCAATCTATGTTTTTAAGAAAACTCATCATCAAAAATATATCAATTTCCCTAAGTCAATTTAAAACTTTAATGTAATTTTCCCTGTGCTGCTAAAGTTATCAGGAAGCAGGCACTCTTACACTCTTACACATTGCTGGCAGGAATTTAAATTAGTATAACCTTATAGAAGGCAATTTGGTTAATGGTATCTATCAAAATTGAAAGTAAACACACTCCATGAATAATGACAGCTATTTATTTCATCTTACATATATACTCATGCAAAATAACATAAGTGCAAAGTCATTCATACCATCACAATTGTAGTAGCAAAAGATTGGAAATAGTTCATCAGGAGGGTACATTCATGCAATGGAATACAATGCAGTTGTAAAATTCAATATAAAGAAAAGAAAAAATATAAGAAAATTCTCTGTACATAGATACAGAAATAACTTTAAGAAAGAAAGAGCAACATACAGAGTAAGTTACTGTCCACGTAAAAAAGTTTATGGGTCAGAGGAATAAATATTCATATTGCCCTGTATTATGTCAAGAAAATCCCTGGGCAGATACACAAAAATAAATCAGTAACAGTTGCTGCTATTTTGAGGATAGGAATTGACACTGGGAAGGATAGGAAACAGGAGTGAAAGGAAAAATTTTAAGAATATACATTCTGATAATATGAATTTTTGATCTATATGAGATCATTACAATTCAAAATCAAAGTTTTAATAGAGGTAAATAGACGAAATAAGATATAATAAAGTCAAATTTGAAACATAAAGAAATTCAAATGGGGGAAGTTTGATTAATAAAACATTAAAATGTTAACAATGAATTACTAAGTGCTTAATACGTGCTATGCCCTGTTTCAGGCATCTTACATGTAAGTATGAGATGGGTACTATTATTATCCTATTTTAGAAGTGCTATTATTACCCTCTTTTATCGATGAGGAACCTGAGGCAGAGAGAGATGTATGACACACTCAAAGTCACAGCTGTGCAGTCTCCAGAGACCTGCAGTTTTAACTGCTTGGCTATGTCACCTCCTGATTTATAACATGATGTCTTGTGGTGCAGTTAAACACACACAGACCCCATCACCCCATCAAAACACCTGAGGTTCAATACCTCACTCTGCTTACCATCTGTATTGAATATTCACTCAGTATATACAGATTTGATTCCCTCATTTGTAAAAAGGTCCTGTCTCTAAAACTTGCCGTGAGCTCCTCTGTGTTTGTGTGTGATAGGAAAGCAGGTGGAAAAACCCAGCATTTAAGTATTTGCTGCAGGACACAGATTTAAAAAGATGCAAGAACCCACCTTCTGGAGGGAGAGAAAAAAACAAAACAAAACAGTTGAGAAGCAAATCTGGTTTTCCCACTGATTTCCTTTGTAAGTCTCAGGGAGAAGTTAGACTGGGAAAAGTTCTGGACCCTGGCTGTAAGGAGATAACATTTAAGGAAAGAAATGATGGCTACTGCCAAGTAAAAATGGTAACTTTCTAAGAAAATATCAACAGTCACATCCAAAATAGTAACAACTTTAAAAATAGAGTGACACATGAAGAGGAACTCCAGCTCAGAGGGATAGTAGAACAGCTGGGAACAGGGAGCTGCCCAAACTGTGGATGTGCAGAGGGCCATTTCTGGGAGTGAGTTGGTCATGCAGAAATTGATCACCTCGGGCTTCTGTTAAGTGGATTTCTATTGAGTGGGAGCTCTGTGGCTCTTTTGGAGGCAGGTGCCACAACGTAGGGAGAAAAGCCCTCCTTGGGGAGTCTAGCAGAGTAACTTCAGGCTGAAGTTTAGCTTTCAAAAACAAAGTGCCTTTAATACTGTGACATACCGCTCATGACCAAAGTCTATGGCAGGGTTGCCTGGGAGTGAGGAGACCTCAGATTTACCCAACGCCTCCATCTCTGTCAAGTTCACAATGAGCTGAATGGTGGTTACCACCAGGAATGATTCCCTCAGGATCCATGAGACTCCCTCAGAATACTCAGGCTGGGGCTACCATCCAGGAAACCGCCTTCCCCTCTCCCTCCTCCAGCAAGTAATAATGCTAATAATGCAAGTTGACTTCCATCACCTTCATGTTTCAGGTGACAGTGTTGGGGGTTTCCTTCAGCTGTATCACTTGCATACATAGTCCCAACACTAAACCCAGAAAAATATTCATTTAAATATATTTGCCAGTCATTAGACTTGGGATACATAAGTATTGATACATTTATTGAAGTAGAGTTGACTTACAGTGTTGTGCTAGTTTCAGGTATACAGCAAAGTGATTCAGTTATACATATATATTCTTTTTTCACATTCTTTTCCCTTATAGGTTATTACAAAATATTGAGTAGAGGTCCCTGTGCAAACAATAGGTCCTTGTTGGTCATCTATTTTATATATAGTAGTGTATATATGTTAATCCCAAACTCCTAATTTATCTCTCTCCCTCACTTTCCCCTTTGGTAACCATAAGTTTGTTTTCTATGTCTGTGAGTCTATTTCTATTTTGTATATAAGTTCATTTGTATCATTTTTTTAGATTTCCCTATATAAGGGACATCATATATTTGTCTTTCTGGCTTACTTCACTGAGTATGATAAACTCTAGGTCCATGCATGTCATTGCATTATTCCATTCATTTTTATGGCTGAGTAATATTCCATTGTGTGTGTGTGTGTGTGTGTATATATACCACAACTTCTTTATCCATTCCTCTGTTGATGGACATTTAGCTTACTTCCCTGTCTTGGTGATCCTTTACAATCTTATAAGGCTTCCAGAGTTTCCCCCTCTGAGCCTCACAGTGTTGCTGTGAGGGAAACTAGCTGAAGATAAGAAAGATATCTCCATCCTAAAGATTAAAAAAATGGAGACCTGGAGAGGTTAGGTGATGTCCCCTAGGACAGGTAGCAAATTAGACAGAGTCAGGACAGTGCCTAGGTCTAGGGCTCTTGCCACCACCCTCTACTCAAGTGTCCTCCAAGGTCTTTTTAGTTCTGAAGGGTTTGGAACCTAGAAGTTTTATTAGGCTCAGAGCTGTCCTCACAGTGTGACAGTCCCATGACCCTGGAGCACTCCTCACCCTGCACCAACAGGAATTCTCTTAAGGAGAGACAGACACACACCTGGACTGAGTATGTGACATTCTTCTCTTGGTCTATTTAAGTGGCTGAAGATGACCCAGTTTGGAAATTCACTGGGCTGTAGTCTCTCTCTCCCTTCTCTCTCCTGGTTATTGACATTAAGCTATCATGTTATTCACTGATAGAAAACTGGAGGCAAACGAAAGTGAAATTCATTTTGCTGTCCCAAATTTCCCCTTTGTAGGCTCATCTGAACATTGGCTGCTTTTATTCAACAGTTGCTGATTCAAAAGCCATAGTGACCATTCATCCACTCGCAAACTGACAGATAAAATCAACTTACAGAAGGGCAAACCCTGCAGCAGAAAAGAGTGGGTGTCTGCCCCAATTTGGTTTACCAGCTATGGAAGGACCCGCTCTTCAGAGGGAGCAATGTTTCTTTACAAAAAGAAGCAGAACACTCCCCCACCTCCCCCACCAACCACACACACACACACACACACACACGCACACGCACACGCACACGCACATGCACACCCTCCAGGTCTTCTAGAGTCAGTCACTCAACAAATATTTGCAGAGGACTTTGTAGGTACCAGACATTATGCTAGGGAGTGAAATACAGCAACTGACAATGCAAAAACCCTTGTCTTCTTGGTGCTTACATTCTAATGGGGAGGTTTACACAATAAACAAAATTTAAAACTAAATTATTTAAATAGACTCGCCTGCTGTCACTCCCCACATCATACCTTCTAACCCCTCTGGGGCTCCATCTCTAGGACTGCATCTCTGCCTCCATCTTGGTTTCTAACACTCACCTCTAGTAAATCACCTCGAATCCCACAGCCCTCCAAACACCACCTGCCTCGTCTTGGTCACCATCACCCTTGCCCGCTCCTGAGAGCCAACACCTACCCCTGAATCCATTATGTGGAATCCCCCTCAGGTGCGCTCAGTTAGACATCTTGCAACTTGTCCTCAGATGCCCCATCGCTCTCCCCCATCAGCCCTGTCCTTGATTGTGAGTTGGTACAGCTCCACTGTGCCCAGAATGTCAAGCTGGCCACTCCACTCCATCTTCGGTCAGGCCCTAGATCTTGTCAGGCCTTAGGTCTTTGTGATGGGAGCCTTTCCAGTATAATATTGTTCAGAAGGAATCAATAAACCAGGAAGGACCTATGATTCTATTCTGGAATCTACTAGGCAAGGTGGGCCATGTTCTTCATCACTTGGCATCACCTCAAACTTCTGTTTGCTTTCACGTCAGAGTTCCTTTGGCTTCTTTCTTCTCCTGTGTCTCTAACACCACTTTCTGCATCACTCGTGTTCCCTCTCTGACTTTCCAAGCTTCCAGCCTCTCAGCTCAGATCCCTCTGAAGTTATTCTTTCTCCCACAACCAGGTCTTCCTGCCTCTCCCCAGCATGTTCATAAATGATGAGAGACATGTGCCCCAGAAAGAAAAAAGACAAGAAGGGGTGAATGAGCATCCTGATGATTATAGAATGGATTGGAGACAGAAAGACTAAAGTTCAGGTCTCCAGGCCTGAGCCCTTCTGCTCTTTCCTCTTTGTACTAGTCCACATTTCCTAAGACTTCTAGGAGCTTACTATGATGTAACCTCCTTATTTTTGGAGTTCTTACACAAAAACATCAGTCCCTTCTTTCTTCAATCTTTCCCACTTTATCCTCTGTACCTGGGTCTCTCTCTCTCTCTCTCTCTCTCTCTCTCTCACACACACACACACACACACACAGAATCCCTTAACTCGGTTGGGGAAGGGGAGGTGGGGAGGGCTGGGGTGTGGGAGAGGATGCCTCAGACATCTCCATCTCTTGATGAGGCTTCTGAAAGTGTAGATATAGGCACACTTTTGCTGTATAGGGAGATATTCGACTTTTCGTACTCTTCTCCAAAACCTGGGTGTGAGCATTCCTTTAACTAATGTCTACAAGGACTGCCGAGCTAGTCAAAGGTCAGCATTACACTGCACTGCGTTACTCTAACAAGGAGATTAGCAACAGCTTACACCTTTACAGCTAAAGAATTTCTCATCTTGGCCTGTAGTCAGAAAAGAAGGAGAGCAGAAATCAGAAATGCCTCTAATGTCCGCCTCACTCTGGGAGTCCATTCTGGTGTCAAATGAATAAGAATGGTTTCAACAGCAGCGGATGTGTCAAATCTGTGAACGTTACTGCATCCCAGGGGATTCGCGAGCCTCAGAGAGGAAGTGGCAGTGAGCCGTCCTGAGCCCAGCCAAATTATCGACTGCTGAGTTTTCAAAAATAAATTTACCTTTGGAGCACAAGGTAATTACACAAAGCTCATCGGCAACATCTGGAAGAAAAAAAAAAAAAGCAGATGAACAGGCCTTCCGTAAAAATAAAAAAGTCTGGCAAAAGGACTGCTTACTAAAATGCATGTGTTCAGTTGATCTTGGGGAGAAATGATTTTGCTCTGGCAAATTACATTTATATCTAGACATCGTATCTTCAAATAGGATTCTGTTCTCAGCCCAGCATCACAGGGGAAGGTAGACGGTGTCCTGAATGTGCCACAATATACCATACAGATTCCTTTTATTAAAATCTCATTTCACCGGGATGGCTCCTTTGAGGGAGCCATGCAGAATAACAGTAGGAAATCAGTGAACCAACACCACATAACTGTATCACGCATATTAAATATTCCTTCCTGCTCATTCACTGAACACTTGGCCTGTGCTTAATGCGCTGGGAGAGCAAGGACATCAGTAGCACAGCAGCTTGTGAGCTTTTGTTATTTTTTCTTTTTCCTGCTTTCTCTTTCCTGCTTTTAAAATCAAATAAGAGGGGAAGTGAATCAAAGTTCTTCTGTCCTCACACCCTCTCTGCAATGCTGCCACTTTGAAAGTGTTTGATCTGGTTGCTTCTATCAACAGAGCCCTGAGTGATCAATGGGAAATAACAGCTGAGTCATCACACAGGGATCTGCATCATAACCGTATTCCTCCCTCCAGGCCCGGTCCCAGCACCAGAGTTTCTTAAGCATATGAGCTAGTCTCCTCTGGGACCTGCTTGATTACTCTGGAAACAGGAATATAGCTCCAGCTCAAAAATCAGACAATGTTAAGACTTTAAAAAATATTTTTAATTATAAGATTAAAAGTAAAATGTTTACCCATTGTGGTTGGACAACCACATACAGTTTGTTTTAAAGATGGGTGGCTGTGGAGAAGAGAACCTTGTCTGAGCATGTGATTTTATACAATTCTGGTGAGATTTAGTATAAACCAAAAATATTGATGCTGAGATATTATGGCTGATTAGACCTTCATTCTTTCATTCATTTAAGTAGATTTAATGAACAGCTACTTTGTACTGTGTTCTGTGCCAGGTACCTTAGAGATCCAATGGAGAATCAGAAAGAAATCTGCCCGTAAGAGACTTGTAGTCAATTACCAGAGAGAAGGGACGCGTGTAGGTATCTCTGAAACCAGGCAGCCATCGGCAAAGACAGGGGATGCTATGAGGTCCCCTTGGCTTGATGATCTAAGGAAGTCTCCTTGAAGAAAATGTTCTTTGATCTGAGTCTTGAAGCATTAGTGGAATTACACACATGGAAGAAGTTAAGAGAACAAAATAAAATTCAGGCAGAAGGAATAACATATGTAAAGACGAAGTTAGGGAGCATGTGGGCTATGTCAGGAACAGCATACAGAGTTGAGGGGAAGAAAAGTAGTAGATGAACTGGGTATCACGAGGTTTCAGATCATTTCATCAATTCTCTTTAATAGTGTAAAAAAAAAAAAGATCTGTGGGCAGCCTTTATGCAGAAGTTGTTCTGCTCTGTGTCCTGGGACCCTGGGACCCTGCCTGGAGGTGTCTTCATTGTTTGGACCCAGGCTCCTGCCTTCATACCTGCTCCTCCACCCTCTGTTCACACATCTCTTCAGCTTGCAGGTGGCATGTCTGGCCCTGGTAGGTAGGATTCCAGCCCTGACGGAGTAAACGCACCACTCAGCTTGTCTCTCCTCACCTATCTGTTTCAGGGTCTTTGTGTCCCAAATCTAAATTCTCACAATGAAACTCTCACAATGAACTAGACTGAGTGGAGAGCACATTCCTAGTTCCATCATTTGTGACTGGAGGGGATAGCATCCCTCAGACAAATATGGCAGCCCGAGTTCACACCCCTTCCACTGCTGCTAGGGTACAGGGGCTCCCTGGAGAAAAGTGATATCAGTGGACATTTACTTCAAATAAGTATAATATGTGTTTTAAATGTCACAAACATCTACCAATATTTAAGAAGACAAGGAGATGTGCAGACTTTAGAAATTATACCAGAAAGGGTAAGAAACGTGAAGATTTTAACATTAATAGAGGTAACCTAAAGTTACATGGAAGATTGCTATATGGAAACAGTTCATAACTCAATACTGCTCAAAATACATAACTCAAAATAAATGAGATGTTTCATTCTTTTGATATGACATGACCTGTCTATGATTCATCATTGTAATAATTTACCTCATTTCTCTCCACCCCAGGATCCCCAACAGCATGTTAACCAGGAAGACAAAACCTCTCTTTGCCCCATCCTATAGGCATTCAAATCATTTGTAGTATGCAGAACACATTTTAGGCACCCACTTACATAAACGTATCAGAATTACTAACAGAATATATTTTCACCAGCCAAGGGGAGAGTTTTATTTTTATAGGGTACGTGGTCTGATAAACAGTGTCAGCAAAGATGGGAATTTTACCAGGTAGGGGTTTAAAAAAGAGGGAAGACCTGCAAATAGATACTTTTAAAACCTTTTTAGTGCTGGTTCCCTTTCTTTTATAACTCTACCACAAAGTTCTCTATTCAAACAAATGGTGTCTGATTATTTTAATGTGCCAATATGGGCTGTAAGTTCCTTTCCCCGAGGAAGGACACAGATCCAAACTGCCACTGCTGCTTTCAGCTTACCATGCTTTCAATGTGACTATCTTACCCCAGCAGTTAATTGATTAAGACGACATACTGTGTGTGTGGGAGGCGTTGCACGTTCGTAACACAAGCATCCACACACCAAATGGCAAAGATTTGAGCTTATCAGCCCCATGAACGTACATATCTGCCCAACTGCGATAGCCATAAATTCACCACTATATTTGATTCCTCTGTCTCAAACTTAAATATGATACAGACTTTCCCATCAATATTGTGATGTGCTATTTACTTGGCCTTCGTGATTCTTGAGATACTTTGGAAACATTCTCTCTCCTTCTTTGTTTATAATCTGTCACATATCAATTCTCAGAGAGCCATACTTACACACCGCAGTCATCCTGGGCTCAACTAAGATTTCTTGCTTCTAATCAAAGGAAAGAATTTGAACTCTTAAAAGTAAATATTAGTGCTGTCCGGTGAATGCCAGGAGCTGCAATTTTCTACTAGTACAGATGATAAGAATTCATTTTCTATTTGATCCTGTTTGCACAATACTTGGAATGCTTGCAGTGTATGTAGATCAGGATTGTTAATAATGAGTCAGACCTGAAACCCAAAGGAAACAGAGGAAGCAGTTCCTGAGAGGAGCTGATTCCTGCAAGGAATCCCTGAATTTGACACTTTGTTTCCTGGTGGCCAAGGCCAGATGGGGCACCATGTTTTGTTACCCAGGCAGTGTGTTTTAAGGCTGCAGACCAATTATTCTCAAAATTCATTTGTCCAAAGACTATTGGTTGGGACCAAAGACCAAGAGAATATCTCCTCTATTTAGAATACTTGGACTTCATTATGAATATGCCAGTAGTCTTGAAATTTGTAATAAGATAAGCAAATTATTACCTGTTTTTTTCATCGGGTATCAGTTCTATAGATTCCTGAGCATGTACCATTCCATAGTCAGTTGACCACACAAATAACTGGCTTCAACATAAAATAAATGAATAAACCTAGAAAGGGGTGCCATGTGCCTGTGTATTAACTTACCCAGCCTCATCCGTCTGTGACATCAAATCAGCACACGTTTCCCTGGCTACGCAGGTAATTCTGAGTCCTTCAGGGTCCCCAGGGTGCTTCTGAGTCAGCCTCCTCATCAAGCCGCCTTACTGTACCTCCATTACCGAAGCCCCTTGTGGAACTGCCACTCCTCTGATCATCATCTCTGACCCCACAGAAGCTGGCCTCTCCTCTCTCCTGTCACTCCATTTCAGTCGTTAAACAAGTGTTTCCCTTAATGGTCTCCACAGCAAAGCTGAGACAAAGTCCACTTTTAAAAAAGGTTTTACTAAATGTCCAGGGATAAAGAAATGAAAATAGCCTGGCACACTAATGTTTACAATTATCAGCATATCTTACGTTCCTGAGAGCCAACAGGCTCAGATCCTGTAAAGTCTTACCCTCCTTGCTGACCTCTGATCGGTCTGCTCATGGCATTCCTCACGGGCTCCAACCTAGGCTCTCTTAAACCTCTGGCTTACTCACCCAGCCACCTAGAATGTTCTTCCCCTCCTTCCTTCCCCTGGTAAACTCTAAGCCAATCTTTGCCTTAAGTGTCATCTTTTCCAGGAAACTGCCATGATGAGCTTCTCACTGCAAGACGACTGTGCCCTTTATACGTTCACCGCTCAGTGTCATTTCACTTCATATTTCATAAGTATAGTTTTATTTTTCATACTTAAAAGCTATTTATTACCCCCAAAGAATTAAAAGCAGGATCTAAAAGAGATACTTGTACACCCATGTTCTTAGCAGCCCTATTCACAATAACCCAAAGGAGGAAGTAAGCTAAGCGTCCATTGACAGATGAACAAATAAACCAAATGTGGTATAAACATACAGTGGAATATTATGCAGCCTTCAACAGGAAGGAAATTCTGACACATGCTTCAATACAGTTGAACCTTGAGGACATATCAGAAGTTTAATAAGCCAGTCACAAAAAGACAAATACTGTGATTGTTCTTATACATAAGCAAGTACATATAGTTGTCGAATTTATAAAGACAGAAAGTAGAATGGTGGTTTCCGGGGCCTGGGGGAGGGAGAAGTGGGGAGTTACTGTTTAATGGGTACAGAGTGTCAGTTTGGGAAGACAATAAGCTTCCGAGATGGATGACGGTGGTGATTGCACGACAGTGTGAATGTGCGTAATGCTACTGCAGTATACACTTAGAACTGGTTAAGATGGTAAATTTTGTTATGTATTTCTGACACACTATTAATTAATTAATTTGAAAAACTGTTCTTCAGTACTTACCTTCTCCTCTAGACTACATACTCTCTAAGGACACGGACTGTATCTGCATTTTCACTGTTATATTCCTATAACTTGCACATAGTAATCACTCCATATATATTTTTGAAAATAAGACAAATGAGTAAACGGTAGAGCCAGATGATCCCACTTTTGCAGAGGCACCAAAGGTACCTGTGTCTCAAAGTTCACACCCCTTAATGAGACCCCTCCACCCCAGGCAGGAAAAATGTCCACATCGCCGTGTAGTATCCATCATTCAAGCTCCCATTTCCTGCCCCTATATCCACCTCCACCCAGGATGCAGGATGATAAACACACCCCCTCCCCAGCCTTTCCATGGAATCCCCCAGGAAATGTGGTCTCATTCTCTGGACCCAGATCTTATCAGAATATGGTATCACAGCATCAGTACATTTTCCCAAATCTTAGTCATTCTGCCTGAAATAACCCTACAGTTAGGACAAAACATTCCACTGGGATGCTGTGATGACCTTCCCTACACTACTGAGAGGGGAAGGGTGTGTTGGTAAGACGTTTCTGCAATCTTCCATGTCAGCCCTTATCTCCTATCAGTAACTGGTCAAGCCAAAATACCTATGACTCCAGAAGATCACGCCACAAATTTTAGCACAGAGTACTCTAAGCCCATACAGAGCCCCAAATATCTACGTTCCCCATTTCCTTTCCTCTGCAAAATTCTAGAACATGAAACAAAAAAAAACGAATATAGCTCTGGACCAGCCACATACCACAATTTACATGACCAAGCAAGACACTATTTCTTATACTTTTTTATTCAGGTTAATGACACTTTTGAACTTTGCCTCAAAACTTACTTAAAAATTGGTAACCAAATGGCATATTCCAACCGATCCTTCTAAGAACAAAAGGACAATCTTCCCTAAATAAATATTAAAGTTTTCCATTGTAACTAGGTATAAAATAGATTGCAAGTTTAAATGGTAGGTTTTTAAAGTTCTTACCCATAATGGTTGCAAAAATCTTTGGGTTTGATTTTTAACCAGGACACTCATTACCCACACATATATACCTAGTTAAGGATAGATGCTCACTTTCTTGTCAAAACTCTACACTTTTAAATATCTGTTCAGCTCTTGTAGAAAGTATCAGCTCCGTATCCGTTTCTTTATTAAAGGTATTATATCTTTATTAAAGATATTTCTTTCATATCTCTCTTCAATACTTAGTAATACCTCTTCTAAACCTGAATTTTTAGAGCAAAAGCTGTCAGCAACAAGGAACAGGATATTATCAACCTCATGTCAGAACTTATGGTGAATTTTTGAAAATCCATATCTTGAATCTATAAACCTGGAAGTTTTCTTGTTTTATTTCCTCAACTATACTTATTGTCTCACTGTAGACATAAAACTTAAGGAGACAAATTCATCTCTTATTCCAATAGCCTCTTGGACTCCAAGTTCCCCCTGAAACATACTCTGAGGTCATTCTGACAGGAGTGATCCATGCAAGCCTTGTGCATCTACCATCGTCACACATCTCACACTGAGACCGAGCCTGTGGGAATTTTATCTTGTGCAAATTAGGGTCCTGGACACTAGAAACCACTGAAATATAGAACTAAATATTCTGCAACTTTTGAAAAAACTCCAGTTAGATGGCATTACCTGTGGACTGGCAATGCCTCTTGCTGCTTTTTTCCCACACTGTGGTTTGCACAGCTTTTGGGGGACTGCAATAAAAATCGAGTTGTCGAGAGCTGTTCCTTCACAGCAGTCATCCCAACAACGCAGAGAACCATTCAGTGAGGAGCTGCGGCCAGCAGCAGAGGTTAAGGGCATGCGCTCGGGAACCAATCAGCTTCCTTCCCAGCTACGTCATTTACTAGGCACATGACCCAGAGCAAGCTATTTAATATCCTTCTGTCTCAGTCTTCTCATCTTTAAACCGGGGATAGTAGTGTCCCCACCTCAGAGAATTGTTATGAGAGCAAAATGAATAGTAGATGTAAAAGACTCACAACATTACATGCACACAGTGAGCATAGCTTGTTACTATGATAGCTCAATAAACGAGCTAACAATAAATGTTGGTTCATATCATTCCTTACTTTGTCCTATAATTGATTGCTAGCTCCCGAAGTTTTCAAGGGTCTTGGCTTAGTCCTAATCCTTTAAATTACACCTCACTGCCCCCTACTCTCCTCTGTTGTCACTAGAAAATAAAATGTCCACTCCCTATAGGCTGCTGGTTCATTTGGTGGCCGAAGAGAACTCTAGAGGAGAAAGCCAAATGAGGGCTTTCCCATGAGTGGAAAGGCCATCCTCTCATTGGTTTGCTCTGCTCAAGAAAAAAAAGATGCACCTATAACATTTGCTCCGAACAATGAAGGGAAAAAGGGATCTCATTCAATATATAGGTGTTTTATTTTACCTGTGGAGGACCAAGATTCCTGAAGCTGGCTTCTAGTCAATGCAGATAAGCCGTAGATGCATATGTGTAACCCTCAGCCCACTAGCAGCTAATGAATTGATCTACTGATAGTTGACCCGAAGAGTTAATTCAATGAATGAAAGACTCTGGGCTTTTCTTTCTACCTAACATGACCCTGTCTTACTTTTATTTGGGATTCCTGGTATGGGACACAAAGAGGAAGCAGAAGTGGGCCTCCTCAAAGCTTACTCCTTTTTCATTGAACTAAAGAGGAATTGAAAGGTAAATATGTCCATTAGTCTCACCAAATTAGAGGCTATGTTAAAATCACCATCAACATCATGAATGGCAGTGAAGCTCTGTATAGGGTAAAAAGAAGGAATACTGAAAATAAATCCCATGAGGGGAAGTTCCATTTTGCTTTACCATCCTTCTCCAAAAACAGCCTTAGGAATGGGACATGGAATGAAAAGTCAGTATAAGGACACACAAGTCACTTTGTGATTTTTCCCAGAGTGGACACCAACCAGAGCAGGTGGGGTGGTACGAGAAGGGCTGAGGTGAAGATGGCCCAGCAGTAGCCATTTACCCCATGAAGCACGCTGGCAAGATCTTTCTATAGTCTTCTGCATCAACATGCATCTCCTATAAGTAGCTGTCTAGATATGCTGTGTGTTGGGGCAGGGGGAGTGCTCATACACGAGGCTGTTCCATTGTGAGGAACAGCAGCTGTGCCTTGGGGTTAAGGTGTTGCTAACCGCTAGCCACTAACCGTCCTCCTTCTCTGCTCCTCTGCTTAGGGCCTGGAACACAGAAATTGTACAGGTTTGGGGTGAAGTTAAGGATGCAGGCAAGTGGAGAGCGTATCTGATTGTCTTTTATATCATTCTAAGAACTTTTCTGAGAAAGGAAAAAGTCCACGGATATGAGCTTGCAATAACAGACTGCCATGGGAGAAAAGCATGGAATGGATTGGCAGGTGCGACGAGCAGGATAAGTTTCTGCATAGCGCCTCACTTCCTTCAGGTCTCTGCTCCCCACCCACTCAGTTGTTGTGTTCTGTATTCTCATCACCATCTGATATAACCATGCATTCACTTGCTTACCTGGATCCTCCAGCCAGAGCATAAGCCCCATGAAAAGTATCAATAAGACTGCTTCATTGACTGCCTTATCCCCAGCACCTAAGACAATACCTGGAACATAGTAGGCACTCAATAAATAATTGCTGAATGAATGAGTAAATCTGCTGTAGCTGTTGAATAGTTTTAACACTAGACTCCTGGAGACAGAGAAGGATGTCAGACATCAACTTTAGAATAGTCTAATCTCATTTCACAGATGAGGAGACTAAGGCTCAGAGAGGTCATGGTTTGCTTCAAATCTTGCTAACCCAGAAGATCTGATTGAGGCTCAGTGGACCACTGACCAGCCTGCCCTCAGTGAACATAAACATTTTTGCTGTAAACATATGACACGTAACAGAGTGGTGGAGAAGAACTAGAAGGAATTTCCTGGGCACTCCTGGGACATTCCCTGAATGGAAAGGGGAGCACTTAGCTCTGAGAATCAGAACAGATGAGGGTAAACAGCAGCCAGCCTGCCCCTGTCGAACAGGCTGCACACCTGGGGATGGCAGTGCGATGAAACAGATGGCTACCCTGAAACGTGGCAGCTGTTGTAGCCAAGCAAAGCGAGCGCGTCCCTGGCGAAGATCATCACAGTCAGTGGGTGCTCAGTCATAAAAAGGAGAAACAGGTAAGCAAAATAGATTCACATGCATTCTGTAATTTTTATCTCATCTTTTCAATTTTCCCCAGCTAGTAAGGTAGGCTCCATGAAAACAGGGTCTTTTCTCTCTCATTTAATAGATAGCTATTAAATATATGAAAAGATGAATGAACAAATTATGAAGTATCTCTCACGTGACAGACATAATGCTAAACACAGAGGATGGTTCCTGTCCCAGGAGCTCAAAGTAAGCCCTAAATTACCACACAATGTGTTTTGTGCTAAACTAGAGCCATGAAAGGATTCCAGAGGAAACTGGGTTTTGGGGAGTTAGGAGGTTTCAAGAAATTCATCAGGTAGGAGTCAACAATTAATTTGGGTATTGTAAAAAAAAAAAAAGTAGAAATGAATCAGTACTAGAAGATGGGGAACTGAGGGAACAGCCTATGCTAATACCCAGAAGCAGGAGAGGGTAGGAGGAACACCCCAAAGCTCCATGTCACCTAGAAAAAGCATAGATCCAAGTTCAAGCCCTGACTCGGCTTCTTATCACCAGAATATTCTTGGAGAAATCATTCAACTCATCTGAGCTTTGGTTGTAAACATCTATTATGTAGGGGAAATACTGCCTATATTTCAGATTCTTACAAGGAATCCACGAGATGGTGCTTTCTGTAGAGGATCTGGTACGTGGTCGATTCCAGGAATTTCCATCTGCCATTATGGTGTACGGAATGGGCTAAAGGTGACCTGAAATGGTAAGCCAGGGCCAACTCATAGGTGGCTTCAGGTGACAGACAAATTTTGTACTTTGACAAGGAAGCATAAGAAGGAGATGCAGAGTTTTAGGAAGGGAAGTGATAGGATCAGATTTCCCTTTCATGTGGGTCACTGTGAAAGTAATTACAAACATGGATGGGTTTGGGGTTCTAAGAGGGCTGGCAGGGAGACCATGAAGTGGTCACCTGCAATAATCCAGGCAGTAAATAAAGGTCTGGACTCAGGAAGAAGCAATGGAGATAGACAGGAAGGGATGGCCATAGCATGTGTAGGAGCAAGATTAGTTGGTAGAACTTAATTATTCATGGCTTCAGTGGCATAGAAGCCTAGAAAGTGCTTGTGAATATGGTCTTCAGACCAGGGCCAGACCCAAACTGTTTGCTACCAGTTGGCAATGAAATAAGTACAGAATCAAGGGTAAGAGTTTAAGAAGTTTCACAGCAAGATATTTTTAAAAGTAGTAAACCGCAACAGAGTCTGCATTTTTAGATGGTTTTGGGAACCACTGGTCTGTGGCAATGCTGTCCAATGGAAATATAATGAAGCCATGTATGTAAGTGGAATTCATGTTAATAACATATTTTATTTAACTCAATACAGTAAGTCCCCAACATACGAACGAATTCTATTCAGAGAGCACGTTCGTAAGTCCAATTTGTTCATAAGTCCAACAAAGTTAGCCTAGGTACCCAACTAACACAATCGGCTATATAGTACTGTACTGTATTAGGATTATAATACTTTTCACACAAATAATACATACAAAACAAACAAACACAAAAAATAAAGAAAACATTTTTAATCTTATAGTACAGTACCTTGAAAAATACAGTAGTACAGCACAACAGCTGGCATGCAGGGACTGGCATCGAGTGAACAGGCAAGAAGAGTTCCTGACTGGAGGAGGGAGGGGAGGTGGGAGATGGTAGAGCTAAAGGATCGTCAGCAGTAGGAGACGGAGAGCAAGGTGCAATTTCACTCACGCCTGACATTGATGGAACACACGTCTGCATCTTTGAAAGTTCGCAACTTGAATGTTCATATGTAGGGGACTTACTGTATATGTAATCAACATAAAAATGTCAATGACATTTTTACATTCTTTTTTTTTCAAAATCTGGTGTGTATTTTATAATTATTACATATCTGAATCTGGATTAGCTACATTCCAAGCACTCAATAGCCTGAAGGCCCAGTGACTACTGTACTGAAAACCCAGATGTAGAATGTCTATCAGTTTTTGCTTTAAGTGATTGAGTAGATGGTCATGTGTTAACTGTATCTTAGAGGAGGAATAGTGTTAGGGGGAAATACCCCTAATTCTATTGCAGAGAGATTTCTCCTAAAGGTGCATAGCCTCTTGCCCCACCTCTTACCCCTCCCCTGGAGAAGTGGAAGAGTTTCCTGTGGGTAACTTTGGGGAAGCAAACTGGGCATGTCCAGCTCAGCAACTCCGTTCTTCTCCTTTAGGAGCCAGACTGACCAGAGAGAGCACAGAGCTTTGCTTCTCTTCTCAAGGACCCCCTCCATGTAAGGAGGCCTGCCATGGCCCTTCACTGCCCTGATCCAGAAGGTAAACCCTCCTAGTTCTGAGGTTGTGTTATAAGTTCCTTTGACACTCACAATGTCATATCCATCAAATTAGTCTTTATCATTAATAAAGGTAATATTCAGCCTCCAGCTCTGCCTATATCAGCAGAGGCTGGTTCCAGTGGTGTGAGTGGAGAGGTTCTCAGCAAAGAGATTGACCTCTCAGGGGGGGATTTTGGGGTGCAGGTAGTGATAGCTTGACCTTGAATTAGATAGCAACGGGCCCAAGTACACATGTGTGGCCCATGTAGGGCCTCAGAAGATGCTGGCAGGCGATAGAGTCCTTAGTAAGCAAGCACAGCTTCGGCAATGACTCAACTTTAGGAAAAAGAGAGCCTGTCCTTATGCTATTGTTATAGATTTCAGGGAGTTTACAATACTTGCTGTTTTTAAACTTCAAAAGAGTTGCGTTCAGCATGTACTTCAGAGAACTAGGGAGGCTCTAGGTTTAAAGTATTAATGCCAGGCCTAGCAAGTACACTAGCTCCCCCATTCTGTATCCTTAAGAAGAGAGTGATGGAGTAACTAATCTTGGATTTAGGAGGTTTGCTCCCAAACTCAAGAGTGAGCCACCACCAAATGGTCCAAGTTGGTTCATGATTACTTGAGGACATATGATGGAGACAGTTTCTTACCCTTCATTCAGCAACTGCACAGTTATATCACCTTAGCACTGTATAACACCTGCAAATAAGAGAATGCGGTTGCTCTGTAAATAGATACAACCCACACTCACATTGCTCAGTTCAGAACTGAGTAAGTAGGTCTATACAATTCTGGGGCTCAGTTAGTAAGACCATTTGTCACACAAAATAGTGCTCTCCAAGTTAAGGTCTGTATGCAATTATGGTAATGTTTTGGCTTCCAACTAATTACTTACTTTGTATTTTACATTTTCAACATAAAATCTGACAAAAATAATAAGTTCCATTTGGAAGATATTTTTTAATTTCAGGGAGATCTTGAGGCATCCTATAGGCAATTGACTAAGTTGCCTAAAGATATTAAAATGAATTTGGATAGAGATGAAGATGTAGAATTAACCAGTGTATGTGTAGATGGTGTTTGAAACATAGTTGTATAAGAGGTCATGCATGAAGCTTTTAAGAGAGGAAGCCAAGAGCTAAACACTGTAGAACAAAGGCATCTGAGAAATGGACAGAGAAAAGAAAGACACCAAGGAAGTGCCAGAAGAAAATAAGAGGGTAATGTTTCTATGAAGGAAGATGGAAAGAATGTTTGAAAAAGGAGTAAATGGACAACAGTGTGACTGCTATTTACAAATTTGTTCATCCAACAAATATTTATTGAGTATCCACTAGGTGAAGAAACTGTTCTAAGCGCCAGGAATTTAACAGTGAGTAAGACAGAATAAGTCCTTCCTCATGTGAAGTTTGTGATCCAGTGCAAATTCATACATATCAAGTAAGACTAAGAAGGAATGAAGATCGTCCACTGGGTTTGGCCATCAGGTGGTCATTAGAGATTTCAGCAAAAGCAAGTGCAATGGCATAGAGGGGTAAAAGCAGACAGAAATGAGTTCAGGAATGTATGGGAAGTGGGGCCGTAACAAAACAAGACTGTACAGAGTGGTTATTGAGAATATTTGAGGGGTGGGAGAGAAAGAGTCAAGAGAGAAACTGCAGACCCAGGAGAGAGGCTAAAAATTTTCAGAAGAAACTTACAAGCTCATGCATGGGTAAATGTAGTCTATTGTGGTGCAAATTCTACTCTGAGATGATAAGAAGAAGATTAAATTTGTCAAACACTCCCTGAGTGCCTTATTCCATGGTGGGCACTCTGCTAGATGCAGGAGGATACTCCTTGATCTTAAGGATCTCTCAGTGCAGTCGAGTAACTGAACAAGAATAATTAAAATGATCATTATCATGTATTGAGTGAGACACTGTTCTAAGCACTTAGAGGGAATATCACATTCAATTGACCTGGCAAACCATGCAGGAAGGACGGTTATTATTCCCCCTGTGACAGATGATGCCACCAAGGGACAGAAAGGTGAAGTACTTAGCCCAAGAGACAGCCTGGTAGATGATGGAGCCAGGAATTGAAACAAGACAGTTCAAGTCCAGGGCCCGAACTCTCATCAACAGAAGTTAATCCCTTTTGTTTATCCCCCTGAAACATTTACACTGAAATAATGTCTCTTTTCAGGTTTTAGGTGGTTACTTGTCAACATCTATGACCCTCAGAGTCAAGCCTCTGGTGTATCACCAGAAGGTGAGTTCAAACAGATGTTTGTCTTACTTTAGCAAAGTCCGGGTGACAAACAAATCAGCTGCTTGGAGAAGATTAACACATGGCCTGCTGTGGATTATTGTTTGGCCTGAAGGGCTGGGACCTGGCAAGCTCCTCTCTGCTTTCTGAAACCTTGACAATCATGGAAGACTCTAGCCATTCTTTCAGAGAGGAAGTCTCTCAAGTCCTTCCAGACATTGTCTGTGACTCTCACTACCCCCTGACTCAACCCAGATGAAATTGGTTCAATATAGAGAGGGGCTCTAAACCACAGGAAACATATGGAAAAGGACAAATGGAGTAGAAGACTTTAAGGATGTTTTATTCTCCAGACTTCATCAAGTATAAAAAGAAAATGTGGAAATAAAGTCTTGGAGGGCATAAAAAATTAAAATAAGTCAAGAAACATACCAAATGCTTAGATGGGAGAGCCTAAAAACAATAATGTATCCCATTAAGGCAACCCCAATAAATCCACTAGCACTTTTTTTTGAAAATTGAAAAAATACTTCTGATTTAAGAAAAAAATGAAAGTATTTTAAAAGAAAATAATGGTGGGGCTTCCTTGGTGGCGCACTGGTTGAGAGTCCGTCTGCCGATGCAGGGGACATGGGTTCGTGCCCCGGTCCGGGAAGATCCCACATGCCGCGGAGCGGCTGGGCCCGTGAGCCATGGCCGCTGAGCCTACGCATCCGGAGCCTGTGCTCCGCAATGGGAGAGGCCACAACAGTGAGAGGCCTGCGTACAGCAAAAAAAAAAAAAAAAAAAGAAAGAAAATAATAGTGGGGTTTAGAGAAAGAGACACTTGTCCTTCTAGGTAAGAAGTTATGCTATAATAAAGCTACCATAGTTAAAGTGTTGTGGTTCTGGGGCAGAGCTTGACTGACAGATCAATGGATCAGAATACAGTCCTGAGAAAGACATAGCATGTAGAGGAATTTAGCAGATTATTAAGCTGTTACTTCAAATCAGCAGAGAAATGAAAATATTTCTAATAAATAGTGTTGGGACAACTGGCTAGCAGTTTGAATAAAATTTAATTTAGATTCTTACCATGTGTCTTATTCCAAAATAAATTCAGGATGGATTAAATATTTAAATGTAAAACAAACACGTAAAAACACCAGGTGAAAATTCAGGTGGATATTTTTATCATCCTTATATGAAGGATTTTCTGATTATGCCACCAAAGTGAGAAACCATAAAGGATACATTTGAACCCATAAGAATTCAAAACATGAATATGGTAAAACCCACTGTCCCCAACATTAAAAGAGAAAAAAAATTAATTGAACACATGACACCCCAAGATGTTGAGAAAAATAAGATGTTCATGCTTCTATGGAATAAAGTGGGGTTTCAAGAACTCATGCAAGAAACCTTCCTGAGGACCCTCTGGGTCAGATCTTACAGGTGCCAAGGACACAGCTAAGCAGGGAGACTGGCTTCTTGCTCTCACTGAACTTGGGACCCAGTGATGAGTGAGTGGGAGACAGAAAAACAAAAAACTGTTTAATGTTCTGCAGAGATGAGTACTATGATTTAAAGAAAGCAGAATGCTGCCTGGGGCTGGTGAGGAGCAAGGGGTCAGGGAAGGTCAAGTTGAAGAGGTGATAGTTAACCTAAGGGCTGAAGGACAAGGAGCAGCACAGCAGAGAATGGGGCAACATAAGGCAAATCCACTCAAAACAGAAGAATGGGAATGGTGGTATCCAGAAGGTATTATATATAATGAATCACAGGGCTCTTACACAGAATCTGATGTGTGTTTACCATTCTCAGCCCAGTTAACTCATTATTCCACTTTTTAAATTTATACTTTGCCAGCCTAGCCCAGCTGAAGGCCAATTTTATATATACTTTCTATTTCAGAATCTGAGTTCTTTTTGAAATCTCAATGTTTTATAAGCAGATACACAAGTTTTATTTTTAAAGAAATTTAAGTTTTCATGGACATGTGAAAATTAACCAGAAACTGGGCTTTTTATTTCCTAGACTAACCAAGAAAAAGCATGTGCCTCTCGGAAAGGGCTTACATATGACTAGGGAGAAGACAGATGTAGAAATAGACATGAGTATCTGTGTCTGTGTGCACACATGAGTGTGGTGAGGTGTGAAGATGTGTAGAGACCCACAACACATGCCTTGGTGACAGGCACCTACATGTAGCTCAAACTCAAATACAGTTCCCTGTAAACCTGCTGTGACTCCCTCCCATTCTCTCCCACTCAAGAAAGCAGTTCTGTGAATTAAGAGAAATGAAAAGGGCAGTTGAGTTGGAAGTGCAATGGAAGAAATCAACCTGTTCTACCACCTGCAAAACCCTTAGTTGTACCATGACAGAATTCAATTCAAAATGCAAAAGGGACATGCTGTTTTGATTACTATAGCTTTGTAATATAATCTGAAGTCAGGGAGCGTGATTCCTCCAGCTCTGTTCTTTTTCAAGATTGTTTTGGCTATTCAGGGTCTTTTGTGTGCCCATAAAAATTTAAAATTTTTTTGTTCCAGCTCTGTGAAAAATGCCATTGGTAATTTGATAGGGATTGCATTGAATCTGTAGATTGCCTTGGGTAATATGGTCATTTTAACAATACTATTTTTTCCAATCCAAGAACACAATATATCTTTCCATCTGTTTGTGTCATCTTCAATTTCTTTCATCAGTGTCTTATAGTTTTCAGAGTACAGGTCTTTTGCCTCCTTTGGTAGGTTTATTTCTAGTTTTTTTGTTTTGCTTTGTTTTGTTTTTATGGATGGTAAATGGGGTTGTTTCCTTAATTTCTCTTTCTGATCTTTCATTGTTAGTTTATAGAAATGTAACAGATTTCTGTATATTAATTTTGTATCCTGCAACTTTACAAAATTCATTTATGAGCTCTAGTAGTTTTCTGGTGGCATCTTTAGGATTTTCTGTGTATAGTAGCACGTCATCTGCAAACAGTGACAGTTTTATTTCTTCCTTTCTAATTTGGATTATTTTTATTTTTTTTTCTTCTCTGATTGCTGTGACTAGGACTTCTAAAATTATGTTGAATAAAAGTGGCAAGAGTGGGCATCCTTGTCTTGTTCCTGATCTTAGAGGAAATGCTTTCAGCTTTTCACTATCAAGTATGTTGTTAGCTGTGGGATTGAAACTGTTATTCGCAGCAAGCATAAATCCAAAGAACAGGAATACATAAATTATACCATATGATGTAAAAAAAAAAAAAACTTACTATAAACTCTAAGTAATTAACAGAAACAACAATTAATTGGTAAATCAATTATCAATAATCCTATAAATTAATCATCCAATGAATTGATTTTAGGCAAATAGGTCTGCTTCACTCAAGCATGCTTGTTATTTCTAATCTCATCCCAAGCATTTATTGAGCCCTTTCTTTAGTGCTGAGACTTCAGAGAATGTAAGGCTTAGAAAACCCAGTCTCTGCAGCCAAGGATGCACAGAGCACATCTCTTCCAAAGTTTCCAGAACCCACAAAGTAAGCATTACCCCAGAGTGTGGACCCCACTCAGCTACCCACACATGAAAGTTCAGACATTTGTTTTGCTCAAAGTGTAAAAAAAAACTGCCATTTTGCTAACTCATGTTTAATTTATGAGATGATGATATCATTGCAAAGCTATCTTATCATTATAGAAGTTTGGACTATATAAAGAAAATTGAGTTTCAGAAAAAAAAACAAAGACCATACTTTAGTTTTAACATCTTCATTTTTATTAAATGGAACACTGGTTCCGGAAGCCAATTTTTTATGTGACTTATAAAACTTCTTTTTGAAGGAGGCCTTCTGTTTCACCCCACCTCATTCATTCAGCAAACATTTACTGAGTATCATGTGCCAGCTAAGCCTGACCCAGTCAACTGAGTTCCTGTTTCCTTGGGGTCCATCAGCATTGAGACAAATACAACAGCAGGTACTATTACTACCATAATGGATATTCTCCAGCGCACAGGCAGGGCAGGATTATTGAATCCTACCCTCTCTCTCATGGGTCTTTACCTCTCTTTTCCTCTCAAAGAGCAGAGTGAAAGGAATCTTCAGTTAAAGTTGACTGCCATGACTATGCTGATTCCAGTAAGAGAGTTAAAATGCAGGAATGGTGCTAATGACTAGATCGGACGGAGTCCGAACCCCTGGGGGCTGATGTGTAATCCAATAAACTCATAAGCAACAAAGTAAAAGAAGCAAATGCATTAAATAACTCATCCTGCATGAAGCAAGTGAGAAAAAGGGAAAGAAGCATATGCTTTGGTACAAGGTCACCAACACACACACAGACTCCCCTAAACAGACATACTCACACTGTCAGTCACACACACAAATATTCACACCACACACTCAGATGTACTCGTGTGAGAAAAATTGGTGGACTACCTGTCATCCCAATGACTCATTCCTAGATCTTACCAGTTCTTCAAGTATGAAAACCCTTCTGGTACCAGACATAAACATCATTTGCCCTAAGTATTAAAAAGGATCAACTGGATGCAGATACATCAGTTACAGGAGAACATGAGGATGGAGACCCTATTAGGATAGCAAAAGCCCAAGTGGGAGGGCCAGGGCAAAATGGAACCCAGTGATGGGGTCTCACATGTCCACAAGTGTTACTGTTCTTCCCAACTGCATTACACACTGCCTCTTCCGATTCTAGGAGTCTGCTTTACAGCACTCTACCGCCAAGCATTTGGGAAGACTCTGCTCTGTGCCTAGACATAAATTAATTCAGAAATACTTAGTAAGCACCTACTATGTACTCCCCCTCACTGTTCCAGGTATCAAGAACAAAAAAAAAAAAAAGGAGAGAGTCTCTGATCCCAGGGAATGCCTAAGCTTGCTGAAAAACATCACACAATTAGCCAATATTGTAAAACATGTGAATCAGATCTAAGTTGTATATTCAGAGAGAGAAGGAGGACATCTGGAAGTATTAGAGAAGGTATGGAATGCTTCATGGAGGAATGGGACTGAGTGGGTCCCTAACACCTCGTTCTTACTCCTAAAACTGTGAGCTGGAGCCTGGGTGGGCACCACACCCAGGGGCCACCTGGAGGGGCACCATACAGTGGTGGAGTGCGTGGATGTGGGCACAACTTTTGTGCCTAACAGACCTGGTTCGAATCTTAATTCTGCATACGTTTGCAGATTCAGCAAAGTCATTTAATCTCTCTGAGTCCTACTTACATCATCCATGAAATGGATGACTAAAGAGCTAATGTGTGCAAAGTCCCACATCAGTGCCTGACACATAACAGGTGCTCAGTCCATGGTAGTTATCATTAGCCAAAGTTACTTCCCTATGGTGAAGGATAAAGTTATTCTACGCTATTTTAGTCAAAGTTTAATTATACACCTGAAATCATCAAAAGTTACCAAAGACCTCCAAATCTTATTTTTAAGGCAGTAATTCCCAAGCTTTGTTCCATAGTGGAATCACTTGGGGATCTTTAAATTATACTGATGCCTGGGTCCCATGCCAGACATTCTGGTTGAGTTGGTCTGAGGTGCAATCTGGGTATTGAGATTGTTCAAAACTCTCCAGGTTAGGTGATGCTCATGTGTAGCAAAGTTTGGGACACTATTTTATGGCAAAACACTACCTCCTGTCTCACACAAGGTTATTAGAGCAGCAGAGCAAGAATCAGACATGGAAAGCAATTCTCAGCATGGGTGCCTTATTCATTGCATTAGAGCTCTCCAGAGAAACTGGACCAATGGAGACAGAGATGATAGATAGATAGGTAGGTAAACAGATAGTTCGATATAAATAGATAGATAGATAGATAGATAATAGATAGATAGATGATTGATAGATAGATAGATAGACAGAGATTGATTTATTATAAGGACTTGGTGATTACAGAGGCTAAGTCCCAAGATCTGCAGTCAACAAGCTAGAGACCCAGGAGAGCAGATGCTAGAGTTCTAGCCCGAAGGCCAGATAAAGACAATGTCCCAGCTTGAAGGCAGTCAGGCAGGAGGAGTTCCCTCTTACTCATTGAGGGTCAGCCTTTTTGTTCTGTTCAGGCCTTCAACTGATTGGATGAGGCCTACCAATATTAGGAAGAGCAATCTGCTTTACTTAATTAACAGATTCAAAAGTTATTCTCACCTGTAAACACCCTCATAGACACACTCAAAATTATGTTTGGTCAAATGTCTGGGCACCCAGTGGCTTAGTCAATTTGACACATAAAATTAACTGTCACATTTATATTGTATCCCATGCTTTGAGCACATTCCTTGGCATATAATTTGTGCCAGGTCCATTCTTGTTGAATAAAGACCATTGGAAAAAAATCAAATGTTCTCAGCTCTCAAACTGTATGCATGTTCCAAAGGAAGGAAGCAGAGAGGAAGATGAGGAAGAGCTAAGTACCTGAAGATAAACTACAAACAAATGAGGGACCAAGAGTCAAGGGTTATTAGTTCTTCAGAGAGAACACACACACACACATGCATACACAAACATATACACGTAAACATATATGCAGACACATACACACACATGCACACACACACACAAACACATCCACACACACATATATACATCCACCAAACCAATGCAGAGAAAGAACATTTCTAGCTTAACCCCTTCCCTTTAAAGACAAGGAAATTGAGGCCCAGAGAGACAGTGACTTGTCCAAAGTCACAGCAAATGAACGACTGTCTTAAGACCAGCACTCAGGACCCCAGAGCTTCAGTGCAGCACCAATGTGATGAGGTTTGCCTGTTGTATAATCCTGCCTGTGGTCCTGGGTGCCCCAAACATTCTAAAACTCCCTCTTACCCCTGCTGAGCCCTGTGTGATGAGAAGCTGATGACAGAACCCTGCAGCTCTTGATGTCCTTCCAAATAGCAGAGCCAGCACCCCAGGGAGCAATGGTTCCTCCTGGCCCTGAATGTACAGATTTTGAGAAGGAAGGCAAAACGAATGGGAGGCAGATCCATGTGCTAATTGCTTTGAGATCATTATAATCAATACCAGTTGCCCTGGACCAAGGCTGCCTTTGCCTTGTCAGGCTGCTGACATTTTGGGCTCCGTCACCCACCTTCTTGCTCCAAAGTGATAACATTATTGATTTTCATCCTGTCCCATTAAGGCCACCCTCTCACATCTGAGGGATAGATGATGCCCGTGTTCATAATTTGCCCATTCCCAGACTCCTTAGTAGAAAAGGCTGTAGAGAAAGAAGGTTATCTTTGCAATTTCACACCCTCAGATTCTGTCCACAGCCTAAAAAAAAATGCACTTTTACACAAATCATACTGCCTGATGTTCCTAAATGCCCTTTTTGTGCTTCTCCATATGTCACCTTTTTTTAAACCCAGATGAAACTTTCCCTTCTTCCTCTCTGTGCTCCGATGACGCTGGGCTTCAAACATGCACTGAAGATGAGTTGCTTGCCCAGCTCTCTCCCCCGATGAGATGTTGGGAAGATCATAGGTTTGGGATAAGACAGAGCTGGGTTCAAACCATAGCTTCACCATTTACCAGTGCTATGACCTTGAACAGGTTGTCTAACTCCCCTCCAGGCTTTGATCACTCCATCTTTGAGAGGGCAAATAGTAACACCTCCCCCATCACTTTGCTGAGCTCTTTAAATGAGATCACATGTAGGAAGTACCAAGTTGGTACCCACTGAACCTACACATCTCATCCTCTTCCTTCTCTCCTGCTCTTTCCTGATAGACTGTGCCCCATACTCCCCACACCCACCACCAGACAGGGTCGCACCTCCCTCTTCTGTGAGTTTCCCTCCCACAACATGTGGCACAGGAGAGCCACAACGAACGTTTGTGGAATTGAGGACAGCAAGGAAGATAAACTTTTATAGGTGATGAAACTGCCTCTTGGAGAGAATCAGTGGTGCTGATAATAGAAGCCAGTCTACCATGCTCTGCTCTTGACACTTCCTTTAATCTTTCTCTAAGTCTTGGTGCCTCAAATTAGTTCCAAAACAATCTGAACACAATGACCACGCAGACCTGGTGTGGCAGTTACTGCATAACTTTTCTTTAGTTAACGAATCCCAGTCTCCGTTTAGTGGTGAAGAGAGATGTCCACCATGCTCTCTGCCAGCCCCACCTCTCTTCCCCCGCAGCTGCCTTCCTCAGCCTTCCAACAGCAAAGCCCTCCCTAGTAACCAAGAATGATTATCTGAAGGACCAAGGCTGAAACAATGGCAGTTCACCTCTAAGCAAGTGACCGCGGACCTCGGACCCAGGGCCTCGGGGCTCCCATGCTGGGCTTCTAGCTGTGGGTTAACTTCTTCGCAAATAGCACTTCTTAAACCAACATGCTCCCACGTGCTCCAGTTTTAGAGATTCATTCTTTCCTTGAAACTTGTTCTGCACCTCAGCCCAGGCCAGATCTTGCTACCCAAGGGCAGGTCCAGATGCTGCCAACCCATCGGTCTGAACTTCCCAGTGTCTCCTACCTGGGTTCTCATTATTAGCTTAACTCACCTGCTGGGGTTCCTGGTTCTGCGCCACCTGGCAGCACTGGCTGCCAGTCACTATTGACATAAACTACTCGGAGAGCTAGTTTGTCCCATCAGACTCTTCACCTCTGCTGTCGGCCAGGCCCGACCCTGAGCTCCTGTCCAGCTCCCAGCCCTCTCCACCCAGTGTCTGCTGACCTGTCCACTGCGAAGATTTCTCTTCCCAAATATTTACTACTGTCACCAAGCAAGACCCTATGAGACCTTCTGGGGCAGACCCCTCCCCCATATCCTCTGCTTTAGCTCTTCTCTGAAGTACCTAGATAATAGTATCTGATGCACATTTCCGGAGTTGTTTTACAGATGCTAAACCCCCCACCAAATGGAAGATGTTAACTACTTGATGACCTTGAACACGTAGCCCCCATGCCTACTAGAGCCTAAGGAATGATAATGTTAACCCCTGTGACACTGCCCTGTTACCTCGCAATCATCCAATCAGAGAACTGTGCATGAACTGATCACATACCCTGCGACCCGCCCCCCTCACTTACCTGGCCCTTAAAAATGCTGTGCTGAAACCCATCGGTCCATTCAGGCTTTTTCAGCACCAACCGTTCTTGATTCCTTGTATGGCTCCTTACAATAAATGCTGCACTTTCCTTCACCACAGCCCAGTGTCAGTAGATTGGCTTTACTGTGCAGGCAGGGATAGGGTGACATTCTGTAGTCACTTAGTTGCTTTTGTAGGGGAATAAAATTTGCCACCCCAAAATGTCTCTTTGGCATGCGGATTATTTTGAGCTGAGAACAATCAAGGCCTGAAAGATTCAGGAAGAAACGCTGACCTCCCACTAACTGCCTAAAAAAATGTAGGTAGAGAACCTGTTCCAGGAAGGGGCTATCCCGCTAGACCACTAGTCTGAACAAGGTGTGTAGACAGGGAGAAACCTAAAAAATCTGTTTGTTAAAATTCCACTACCTCTGCACATTTGTTTACCAAATGTTTGCTTTTCCATCTGCACATGAATTGCCTTCCTTCTCTTTGAAGCTCCAAACCACTACCCTCAACAGCCTCTTCTTGTCTTCAGCTAAAGATGGTATTTGAAAGTGAGGGTTTGGCCCATTGGTGAGTTACTCGATTTTCCTGGGTCTCTGCCATATATACATGTTAGTAAATTTTGTTTTATTTTCTCCTGTGAATCTGTCTCATGTCAATTTAATTCTTAGACCAGTGAGAAGAGCCTAGAAGGGTAGAGGAAACTGTCTTTTTCCCCAACACTTTGTGCTATTAGTTATCAAAGGCTTCCTCGTGTTCTGAATCCCTCTTCAGGTGCACGTCAATGACAGGGGCTCTATTTTCTTTATTGGGTCCCCATGTTACCTAACAGAGTATCTTGTGTAAAAGCCAGCAATATTGAAAGTGGCATTAAGAATGTGACAAAGATATATGCTATGAAAAATAGCCAACATGCTTTCAGCCACCTAGCTCAGCACCTGGTAAGCATTATCTCATTTGATCCTCAACAAGCTGATGAGGTTGATAATATCGCTAAACTGATTTTAGAGATGAGGAAACTGAGGTAGAGAATATAAGTGATGGCCCCCAAATGGCAGAACTATTAGGAGGGAATTTGAACCCAGATCTGCCCAATGTCAAAATCCACATGCAACCAGTGTATGCACTGCATTCCATCAGTGTGATCATCTTAGAAAGCATTTTATTGGGATGAACATTTAGTGTGGTTTTATTTCAGCATTAAGAATTGCAGACTTTGAGCATCTAAAGTAATAATACTATTCTTGAGATTTTATAGCATTTTATACCTTCCACAGCACTCTTCTATTCATTTTGTCTTTTTAGGTGATAGCTCCATTGGTCATTAGTGTATCTTCTTCTCTCCCTATGTCCTGAATCTCTTTATTATTTAACCATTAATTTGTTATTAATTATTCCTTTCCATGTGTCAGTTCTTTAGCTTTTGCTCTGATTTGTTATTTAACCTTTTCTATCTTTGTATCCCTTGCTTCCCATATCATTTAGAACAGTACTTGGCCCATAGTAGGTACTCAATTCATATTATTTGAAATGTGCCTTGCGCACAGTAACAACTCAGTAAGTTTTCATTGAATTAAATATATTCTATTTCACTCAATACCCTTATATTTTGCATACAGGAGAGTATTTGCTGAATTAACTCTTTTTTTTTTTTTTTTTTTGCAGTACGCGGGCCTCTCACTGTTGTGGCTTCTCCCATTGCGGAGCACAGGTTCCGGATGCGCAGGCTCAGCAGCCATGGCTCACGGGCCCAGCCGCTCCACAGCATGTGGGATCTTCCCGGACCGGGGCACGAACCCGCGTCCCCTGCATCGGCAGGCAGACTCTCAACCACTGCGCCACCAGGGACCCCTTAACTCATTTTTTAAGATGAGAAACCTGAGACTTACTCAACCAGGAGAAAAGTACGAGCTTGGACCACACAGCTACTTAGTGACCTCATAAGAACCTAAACCTAGCATCCTGACTCCTGCCCCAGTGCTCTTTCCTTCCTTTGTTCCACTCTGTCATATGGTGGGAATAGTGTGGGGTGATTTGACTGGAGTTGACATATTTAATCTGTCCTGGAGTGAAATCATCAATCACAGGAACAAAAGTACAGGATAAGAATCCAAGAAGGCCACGTTCTGTGCTCCTGGATTTGCTTCCTAAGGTGATTTGCAGAACAGCTTTTAGCATAATAATGGTCTGAGGGCTTGTCCCTGGACACTGATGGGAACGGGGTGCAAGTGACTATTTTGCAGCCTGATTTGGAGGGAGGGGGGAAGTTGGCAGGAGCCAGACTAGGTGGAGGAAGCACTAAAACTGGGTGGGAAATGAGCTGAATTGCAGTGGCTCAAAATAAGCAAGACCATGTGGATATAGGGAGTTATTCTAGAAACTCAAAAGATGCGTGGAGTTTCCTAACAAGGAGTTCATCCTCTGTAAGGGAGCACTGTAGTACAGGCACACTGCTTCTTCCATAGCCAATTTATTTTAAAAGTCTAATAATCCGTGAACACAGAGCAGAGTTTTTCCTATTTTAGACGATTAGATATGACAAGGGTTTGAAACTGTAGGAGAGGAAAAGTAATTTCCCCTCTACCCTTCTAAGTGCTTGTCTGAGACCTCCTGTAATAAAAGATAGATTAATGAGAGAAAACCAATAGATGTTTATTAATAAGTATACCTCAGTAACTCCCTGAGATGGCCCAAGCTACCACCTTATATACACCTTCATCTAAGAACAAAACAAAGATGTTAGGGTAGGGAAAGGCTAGTTAGAGGAGGGCACCGGGAGAAGAGCAGTAAAAAAAAAAAAAAAAAAAGGACAAGGTTTGTTATGCAGGTTTAATTCTGAGGCTTCTCTATTAATGTGAGTTTCTTGTGATTTAGAGTCCTTCTCTTCCTGGTACAGAGAGGGAGAAGCCCTTACAAATGGGGAGTTCCTTTATAGATGTACATTTCTCTTACAAAAGGGCAACTTTTACTCTGTTTTCAGAGCATTCCTGGATCTACAGTTTCTTAAAATAATCCTTATGCTAAAGGACGTATTTTGGGTAGCATATTCTGCTACCCTTCAAAAACATTGAGTAATAAGACCGCCTGGAGACAGCTAGTACATCATGGTGTGTGTGTGTGTGTGTGTGTGTGTGTGTGTGTGCGTGCGTAGGGAGTGATGGAAGGGGCAGTAATAGGGAAGGGTGGTATGGGAATCCAACTTGGGTAAATCTGTTTTCCCAGGGTAATGCATCAGGTAATTAAGTGGAAACATATTTTAAGCGACATCAATAGTGAGTATTTTCAGTAGGATCAAACAGTATAATAAAGAATTAAATAACAGCACATACTGACTTTTTTTTTAATTAATTAATTTATTTTTGGCTGCATTGGGTCTTCGTTGCTACGCGAAGGCTTTGTCGCGGCGAGCGGGGGCTACTCTTCCCTGCGGTGCGCAGGCTTCTCATTGCAGTGGCTTCCCTTGTTGAGGAGCACGGGCCTAGCTGCTCCGTGGCAGGTGGGATCTTCCCAGACCACGGATCGAACCTGTGACCCCTGCATTGGCAGGCGGATTCTCAACCACCGCGCCACCAGGGAAGTCCCCAGAGTGACTTTTTAAAATGGAACTTTACAATAGTAAACATAATAGAAGCAGAATTAAAGCAAATGAGGCCCATCTAGCTTTCTTTTCTGCCCAAAATTGAGGTAATTAAGTACAAAAGTAGTGTGATAAGCAATTACATAAAAATAGGCAGAAACACTTCTGAACCCTTCATTGTCTCCATGGAATTCTCTCTTGGACTCCAACACTGCAATTTTCTGATCCTAAGCATCTTTCCCTCTCTAACTGCAATTCTGCTGAATCTTCCCTGACTTCCCTCTTCCCTCCTGGACCTATCTGTGGTTCTCCCTGAGCTCTGGCTTCAACTCCTTTCTGCAACAGAGATGACATGGCATCTTGAAACAGCCTACCTTGGAGAGCCCAAAGCCTGGCATTACCACAGGCCAGCTGGGGGGCCTTTCCAGGTTACTTAATCTCTCTAAACCTTACTAGTCTCATCTTTAAAAATGGGTAAAATAATGTCAACTTTATAGAACATTAATAATGATTACATAGAAAGATGACTTCTAAAATTCCCACCACTGTGTGGGTACATCACAAAATAGAACATTCTATTACTTCATCAAAAACTCTGCTAACTTCAAATATATTTTTTATGTCCTCCACTTGTCACCACACTGCAGTACCATATTTTTATTTTTATTGTGGCAAAATGCACATAAAATGAAACTTACCATCTTAATCATTTTTAAGTGTACATTTTGGTAGTGTTAAATATACTCACATTGTTGGGCAACTAATCTCCAGAACTCTTTCCATCTTGTAAAACTGAAACTGTATACTTATTAAACAAATCTTCATTTCACAGTGCCCTTAGCCCCCAGTAACCACCATTCTATTTCCTTTCTCTATGAATTTGACTACACTATATACCTCATAAGTCAAATGATACAGTATTTTGTCTTTTGTGACTAGCTTATTTCACTTAGCATAATGCCCCTTAGGTTTGTCCAGGTTGGAGTATGTGTCAGAATTTCCTTTTTTGTAAAGGCTGAATGATAATCCATTGTAGTATATACCACATTTTGTTTATCCATTCATTCATTGATGGGTATTTGGGCTGCTTACGTCTCCCAGCTATTGAGAATAATGCTGCTATGTACATGTGTGCACAAATATATCTTTGAGACCCTGCTTTCAATTTTGAGGAGTATATACCCAGAAGTGGTATTGCTAAATTCTATGGTAATTTTATTTTTAATTTTTCGAGGAACTGCCATACTGTTTTCCATAGTGGCTGCACCCTTTCCATTCTCACCAATTGTGTGCCAGGGTTCCGATTTGTCCACTTCCTCACCAGCTCTTGTTATTTTCTTTTCTGGGGGGAGTAGCCATACTAATTGGTGTGAGGTGATATCTCACTGTGGTTTTGATCTGCGTTTCCCTAATGATTAGCAATGTTGAGCATCATTTCATAAGGTTGTCGGCCGTTACCATCTTTTTTTATATTCTCATTTTTATTAAGTTTTATACCATCATTTCCAATAAAATGTATAAAAACACATTCACTTTTACTCCTCAAACTTTCTTTTCCAAACTTCCTATTTTTAGTGAATTTCCCATTTACCCAAACTAGAAGTGTCATCTTTATCATTTACTATCGTGAATGACTCTTCAAGTCCTCACGTTCCTTTCCTTGTGATGACTCTTACTCTCACACTTTTCCCTCCACTTCTTCCATCACTCCCCTCATCAGGAACCTGCCACAGTGAGACAATGCAGCAGTTTCTGCACACCATGCCTTATTTTTCTTCATTTATTCCTATCCATCTTCAACATTGTTGCCAAATTAATCCATCTTTAAAGCATCACATTTATTTTATAATTACTTTGATCAAGTATTAGTAATTACTGTCTACCGCTCACTCCAGAGGTTCTTGGAATTTGTGTCCCATGGAATGTGTTTTTTCCTCATTTGGCAGAAGTACTCTGTTGATAAAATTAAATAATGCCAGTCTTTTTTCAAATCACAGAAACGTTAAGTTGATAACTCAGACTTTCTTTGCAATTTTAGACTTTTCTCCTATTTGTATTATATAGTCTTCTACACTTGCCACTGTTTGACTGGTGGCAGGTCCTGACAGATGATCGAATAATGAAAAAATAATACACAATTAAAATTAATAGAAAAGCTCAGAAATCATGAACCATACTTATTTGGGCAGCTCAGGTTTTTCATCATTTTCATTGTAGCTACTTGTTTTATTAATAAGTATACGTGTGTAGTTTCCTACTAGAAAAATATGGTATAGTCATAGTATAACCATTTTGGGGACTGATAAAGTTCTTACACTTTATAGGGGAGTTAAATGCATCTACATTTTTAATTTCCATCACTTACATGACTTTCCATTTCCCTGTTGCTGGTGGGGAGGAAATTTCCCTCCTACCCTCTTGAGTTTATTTGGCTGGTCTAATAATTAAATTGACTCAAGACATATTAACAGGAGAAAAATTTAATTTGTATGTACCGAGGTCTCATAGAAGTAGGACCTAAGAGGTGGCCAAGGCAGGAAACTTTTATACTTTTTAGACAAAGAAATAATAAATCTGTGAAGAACTGACAAGACAAAGAAACTTAGGCTTGGGCGCTTAATTAGTGACGACTCTAAACAGAGTTTGGGTTTAGGGTAGTAATTTAGTAAAGAAGTAAAAAGGATAAAGAGTTGTTCATATAGCCTTTTGGGCTCTGAGTTTCCTATCTCTGGTGGTTTAAGGATGTCCCCCTTCCTCCTCGTACTAGAAGGGTAGCTTTCACATAGAGTTATTTCCTGTTTTTAGGGAGACAGAGGAGAAACTCAGAGTACCCTTCTTGCACGGGCTGTTTCTCAAGTAACTTCACTGCAAAATAATCAATATTCCATTGTGGCATATTTTGGGGTGGCTTTCCCTGAGCCCCAACACTTTCATCTGACAAATGTAAAAATCAATGACCCAATAATTAATTCTGGACACCTCAACTTGTAAAAAGAGCCTCTTTAAAGAGATGCCTAAAGACGTTTATAATTATCTCACTGTGGGAGGTTGAGGGAAAGGGGAAGCAGGTGTTAGCTCCTATCGGGAGAGAATTTTCCACAGAATTTTCCTTTAAGGATCTCCCTTTGGGAAATAAGAAATAGTAGAATCAAAACAGTATGGTATTGGCAAAAAAACAAACACATAGATCAATAGAACAGAATAGACAGCCCAGAAATAAACTCATGCATATATAGCCAATTAATTTATGAAAAGGCAGCAAAAAAATATACAATGGGGATATTTAATAGACGGTCTCTTTAATAGATGATGTTGGGAAAACTGGACAGAAATTGGAACACTATCTTACACCACACACAAAAATTATCTCAAGATGGATTAAAAACTTGAACGTAAGACCTGAGCCATAAAACTCCTAACATAACACATAGGTGGTAAGCCCCTTAATATCAGTCTTGGTGATGATTTTTTGGATTTGACACCAAAAGCAGAGGCAACAAAAGCAAAAATAAGCAAGTGGCATTACATCAAACTAGAAAGCTACTGTACAGCAAAAGAAACCATCAACAAAATTAAAAGACTTACTAAATAGAAAAATACATTAAAAGTATATCTGATAAGGGATTAATATCCAAAATACATAAGAACTCATTCAACTCAATAGCAGAAAAACAAACACTTCTACTTAAAAAATGGGCAGAGAGCCTGAATAGACATTTTTCCAACAAAGGTATACAGATGGCCAACAGGTACATGAAAAGATGCTCAATATTACTCATCATCAGAGAAATGCAGATCAAAACCATAATGAGATATCACCTCACACCTGTTAGAATGACTAGTATCAAAAAGACAAGAAATACTAAGTGTTGGCAAGAATGTGGAGAAAAGGAAACTTTTGTGCACTGTTGGCAAGAATGTAAACTGGTGCAGCCACTATGGAAAACAGAATTTATGTTCATCAAAAAATTAAAAATAGAACTACCATATGATCCAGCAATTCCACTTCTGGGTATTTATTTGAAGAAAAACAAAAACAGTAACTGGAAAGGATATATGCACCCTCATGTTCATTACAACATTATTTATAATAGCCCAGATATGGAAACAATACATGTCTGTGGATGAATGAATAGATAAAGTAGATGTGGAATACATATATAATGGAATATTATTCAGCCATAAAAAAGAATGAAATCTTGCCATTTGCCGCAACATGGATGGACCTTGAGGGTATTGTGTTAAATAAGTCAGACAGAGAAAGACAAATATCATGTGATCTCGCTTGTACATTAAATCTTGAAAGAAAAGAAAAGCAAACTCACACATACAGAGAAGAACAGATTGGTGGTTGCCAGAGGTGGGGCTGGGGTGGGCAAAATGGGTGAAGGTAGCCAAAAGGAACAAACTTACAGTTACAAAATAAATGTCATGGGGATACAATGTATAGCATGGCAACTACAGTTAATAATACTGTACTGCATATTTGAAAGTTGCTAAGAGATTAATCTTAAAAGTCTTCATTACAGGAAAAAAATTCTGTAACTATGCATGGTAACAGATGTTAACTAGACTTATTGTGGTGATCATTCTGCAATATATACAAATCACTGTATTATATATCTGAAATGAATATGTTGTGTGTCAATTATACCTCAATAAAAACAAATACAGGGCTTCCCTGGTGGCGCAGTGGTTGAGAGTCCGCCTGCCGATGCAGGGGACACGGGTTCGTGCCCCGGTCCGGGAAGATCCCACATGCGGCGGAGCAGCTGGGCCCCTGAGCCATGGCCGCTGAGCCTGCGCGTCCGGAGCCTGTGCTCCGCAACGGGAGAGGCCACAACAGTGAGAGGCCCGCGTACCGCAAATAAATAAATAAATACAAATAAAAATAAAAGGCATTAGGTACAAAAAATTGCTAATTATCTCCCAGGATCTGTTCAAAGTTTCTTACCCTTAATAGAACCACCTGAATTTTAGCAGGGTACAAGTCTGTCCAAATAGATACTATGTTTCCTAGCTTCCCTTGCAATTAGGAGTGGTCACATGATACCATTTCGGTCTGTTGAATATAACTGGAAATGATGCTTACAACTTCTAGGCTGTGTTTAAAAGGATAATTTCTTATCCTTTCCTTTTTCACCTTTCTTGCTGATATAGAAATGATAACACATGTAGCAGCCAATTTGGACCCAGAACCACATTTCATACTGAGTCTTTCAATAACTTTGTGGCAAAGAAATATCCTACCAGCTCAGGACAACTCCCCTTTGGACTATTAAGTGGGAGAGGAACAAAATTCTGTTGTATTAAAATTATTGTAACTTTCTATCTTCTTGGTACAGAAACTTAACTTAGACCCCCACCCCCACAAAGTCGCAGACTTTATGTTCAGGGTTATATACTGAATATGATTTTCTAAAAGATGTACAAAGAATTAGAAGAGATTTTGCACTGGTTAGCAAGATCCTGGGAGAAGTCTGTACTGATTTAGTGAATTTGTATTGCAAATAAGATAAAGCAGTTTAGACAATAGTTATCACATCCCACGTGTCATTCATCTGCTGATCACGGGGTAAATTAGGTAACTGCTGACCCCATTCTCCCGATGTCACAGCCTGAAAGGAGGTGGGCTAGTCTCAATTCAACTCTGGATGGGTGCACAGGAGAAGATGCGATGCCCACTAAGGATGGAGTAACCTTGGTCACTGCTTCGGATGGCCTTCCAGTCACATTGTTTACATGAAGACCTCAATCAATCTACTTCAACTTTCTCCCTGAATAAAGATCTTTGTGAAAGGGTCCAAAACATTTACATCATGGTCCAGGGGGAGCCATAAACACAGCATCCACCTTCAACCACATATATCTGGAAAAATCTGGATTATCTATTTAATGAGATTTTCCTACTCTGCAACGGTGGGAGAATGGTGGGTAAATTAGTGGTAGCCCCTTATTTTTCCTTTCCCCTTATTTGTGAATGATGTAAAAAATGCACAATTCAGTTAAAATATGTGAGTGTGTAGGAAAGGTTTGTATGATTCAGCTCATAGAACATTTTGTAACGCCTTCCAAGGCCCATACTTGCCTCCATATGCAAGCTTTCACTGTTCCCAGCAAAGGTGCTCCACTCCAGGTAGGTCAGTCTTCTCCTTGTTCTTCAGACAAATGATAACACAGAGCACTTGATCATGCTGCTTTCCACACCATGGAGTCTCTCCCAGCCCTACCTTCCACCCTTCTGCCTCTCTTAGTCCCATACATCTTTCAAGAAACAGCTATTTCTTCCCCATGAAAAACTTCCTGGATTATTCCAGTCTACATACATCTCAGTATTCCACAAAACCCTACTGTACCTAGGACTATTTCCTTATTGTATAATACAGCATTATGCCATATTAATTGATTCATTCATATTTCCTGGGTGCCTGCCATTTTCAAATCATTCTCCTAAGCTCTCGGTTTATATTGTACTCTGGTAGATAAATACACAAATAAGTACAACATAAAATAGAAAGGGAACATACATAAAAGTGCCATAAAGTGGCCATTTGGAAAAAAAAAAAAAAAGATAATCCATTTTGACTAGAAGGATCAGGGAAGACTTAGTGGAGGCAGCTTTTGCATTGGGACTTCAAGAATTTGTATTTCTGGGGCTTCCCTGGTGGCGCAGTGGTTGAGAGTCCGCCTGCCGATGCAGGGGACACGGGTTCATGCCCCGGTCCGGGAAGATCCCACATGCCGCAGAGCGGCTGGGCCCATGAGCCATGGCCGCTGAGCCTGCATGTCTGGAGCTTGTGCTCTGCAACGGGAGAGGCCACAACAGCGAGAGGCCTGCGTACCACAAAAAAAAAAAAAAAAAAATTATTTCTGGAAGTAAAGAATAGGGAATTCTAAACACGGGAAACTGTTTGTAGAGAGGTATCTCACTGGTGGTACTCTACTGCAAAGCGGCCTCAGGAGGTACCAGGAAAAACTGCTGCCTGCTAATTACTGAGGGTCACCATGTGCAATGGAAGCTAGCTGCTAGGAGACCTGCCTGGGCTGCAGGAGCTGGGCACTAGAGAAAACATGTGTGCTGAAGGCTGCTGATGAAACAAACACACTGGAACCAGAAGGAGAAACCCCTTCTTCCTGAAGTATTTTTCCAATTCCTTCTACTGACAAAGCTTAACATCATGTCAGTTGACACAGAAGAAAAAATATTTACAGGGCTCATCTTTATTATTTCAGAGCAGGGAATGAAGGACAGACTTGGTGCTGTGAGGCAATAAGTTGAGAATTGGCATAGTTAACTCCTTTGGCTGCACAGTTTCTACATGCACCTTTCTATACACATTTGAACTTCCGTACAGCAAGAAAACAACAAGATAGCTAGACAGAGAAACAGGAAGAGAGAGAAGTCAGCAACATGGCTGAATAAGACACACCCTCATGAATAAGACAACCCTCACCATTCCCCTCCCCCCCAACAAAAACTTGGCATCCATCCACAGACAAAACTGCCTTTGTGGGAGCTGTGGGATCTAGCACCATACACAAAGGACCCAGAAAGACCATAGTCGTGCCTATGAACCCTGCAAGTGTTTGTGAACCAGTCCCAGCCCTTCATGGCTGTAGTCTAGGGGTCCCTGAAAAACACCATCATAGACAACCACCTATGGAAGAGAAAGCCTTTGTGGAAATCAAGTTTCCAGTGGAGATGTACCAGCACAACACTGGAGCAAAACATATGTTTGGATAAAATGGAGAGGGTAAGAGGAACAGTTTGACTTTCCCCACACCACACCCCCTACCAAGGAGGCACAGCTCAGGGATAAGAAAGGTCTCCTCAGCCCGTCATTTTTCTCATAGGAGAAACTGAGAGCAGGTGAATGAGCACCCAGCTTCTCCAGCTGTGTGAGGCACCGCAAAAGAAGCATACTTCTCCCACTGTACTCAGATTACTGAATCATGAGCTACATGACTGGATGATGGAGAAAACCTGAGAGAGTGGTAGATAGAACTCTCAGAGGGCATTAAAGGGATGCAGACCCTACTAACTGTATCACAAACTCTGTCAAGAAGCTCACCCACATGCCACTGGGGTTGCATTGCCCATGTATCCTGACAAATGACCCATGTCACCCCAACACACCCCCACCCAGCCCTCGTGTATGTTCCTGAAAGCAGCAGTGAGAGTGAACTTTGACAGACAGCTAATAAGCACACACAGAAAGCCAGCCAGAATCTGTGGGCCAGGGAAGGACAACAAACTTGAATTTTAGCACCACTCTTGGTAAAGTAACAGGGAGGCTGTCAGCAACCAACCAGGTGCATTGCAGAACTGAGAGAAAACATGTAAGCTTAAGAATTCTACCACAAGAGGGAGCAAAAGCACGGAGCAGGTGTATTCATAGAAGGTCTCAGAATTCCTAGCTGGGCTGATGGAAGGTATTTCTCTCCTGAAGGTACTTAGTGAAGACTGGTGAAGGTGACTTCAAATGCAAAGACAGCAATGCAAAATTCCAAGGAATATGAAAATCCAAGAAAACATGACACCACCAAAGTATCACAATAATCCTCCAGTAACCAATACCAAAGACATGGAGGTCTGTGTTTCTTTCCTGATAAAGAATTCAAAATGACTGTTTTAAGGAAGTTCAATGACCTACAAGAAAGCACAGAATCATGAGCTGCATGACTGGGTGGTGGAAAAACAGGAAAAACAAAATCGGGAAAATGATACATGGACAAAATGAAAATTTTAACAAAGAGAAACCATAAATCATAAAAGGGAAGCAAACAAAAATTCTGGACTGAAGAATAATACTATGAATAAAATATGAAGTGAAAAGCACAATATAGAACATCAACAGTAACATGGATAATGCAGAAGAAAGAATCAGTGAGTTAGAGGACAGAAACTTTGAAATTATCCAGTCAGAGGACAACAAAGCAAAAAGAATGATAAGGAGTGAAGAAAGACTACATGATCTATGGGATACTATCAAAAGATTTCCAGAAGGCAGAAAGCTTATTGAAGAAATGATGGTGGAGAACTTCCCAAATCTGGGAGAGATTTAGATTTTCAAGTTCACAAAGTTTGTAGGTCAGCCAACAAACTCAAAGAGATTCTCTCTAAGGCACATAAAAATAAAACTGTTAGGGGGCTTCCCTAGTGGCGGAGTGGTTGAGAGTCCGCCTGCCGATGCAGGGGACACGGGTTTGTGCCCCAGTCCGGGAGGATCACACATGCCACGGAGCGGCTGGGCCCGTGAGCCATGGCCACTGAGCCTGCGGGTCCGGAGCCTGTGCTCCGCAACGGGAGAGAACACAACAGTGAGAGGCCCGTGTACCGCTAAATAAATAAATAAATAAAACTGTTAAAAATCAAGGTCTGACGATCTTAATTTTTAGTGTGCTTTTTTTCCGTGGGTAGTGGTCAACCGATTTTAGCGGTGTGGTATACCTGCTGAAAAATAATGCTGGCGTGTAGGATTTGTGGTGTTGTTCATGTTGGTAATAAAGGAATTTCAAAAAAAAATAAAAAGCAAAGACAAAAAGAGAATCTTAGAAGCAGCCACAAGAGAAACAAAGCTTGTAAGTCACAAGGGAACCCCAATAAGGCTATCAGGATAGGGTTTCTCAGCAGAGATGTTATGGACCAGGAGAGAGTGGATTGATATATTCAAAGTTCTGGAGAAAAAATACCAGCCAAGAATACTCTATCCAGCAAAGCCATCCTTCAGAAATAAAGGAAAAATAAAAACTTTCCTAAACAAACAAAAGCTGATGGGGTTCATTACCGTTAGAGCTGGCTTACAAGAAATGTTCAAAGAAGTTTTTCAAGCTGAAATGAAAGGACAACGATTAGTAACAAAAGCATGTTGAAACATAAAACACCGTGGTAAAAGTAAGTATATAGTCGAATTCAGAATATTCTAACTCTGTAATATGGTGGTGTGGTAACCACTTAACTCCAGTATAAAATGTTAAAGGACACATGAATATTAAAAATAACTATAGCCACAATAATTGTTTAATAAATATACAATATAGAAAGAGGTAAGCTGTGACATCAAAAATATAAAAGGAGGGGCTTCCCTGGTGGCGCAGTGGTTGAGAGTCCACCTGCCGATGCAGGGGAGGCGGGTTCGTGCCCCGGTCCGGGAGGATCCCACATGCCGCGGAGCAGCTGGGCCCGTGAGCCATGGCCGCTGAGCCTGCGCGTCCGGAGCCTGTACTCCGAAACGGGAGAGGGCGCAACAGTGAGAGGCCCACGTACCGAAAAAAAATATATATATATATATATATATATATATATATATATATAAAAGGAGGAATAAAAGGGTAGAGTTTCTGTGTGAGATCAGAGTTGAGCTGTTATCAGTGTAAAATAGACTGTTATATCTATAAGATATTTTATGTAAGCTTCATGGCAACCACAAGGCGAAAACCTACAGTAGATTCACAGAAGATAAAGGGAAGGAATCAAAGCCTACCACTATGGAAAATCATCAATTCACAAAGGAAAGTAGCAAAAAAGAGAGAAAGGATCAAGGGAACTACAAAACAGCCATAAAACATTAATAAGATGGCATGAGTAAGTCCTTACCCATCAGTAATTAACATAACAATAAATGGATTTAATTCTCCAAACAAAAGACACAGAGTGGCTGAATGGATTTTTAAAAAGACCCAATAATAAGTTGCCTACAAAAGACTCATTTCAGCTTTAATGACACATAGAAGCTCAAAGTGAAGGGATGGAAAAAGATACTTCATGCAAGTGGAAATGAAAATAGAGCAGAGGTAACTACAATTATATCAGAAAAAATATACTTAAAGCCAAAAACTGTAACAGGAGACAAAAAATGTCATTATATAATGATAAAGGGGTCAAATAATCAAGAGAATCTAACGATCATAAATATATATGCATCCAACATCAGAACACCTAAATTTATTAAGGAGGTACTAGCAAATTTGAAGAGAGAAATAGACAACAGTATAATAATAGTGTGGGATTCATACTCCACTTTCAACAATGGATGGATCATTGAGACAGAAAATCAATAATGAAATATTTGACTTGAACCTAACAGACATATACACAACATTCCATGCAACAGCAGCACATAGGATTAAATTTAATCAAGAAAGTGAAAAACTGTGTATTAAAAACTGTAAGACATTGATGAAAGAAATTAAAGAAGATACAAACAAATTGGAAAAGATTCTGCGTTCATGAATCAGAATTAATATTGTTAAAATGTCTATACTACAGAGAATCATCTATAGATTTGATATAATCTCTATCAAAATTCCAATGACATTTTTCCACAAAAGTAGAAAAAGCAGTCATAAAATTTGTATGGACCACAAAAGACTCTACATAGCCAAAGAAATAATGAGAAAGAAAAACAAAGCCAGAGACATCACACCTTCTGATTTCAAACTCTATTACAAGGCTATAGTAATCAAAACAGAATGCTACTAGCATATAAACAGACACATAGACCAGTACAACAGAAACATGGGCCCAGAAATAAACCCACACATATATGGTAAATTAACTTATGACAAAGGAGTCAAGAACACACAGTAGGGAAAGGATAGTATCTTCAATAAATGGTGCTGAGAAAACTGGATAATCACATGCAAAAGAATGAAATCAGACCCCTATCTTACACTACCCACAACAATTAACTCAAAATTGACTAAAGACTTAGACCTAATACCTGAAACCATAAAACTCCTAGAAGAAAACATAGGGGAAAACTTCCTTGATACTGGTCTTGGCAATACTACTTTTTTGCATATAACACCCAAAGCATAAGTAACACAAGCAAAACTAACAAGCTTCTGCACAGGCAAAGAAACAATTAACACAATGAAAAGGCAACCTACTAAATGGGAGAAAATATTTGCAAATTATATACCTGATAAGAGACTAATATCAAAAACTATAAGGAGCCCATACAACTCAATAATAACAAAACCCAGATAATTCAATTAAAAGTGAGCAGAGAAACTAAATAACCATTTTTCTAAAGAAGACATACAAATGACCAACTAGTACATGAAAAAGTGCTCAGTAGCACTAATCATCAGGGAAATGCAAAACAGAACCACGCCAGCTATAATCTCACACCTGTTAGAATGGCAATTGTCAAAGGACAAGGGATATCAAGTGCTAGAAAGGATGTGGAGAAAAGGGAACACTTGTGCCCTGTTGGTGAGAATGTAACTTGGTGCAGCCACTGTGGAGTATGGAGGTTCTTCAAAAAATTAAAAATAGAACTACCATATGGAACTACCACACGATCCAGTAATGTCACTTCCGGGTATATATCCAAAGGAAATGAGAGCAAGATATGGAGGAGATATCTGCACTCCCATGCTTAATGCAGCATTATTCTTTATTTGCTAAGATATAGAAACAATCTAACAATCTAAGTGGCTGACCACAGATGAATGAATAAAGAAGATGTGATGTATATATGTGTGTGTATGTGTGTGTGTGTGTGTGTGTATTATCTATGTACTATATAATATATATACATATATAATATATATGAGATTATATATGCAGAATAACCTTCTTCCTCATAACAAAATATTATTCGGCCATGAGAAAGAAGGAAATCCTGCCATTTGTGACAATGTGGATGAACATTTAGGGCATTATGCTAAGTGAAATAAGTCAGAAAAAGATAAATACTGTATCATCTCACTTTTACATGGAATCTAAAAGAGCCAAACTCATAGAACAGAGAGTAGAATGGTGGTTTCCAGGGGCTGAAGGGTGGGGTACATGGGGAAATGTTGGTCAAAGAATACAAACTTTGATATAAGATGAGTACGTCTGGGGGTCTAATGTGATTATAGTTAACATGACTGTATTATTTACTTGAAATTTGCTGAGAGAGTAGATCTTCAATGTTCTCCCCACAGAAGAAGAGACTCACAGACAATTATCATTTCTGAGACTCACAGACAGAGAACAGACTTGCGGTTGCTAGGGGAGGGGGTAGGGGAGGGAAGGACTGGGGTTTGGGATTAGCAGATGCAAACTATGATACAGAGAATGGATAAACAACAAGGTCCTACTGTATAGCACAGGGAACTAGATTCCATACCCTGGGATAAACTATAATGGAAAAGAATATGAAAAAGAATATATATGTAAAATAATAAAATTAAATTAAAAATTCTGCTTCTCACAGAGGCCAGGAAGACAATATCTTATTTAATCCCTAAAACAGTTCTGTGAGGTTATTATCATCATATTTTTACAGCTGAGAAAACTGAGTCTCTCAGAGGGCACATAGGTTGTCCCGGTCACTCAGCTGGCCAGTGGCTATACTTGTAATGGAAGCCAAGGGAGTTTGCTCCCCAAGTCTGTCCTTGCCTCTTCATCAGTGGTTCTCAAAGTGTGGTCCCTGGACCAGTGGCATTTGTATCATCTGGGAAATGGTTAGGAAAGTAAATTCTCGGGCTCCACCCCAGACTTACAAATCAGAAAGTCTGGAGAAGGGACCTAGGGGTCTAACAATTCGTCCAGGGAATTCTGATGAAATTTAAGTTTGAAAACCATTGCTCTCCTCAGAGCAGTGGGTGAGGGCAGCAGGGAGGAGCAGGGAACAGCCCAGGCAGGACAGTGTGTCGCCAACAAGGAGAGGGTGGGCTCAGCTGAGACACTTCCCTGCAGCGCCGTGGCAAACAGCCAGAAAGCATCACAGTGAAGGGGCTAAATGTTCCAGAGAGGCATGTGATGGTGGGGCATTAAAATAAGGCAGCAGCAAATGCAGGCTTCTTTAATGCTCCCCTGATGAGCCCCACAGGGGCTAATAGGAGGAAAAGAAGGGGAGAAAGGCAATGAATAAAAACAGAAAGAGGATTAAAGCAATGCAGGGAAAGAAAAGGTAGATTCAAGAAGGTGTTGTGTAGGCTTTGGTAGAAAAATATTAACAGGTGACATGGATGCCTCTTGTAGATTGAATGCCCCTGCCGTGCCTGGAAGAGTTCTGGGTTCTTTAACTTTCTACTTTAAACAAACTGCTTGTGAGTAGATAGATATGGCCCCATGGATATTTTATCACTGATTCTCTCAACTGGAGGGGGTGGTGTCAGAATTAGCCTGGCTCCTTTATCAAAAGACTTACATCCAGATGTCACCTCAGAATGACTGAATCAGAATCCTGGCATTTTAGGGACCGGTAGGTGAAAGGTTAGCTGTTTACCTTATCAGAGCTTTCTGAGTAACTCTGATACATCTTTCACTACTCCCCACAAAAACACATATCAACACAGACACATGCGTAACTACTATTTGATTTTAAAAACTAAACAAAACACAACGCAAGTAGACCTGTCACCCTTCAAATGATACTTCTGCGGAATCTCAGAAATGTGGGCTCCCGCTACCACCCAGTGCTGAGCGCCTCCAGAACTGGCTCTCTGTGGCAGGCGCAGGTCTCTATCTTCCCACCTGGGTCAGGAGGTGCTGCCTGGTGCTCTGTGGCCACCCTGGCTCCTTCATACCATTGTTCTGGAACTCAGAGGTTTTCTGTTTTTTTGTTTTTCTTAATTAGAATTGGCTGGGTCAAACTTAGGAAAAAGTTTTCATTTTTGTAGGGCTTCTAGGCCCTCTGCCCTGGGTTTCCAAGCTGGTGTGTGTGTGTGTGTGTGTGTGTGTGTGTGAAGTACATCTCTCAGAGAGCTCCTCCCCTCTCCACCCATTCACTGTCACAGTGATGGTGACATTTGTGCTCTCTGAGGTTGTGTTATATACAAAGGGTAAAAAACCTCCAGGTGAGGTAGGGGGGCAGGTGTAGGAACCAAAGAGGCCACGGGTGTTTAGAATGGGATTAAGGACCAGCTCTTCCGTTACCAAGACAAGAGCAAGGCCTCCAAAACAGTTCTGGTTTCTCCTTCCCTCTCTCTGTCTCTGTCTCTGTCTCTGTCTCTGTCTCTGTCTCTCTCTCTCTCTCTCTCTCTCTCTCTCACTTCTGTGCTAATGGGTAAAATCAGGATGATACAGAAAATTACTAAAAGGCAGCTCCTGAGTGTACACGACTATGTGACAGGAACTATGCCAAGCACTTTGTGTGCCTTCTTTCATTAAAACTTTTCTTTGACAACCACCTGAGTTAGAGGCTATTATTATCCCATTGTACAGAGGAGAAAACTGAAGCTATGTACATTGGTTGCCCAAAGCCAAGTTGTAAAGCTGAAATTTGAACCCAGCTTGGACCTAAAGAGAGCACAGCTGCTTTGGACTAGGATGATACAATGACAGAGTTCATAATTTTCAGAGGATTTTCTAATGCATGTCTTTTTGGGTTTTGTAGCAGAAAGAATAGGTTTTACTCCTATTGATGAAAGGAAGATGACGGGAAGAAGGAAAAGAAGCCACTACTTACTTAGCCTGGTGTCAGAGACTTTCATTTATGTCTAGTCACTTAATTAATGCAGTGATCCTCTAACTTGGGTAGTATTATCTCTATTTTTACAAAAGATGATATAGAATCTCAGGGGAGGCAGACTTAGGCTGTTTTCAGGACATACCTGTGCCTGAGTTGACACTGAAACCCTGATCTGTTTCATGCCAATACCCCACAGCAGTTCAGTTTTGTGATTTTTATGTAAGAACCTGACATTGGTCATTTATGGCTTTGATGTGACATCTCCTGTGGTCTCAGGGGATCCCAGCTGCTTCTATGGGATTCTATATGACATTAAGTCCAAGGCCAGGGGAACTGAAATATACACCCTAGTCAAAGTGAATGAAGTACTATATTTTATTCTTGTTTTAAAGTGTAAGGAATCAGCCATATATCCACCTGAAATACTACCTTCGACCTCAGTAGAGGGCCAGAGGATGGCTTAGGAGTCAGATTTTATTAATAGCTCTTTTCTATAAAGATAGGAAGGAAAGCCAAATCTGAGCATTCAGCCTCATTTGATGCTTTTTTCATCTCCAATGATTTTAAATTAAAAAGTGTCAAATTCCTTAATTTATAATGATATGACAGTGAGCATGTACATGCACACACACACACACACCCTACACACAGGGACCTAAAAAGCAAGGTCAGCCTCAATGCAAATCCACAGCGGCTTCCGAGACCCAGCGTGACAGATGTTACGGGTGATTCATAGCCATGAATCACTTAGCTCTTTGAGGAATGGCATGACGCAGCCCACATGGCAGAACGCATTTGTTCTTTTTGGTAAATCCCTAAAATTCTGAGCAGCTGTTTGTTCCTTACATGTTCCATCTTGATAATGGGGGAAGAAAGGGTGGCTGGTGTGTATTTTGGCTGTGGTTGAATAGTACAATGGAGTTTCCTTCATGATAAAGGGTGGTCCTATTAGCCCTCAGCCCATGCTGAGAACTTGACTTGCTTTGTTGGGTTCAGTGCTTGTTCCTCCTCAGTGCCTGTCTTTCCCTGGGCAACATCAATGTCCGTGCACGTAACCCATCCAAGACTGGCCTTCACAGTGATTTAACTCCTTAGCTCCAAAGTTCTTCCACTCTGCTTAAGCCAGATGAGCAAACCCATGGCCACACTCTAACAGTTGTCATGATCCAGAATGGCTTCCCTTCTGAAGGCTTGAAGTCTCTGATGATATTCTGTCCATACAGCTCTTGTATTCCCTTATTCCCTACAATTATTTTTGATTGTGTTGAGATGTCCCCCTTCTCACAGTCTACCAGCCCTTTTCTGGTTTCTCCCTCCATGTTAGATGCTATGCCCTATCATTCCACAAAAACTGCTCTTGTCAAGGCATCTATGACCCCCATGTAACCAAGTCAGTTCTCAGTCACGACCTTACTGGAACTTTTACCATTTGTCACCATGATCACTCTTTTTTGGAAATATTTTCTGTATCTCACTTTTAAGACACCACACTTTCTTGATTTTAGTCCTAGTATCAATTATTCTCAGTCTTCAGTCTCCTTTGCTGGATTTTCTTCTCCTGACCTCTTAATATTGGAGTGTTCTAGAGCTCAGAGCTGGTCCTTCTTGTCATTATCTATACCCACTCCCTAGGTAACGGCATCTAATCTGATGGCTTTAGATGCAAACTATTATGTATAGAATGGATAAACAATAAGGTCCTACTGTATAGCACAGGGAACTATATTCAATATCTTGTGATAAACCATAATGGAAAAGAATATGAAAAAGAATATATATATATATATATATATATATATATATATATATCTGACTCACTTTGCTGTACACCAGAAATTGATACAATGTTGTAAAACAACTATACTTGAATAAAATAAATTTTAACAAAATAATCTCATGGCTTTAGTAATCATCCACATTCTGAGAAACCCTCATGCATAGCTCTAGCCTGGATCTCAGTACTGAACTCCAGGCTGTTAACACACAACTACTTATTCCACATTTCCAATTGGGTGTCTAATAAACACCTCTAACCTAATACATCCATAATCTAACTCTTGATTCCTTTCCACCTCCACCCGCCAATCTTTCTCAGCACAATTAAATAGCAATTTATCCTTCCGGTTGCTGCACAGGTCAGAAAATTGTCATCATCTTGACTCTTCTCTTTCTCTCATACCCCCATCCTATATGTCATCAGGAATCTTATCTTTCAAACTATATCCCAGATTCAACCACTTTTCACCAAATCTCCCACTAACAATAAATTTGTTGGTCAAAGCCAACAAATTTCTCATCTAGATTATTGCAGGAATCTTGTAACTGACCACTCTGTTGCTATCATTGTCCCTTACAGCATGCAAGCAACTTGTTGAGTGTTTCTTTTAAAATGCAAATCAGTTCATGTCACTTTTTTTACTTAAAAGTCTCCAATAGATAGACCTGAACACTGAATATTAAAACTAAAACTACATTGCCTCTAGAATAAAATATAGGAAAATATCTTTATGACGTTGGTACAGGCAAAAATTATTTAGAGAGAACACCAAAGGCACTAACCAACAAAGAGAAAATAATTATAAATAGTATTTTATCAAAATTAAAAACTTCTGCTCATCAAAACACTTAAAAAATAGGCAAGCTACAGATTTAGAAAATATATTCATAACACATGTATCTGACAAAGGATGTGAATTCAAAATATATAAAGAATTCTTACAGCTCAGTAACAAAAAGACAAAGAATCCAATTAAAAGACTTGAACAGACACTCACAAAAGGAAAAATATAAATGATTCATAAGTACATGGGCACTAAGCTACATCTTCAACAATCACGGAAATTCAAATATTTCCCACAGTAGGTGGGTTGCCTCTTCATTCTTTCAACAGGTTCTTAAACAGAGAAAAAGTTTTGAATTTTGATGAAGTTATGTTTATTTACTTATTTACTTAATTATTTACTTTCCTACTTATTTATTTTGGTCAGTACTTTTTGTGTCCACTATGATAAGAAAGAACCCACTTGTAGACTTTTTGCTTCTCGTCCTGACAACCTTGCATTCTGCTGGCTTGGAGGTCTCAGCGCTCAGAGAAGAAATGCTTCCACCAGGGGGTAAAACAGGAGCTCCACTGAACTGAAGATGAGGCTGTCACCTGGCTGTTTGGATCTCTTTATGCCACTGAACCAACAGACAGAGAGAGGGGTTACTTTATGGGCTGGAGTGAATGATCCTGATTCCAAGAGGGAAACTGGGTTACTGCTCACAGTGGGGACAAGAAGGTTTAGGTCTGGAACCCAGGGGCTTCCCTTGGGCACCTCTTAGTACTATTTCCAATAGTAAAGTTTAATGGAAAGCTATAGTATCTTTAAAAACAAAGAAAAGCAGGGTGGAGGGACAGGACAATTGAAGACTCAGACTTTTGAGAATGAAGATTTGGGTCCTTCTTGCAGGTAAATCATCCTAAACGGCTGAAGTTCTGGCTGGCTGAAGGAAGGGGAAGTATGGAAAGGATTGTGGAAGAAGAAAGTCATAGATATCAATCAATTATGGATGGTATTGTGACCAATTATAGAAATGAGGACTGTGGTAACTTTACGTATTTCTCTTGTTGTACATATATTTATATAAGCTAATCATTTTCTTTTCATTTTTGTTTTATATACAAGTTGTTAGAAGTTAATTTTATAATTTTAACTTTAGGTAGAGACTATGACAGAATTTGAGAAATTTTTAATGTAGCCAGTGACAGATACAATGACAATTAGAATTATGCATCTCCTCCTTGTGGGGAGAAGTTGGGAACTTTATTTGTTAGGATAGCTGCATCTTATTTGATGAAATATGTAGTTTTTCTCCCAGCTTTATTGAGATATAATCGACATATAGCATTGTGTAAGTTTAAGATTACAGTGTATTGATTTGATACACTTGTATATTGTGAAATGATTACCAGTATGGGGTTAGTTAACACCCCCAACACTTCACATAATTATCATTTCTGTGAGTCTCTTTCTGTTTTGTAAATAACTTCATTTGTGTCATATTTTAGATTCCACATATAAACGATATCATATGGTATTTGTCTTTCTCTTTCTGGCTTACTTCACTTTGTATGATAAACTCTAGGTCCATTCATGTTGCTACAAATGGCATTATCTCATTCTTTTTATGGCTAAATAGTATCCGTTGTGTATACGTACCATATCTTCTTTATCCCTTCATCTGTCAATGGACATTTAGGTTGAGAAACAGAATCTGTTAAACGGGATCAGAAGACTGAGCTCTCCTTGTCAGCCATTACTAGCCATGCAGGGAATACTGGCCACCAGTGCCATTGTCATATGGCAATCATGGATGAGTGGGCCTAACTCGCGTTGGTAACCATTTAAATGCACAAAGTGGCAGGATTAGCTCACTTCCCCCTGACACTTAGGCTCTCTAGAATGTGCAGCCTAAATAGAGAAGGAAAGAAAGTCACTTTCACTTTCCTGGTCCTCATTCCCTTCCCTCCCTTACTGATGCCACTCAATCTGGAATCCAGTGGCTAATTCCAAGGGGCACATTTTGTCCTTAGAAGGAATGTACAGGGTTTGCATTCCTGTGCTCAGAAGAGAGTGTGGTCTAATGGGTAAGAAGTGGGAGTGGCAGGGAGCTGGGTTCTATTTAAAGCCTCCGCACTAACTCACTGAGGCATCCTAAGGAAATGGCTTCATTTCTCTAGGTCTTGGGTTTGCTCTCATTAAAGGCTGGAGAGCTAGCCCCTCAGCAGGGTATGTCTGCAGACAGAGAAGTTAGTGTGAGAAGCACTTGGAGGTGGGGAGTTATGTGGTCACAGCAAATATGGAATCTGGAGAGGGACATTCTTTCTCCACCTTCTCCTAAGCATTACAAAACGCCTACATCCAGTCAGTCAGGAATGTCAAGACTCCATCTCAGTCCAACAGAAGCTCTGCCTTTGGGAAACAGTGGAGATGATGAGAATTTTGCAAGCCCTCCTGCTGGGTCAGCATTCACCCTCCTCCCTGAGGTTTGGGGGAGGAAGAATGGGAGAGCAGGAGAGCCCTGGCCCAGGTGACTGAATGTAAGGTGACTGGGCCTGGCTCGGTCTGTCTCCCTCTTGGACTTGGGGCCGGAGCCTGCCCAACTGCAAGCTTAAAACTCTAATGATCTCCGACACCCTTTTCCGCTCTTTGACATCCCAAGGTTCTATAACTCTGAGCCATGAAGTCCTTTCCAATGTGGCCAAAAATACGAGAAATAAATAGAGAATAACTTGGTTCCCACTAAGAGGCACATGGCCTGCACTCAATCCTTTCTGCCTTCCCCTGGAGAGGTTCCCTGCATTGTCCTTTCACTAGTTCATCCAGTTTTTTTGAGTCCTTACTTGCCTTGATCTAGAGATTGAGTTAGACCTAGAAATTGGGGAAAGACAAGGTTCTGCCTTCAAAGCTCTTACCTTTAGCAAGAGCATCCAGTCCTGACAAATGGCCACACAAGAGCACAGTGTACCCTTCTGAGAGTTTGGAAAGATCTTTGAAGAACGGTAGGGAAAAAAAAGGAAACTATGGCTAATAAGGCAACAGAAAAGAAAAATGGCAGCAGGGGGCTGGGGTGGGGAGGTTTATTGATTCATCTTGACAGGTACCAAGTGGGTTGCTTCACATACATCTGTTTATCCTTTATCAAATTTATGAGGTAGATTTTTTTTCACAAGTTAAAGTTAAGCAAAGTTCAGCATAACAAATTTCCTTCCTCTGTTCCCAGAGCTAGTCCATGGGAGGACCAGGGTTCAAGTCGATGTGGTCTGGACTCTAAAGGACCCTCTCCCAACGACAGGACATCTGATCTGGCCTCATAACTGAATCACTTTGCTGTACAGCAGAAATTAACACAACATTGTAAATCAACTATACTTCAATTTAAAAAACTGATTAATTAATTAATTTTTTAAAATTTTAAAAAACAGGGAATTCCCTGGCAGTCCACTGGTTAGAACTCCATGTTTTCACTCCAAGGGCACAGGTTCAATCCCTGGTCAGGGAATGAAGATCTCACAAGTCGTGTGGCGTGGCCAATAAATAAATGTTTTTTAATATATTTTAAAAATTAAAAAAAAATGTGTTTAAATAACAAAAAATTTTCTAATAAAATAAAATAAAAAATAAGCAATCATTAAAATTTCCTCCAGCAGAGAATGGGTGGTTTCCCAGGTCTATAGAGGGAGCTAAATCAACAAAGTCACAGAGGTCAGCTTGGATTAGTGGCCAGGATTTAAGGACAGATGCAGGCAGTGTCAGAAGATGAGGTGAGATGGTGTTGGGGGAGGGGCCACAACCAAAGATCATGTGTATCCCTCCAGGCCATGAGGAGTCATGGAAATGAGAACAACTCCATCCTATTTTTGCTCTGTAAAGCTTCTGCTTTGACCGTGAAGGGAGGGTTGGAAAAGCGATTTTTCAGGCACGGATGAAATAATATTAAGGAGGGGAGCAGTAAGGAGATGATGGTAGCACAGAAGAGAGATGGTGAAAACTTGGGCCAAGACCTTGCTCTGCTGTCTGTAACATTCCAGGGACTAGAGGACCCCAGGAAAGCCCACATGTTCTTAGAATTCTAAGCACTGTCAGGAGACCTGCCCTGACCCTTGGCCAAGATCCTTGGAACCACATAACAGGTATGAATTTAAACGAGATCAAGCCCTGAAGGTTTGCAAATTCTTGGGAGGATGTTTCCGAAACAGAACTTGTCCTTAAAGCTTCAAGGCCCATTGGGGATTCTGATCTCCTTTGGGAAGGACCTAGGGGAAACCCGATTCAAATTTCTCTGGATTCTTCCAAATCTACAACCTCTGAATAGAAGGAAGAGCTCTTCCTGGTAATGTCAGGAAAAAGAGCAGCGTTCTCAGACACCAACTGCACTCGCCTGACACGGAAAGAAAACCAGGTGCCTCAGATGCCAGTCCTTTTAGACTGTATGGTCTGAGACAAGGGGCTCAAGAGAGTTTAGGCCACAACAGTCCTTCAAGAAGACAGGGCCTAAGCCCAGGCCGCCCAGTGGAGCCAGAGGAAAGAGGGAGGAGTGACTGAGAGGATGGTAGCAGAGAAGCGATATCACTGAGCCATCACAGCACAGATAAATACGGGGCCATCCTGAGACCCCAAGGAAGCCAGACAGAGGCAAGAGGATGTAGAAAAAGTTAGATATGTGTGCATCCACTTGTAATATAAGCAGCTGCACTGACTCCAAAAGTGATCAGAAAATAGAAATGATGACATTTCCTGTTTATTTTGAAAACCAAGTGACTGGCTTCGTCTTTACCTCTGTCAACTGAAAAAAAAAAAAAAAAAGCACAACCTAAAAGTTGGGAATTATGTTTTATTTGGTGGACTTTCTAGGGACTTAAGCTTTGGAGGCAGCCTCTCAGATAGCTCTGAGGGACTTCTCCAAGGAGGTAAGGGAGGAGCCAGGATATATGGGAGTTTTTGCAACAAAAACCCAGGTAATCAAAACATCAAAAGACTACTCTTAATTACAGAAAACCAGATATCTCAAGTTACGGAATTTAGCACTTTTCTATGTATGAGAAGATGCAAGAGCCTGGAATCTTTGAAATCATTCCTTTGATATGCACCTTAACTATAGGGCCAGCATCCTGTGCTTTCCCATCCTGCATCCCATCAGCGTGCACACTTAGGGGAGCTGCAGTGGCTGAGGGCTTGGTAGCGGCAACATCCTTTGTTTACTGATATGGCAGGCTACATTCTTCAACCACCTCCATCAAAGAATTAAAGGAAACCCTCCCACACTGTTGGTGGGAATGTAAATTGGTACAGCCACTATGGAGAACAGTATAGAGTTTCCTTAAAAAACTGAAAATAGAGCTACCATAGGATCCCACCAGCAATCCCACTCCTGCGCATATATCTGGAGAAAAGCAAAATTTGAAAAGATACATGTACCCCAATGTTCATTGCAGCACTATTTACAATAGCCAGGACATGGAAGCAACCTAAATGTCCATCGACCAAGGAATGGACAAAGAAGATGTGGTGTATATATTCAATGGACTATTACTCAGCCATAAGATAGAACGAAACAATGCCATTTGCAGCAACATAGATAGACCTAGAGATTGTCATACTGAGTGAAGTAATCCAGAGAAAGAGAAATATCAAATGATATTGCTTATATGTGGAATCTAAAAAAATGGTACAAATTAACCTATTTACAAAACAGAAATAAAGTCACAGATGTAGAATACAAACTTATGGTTACCAAGGGGGAAGGGGGAGGGAGGGATAAATTGGGAGATTGGAATTGACATATACACACTGGAATTGACATATACACACTACTATATATAAAATAGATAACTAATAAGGACATACCGTACAGCACAGGGAACTCTACTCAATATTCTGTATTAACCTATATGGGAATAGCATCTAAAAAAAGAATGGCTATGTGTATATGTATAACTGATTCATTTCGCTGTAGAGCAGAAACTAACACATCATTGTAAATCAACTGTACCCCAAAAAAATTAATTTTAAAAAGGAAAAAAAGAAGAATTCACTTCTCTCCTTCAACTCTCACCCAACACCTTCTTTTCCTCCCACTGCTTAGAAGGGCAGCAGGGAGCATGCATAGCCCACAGAGAGCTGGAGGACCTGAGTGAGTTCTGGTCCTGGCTCTGCCACTTTGAGCTCCCTGCCCCAAGTACCATCTGCTTTGTCTCTTTATTACGAAGACCTGGAAACCATGAAATGATGGGATTGGAAGTGCAGGCTGCCCTTTATGGTCTCTTCCAGTCCCAACAATCTCTCCCTTGTCTCAGCCTCCCACTGCTCACTCCATGTATTTTAATCTTGTTTTTGGTCTTTCTCTGTTTTTTCTTGCTTATAAAATCTAGCTTGTGTGAGTAATGTTCATATGGTTATGAATACAGTTGGTTCTTTGTCATCTGTGATAATGAGCGAGGGGTCATGTGGATAACCCCAAACTACAAACACTATTCATGTACACGACTGAGGAATGTTCCAGTGTGACTAACAGTCTAATATTTGCTTTGGGCTGCACTCGTGGAGTATCCTTAGCTGGTTAGCAGGATGGGCCCAGAGAGCTTAACTGGGAAGCCTTGGGTAGGAGTAGGACCCGAGAGTGGGTACACGCATTGGCCAAGTCTCCTCCGCCAGCAACGGCCTCTTTGTACTTAGACTTTGTTGGATGGTGCTATTAACACTGTAGTGGTCAGTGTGTACAGCATGCCTGGGGACAGGGTGGAGGCTGTACTTAAAAAAGGTCATCACTGACCAGAGGTTTAGGAAACTGAGAGCCTTAGGACCACATAGGGTCAGTATCTCAGTTCCAGAGTGGCTTAGCCCACAGGGGCTAGGCAAAGCCTCCTCTCCAGGTCTTGCTGTCCCTTTGCTTCACCCTGGGGGTGGCACTGCACTAAGAAAAACCTCTTGGACATTTACAAGACGAGGCTGGACCCCATAAAAAGGAAATTCCCATAGGAACACAGTGCCCTTGTGTTTTCCTGATTCTGCAGCCCTGCCATCTTTTCTGGAATGAAAAAGGGAAGAAGACGATGTTTCAAGACTATTTGTAACCACTGTCTTAGGACTCAGGTTCTGCTCTGCTCCTTCCCTGCTCCTCTAGTGATCTGGTCTCAGACAGGTTCCTCATCCTCAATCACCCCAGATCAGTGAAGGCAGCTCAAGTGAGCTTAAAGGTAATTTTGATCTGGCTGAGTCAAGATATTGTATGAAATTTCCTCTTCTCATTAAAGGTTGAAAATTTTTACATAAGATCGCAGGGCACAAAGTTCTGCATGTTGTTTTATTTTACAATAAATTTTTACTTCTTTTTTATTACCAAGGTAATATATTCACTATACATTTGGAAATTGAAGTAAATGTATAAAGAAGAAAATGTAAGTTAACTATACCCTTATACCCTAATACCAGTTATAAGCACCATTAACATTTTGGTTTATTATTTTTACTCTCTTTTCTAAGTGGATAGATAGGTATGATAGAGATACAGATAGACAAAGAAATAGGTAAATGATGTATGTTTTTCACATAGCTTTATAATTTACCTTCTCTTTGTAACAATCTTATAAGCATTTTCATATCACTTAATTTTTCTAATATCTCTGATATTTAATTTCATACAAGTATAAAAATTTATTAGGCATTTCTACATTATTGAGATTTTGTTTCCAATTCTCCACTTATTTTTTTATGATATGGCAATGAAAATTTTCTTGCATGAATATTTCTTTGAATTGCTGAGTTTTTCCTCAGCAGATATTCCTTTAAAAATGAATTTCAGGGCAAAGGGGCAGAAAGATTTTTAAGTCTCTCGAATAAATTAACAAAAAGTTTTCTAGACAAGTGGCAATAATTTGGCAGTATAAATATATATTTATTATAATATATATATTATATTGGCAGTATAAATAACATAATGATTAGAACTTCATATAGGCAAAAAAGTGACAATTCAATGTTTTAATTAAGATTTCCTTAAATTTATTTGGTGAATATTTTTTGTATGTTTACAGAACTCTCAATTTATAATCTTTGCCCATTTTCTATTGGGGTATTCTTATTTATTCATATGAGCTATTCATATGAACTTTATATGAGCTATATACTTATATATAAGTACATACATATGTATATTAACTTTTTACTACCTATGCTGCAAATATGTTTCCCCATTTAGTTTTTGTCTTTTAATTTTATTCATGATTCTAATGTTATAAATTTTAATTTAATTGTATTCAAATCTGTGCTTTTACTTTGTTATTTCTTCCACATTTTACAATTCCTTCTCCACTATAAAGACTGGAGAATATGTATCTGAATTTTCTAGTTGTTTATTTTCTATATTTAACTTTATAATTCATCTTGTGCTTATTTTGCATATGAGGTGAGTGTTTTACTGGAGATCGTCCTCCAAACTATTTGTTGACTAATCCATTTGTTTGTGATGTTTCCATTATCATATGTTCAATTCCCATACATGGCTGCAATGCTGATGCATCACTCAGGCGACCCTTTAGGAATAACGGACTCGTTCTTCAGCTTCAGGAAGAAAGACCTCAGCTGACAGATGTCTTCTGGGGGTCACCTCAGCAGAAAAAAAAATGTCTTGTCCTAGGTCACATCTTCTTCCAGAGACAGCCCTCGTCCAGCGATGGGTTGATATGGGAGAGTAAAGGTCCAGTCCCCTCCCCCCAGTTCAGGATAACTCTGAGGGCTGTCCCAGCCCCGCAGCTCCCTTTAAGGCTGAAGCCCTTGTTGGGACCGAATCACACCTAAGCTGCTCCCTTTGCCCAATTTCACTTCCATCTTCTCCTTCCATGCTGGCTGATCCGAACAGCACTCCCTAACGAATGGCCTACAACCTAATCTCCATTTCAGAGTCAGCTCCGGGGAACACGGCCTTTGACATACTTACAGTCCCACAATCTGTAACCCACGATTCCAAAAGTTCTGGAAACCGAAAGTGTTTTTATCATGAGTTTGGTGTGAACATTCATGGGAGCAAAACATGACCTGAATCAATAGGAGGCTATTACCACTTTGATGTATCTTATTCAGTTTCATTGCAGAAATATCAATGTATTTGATTACGGGGTTCTGGTCCAGACCCAACTGGAAGAATTAAGTATTTTTTAGGATATAACCAAATTACCTTACTCAAATCCAATTTTTATTTATTTTTTTAATTGAAGTATATTTGATGTATAGTAGTATATCAGTTACAGGTATATAACATAGTGATTCACAATTTTTAAAGTTTGAGAATCCAAATTTTAAATTCCAAAACACATCTAGCCCCAAGAGTCTCAGATGAGGCACTGTGGACTTACACTTGAGTGCATTTTGAAACTTACCTTCAGGTATGTGTTGTTTTAAGGGCAGTATCATCATGAAGCATATTGAAATCTAATAGATTCTCTCTCCCTCAGCACTGATATCCCATTACAAAATAACTTTTGCTATTCTTACCCATTTACTCTTTGAAATAAACTTCAGAACCATTTTACCAAATTATCCCCCGAATTGAGATTTTCACTGAAATAATATTAAGGATAAAAATTAACCTGAGAAGAGTTAATATCTTTAAAGTATTTAACCATCCCATCTAAGAACATGACAAGCCTATCCTTTTGCTCATATTTACTTTTATATATTAACTGGGTTTTGAAATTTCTTCAGATAAGCTCCAAACATTTTGCAATGACTTTGCTTTGGGTTGTTATTCTGAAAGAAGCTAAGAAATTTTTTCCACTAATTCTCCTGATTTTTATTTGTTTGTAGAAAAAATAATCTTTTCATAGCTGTGCTTTTAACTGACTGTCTGCTATAGACTGAATGCCCCCCCCCCCCAGATTCATATGTTGAAACCTAACCCCTAGTGTGATGGTATTTGGAGATAAGGCCTTTGGGAAGTGATTAGGTCCTGAGGGTGGAGTCCTCATGAATAGAATTAGTGCCCTTATAAAATGGACCCCAGAGAGCTCTCTTGCCCCTTTTTACCATGTGAGGTCACAGGGAGAAGACAACCATCTATGTCCAGGAAGTGGAACTCAACAGACACTGAATCTGCCAACACCTTGATCTTAGACTTCCCAGCCTCCAGAACTGTGAGAAGTAAATGTTTGTTGTTCAAGCCACCCAGTCTATGATATTTTGTTATAGCAGCCGCAATAGACTGAGATATTCCCTTTCTGAAATTACACTAATTCTAACAGCTTTTCAGTTGGATTTCCTTGAATTTCACTTGTATTTACTTATGTCATCTGCAAATAATGATAATTTTGTTCTCTCATAAAGTATTCATGCATTTTCTCTTTCCATTTTCTACCACAGTGTGCCAGACAGTATGTTCATAACAATATGAAATAATGATGGCAGTAGCAGGAATCCTGCCAGCCTCCCAATTTTAACTGGAATTGTCCCTAGTGCTTCACAATTAAGCATTATGCTGGCTAATATTTTATTACACTTATCCTTAATCATCTACACAAATATTATGGTCTTAGTTTTCTAAGAGTTTCCTTTTCATCTGTAAGAAATATGTTGCTTTGTATACTATATTTTTTTACATCTGTTGAAATTACCATATTTTGTGTCTTTTGGAATACTGCTGTGTTGTAATATATTAATAGATTTCCTAATAGTAAACCATTCTCGAATCTTAGGAAAGACTCCATTCCAATATAGTGAGTGAGTTGCACTGGTTGTTTACAGAAATATGGATTTTCACATACATGTTTATAATTGGAATCAGTCTATAAAAATGTTCTCATATGTGAGAGAGCAGACGTATCAGCTGGGGAAAATTTGAAAAACAAAGATTACACAACCCAGAAGCCATAGCAGAAGAGAAAGATAAATTTGATTATCAAATAATTTTAATTCTCTAATAGAAAAAAGTCTTCATAGCCAAAAAACAAATGGAAATTTGTTTAAAAATAGCAAATAGACAAATCAATTCTATATTTTACAAAGTGCTCAAGCAATCAATTACAAAAAGAGAAGAAATCCAAATAGTAAACAATGGTTACAAACAAGTAGTTTACAGGGGAAAAAACCTATAAATGGACAATATAATTTGAAATCATACCCAACCTCTTTGATAATTAAAAAAATACAATTCAAAGCTATAATAGATATTATTTTAAGTCTATTAAAATAGCAAAATTCCAAACATTGGATAATGACACCCAGTCCTGGCAAGGATATGGGAAAATAGGCACTTAATATTCCTTATTGTTTCTAGAGAAGGGCTTGGCAATAGTTATCAAATTAAAAATCCATGTGTATTAGATCCCGTAATTCTGCTGCTAAGAATTTACCATATGGCTACATTCACAAAATATATGTAGAAAGTGTAAAACTAAATCAAAACAATCAATGTATTAACCAACAGAAGACTAGCTGAACAAATTAAGACATGTCCTTTTTTTTTAATTGAAGTACAGTTGACTTACAATGTTGTGTTAGTTTCAGATGTACAGCAAAGTGATTCAGATATATATATATATATATATATATATATATATATATATATACACCTTATTTTTAAGATTCTTTTCCCTTATAGGTTACTACAGAATATTGAGTATAGTTCCCTGTGCTATACAGTAGGTCCTTGTTGGCTATCTATTTTATATATAGTAGTGTGTATATGTCCTTTTGATGGAATAGTATATTGCCATTAAAAAAAATAGATTGATTGATCTGTGCATACTGATATGGAAAATTTCCAATATAAGTTATTAAATGAAAGAAAGCAAATTGCAACAGATTGAGCATAGTCTGGACCCTTTTGTAGATCTATTGAAAGATGGATAGATAAAGATAGACACTGTTATGTATGCCATTTTTGTTTTTCATACCAGAACACTACCTTTAGGGATAGAACTTAAATAAAATGGTAGAGAGGGATAGTAACAAGGGCACTTTTCATTGTGTAATCTCTGCACTGTTTGAATCTTCCTTGTTACTTCTATTAAAATGTAATAGCAGCAAAGGTTTTCTAAGAGTTTCAAAATTTGTTTTCTTCTGTATACTATACTTTTCTTTATTAAATTGATAGTAAGGATATAAATCTATATTCCTGGGCCCCTTCCCTAATGACTCTGATCTGTGAGGAGTGGGGCCCAGGAATTTGAAAATTTTACAAATATTCCCAATAAATTTAGTAAAGGTAGCTGAGAAACACATTGAAAATCTCAGTTCTGTACCTATGCTATTTTGTTTTACCTCATTCAGATATTACACCAAGGTTAAGCTAGTAGAATAAATGATTTGCATGCTTTGATTTTCTATTTCTGAAAGAAATGTATGATCCATGATTTGTATGATTTTCTATGTAGCATCAGAATTATCAATGTCTTGACAATTTTAAAAAATTGACCAATAAAGCAAGAGTCTTTGTGGAAATAATTCTTTGATACCTTATTTACTTTCTTCCAAAGCTATTTTTCCATCTAGTCTTCTATTTTTTTTTGAATCACATTGAGTCAATTATATTTTCAGTCCAAACTATCCAGATATTCAAACTTATTGCCATAGAGTTGTGCAAATAAAATGCTAATAATTTTCTTCTCTACCATGTCAATTTTATAGCACCTTTCTTATTTCTCGGTTTTATTTATGAGTACTCTCTCATTTTTCCTTTATTATTCTTGATCTATTTTATAAGTATTTTTAAATTGGTTGACCCTTGAACTTTTTAACCAATAATAATTATTATGTTTCTGTTCTCTAATTCTTTAGTATTTGCTTTTATCTTTATTATTTATTTCCCCTATTTTACTTAAAAATTTTTAATTATTTTTGAAATATAAAAGTCACTCTCATCCTTCTCTGCTTAATCATGAAAGCACATAAAGTACTGAATTTGACTGTAAGTGTAATCCTAGCCTCATATCACAGTTTAATACTTTCTCAGTATTATTTCATGTTCTGTAGAAATAAATTTATTTTTTCTTTAGTTCAGTAGCTAAATTATCATGCAGTTGAATGTTTTTTCTTTAGTTCAGTAGTTAAGAAATTATCATGTTGTTGAATGTTTTTGTTTGTTTTAATTATTTATATCTGATGAAAAGCCAAAGTAGTTAGAAAATCTAATTATGCTATATTTGTATTTTGAAATCTATTGTGGTTTCACTGTATTCTTGAATCGTATATGCTTTGTGAACATTTTAAATGTATATTCTCTTTTCAATAGATATGTGTTAATTCATACTTTTAAAATAATATTTATTATTTAATCCTGTTAAATTATATTGTCTATCTATTTTTACCCTTGATATTTGGTTCCCTAATCTTTCAAAGTATGAGTGGGGCATGTTAAATTTTCCTACACAAATTTTACTTCTATTTATCTCTGTGCCTTCTCTGTGTCCTTTTATTTTAGATATATCTTTTGTTTTTCAGCTCAATTTTACAGTCTTTAATTTATTAAAATATATGCTTGACCTAACTTCAGCTACTATGCTTTATTCATGTAGTCATTTAGCAAACATTTATTTAACACTCACTGTGCTTCAGCAAAAGTTGATGAAGACATTTGATAGAGTTCTGGCCAGTGAGATGTAAGCAGAAGCCTACTAGAGTTGACTGACTTTCCCCTTTCCCTTCATCCTGATTGGATGCAGTCAGCAGGCTGGAGCCACAGCAGTCACCTTGTGAGCATGAAGGAAGGCCCAAGACTTGTAGATATATCTCCCAACATTATTTACTTACTAAAACAACACCAACAACTATATACCTCCAGAAGTCTTGTTACAGGAGAAAAATAAAAAAATAACAGTCGTTTAAGCTACTGGTAGTTGGCTATTGTGTACTTGCAACTGAATACATTTCTAATTAATATACTGCTCCATCTACTTCAAATTTTTCAAAAATGTATTTTAAACTATAATTTTTAATTATAAAAGTGAGTACCCTGCAATGACTCTCTATGTAATACAAGAAATTAGAATACTTCTAATTCTCCTCATTTTCCAATCCTTGTAAGTATGATTTGTGAAATCAAATTTTTATTTTTATTGAATTTTATATCATGTTACTTTTGTGTTTAATTTTGTAATCGTGGTTATAACAATTATTGAGAATTAACATCTGTGCTCTATATGATCAGTTTACACTATAGTTCTTTAATGATTGAATTTGCCTGTTCTTGGGTAAAAGTGTTTGACTCATCTTTTGGTCAGCTGTCATATGTCTTCAGGCACAGTTTTCTAGTGGTTACAAGAGTGTTATTTTTCTTTTAAATCCTTCCATAATTAAAAATGACTTTCTTTTTGCCTTTAAGCACAAACAACGTATTAGACAACAACCTCTTGTCTAACTGTGTAATTCTTGGGTTAAAAACTTTCATCAAAACTCTACCTTTTTAAAACAGTCTTATGAAGTTTTATAAAGTACTATTAAGTATAGTCTAAGGGCACAATTATTTTTTTCCTTGCTGGATTAGAGTTTTTAATTCTTAAGAAAAAGGTGCAAGAATGTGATAGTCTATCAATAATTTACCCTGAAAAATGTTAAGCTCCTTGATTCACAACTCATATGATTGTGATGATGATGCTGGTTGTGATGATTTTAGCTCAGGAAGGTTTTCTTCTCTGTATATTCCTTTATTCCTTCTTTTGTTTTGGTCTCTTTCTTCTGAGTGTTGTTTGCCTAAAATTGGTTTCTGTTCTCCATATCAACTTCCTTCCCCTCATTTTTTTAAGTCTATTTCGTCAGCGTTCATAGAGAGATACAGTTTGTCCTCTGCATCATTGAGTTGATTTTCTGCAGTATCAATTCCATTTCTTATGTTCAAAGCATATTTTAATTCTGTATTGCATTTTTAAGTTCCCAAAATTCTCTTCTCACCTCTGTCAGATCCTTTTTCATGTCTTCTGGCACTCCAGAGGGCCACTTTTATCTCATCTCTCAACCCTTGTTTCACAAGCCCATGATTCCTCATATTTATTGAGAACACAAAGAGAACATCATCTAGTTTCTTTTCTTCTTTTTTTTCTACATATGCTTTTTCTCACATGACATTTTTCTCAGACAGTATAGCCTTTGAACTACCAGACTATTTCTCATTGGTTTCACAATATCTTTCTGTTTGTTCATCCTTGAATACTGGAAGTTGAGGATTTATTCTGTCACTGAGTATTTCTTAAGGGGTTATTCTTTCCAGAGATAAGCAAATATTTAACTGATAGCCTTAGTTTCTGGGTGTTGAAACTTGACATCTGAATGATCATAACTGCTTCAGTGGAAAAGTGGAATGAGGTGAATCAGGTATCTGCCATCTTACCAGAAATCCTGCCATTTACTAAAAACGAAACTCCATGTTTCATGGACTATGAATGACAGACCATAAAATATTTATTTTCATTTGAAAGTGATTTAAAAATAAGCTAGTAAGTTTGACTACCAGTACACGACACTTAATATGCAATAAGCAAGTGATATAGAAGAGTGGTTAAAAGTACAAGTTTGGAGGCAACTTGAGTTTCTGCCTCTTATAACTCCTTACACTGTGACCTCAGGAGACCCACATCTGAGAGTTTTCTCATGTGTAAAATGGTGCTAAATTCTATCTCACAGGGCTATTGGGAGAATTAAATAGTGTACTTTTGGTATATGCATCATATTATTAAAGTAGGTTGGGCATTGTTAATACAGAAATTAATACATGACATGCATTCAGTATACAGTAGCAACTATATTTTGTTAGTTGCACAGTATTTTGGAAGACCTGTTATTTTCCCTTTTTTTCTTTTTATTAAACCACCTGTACTAATTTATTTGGAGTGCCTAGTAATCAAATTCTTAAATAAACACAATGACACTTGAAAAAATAATTTAATTAGCTTTATTCACATAAAAATACATGATTTCAGGCCCACTGATCAAGTTAACAAGAATACAAACCATTCCAAGAACTGTAGGATGTACTCAACCAGAATACAGTTCAATTTTGACTCAGTATTCTGCACTGATAATAAGAATATCAAGAGTTTCATGAGTAAGTCTTTTCACAGACTGAGAAAGACTAAAATATTATCCATCATTTGATTTCATTTTTATCAGGTGAAAATGCTTTCACTTAAGTTCACAGAAGGAATGTTTTCAGTTGGCTACAGATATCAAAATGGACTGGGAGGGAGGAAAATGGAGAACTTGAGGGGCTAAGGAGTTCAGAAAGCACCACCTCTTTTTGTCCAGCTAGCCTTCAAACATAACCTTGATCCAAAATACAACCAAAGTTGAATATGCTTCTTCACGTAGAAAAACAAGGAATCCAGTAATTTTAATAACTGCTTGCTATATAATTAAATTGATTCTGTTAAAACTTCATGGGAAGGTTTTATATTAAAAAAACACATTCAAGGGTTTTCCATAGTCACTGGGTTCTGAATCACTGATGGACAGGAGTAGAGGGGATGGAATGCCTTATACTGTTTCCCTTTAGTTAAGCAGCCTCTAGGGACAGCCTGAGGTCCCCATCCTAAAACCACAGGTGTCATCCCAAACTCAGGAGCTACAGAAAGCCCAGCAGATCAAAGTTGTTTCACTTCTGCTCAAGGGAGCCACCTACTGTGTTGCTTTTACACTGTCCATGTGCAACCTAGGCAAAATAAGACATTTGGGGGTGGAATTACATTTTTAATAATTCAAAATTGTTTTAGTGGCTTTTTTTCATTTATTGAATATAAAACCTATCCGTGACTTTAAAATCCACCACTTTCATTTATAGAATATAAAATCTATCCGTGACTTTCTATCTGAGGTGCAACAATTCTCAAAGAAAAGTATTTGACTAGATATGTAAAATGCCAGAGGGAACTAGTAGTGAAAAATCTAGCCAAGATAAAGAAAAGTATGTTTCCAATGATGATGTAAGTCAGCAGCTGGGGAGAAGGAGGAGATGAAGGATATCTAAAATGGGCCACATCCTTGTGGTTCACATTCAGAATCGGCTCTACCAGTAAGACCCCTGTGTGTAAAATTCACCCTGGTCTTCAGAAGATGGTGCAGGATTGGAGTCTCACCTCAAACCCACCATCTAGAACTACATGACTTTGCACAAATCCATTTATCTCTCTGAACCTCAGTTTAAGCATCTTAAATGTGAGGGCCATAGATTGGATCAGAGGCTCAGAACCACATGTTTAAATAAATGTGACCAGAGCACAAGTATATGGAAATAAATAAAACTGGAGAGACTCCATAGCATTCCTGAGGAACCCTAGGGCTCTGTGGGACTCAGTTTGCAAACCACTAGACCAAATGATTTCTTAGACATCTTCCAGCACTAACATTCTGTGATTCTAAATGAAACATGTTAAAAACAACCTAACCCAGTGCTCCATGTCTCCATCTATATAATACATCCATGAGGTTCAGCACTGTGAAAACTGGTCCAAGTTTTGTCATTCCAAAGATGAGAAAAAGAAAAGAAAAAAAAGAAAAAAATTGGTTTGCTCTAACTCAGAGTCAAACAGGTGATTAGTATTTTTGGATTTTTGCCAGAGCTCCAGCCTCCCCTCTGAAGAATTGTACGTACAGGGCACCAAGCCCCTTCCAGTATTGAAAAGAGATGAAATACACAGGAGGACTTGCTAATACAAATGTTCTTCCACTTGACCTGGGCAGAATCAACTTGTGCTATGAGATAGTTCTGACACTGGAGAGAAAAAATGCTCTAGTATGAACCCTTTGTCCTCACAGCAGGTTTGTCTCGTTTATTGCTTTGTGAACTAATGTAAATTGAATAGAGCAATGCACTCAAACCACACTAGACTTGATAGTATAATTGAGGAGGAAATGGGGAGTAAGTACGCGGCTTCGTTCCTATTTCATGAAATCAGCAGATCATCAGAGCACTGTAATTCACATGATGAGTGTCCAGAGCCTTCCTCTCCACTTACTCCCCGAAACTCAGCCTCCCAACTTCTTATCCTTCTCATCACACATCCAGTCCTGGGGTGATGCCAGAAATTGTATGATGTCAACAGTTAATGGCTTATGATTATTAAGGGGTTTGGACTTTTTTTTCAGTACGCGGGCCTCTCACCATTGTGGCCTCTCCCGTTGCGGAGCACAGGCTCCGGACGCGCAGGCTCAGCGGCCATGGCTCACGGGCCCAGCCGCTCCGCAGCATGTGGGATCTTCCCACACCGGGGCACGAACCCGTGTCCCCTGCATCGGCAGGCAGACTCTCAACCACTGCGCCACCAGGGAAGCCCAGGTTTGGAATTTTTATTGAAGTCTTATCTTCAACAATCCTGGTTCCATTCCTTTGTTTTCTTTAGCTTGACATGCAACTGTTTGCATATTTATCCTTGACATGCCCAGTTTCCACAAATACTCAGGGACACTGTCAATCCTCAGTGGATACGTCTTTTGTATAGTAGGTATTTTCCCTGTATTAGTTGTCTACTGTCGCACAACAAATCACTCCAAAACTCAGTGGCTTAAACAATAAATACATATTGTTCCACAGAGTTTCTGTGGGTCAGGAATTTAGGAGCTGGGTAATTTTGGCTTGAGGTCTCTCATAAGGTTGCAGTCAAGATGTTGGCCAAGGTTACAGTCATCTGAAGGCACGTCTGGGGCTGGAGGATCCACTTATGAAATGGCTCACTCACAGAGCTGTTGGCAGGTTGCCTACATTCCTCATTGCTGTTGACAGGAGGTCCTAGCTCCTCACCATATGAATCTTTCAATAGGGCTTCTTGAGTGTCTTTACAACATGGCAGCTGTTTTCCCCTGGAGTGAGTGACCAAAAGACAGACAGCAAGAAGGAGGCCACAATGCCTTTTATAATCTGGTCCCAGAAGACACACTCCATCACTTCTAGAATATTCTATTCATTAGAAATGAGTCACTAAAGCTGAACCCATGCTCAAGGGGGTGAAGGGGAGGGATCAGACTCCATCTGTTTAAGTCAGGATTATCAAGGTATGTGTGGATGTATTTTGAAACCTCCAACCTCTCTTTAGGCTAACCTAGAATATGAAAAAGGAAACTCTGAAAACAAATTACTGCAAGAGTAGCAATTCAAATAACAAAAGAATTCCTTGCAGGATTTTGTTAGCCCACAGTGACATACTACACATTAAGTATTGGTATATAGATCATTAATTACTTGACAACAAGATTGAGATTGGGAAACAGGAGATCTTTAACATAAATGTTAGGAAGTAGAAGGAATTTCAGATATCTCTGTAATGATGCTGTGAAAGAACGGGGAAATTATTTAATTCATGGAGCTTTTCATGAACACACCTGAAATCTACAAGAAATACACCTTAACTCTTCTCTGCTATGACAATGCAGGGAAGTCAAAACAAGGGTGTTAGTGATAACTCAAGATGCTAATGAAAATGTTAATGCTTCTAACATAACTGGTAATGAAGAAGAAGAAAAAATTGAAATGAATGCTTAAGTGACTGCAGTCATTTCTTCTTTGAAATTATTTTCATGATTTTCCCAAATTTCATAATAGCCCGTAGAAGAAAAGAAGTGACAAATATTGTGCCATTTTTATTGCGTGTGTCGGGGGTGGGAGGGAGAAAACAAAGCTTAATACTAGCATACCAGAACCAAAAGTTAATTGTCGCAAAAAGTTAGTAAATAAAAAGCACTCAGATTAGATTTTCTGACACAGAGGCAAACAATCAACTTGTTTATATATATATTTTTTTCATTTTCCAAGTGTTGTTTCAGCAACACACAAATATAAAACCTCCTCTGCATCCCCCAGTAATAAATAAATAAATAAATCGCTTTTTTTTTGGCAGAGCCAAAGACATTTATACTCTTGAAACAAACTATTTTTAAGTTCCACTGATAGAGAAAGAGATTTGTCTACAAACTTCTCAAATAAATATTGCTACTTCTTAGCTGGCTGTGATGGATTAAATAATAAACAAGAAAAGGTAAGGAGTGTCCATGCTTCCTGGCATTTATCTCTTGATGGGGACCATTCATTTACCCCCTCTGGAGCTGTCTAGCTAAGAACCCTGTTTTTCCTCAGTGAGTGACACTTCTCCCATCTGTATCTATTTGCTTCCTATTCAAATATCTTTCAGACATCAATGTATCTTTTGCTTTGGACAGCACCCACCATCCAAGAGAAAGTCTGCAGTGTCTAAAGTTGTGTGATTGTAGATTGTAGAGAATTTTGTGAATGGAAGAGGCACTTTCAAAAAGCCAGTTCTCTCCTGTTGTCTATATAGCCTTGCTTTTCCAAGTGAGGTCCAAGAACTAAAGATTGTTAGTAATGCAGAAATCTCAGGCATCACTGCAGACCTACAAAATCAGAATCAAGGATTGTTAAGAAGATCCCCAGGTGACTCCTATGTGTATTTAAGTTTGGAGAGCTGTAGAACTCAAACCAAAAACATTTACATTCTGGATAAACGAGAAAGCTTTCACAGGGGCTAAGCCATCAATTGTTTCCCCCTTATCAGGTTATGCGGGGAATCTCAACCTAGACTCAGATTGTAGAAAAAAAATTGCTGGATGTCAAATGTTCACATCCTTGTGACTTACCTCCACGTGTGGCAGGGACTTGGGCTACCTGACCAGGCCATCAAGACTAGCCAGACCCGTGTTTCAGCTAAGAGCTCCTAGCAGAAGTTTACAAATAAAATCCTTCAGACAGACTAATCCTGGCTGAAGGGAAAGGCACAAGGCCATAGCATTCATCCAGGTTATGGAAAAGGAGAACAAATTCAGACATTTTTAGTTCTGTCAGCTTTCCTGAGCTCACTCAACTTCTTGTCTCTCCATTGATTTGTACACAAACAGGATGACAACTTATAAATGTATGTACAAAGGGCCAGTGTTGCCCTACTAAAAGGCAAAAAGGCATAGATACTGCAGCCCCAAACCAAAAGGCTCCATTTGGACTTAATCAGAAGCAGAGTCACATTATATGCTCACATCGGAAAATAGCAAACACTCATAAAAACAAATATTTGAAAAGCCATCATAGCCGAAAAGTTAGTAAAAGGGTACCAGGCCCAGGTGTGGGGAGAATATTCTAGGATCTATACCAGGACTGACAAACATGGAAAAACCTGACACCATTCCCATTCCTTTGGTCAGTGCAGACTTTACTATAGCTCTCTTTCCTCTTCAACCAAGACATGATCTCAGAACCCTTATCAGTAGAGTTTCCCCAAGCACTCCCAGTCCATCTAAAATGGTACACAAGGTGTTTTCCATCTGACCTTGATCCAGAGCATCTTCTTCAGGTATCCTTGTTTTGAGCTAATCTATCTCTCAAACTGACTTATTTCAATAACATTCCAAGATGGCTTAAATAGGCCAAAGTTTGGAGGAAAACTTCTCCATTTTTAATGTTTCCTTCCAAGTGGAGGGAAACCCACTCATGTGAAACTTCTACTCAGCTTTATTTATTCTGCCGCAGTAAAGTAGGACTAAATTATGTGATTGTCAAATTTGCAAAGAGTAAATTAGATGACATACATAGCTCATTTCTTCCCATTTTCCCTTTGGGAGGAGGAGTTCTCAGCATGCCTATTCCATATGTTTTTCTCTGTGCAAGTTTTTTCTTGGTGAAGCCTGCCCCACCTAGGCTGACTGTCAATCAATAGGACTCTTTGATCCTTACACTAGACTATATCCCTCAGGAAAATGAAACAAGGAAATAAGTTGTATATTAGATTATATGCAATACAGAAATAAAAGTCACTGGGGGAATAAGAAAGAGCTCCTTTATGCATTTTAGTGTCATGTACTTTCCCACCAAAAAGCAGCATGAAACTGTTTACTCCAGAGAACCATGAGTGGGACTAGCCGTAAATCTGAAAGAACCACAAATCTTAAAGGAAAAATCCATCACTCAATCCAGAGCTGCATTGCTTAGCAGAAGGAATAGAGATAACACACCTTGAAGGTCAGCTACTGCCCAAGGCTGAGTCCAACCCTCTTGGCTGGAGACACTGAGCTGACATTTTCTACTGTGGGAATGCCATAGTAGGCATACAACTTCCCCCAGCTTCATACATGGGGGTAAAAGTGTGTAGATTGTTTTAATAACCACCCCAAATAAATCATGTCTCCCTGTGTCCATGCCTCTTTGCATTATGAATCTGTCACTCCTTCCACCTAGAGATGGAGTCATTTCCTCATCCTTTGCATCTAACGTTGTGACTTGCTTTGACCAGTAGAATGCTCCAGAAGTGATATTGCATGACAGTGGCCAATAAGACTTAAGGGGACATGCACCTTCCATTTTAGCCTCTTGGATTTCCCATCACTATGTAAGGAAGCCCAAGATAGACTATTGCATGATGAGAATCATCTAGAAAGAGAGTGAAGCTGACAACCAGTATCAAGGGTCCAGACACGTGAGTGAGGTCATCTTAAGCCCTTCAGACTCAGTTAAGCTGCTAGGTGATTACAGCCACACGGGTAACCCTAGATAAGACCAGTAGAATAACCACTGAGCTGAGTTCAACAACCCAAAGAATCATGAGAAATAATCAATCATTTTCTTTACTGACTTTAATTTTTAATTTTTAAATTTATTATTATTATACAATTTTAAAGGTTATTTTCCATTTACAGTTATCACAAAATATTGCCTATATTCCTCATGTTGTACCATACATCCTTGAGCCTATCTTACATCCAGTAGTTTGTATAAATCACTGTTTTAAGCCATTATATTTGGGGATGTTTTGTAACGCTGTAAAGGCTAACTGTATGAGCAGTGTGTTTCTTTGTGGACATAAAGGCTTTCTCCAGAATCTATCCCACCACACGAAAGTCCTATATCTTTGCCTTTAAACCTGTACAAGTACCACAGACTTCCTCTTTTATCAGACACTGCCTTTTCCTTCCCTAACTCCCTTAGGCTCCTTTACTGGGAACTTACTTAATTTCGCATCAAGAATATTTAGGAGAAGCTACAGTTGACTAAGCTCATTTCCCATTTTTATTGTCCTCTTAATTAAAGGCATATCCCCTCTTTTGGATTCACATTCCATCACCTAAAATATCTTCTTTTCCTCCCATATACTCCAAAGTAATTGAACAGCAAGGCAGGGGGGCATACATTTCTTGCAAGAGGAAATGCATTTTTTTTCTGGACAAATCCTCATCTTCTCGATGGCACAAGCCACTCTGGCTGTTCCTAGCTAGGCACAAGGGCTAAATACTGCTAATTAGAGATAGGCCAACCTCAAAGGGATTTGGGGTTCCAATTTGTGAATTGGGTTCGTGTGTTTGGATTTGGATTTGGATTTAGATTGAACTAAAGCTTTCCTTTGCACATTAACTTAATGTTCTTTTTCTTAAACCCAGCCAAAATGGTACACTGTCTCTTACGTGTAGGAACATACACATAGCAAAAATGACAAACTCTTTCAAGTCTAGATAAAGGATCTGAGTTGATATCTCTTAGCTGAAGGGGAATTGGTGACTCATATTTGCAATTTCTCTGCCTTCCTAGAGCCTTATTAGCACTAAACCTTGGGGCTGGGTGGAGGGGGATGGTGAATAACAACTGGGTGAAAAGTCAAAGAGGTATTCAAAGCAATGTGTTCTTTGATCTATGTGATGGCTAACAGTCCAAGTATATTTTCGTAGATTCATCAGATTTTTTTGGAAGTTCTATACACTGATATCAATTGACTGTTTACTATGTGTATTTGCTCATTTAATTCTTAAAACAATCATAATAAGTACAGCTATTATCTCTATTTTGCAAATCAGATATATGAGGAGAAAGAGGTTAAAAAATTAACCATGTCATCCTGCCACCTATTCTTGGTCTCAGTCCCTTAAAGAACAGATCATGAAAGGACGAAGTCATCCATGAAAAGTTATTCTACCATAAATACTTACATATTAACGATGCTATTCTGAAATAAACTGCAAATATCAATAATTAACCCGACATTATATAAATCACAGTTGAGGCATGAATCCTAGAATCTTAGAGTTTAGAGATCACCGGGTCCAATTCCTTCATTTTGCATGTAATGAGATTAAAGCTTAGGAGGAAAAAAGTGACTAGTTCAAGGTCACACCAGGGTCACTGGTAAACTGGTTTAGAACCAGTTGCAGTTTACACATTAAAGCACACAGTACACAGCCATAAACGGCTTTCCCTTGGAGAAGGTAGGCTTGATCCCCCGCAAGGTTCACACTCAGAATGGCACTCATCTTGCTGAATTCACCATCATCCAGGGCATGGCCCCCAGCTTTTCAAACTCTGAAACTTGTATTTATTTTTAACATAGATTAGGGGATCTATCTCTAAGAGGTGGAATCTAATTAACCAAACTCACAGATTGGAGTACCTTAAATCAGAGTGTGGATTAATTTATACCAAGGAATACCCTCTCCCTCCTCTGCCAAACACACAGTACGATAATTAGAATACTGAAATATCTTTCTGAAAGACATAGTCATGCTCGAAAAAAGCAAGATGACCATATCCATGGACCAAAAGTAGAAGAGAAAACCCAGAGATAAGTAGAAGTGGGAGCCACTTACAGATCTCCAGGCCCAGAGACAGGAAGAGGTAGCTGGGAGTTCATCACTTCCAGTGTAAAATGGGGTTTCTCAACCTCAGCACTATGGACATATGGGGCTGGATAATTCTCAGTGGGGGGGTGCCCTGTATATCAGAAGATGTTTAGCAGCAGCCCTGCTCTCTACCCACTAGATGCAAGTAGCATCCTCTCTCTCTAGCCCCTACCAGTTGTCATAACCAAAAATGTCTCCAGACACGGCCAAAATTACCCCAACGTGAGAACCACTAAGGTAAACTTAAACGCACATTACAAATGCTGGGGCTCTAGAGCCAGACTCACTTTGTAAAACCAAGGGCTCAGGTAGGGTATATTCGCTAATGAACAGAAGCAACCAAACCGCCATCACTATCCAGGTCTGGCCAGCTGTTGTCACACCATGCCACAGGGACAGCAAGAACAGAGACAACTACCCCGCCAAAGAGCTGGCCAAGTCTTCCACTGGCACAAAGGATTTGATCAGTGATTCCCTGATATCTCCATGAGCCACCTATGTCTTCAGATTTCATGGAGACATTTTCATCTCTCATGGACTAACATCAATAACCTTGACTCAAACCCCCAATCCAATGTTCTCTGCACTATAGCATACTGCCTGAAGCCCACTCAGACTATTATTTTAAGGTATAAACTACGTTTTATTCATTATTGTATCATTAGCTCAAATGAGAATCTAGCACGAACTAGAATAAAACATTTGTTGAATGAATAAATGAATAATAGGATGAGTGAACTAGTCTGATGTGAGCACCTATTATGTACTTGGTTCTGAGCAAGGTTTGTTAGAACATGAATTTGACATCACACAGACCTAGACTTTGATCCCTGATATGCTCCTCTAGCTGTGGGACCTTGGGGCTATTACTTACCTTCTCTGGGCTTCAATTTCATTCTTAGCCAATAGGAATAACAATGAAGCTTTTAGCATATTGTTTTACATACAGTATGTTTTTCACTTTCGTTTTTCTTATCCACTAGAACATCTAGTGACCATGTAATTCTGACAACATATAAAGTGAATCCTTTCATTACTATCCTCATTTTACAGGTTAGAGAAGAGATATCAAAGGGGTTAAGTGGTTTGCCCAAGGGCACAGTTTTGCTAATGAAAGAGACAGGATTCACACCCAGCTATTCTGACTAGCTGAGTCCTGGGATTCTGAAACATCTTACCTCAAACTCATGGAGTCATTTTTGAGGGGAGCTAGAGATTACCCTTGATTGCTAGTGGAGCTATCTTATAGTTTGGGTTAGGGCATTTGTTTGTTTGTTTGTTTTCTGAGAAGCTTCACTTTAGTTATCTAGGCAAATTGGGCACTCATATTCCAATTTCTTTGCCTCTCTAGAGCCTTAGTAGCACCGAACTCTATGTCTAGGATTCAGGAGACATCATTTCTTCCTTGGGCAAAGAAGATGCCTCCAAGCTCTACAGCCAAACTTGTGCAATCATTTGGGACCTCCTTTAGCCTCCTATAGCCAGGATTGAGAGGTTTGATTTTATTAATTAAGGTCTGTGAAGTTTTATTTCTCATTTGTATTTCAAGACTATGCAAACAAATTTCTTAGTCTGATTTCTATTTCAGAGTTTCTCTATCTTTTAATCAGATTTGGGGTTACTTTGGATTTTGGATTCACAGCATTCAGTCATTAAAAGGTTGATTGGACAGAGTTGGTTCATCCACCTCCCAAAATCATGATGTTGGCCCCATCACTTTTGGAAGCTGGGTGGTTGTCACTGCAGCAGTAGGTTCCAGGACCACTGACAGGGATTAGAATGCCTGGGAAGAGACGGCATTGAGTAATTGTGGGATCTTGACTCTTGGCACTCAAATTTCCAACACTTTGTATGGGAAAATGTCACTTTACCAAATAAAAAGAAAGCAACCTAATAATGTTTAAACCAAATCCACCTCATCTATGATTCCTGGCAGGCTTTTTCATTAGCAAGATAACCCAATGATAAGGAACTCTTTTGACTGATGGATCCCCACTTCAAATCTACCATGATAAACACCCACATGCCCATGAAGGATCTCATGATGCCTTACGGGTTCCCAAGTGAGGGGACCATGACAGAACCAAGGTCTCCAGCTGTCCCCTGCTTTCCCCTAGTCTACTGAACACCGTATCCCTTCTTTAGCAAACTAGCTCTTCTGATCCAAAGTAAGCATGTAAACAATAGGCTCTCTTGCTTTCCTTTCCTAGGACAAGAGTTTCTTACGAATGTCCCCAGGTGCAATTCCCAATGTGTTCTTTTCCAAGAGTTGCTGCCTTTCTCTCCACCTTTCTAAGGGGATCAGAAATGATGCAGCCAGAGTGTGCCCTCCTCCCACCTCAATGCTCCCTGGACTCAAACCTGCCAGCCTTGCTCCTGGTACAGCCCCCGTCACTGCTGCAGATACAAGAGACAGCTGGTTCACAAGGCCTCATGAGCAAATTTTGGGGTGCCCCTGATAGCATGCATTGAAACAAATAAGACAGATAAACACTATAACAGCAGTGAGGAGGGTAAGGCTCCTGCTGAGGTTGTACATTATTTTCATAAGTGAAGTGAATCCAAATTTTCTTTCTGATTTGGGTTTTTTTCTGAGTGACCTTGTACTCTGCATACTTTCAAGAGGTTACTTTTCACATGCAGAGCAATTGAAGGATATATTTAGAAACCAGTATATGGTAGCAGTCTCTACTCTTGGCTTTGCTGGGAGCATGGTTTACATCTGCTCAGCACATAGGTGATGGGCTTTTCCCTTCACCAAGACCCCTTGGTCTTTTTTCACTATTATGTCCCTTATCTGGGTTGGAACAGTCAAGTTCATGGAGTAGGGGTGGGGGATATAGGAGATGAGGGGAGCCACTTAGATAGTTTTAGGTCCCAAACAGTAAAGTTCAACCTCCTTCCTCATAGGTGTGCTTTTATCAAAAGAAAAATTGAGTCTAAAAATGTTTCTGATGGAAGCTTCTATGGACTAAATTGTGTCCCCTCAAAATTCATATGTCCAAGCCCTAACCCCCAATGCATTCGTATTTGGAGGTGAGGGTCTTTGGGAGATAACTAGGTTTAGATGAGATCATAAGGGTGGGGCCTCCATGATGGGATTAGTGCCCTCATAAGAAAAGGAAGAGATGCCAGAACTCTCTCTCTCTCTGTTATATGAGAACAAAGTGAGAAAGTGGCTGTCTACATGCCAGGAAGAGAGACCTCACCAGAAACCTACCATGCTGGTACCTCGATCTTAGACTTCTAGTCTCCAGAACTGTGAGAAATAAATTTCCATTGTTGAAACTACCCAGTCTATGGCATTTTGTTATGGCAGCCCAAGCAGACTAATACAGGCAATAGAAACCATCACTTCATGTAAATGTAGCCCCAATTTTCTAATCATAAAATGTCTTCAAAGAATCAGGGGGTGGCTGAAGATAAAAAGAAAGCCTAAGTACACTGAATTCCTTGGGGCCACGTGTTCAGCTCCAGAACATCCTGGACCCCGAAACCTGCCCATCTGGAGAACTGTGCTCAGAGCAGATTCAAGGAAACTGATTTGGAAGGTGGCACTTCAATTCCTTGTCTAGCCTCTGGAGAAAGGTGACCTTTTAAATGTAAAGAAAAGCAAACATAATGAAAGCTAACATATTGAAGGCCTAGCTATCTGCAGCAAGGACTTGTTTTTGTTTCCCAGGAATTTTTTTCCTGCTGTGGAGGGTATACTCCCTGGAGCACTAAAAATGGTTTTATCTGTAGGCATTCATGATTCTCTTTCATTGCCAGAAACAGAGAGCTGCACAGGCCACTCCGAGTAATGGAGTTGACCATAAGGCGTGAAGGGCATTAATGAAGGCAAGAAACTGACTGGAAAAGGAGAATGGACCCCACTCCCTCCCTTGACTGTAACTTCTACTGATCTTTCATTAAGAGCATTTAGCCCTTCACAGCTATTCCTCCCATTCCTGCCTCTATTCATCACCCACCTCAGGCTTTACCCTGTTACCCTGTGCATCCTTTCTCTACATCAATAAATGTCTTTGAGTGAGTAAATAAATAAATAGATAAATAAGTAAAATGCTCATTCTTTCTATTCCTTTAAAATATTACCTTATTCATAGTTTCAACTTACTCAGAGCCCATCTTACCACTGCTGCTTTGTGACGTGTGTGTGTGTGTGTGTGTGTGTGTGTGTTTTGCTTCAGTTCTTGCTGCTTCCTACCTGCATTTAATTTCCCAAGTTGAATTCCAGAGCCCAAGAGAGAGAAAACAATTGACCTAGCAAACCACCATTGTCACTGCTAAAGCAGAGTTTTTTTCATACCAAGTCACCCTAGTGCAGTCAGCTTGTTTGTTTGTTTTGTCTTGTTTCCTGATGGTGGGGGAAGAAGCAAGATCCTGTGCTTCAGAACTTCTCTACATTACACTGATCCCTACTAAGGTCGCAAGATTTAGCAAATAAAAATGCAGAATGCAATATTTGAGACTTAACACTACAAATCACTTATTGTTTATCTGAAATACACATGTAACCAGGTATCCTATATTTTATCTGGCAACAATGCTCCCCACTCAAGCAGCCTGAGTGAAGCAGCTTCACAAAGATGAGATGACCAGGTAACCTCAGTGATGTGCCCAGCCCCAGCCTTTACTGGAAATCTGTCTGAAATACACATGTGATCACTGTTTTAACAGACAAAAGACATGAAGCACAATTAATTGACCCTGTCAATTTTGGTTCTGCGTTCAAAGCTTATTGTTACACACAGCTCTTAGCCCCTGCACTGGAATTTTCATTTCTTGGCTGCTTTTTCCAGATTTAAGCTATCTCCTCTCTGTCAGTTGTCACATCTTGCTGCTGGTCATATGCTTGCCTCTTGCTTTCAAGTGTATAAAGTTATCCTGGTACCAACCATCAGCTAGAACAAAAGTAAATAGAGACTCTGAGGAAGGGCATTAAGGAATTTTATGAGACTGCACGTTAATATAGCACTTCACAATTTCAAAACTTGTGAGTTCTAATACTTGGATTTTATGGCATTGGCTGTTCAGAACTATTGTTGTATTTAGAGAAGGGAGAAAATGAATTTATTTACTGTCACTGAGTAGTGTTCCAGATTCTCTGCTATATGTGACACATAACTTACCAGTGTGCTTCAGACACATGACATTGAGAGATGCTTAAATTCCTTTTGAAAAATTTTTTAATTGAAGTATAGTTGATTCACAATGTTGTATTAGTTTCAGGTGTACAGCAGAGTGATTCAGTTATAAATATATATACATATATATGTGTGTGTGTATATATATATATATATATATATATATTCTTTTTCAGATTCTTTTCCCTTACAGGTTATTACAAAATATTGAGTATAGTTTTCTGTGCTGTACAGTAGGACCTTGTTGGTTATCTATTTTATATATGAGAGATAGCTAAATTCCTAATAGAAGTGGTCTATTACTCTATTTTCTAAAATCTTATAACATTTTGTAATCCTTAATTTCCCAAGCTCTTCTGGAGTGGGAAAAGATGACCAGAGTTAAAGGTACCAATTAAAACCATAATTTTTTTAAAAATTTCTGAGCTTCCACCAGTGTAATTGCTGACCCCTTAAAACTGCACCTTGCCAAGCTCCCCCCAGGCCTCTCCTCCTCTTGTAACCACCCCCAGTTCGCTCAACGGCACCACCATCACACACAGTTGTCCAAGCCAGAAACCTGAGGGTCCCACTTGACTTCCTCTTCTCCCTTAAATGAATAAGTCATGAGTCTGGCCAATTTTGTCTTCTGATTACATTATTAATTTTCTCCTTCTTTCCATCAACTAACCTGTCCCTGATTGGGTCGTTTTAAATCTGCTGGGACTATGGAAATAGCTTTCTATTTATCTCCCGCTTTCAATCTTGTGTCCTCTGCCCCCACAGATCGATTGCCCACACTGTCATCAGAATATTCTACCTAAAATACAAATCTACCTATGTCACTGCCCTGCCTGCAGCTCTCCACTGACCCCGGGACAGCCAGACTCTCCCAAACTCATGAGCCTCATCGCTCTAGTCTTCTTCAACTGACCTTGAACTTTACACTCTCCAGAAACAGTTTGTATTTCATCTCCCATGCAGCACTGTTTCACACCCCACTAGCTTTGCTAATATTGTGTCCTCTGCCAGAAACACTCTTAGCAACTCTATTGCTTCGCCAGCTTCTGCGAATGTCTTTCAAAAGTCAGTTCAGTCATTCTCAGCTCTATCCCCTCTTGACATAAACCTCAAGCTTGGTTAAGTGCTTCCTTTTTATGTCCCCATGACATCCAGGATTTCTCCTTCTTACAACACTTACTGCATAACCTCAAAATCATCCGTGTGAACTTTCCTTGAACTAGACTCCCAGCCTCTTGAGGGTAAGGGTGTTATTGCTCATTCTGTCTGTCTTAAGTACTAAGGGATGGCCCCTTTTACACAGGAGAAGTTGTATGTCAGTGGATCCACCCAAGGAAACTGGAACATGCTCTTGAAAGTCCTTGAGTTCCTCTCCTCCATTCTCCACGTGGATCTCTGCTCGCCTCCTGGCAGCCCTATTCCGTAGAGGTTGCTGTCCCTGCTGATGTAGATAATCATAGATCATGGCAATGCCAGCTACTGGTGATGCTGTAGTGGGTGCTTCTGCTAGATAGATGAAGGCTCCATTCCTCCATGGTATTCCATCGTCCAACGCTCCCAAACACAGAGGCTTACAGTTCTGTTTCTCATAGTCCCTATTCATCATACAATCATTTTTTTTTGTCAAACTCATCATCCCAGCTCTCTACAGTACAAACTGGGGAGTGCTCCCTGAGGAGTAACTTGAAGAACAATGTAAATGATATTCTCCAGTGCCTACAGACAGCCCTGCTCACCACTGATCAACCTTGTCCTTCATGGAGTCCAGCAGTCACTCCCTCACTTTCCAGGTGGGTGCCCATCCTGCCATCAGGAACAGTATTAAGATGATAGAGCTCAGCTTTGTCATCTTAACTTCTGGCAACACTCATACACCGTGTGTAAAGTTTACACATCACTGTTCTGGGTCCCTCGATACCAGGACACTTACAATGCCAACCCTGGTTTTTCTCTCAGAGCTCCACTAATTTTCTTGCAAATAAGATTCCTCTGGACTCCTCTCTTGGGCATCCCATTCTCCTTTCGAGGGTATTTGCTGCATTTCCTAACCTCTCACATTTTTTCTTGGAAATGACCTCTTCTACTTGAATAAAGCAGTTGCCCCTCTCAGAGGGGATCAGAACCTCTCCTGAACTGTGAAGCTCCTAAAGCATTATTGCCAGCTCTGCTGACAGAGGGCATCAATATTCTTGATCGATGACTGTGGGGTTATAGAATGAATTTAGACCTATTGAACAAAATCTGGATTTTCCTCACTCACTGACCATGCATGTGTCTGAATACTTTATATTTCACAGCAAAGCATAGCTGTTCAAACAAGATCCCTGATTGCTCTAGAGAGCAGAGCTTTAAAATTCACTAAATAACCCACAAACCCTTAAATATATACTTCATGGTGAAATGACTAGTATAGCAATCTTATATAAGATTTGGGCTTTGGTTTCCCAACTCAGTCTCAAAGATTTTACTCTTTGGTAACTGTTCCCTTCTTACACATTTGTCCAGTCCTCTTTTCCCTGGAGATAATACATATGATATTTATAAGAAATCTTCTAACCAACAAGGACCTACTGTATAGCAGGAACTCTACTCAATATTCTGTGATAACCTATATAAGAAAAGAATCTGAAAAAGAATGAATATATGCATAGGTATAGCTGAATCACTTTGCTGTGCACCTGAAACTAACACAACATTGTAAATCAACTATAATCCAATAAAATTTTTTAAAAAAGAAAAGAAATCTTCTGTCTCCACCTTCAAAGCAAACCACGATGAAGTTCACCGCAGGTAGGGATTTATGTTTTTGGATTAATTAGAAACTAAATTAAGAAGTTTAGAGGTTTTAGTTGTTTATTAATGCCTAACACACTACCTCAACACTTAGTAGCTTAATACAACAATCATCTTATTATATCTCACAATTTTGTGGGTCAGGACTTCACACAGGCTCAGTTACATAATCACTGTGTTCTTTATGGCATGAAGTAAGTACACTTGGGGGTCCTTCTTTGTCAGATGGGCTGGTCTGGAGCGTGGAAGGCAGCTTCATTCACATGGCTGACATCATGTCAGGGATGTCTGCTAAGTTCAGCTGGGATGGCTAACTAGAGAATCTACACATGGTCTTTCCAGGATGGCCGTCTCAGGGAAGTTAGATGTCTTCTATGGCTGGCTTCCCTCAGAGCAAGTGCTCAGAAAGACAGGCAGTGGAAGTTTACTGTCACTAAAAGCAACACAGGGTCAATTCTACCATTGTCAATTGGTCAAGCAGCCTCAGTACAAGGAGAGGATGTAGACCTGACCTCTCAATGGAAAGAACAGAAAAGAGTCTGCAGCCAGTTTTCAATGTCCCTCCCAGAGCATCTCCTCAGATATTGGCAGAGAAAACAAGGCATCATGTCCTTCTTCACCTGAGCAAATACTTACTGGGTGCCCACTATTGAGGGCAGGATGCCATTCTGGCTTCTGGGATAACACTGCAAACTAGTGGGTCACACACTAGGGCAGCTGCCAGACATGGTTGACAGGTCTGCAGCGTTTATTCTTAAATATTTGAATTAATTGTTAAGATTTAAACGTCGGAGGTTTTCACATAAAATCTGAGTTTTCAACTTTACTGGAAAAACTAATCTTGTCAGCACGTGGCTGGAATTGCCCTAGGACCACACCCAGCTTGAGGTGCCAGCGCCCCCTCAGGCAGAGAGGGGACCTACCAGTCAGATCTCCCTGTCCACGACCCTTCATTTCTCTCAGTAATGTTCCTTGTCTGCCCCCCCGGGGATTTCAGACTGCCGTTCACACTCACAGGAACATGGATAAACCTTAAAACCTTGTCCATGTCTTTCACTGTCACCAAATCCACAGCTTTTGGAACGATGGCTGAACTGGCTAAATTGGTCACATCAGCTTCTAGGGTCATTTATAATTCCTTACACCATTCTCTAGGGCAGAGATTTTATAAGTGAGGCACGCATATCACAAAAGGTATGAGAGAGAGTTTTAAAGATATAAAAATGAATTTTTATTTTAATAAGCTTGTTTCTATTTCAATGTACATTAGGAAAAAATACTACCAGCACGTCAAACCACTGATTTACAATAACAATAAAAATTTCCTATTTTAAAATCTTACAAAATATTTTTTGCCTATAAAAAATATCTACTACATGTAAGATATAAAGAATGATATAATAAAACATGCACACACCCACCACACAGCATAGAAACAGAACATTATGAATAACCCATTTTTCCTGTCTGTCTCTCCCTGAACTTCTGAACTTGTTACTTCAGAAGTAACAAGGTCTGAGATTTTGTAATTGTCCTTCCATTATTTTTTCCACATCTCATCTATGTGCGTCTTGAAACAACATGTTTAGTTTTGCAAATTTCAGAATTTACATAAATGGAAATATTCCATATGTATCTGTGACTTGATTTCTTTGTTTAGGGTTATAATTGTGAAATCCATCCATTTTTGAAGCCTATACACACTATTCATTCCTTTTTCTTACTGTCTCAAGCAGTCTAAGGTATGATATATTACAACATATATAGTCAGGTCATATAGAAGGAGACTGAGATTTTTTTTCTGTATTTTGAGGCTATAACGAACAATATTATTATGAACATTCTTCTACATGTGCATGAGTGCAACGGTTTCTTTAGAACATATGCCTAAAAAGGAAATATCTTTAGAGCATGCTCATCTTCAAATATTTCAAGTATGGCTAAATTGCTTTGCAAAGCAGTTTACATCCCAGCGGCAGTGTCTGTAAACACCTACTGCTGTAGTGCTGGTCAGCACTTAGTATTATTAGACATTTTAGTGTGTACCTCTCTGGGGGTATAAAGCAATACTACATTGAACTTTGAATTTGTATTTCTTTGATTACCAGTAAGGTTGAGCATTTTTTTTCCCCTATGTTAATTCTAAATTCTGCTTCTTTGTGAAATTCTTATTCACATATATTCTATTGGGATACTTTTCTTCTTTATATTGACTTGCAAGAATTCTTTATGTATAAAATACACTATGCATTTGCAGGTTTTTTTTTTCTTTTACTTTTGAATAGTGTGTTTTACTGGAAATTTTTCATGTTAGTATAGCTAGATTTATCACATTTTTTATTTATGTTTTATAATTTTTGTTTAGTTTAATGGTCTCCTTACCCTGAATCTATAAATATATAGGACAAAATTTCCCTCAAGATATTTAAGACTTGGTTTCTCACACTTAAGTCTTTAATCTTCCTTGAAGTTATTTTTAGGTATGGTATAATGTAGGTATGTAATTTTGTTTTTTTATATGAAAAATAAATTTTGTCAGCACCATATTCCATTTCGCCCCCAATATGCAAACTCGATCTGACACCAACTTTTCATATGTGCAAAGATAGGTTTCCCAGCTCTTGAGACTGTTCTAGTGGTCTATTTTTCTAGTGCTGTGCTGCTGGTACACTGTCTTCATTAATATACCTTCAAAAACATCATGTAAGGCATGTTTCCCCACCCTGTTCTTCTTCAGGAATGTTTGGGCTATTCTTAGTCATCTGCTCTTGATTGTGAATGGTATCCTTTTTTTTAAATTACATTTTCTAAATGCTTATTGCTGGGATATAGAATTCAATTTTTAAATAGTGAGGTTAAGTCCAGCAACCCTGCTAAACTTTTATTAATTCTAATAGTTTGTCTTTAGATCATCTGAGGGTTTTTTTCAAACAGGACAAAAATGTTGTCTTTAACTAATGACGATTATGTTCCCTAAGTATCCTTATCTTCTTTCTGACTTTAAGAGGAATTCTTTTAATCTTTAACCATTAAATATGATGTTTGCTGAAGTTTTCTGGACTACCTCTTATGAGGTTAAGGAATTTTCTTTGTCTTCTTAGTTTGCCAAGAATTTCTTTCTATGAATGTTGATGAAGTTTATTGTAGGGCTTTTCTTCATCTAATAAGATCATCATATAGTTTTAATGTTACAGCAACTTTACATTCCTTGGATAATTCAGTATGACTATGACATTATGATACTCGTAGAATTATAGTTTCTACACATTGTTTGCTGAAATAATTTGCCAAGGATCTCCACATCTATATTTATTATTTAGATTGACTGATAATATTTTCCTTTTTGTACAGTCATTGTCTGGTTTGCGAATTATAAAGTGAGTTGGGGAGTTTCCTGTCTTGCTATTATCTGGAAGATAATTTGAATAATTGAATAACTTGAATTTGAATAATATCGACATTTGAATAATACTGACATTACTTTGAGTGTTACTAAAACTACCCTGAAAAATCATTAAGGCCTTGTATTTTATTGGGGGGAAGATTGTTAATAGTAATACATTCAATAAGTTTAAAGGGTATAGGACTACTCAGGATTCTGTGTCTTCCTGTAGTAATTTTGGTAATCTATATTTTATAGGAATTTGTCTATCAGAGGAGAGATCTGGGCTGAAGATACATCTATCTTTGTATCTCCTGCATCAAGAGCCAATACCAACTGAATAAACATGCTAAAATAAAATGGGATGAATCAGACACACAAAATGATCAGTCACCTGATGTCACTTTCCAAGACATGCTAACTCATGGGTTTCTCAAGGGCCATGCCAATGAATCCTGAAGAGGGCATGGTGAGGTCTAAGGCCTGCCTTGGTCAGTGGCTCCTTATGAGTCTTCAACTCAGCACTCAAATTTTTTAATTGGAAATTGAGGCTAATAATCCTGATAACCTGTCTACTTCATGGTGTCAGGGTTAAGATGTAAGGTGATAATACACACACTGCATTGTGGAATGAAACTATGGAAAATTACTAAATGCACATGAATGAATGTGTGAACCAAATCTCCTTTCATTCCATCTTAGGGTTTATAGTTCACATTCCAAAGGGGTCGCACACCCTATCAATGTCTCACTAAACATAACCACTGGCATGATGCCCACCTTAGCTTTTCTTTACTAATTGTTGCTTCCAGTATATAGTGTACTTCAAAAAGCCAGACAGATGACGTAAGTTCAGACACGGTGCCCACATGTTTACTGGTGACTCACATCGCTGAGGGCATATTCCTTGTGGTCTTGGGTTTACCGGACAGCAGTGCTAGAGGAGGAGGAGTTTGGAATTTCTAGTTAGGAGACATACCAGATGTAACTCCAACTCTGCTAGTTTCCAGTCATGGGACTGTGACTAGGCTCACATAACTATTACGAGCCTCCTCCCTTGTAAAATGAGGATGAAATCATCTCCCTCACCGTGGAATAACATTAAAGATTCTCACCTCCTTTGCAGTGTAATATAAAGACTAAAGGAGATAATGTTTGTACACATGTTTAAAACTGTGATGCACAATATAAAATAAATGTTTTTTCTAAGATATTCCAATAATATGGATGAAAAGCAGGATGGTGCAGTGGGAAAAGACTGAAACTTATAAAAAGAAATGGGGGATTCAAATACTTAATGTTGTTTCTTTTTAGACATGTGATCTTGATCAAGGTACCCTTTCTGATCCTCAGTTTTCCTATATAAAAATGGAGGGGTTTTTCCCTTGTCCTTTTCCTTTTTTTTTTAGTGAAAAATATATGCTTTGGAAAGGAAATGTAGTATACATAAAGTTCTGGCAGACAGTAAGCATTTAATAAATGTTATTTTGCCCCCCTCCCCCCAACTGCCACCACTATGAATTTGGTTAAAGAAAAATAAACTTATATTTATTTTTTACTTGTTCTATATCATTGGTTTCAAGGTGATCCACTTTTGAAAAATATTAGCCTGTTGGAAGGAAGGAAGACACATGTCTATGGAATTCTAAGAATGTATGGGTGAGAAAAGTTGACCTCGCTGGATTCATACTTGAATTCTACGTGCTAGATCTTTGCTCTATCTCTGAGCCAGATCTCAGCTGCTTACATAAGTTTATCTCATCCAAGATTAGACACACCTCGGGGTCTGAAACCTGAATGAAGATAGCCTATCACTTGGGCCACGCTCCAGAAGTGGTGTTCAGGCAGCAATTAAGGAAACTGTGTCCAAAACTAAAATACTAAAATACCTTCCACGGTCAACTTTCAAGTTTGCTTAATGGGGCTGTTAGATAGAAGCTAACTCTTGTAGCCTCTCTCTGCTATTAGCCATCCACATCGAAGAAGAAAAAAACTGCAACCACATGGATGGACCTTGAGGGCATCATGTTAAGTAAAATAAATCACACAGAGAAGACAAATACTGTGTGATGTCATCTGTATGTGGAATCTAGAAGAAAAGAAAACAAAAAAACAAACTCATAGAAAAAGAGATCAGATTCCTGCTAACCAGAGGCAGAGGGTGAAGGGAGAAGGAATCGGAGGCAGATGGTCAAAAGGTAAAAACTTCTAGTTATAAGATAAGTAAGTACTATAGATGTAATGTACAACATGACTATAGCTAACACTGCTGTATGATATACAGGAAAGCTGTTAAAAGAGTAAATCCTAAGAGTTCTCATCATAAGGAGAAAATTTTTCTCCTTTTTCCTTTCTTTCTCTATATGAGAAGATGGATGTTAGCTGAACCTGGTACTCACGTCATGCTATATGTAAATCAAATCATCATGCTGTATACCTTAAACTTCTACACTGGTATATGCCAATTATATCTCAATAAAACTAGAAAAAAATAAGAATAAATATTGCTATTGAGTAGGGCAAGTTCCCTCCAACATTTTTCCTTCTTTGTTAATATCTTGTTTACTATTTTTCCTTACTCTTCAATATACGTTTTAGAATCAGTTTGTCAGGTGGCACTTTTTAAAGTGTTTTTTTTTTCCTTCTATAAAAAATTGCATCAAATCAATGAATTGGTTTTGGAAAAATTGACATACAGACAGTGTTAAGACATCTTGTCTATTAATATAGCATAGTTCTCCATCTATACAAGTATACTTTAAGGTCTTTAAATAAAATGTATTCCATTTTACATATGAATTGTGCACAAATTTTAATTGACTTATTCCTAGGTGTCTCACAGTTTCCTACTGTAAAGCATGTTTTTTAAAAAATTCACTTTGGACTACCTACTACTAGTGTGTTTAAATTTCTTTATTTTTGTATATTTTCCTTGAGGCATTTGTAACATTTTCAGTTAGCAACTCAGCAATATCACCTGATCCCTTTTATGCTCACCTTTCTTTAAAATGTGCTAGAAACTTTACCAGTCAGATGCACTGAGATTCATGTGGAAGCAGGAAGAGAAACAGGAGTCTTATTATTGCTCCCTGGTAGCAGTGACCTGGTGTGGACTTTTCTAGATGTTAGATTTTATCCAATAGCATTTTTCACAAACATAGAAAAAGCAATCCTAAAATTGTATGGAACCACAAAAGACCCTGATAGTAAAAGCATCCTGAGAAAGAAGATCTTAGCTGGAAGCATCTTGACAAGGAAGAACCTAACTGGAGGTATCATACGTCCTGATTTTGATGCCAAAATCTCAGCTTCTGTACACCAGTGCCAAATCAAATCTCAGAGACAGAGTTTTGGGTGAAGTAGAAAAGAATAGCTTTATTGCTTTGCCAGGCAAAGGGGGACACAGTGGTCTCCTGCCCTCTAAAACTCTGTTCCAACCTGGGAGGATATGATGAAGAGTTATATAGCAATAGCTCAAGGTTAGGTTGCTGATAAGATTAGGGTGTGTGCAGGGCCTGCACTCCTTTAATCTCATCTCAGGTAATCTTCTTGATGAGCTTCTATGATTCCTTTAGTCTAACCTCAGGTGATCTTCTCTGGCATGGAGAATAGTGACATCTTCCATTTGTTTGGTTTTAATTCTATAAAAGGGTTTAAATATATTGCTATGTGTGTTCCTTGAGGTGGAACCAGGACCCTGCCCCAAGGTTGTACTATTGTTTCTTGGCTGTTCCTCCCTTGACTCTGCATCCCTTCCCTTCCTGGATTAACAATGTTTGAATCTGTCCTTTGGAACTCAGGGATGGTCATGGATACTGAACAGAAAGGCTTCCCGTACCCAAGACCCCCTACAGGGTCCTGCTCAGTTTCAACTTTAAACTATAATACAAAGCTATAGTGATCAAAACAGTATGGTATTGGCATAAAAACAGACACATCGATCAATGGAACATAATAGAGAACCCAGAAATAAACTCACACATATATGATCAATTAATTTATAACAAAGGAACCAAGAACATATAATGGGGAAAGGATAGTATCTTCAGCAAATGGTGTTGGGAAAACAGGATATCCACATGCAAAAGAAAAAAACTGGACACCCATCTTACACGAAAACTAAAAATCAACCCAAAATGCATTAAAGACTTAAACATAAGACATGAAACCATAAAACTCCTACAAGAAAACATAGTGGGTAAACTCCTTGGCCTCCATCTTGGCAATGATTTGGGGGGGGGGTTGATACGAAAAACAAAGGCAACAAAAGCAAAACTAAACAAGTGGACCTACACCAAACTGAAAAGCTTCTACACAGCAAAGAAAACCATTAACAAAATGAAGAGGCAACCTATGAAATGAGAGAAAATATTTGCAAACCACATATCTGATAAGGCATTTGATGGGGTTCAGGGCAGGCCACCCCAAAATATGTTGCTTTAGCATATTGATTGTTTTTAATTAAAGTGACTTAAGAAAGAGCCAGTGCAAGTAGGGCACTCTGACCCTCCTTTGCCCCCTGAAAGCAAGATATAAATCATCCATATGAAAGGTACTCTCCCTGTACCAGGAGAGAGAGACATCCTTATCATCAGAGATAGGGAATTCAAGGTTAAGAAGGCTATATGAAAAAATCTTGTTACTAATTTACTACCCCAAGCCCAAACTTCTTTGTCTTGTCAATTCTTCACAAATGTATTGTTTCTTTGTCTAAAATGTATAAAAACCACCTGCTTTGGTCATTTCTTTGAGTCTCATATTACTATGAGCTCCTGTGCCTACAAATTAAATTTGGTTTTCTCTTGTAATCTGTCTTATGTCAATTTAATTGTTAGACCAGCCAACGAACCTAGAAGAAATGAAAGGAAAAGTTTCCCTTCCCTCCAGATTAATATCTAAAACATACCAGGAACTCATACAACTCAATAGCAAAAAACCAAATAACCCAATTTAAAAATGGACAAAAGTCCTGAGTGGACAGTTTTCAAAAAAACACAAACAAATGGCCAACAGGTACTTGAAAAAGTGCTTAATATCATTAATGATCAGGAAAATGCAAATCATCTCACACATGTTAGGATGTCTACTGTATTATCAAAAAGACAAGAGATTAAAAAATGTTGGCAAGGATGTGAAGAAAAGGGAAATTTTGTGCACTGTTGGTGGGCATGTAACCTGTTATAGCCACTATGGAAAACAGTATGGAGGTTTCTCAAAAAATTAAAAATAGAACTACCGTATGATTCAGCAATTCCACCTCTGAGTATATACTTAAATGAAACAAAATCATTATCTTGAAAAATTATCTGTATTCGCTCATTTATTGCAGCATTATTCACAATAGTGAAGGTATGAAGACAACCTAAGTGTCCGTCAATGGATGAATCGAGAAGAAAATGTGGTATATACATACAATGGAATACCATTCAGCCTTTAAAAAATGGAAATCCTGCCATTTGCAACAACACGGATGAAAATGGAGGGCATTATGCTAAGTAAAATAAGCCAGAGAAAGACAAATACTGCATGGAATCACTTATTTGTGAAATCTTAAACCAAAAAAAAAGGCAAACTCTCATAGAAGCAGAGTAGAATAGTGGTTGCCAGGGGCTGGAGGGGTTGGGAGTGGAATCAAGAGAGGTTGGTAAAGTTATAAGATGAATAAGATCTGAGGATCTAATGCATAACATGGTAACTATAATTGATTATACTGTTTTGTATAATTGAAATTTGCTAAGAGAGTAGAGCTTAAGTGTTCTCATCAATAAATAAATATGTGAGGTGATGGATGTGTTTTTTAGAAGAAGAAAAAAACTGCATCAGAAGCTTGGTGCTTTGGTGTTAAAATCAGAAACTGGTCTTCAAGGAACTCAAGTGAGTAATTTGGAGATGATGATGGTTCACTGGAGAAATGTTATCAGTTTCTGACATTTTAGTTAAATCTCCTATAAAGAAAATGTGGGGTTTCAAGTTTCTTAGCCAAAGTCTGCTAATTCCCTGCACTATATTATCAGCAATTCAAGGACAGGACCAAGTCTCCTCATTTACTTATAATCCCTGTGGTGGTGCTGACATACAGAGTCGCTGCTCAATAAAAATTTCTTTTTTTTTTTTTAACATCTTTATTGGGGTATAATTGCTTTACAATGGTGTGTTAGTTTCTGCTTTATAACAAAGTGAATCAGTTATACATATACATATGCTCCCATATCTCTTCCCTCTTGCGTCTTCCTCCCTCCCACCCTCCCTATCCCACCCCTCCAGGCGGTCACAAAGCACCGAGCCGATATCCCTGTGCCATGCGGCTGCTTCCCACTAGCTATCTACCTTACGTTTGTTAGTGTGTATATGTCCATGCCTCTCTCTTGCCCTGTCACAGCTCACCCTTCCCCCTCCCCATATCCTCAAGTCCCTTCTCTAGTAGGTCTGTGTATTTATTCCTGTCTTACCCCTAGGTTCTTCATGACATTTTTTTTTCTTAAATTCCATATATATGTGTTAGCATATGGTATTTGTCTTTTTCTTTCTGACTTACTTCACTCTGTATGACAGACTCTAGGTCTATCCACGTCATTACAAATAGCTCAATTTTGTTTCTTTTTATGGCTGAGTAATATTCCATTGTATATATGTGCCATGAATGAATAAAAATTTCTTGAATGTTATTCTTCTCTCTGAACTCAGTTTGCATTGGTGTCCTTTGGCATCTGCCTCCCACCTAACCTCCCATTCTTCATCTACCATTTACCTCCTCCCTTCACTGAAAGATGACTAAGGCATCCTTCCAAGACCTGGCTCAAACTCATTTCCAGCAGAAAGCTCTCTTAGACCAGTCATAACCTCTATGATCCCTCCCCCGACATTTGGCATTTCTTCAGCCCCTGAGTGTTTAGACTGTTTATGGATTGCTTTACACATGTTCTCAAATTGCCTTTTTTTTTATAATATCTATTTCTTTCCAGTTAAAGAGGGATGAATGCTTGGAAGTATGCTAGGTATTTTATCATTTGCATAAAAAATATGCATTAAAAATGGAATACAGAGCAGGAAAAAGAAAGAGCAAAAAAAGTAAGAAAAAGGTAGAGTAGAGAGTATTCCACACCTAACATACACTGCTCTGTAGATGCAGCAGTCACAGCCAGATTAGACGAATAACGCAATACAAACAGAAGTGTGAAAAACCCAGAGAAACCATGAACCACAGAGAAAGAAGTGAGTGTTGTTTGTCTCTTCATTCAGTCTAACACTTAGGTAGATATAGGGACTTCACCAAGGTGTTAACCTTCTAGATTTTTTTTATATTTGGCAAGTTATCATTTGTTTTTGTAAAGAAAATCTACTTTATTACCTCCTTGATATGCATCTGAGAGTAAAGACTGAGTCAACGAGTAAGGGAGTTGGGGTTAAAACTCGGGATAACAGTGGTCACCTGTCTTAGTTCTGGAGGCTGAAAGTCCAAGGTGAAGATGCCAGCAGATTCAATTCTTGGTGAGGGCCCTCTTCTTGGCTTGCAGACAGCTGCCTTTTTTTTTTTTTTACTCTATCCTCACATGGTGGAGAGAGAGGTCCAGCCTCTTCCTCTTCTTATAAGGACACCAATTCCATCATGGGGGCCCCACCTCCTTGACCTCATCTAAACCTAATTATCTCCCAAAGGTTCCACCTCCTAATGCCTTCATATTGGGGATTAAGGCTTCAATATATGAATCCATAACACCAGAAAGGCTTGGTCAGTCCAGAAACCGCACGAGGGTGATATGGCAATGATGTCTGCCATGAGGGTGATTACCCACATTAATTCATGCAGATCATGATGGCGGGCTGGATGCAGGCTCTTCTTCCCTCACTAGGGTGGATTCTTCTTGAAGCTGGGCACTCCATGGAAGAGACAATCTTCCTATTTGTTTGTTCTTCCATTGAACAATTATTTGTCATTCCTACTATGTGCCAGGAACTCTTCTAGGCACCAAGGATACAAGCTGCAGGAGTTTGTGCTCCTTTCTCTCCAGGAGCTTATGTTCTAGTGGAGAGAGATGGGTAATAGGGAGAAAACCAATGGGAAAGATCATTTCAGAAGGATATATTGTGAAGTGTAGTATGATAGATAGCTCATTATTCAACCCAACACATATGACTGTCTTTGCTCCCTTTACTCAAATCTCCAAATGAACTCCCCAAGTTTGTCCTCAAATAAATTTCATTTCTGTCCATGTCAGGAGAACATTTTCTCTCTCTCTCTGCCATCTCCATCCTTTTCTTTCTAGCTCACATTTATTGAAGCATGGGTTAAAGTGCTTTACAATGCATCATCTCACTTAATCCTAACAATAGCACCATGAGTTTAGTATCAGGAATATAACCATTTTGCAGATGAGAAATCCAAGTCTGAGAATAGTTTAGCAACTTGCCTATAGTCATACAGCAAGTAAGTAGTGAAGCCAGGATATGAATGCATGTCCTCTGATTACAGATGTCCTGGCAAAGCTAATCTGTCAGCATTCACCCAGTGGCAGAATTAGTCCTTCCAACAAAAGGAGGCACCAAACAGATGTCCTCCATCTCCCCAAAGGATAGAAGAAAGATTTGTATTAGAGCCAAGGGATATGAACTAGACATGGTAAGGAATATCCAGCTAAAAATTTTCTAGAGAAGTTTAGGAAATTTTTCTCCTGCTAGAGATTAGAACAGAGGTCAGCATACTACTGCCCATGGATGAAATCCAGCTACTTGTTTTCGTAAATAAAGTTTCACTGAGACACAGCCACACTTCTTCATTTACTTACTGTCTATGACTGCTTTCACATTGTAAGGATAGAGTTGAGTAGTTGTGACAAAGACCATATGGCCCACAAATCCTAAAAGATTTGCTATCTGGCCCTTTATAGAAAATGTGTGCTGACCTTTGATGGGTTTTGCCTGGGTTGGCTTGAGTATGTTTCTCTCCAAATTCAAGGAATGGTCTAATTGAAACTTTAATATCCCTTTCAGCTCTAGGAATAAAGATGTGTTCCACCTAATCGATGGGACTCTCCTAAACACTTCTCCCAGCTTTCTCCCAGCTCTGATTTGGCTATGTCTCTACACTATATTTAAAATGTGCATAGCCAACAGAGGTTTCCCAAATTACATTGCAGACTACCAGTAAGCACAGTTTAACTTTAGTTGGGATTAAGGGGGCAGCAGTAATAAATTCTACCCACCAAGGAATTTAGAGTGATATTTGCATTGACTTAATTCTGCTTCATTTGCCATTTGGATTGGGCATGAAGGGATGACAGACTTCTGCTATCCCAGTGATTAATATCATTGCCATGCTCTCTATTATTAGTAATAAGGATATATCATATTTAATTTTACTTTGGGTGAAAGAAAAACTGGTTGTTAGGAACATAAATTGTTAATTGCTAAAGAATTCTTACGTATCAAACCAGCGAAGCAGAACTGAGGCACTTATGACTTTTTTTGGAAAAATACTATATACACACGCACACACACATCCTGGGAAAAGTATGTACTAACTGCAAACATTTTCCATCCCTAAGAAGTTCATGAGGGGACTTCCCTGGCAGTCCAGTGGTTAAGACTCCATGCTTCCACTGAAGGGGGCATGGCTTTGATCCCTGGTCAGGGAACTAAGATCCCGCATGTCACGCAGCACAGCCAAAAAAAAAAAAAAAAAATTTAAGAAGTTCATGAGTATATTCCCAATTCAGTTCAGTGTAAAATGACATTCCCTTTTGCTTTTTTATGCCACCCCTGCAAAACTGGACTGTGAGCCTGCCTCTTACAAGCTGTGTGACCTTAAGCAAGTGAATTCACCTCTCTGAGCCCCACTTTGGTGAAATGTGGCTGTAGAATGGATGCTCTTTTCCTACCCAAACAGAAGCCAACATGCATGGGCCCCAAGAGTCCTCCTTCCTACTCCAGCCACCTCCCTCTACCTGGTATCCAAACCATGTCTCAGCCTGGTATAGTGAAAAGATGTGAACTAGAGTCCGCCAGCCAGGCTTAGGTCCAACCTTGAAAAGCACATTTTTATTAGTGGTTCGAGCTGCACACCAGCCTGTGGGATGCCAGGCTGTCATGCTGTTGCACACACTCTTTCTCCACCTAGGACAGCCTTCCACAATCAGATCAGAACATTAAGGTTCCTCGTCCCTCTCCTCACCCTCAAGGAAGAAGTGTGTGTCCCCAGGTCCCCTGGATAGTTTGCACTGTTAACTGTGTGTGTGGACTCCTTCCATAGATGATGACTTTCTCAAGGTCAAGCATGGTGAGGACATCCACATGAAAAGAACTCCCTGCTTAAGCCCGTCTATAGCTTCTCATCTCATTCACACTCAAACCCAAAGTTCTGATCCTGGCTTCAAGGTTCTGTACAAGTTAGCCTCTGCCAATTTCTCCAGCCTCATTGCAAGCCATCTGACCCCTTCTTTTAGGTTCTCTGGGCCAAGACCCATCCCCTCATTTTCTTTATATACATCTAGTTCCCTCTGCCGGGGAAGTTTCCTACACACAGCTCCCCCCAGCCCTTTACTGGGTCCTTTTCAGATCTTAGCTTCAGCCCATGCATTCATTTAGTTAAAATTATTTTTTGAGCACTGTTCTAGGCACTAGATAAGAATCACTGCCCACCTAGTATCTGCATTCTAATTGGGGACAACGAACAAATAAATCAATAAATGCAGACTGTGTCCAATGGTGATAGTTGCTAAGGAGAAGAATAAAGCAAGATGAAAGAGGGAGTCCTGGGACAGGGGTCACTCTATATGAGGAGGTCAGAAAGGCCCCACAGAGGTTAATGGATGAGCAAGACCTGATAGGAACACGGAGGCAAGCTGCATGGGTGTTCATGGAAGGAGCAGTAAGTGCAAAGGCCCTGAGTGTAGGCGGACCTGAGAGGGTTGAGGAAGAGCAAGGAGATCAGTAAGAGGGAGAGGGGTGGGAGACGGTGGCAGAGATAGCAGGGGTCCAGGTCATACAGGGCCTTTAGGTCATTGGGAGGACTTTGGCTTTTCTTCTGCACGAGATGTGTGATTCAAGCAAAATGATCCAATTTCCATTTGGAAAGGGCCACTTGGGTTGGTGTGTTGAGATTAAATTGTGGAGGGACAATTTCAGATAGAGACTAGTGAGGAGGCTTTCCCAATAATCCAGGTAAGAAATGATATTCGCTTGGACCAGGATGGTCGAGATTATAAAAGGGTTAACAAATGATTGGGTTCTGGATAGAGGTGGAAAGTAAAGTCTACAGGATTTACAGATGTATTGGAAATGAAGGATAAGAGAAAAAAAGGATGCAAAGGTGACGCCAAGGTTTTGACCTGAGCCACAGGTATGCATGTGCTGTTTACTAAGACGGGCAGACTGAGGGCAGAGAATTTTAGGGGATGAGGTAGGAAATGAGTTTGTTTGGGAGACGATCAGGTACAGATGTCTTTTAGACAGCCACGTGGAGAAGTCAAGTGCACAGCTTGATATATGAATTAGGAGTTCAGGAGGGAAGATAGAGATGATTGCAGGGACGCTCCAATCTTTAGAAGACATGGATGTGAGAATGAACCAGCTAAGGAGAAGGAAAAGTAAAAGCCTGTTATGTAGGAGGAAAACCAAAAGAGAGTGTGGTGTCTTAGAGGCTAAGAGAAAAAAGCAATTCAAGAGAGAGGGACTGATCAACTGTCGAATGTTGGTGATAAACCAAGCAAGACAGGACTGAAAGTTGACCACTGGACTTAGCAAACTGGAGGTCATTGGCAAACAGGCCAGTGTTATTTCCTCAGAGCACCAACCTCAATGAACTACTCTCTCCTCTTCCCTATTGCTCTGGGGCTCTTCTCACAATTTGTAACAATATGTTGTATGTCCATCTTTTCTCTTTGATGCCCCTGCTCATTGACTATAAACCCCAAGAGGGAAGAAACAGTCCACCTTTATTCACCACTCAGTGCCAAACCCTGCTGGACACAGACTAGGCAAACAAACAAAAAATTCATAAAAGAATGAAGAAATGAACAGACAAATGGCAAACCTTTTTGTCAAGTCATGCCCATTTCACGGTTCTTTAAACCCTAGAGGTCCATCTCTGCTGTCATTAACTAGCTCCTTGATCTTGGGGAAAACTCACTTCTCCCCTCTGAATTTCAGTTTCTTTATCTTTTAGCAAAGTACATAAGTTAATTGCCCCTGCCAGCTCTATCAGCTCACTGTTCCATGACAGGTCTAAGTCCGGCCCCCTCATTTCCCTACTGTGGTGTCATCGCCTCCCCAAAAATGTCTCCCACTGGCCTGAAATCTATCACTAGATTTTAACACTTTTGAATTCAGTTTGATCTCTACTAGATACATGAATGAGGAAGCAGCTATTATCAGCCATTTTTGCCAGAGTGTGAGTACATTTTTGCTGGTCCTTTCCTGATGACAGTTTTAGATAAGAACTTGAAAAAGAATGAGAATAGCGTGTGCTCAGAAAGTGTCGCTGCCAAAGCAGGAAAGGGGTTCCAAAAGGAGCCCATTGGGGAAACGGATGAGCTACTTGAAAATCAGTGTAGGGCAGGTCTCATGTTATAGGAGTGAACAGTAAAGTTTCAACAAAGATTAAGGTGTATCTCTAAGCAACTGTAAATTCTAACTGAAAGCCCAGTGATGTTGACGAAATCATTTCTCCAGCTTGGGATTTGATATCAATGATAAGAATAGTGGAGTTGGACTTGATAATCTAAAAATGCCCCGCTGCCTTTAAAGTCAGGGCTTCTCTGACTAGGGAGGACTTCAGGGTAGATAATCCATTCAGCCTTATAATGAGAGATCCAGCAAATGGTCCCACATTTGCAAACATGTAGTTGGTCACGTCAGCCCCAGGAGACGCTATCTGAGCCTCTTAACACAGCAATAATAATAATAATTTCTTAAATTTATTCAAGTTCTAACAAAAATTATAAATAGCTCTTCCCTGCATGGGGCCATGCCTTATAAGTATGGTCATATGCACAGTATGCATTAAAGGTTACAGAATCCACTCTGAGCATTGCCTTTGGCTGAGACCTTGTATATAGAATCAGGGTTAATTTAGTCCCCATGGTGCTGACCTCCCTTTAATAACCCTTTTAGCATCAATAATAAGGACTGGGCTATGGGAATTTTTCCAGCAGTGGACTGGCTTATACTGGACCATGTTTATGTACACGTACAACATCTATGGCAAGATTATTTGTGCGCCAGTGTATAGGGTAGACTCTATGACCTCATCCCAAATCTGTATTTGGTGGAGGTTGAGTATAAATAAACAGGTCAACAAGCAAGCAAACAACATTTCTGACCATGAAAGAGAGTGAAATCAACTGGATCATCAACAGAATCCAGCCTGTAACTTCAGCTTCATTTGCACAGCCCCAAGGACTGGAGAAATGATGTTTATGGATAACCAGGGTGAGATAAGAAATTTGAGAATGACCATCTGGTGCTGTCAGGTCTACCTTAAGTCAGGAAGCAGGAGGCTTGGCAATGGGCACACGTGGATGTGTTTTGGGTGTTGTGAGCGTGTGCTTGTGCGCGTGTGTTCAAAGTCCTTGTGGGTGGTACAATTAATACAGTGCTTTTCTGTCCAGGAAAGCTATATCCCCTCCAAAGCCCTGAATTATTAAAATTTTGACGTTTCTCACATCTGCCACAAGCCTCGTATCACAATTTCTGAATGCTATTGGGTGCCATATTCTGTGTGTGAAGTTACAGGCGTGCCCAAACCCTTCCACAGCCAAGCTGGGAAAACTTTTGTTATAACTGCAGCCAAAAAACCCAGGGTGCATGATTCTGAGAAGAGCCAACACGCAGCAGGGCAGTGAGCCAGCCACGCCGTGTATGGGGTGATCTCAGCACACTCAATATTCCAGCCTCTTTCCTGAGTGTAACCAGAACCCCTCAGAGACAAACCAGCCTGAGGCGCTTCAGCAGCTGTAACATCCCTCTAACGGCCTATATTCTAAGTTCCTCTCGCTCAGACCACCACCATTTAGATGGAAACTTAAGTTAGTTTCCATTTGGTTCCATGAACCAAATTTCTGTTTAAGCAAAAAAGTTGGCCCAGGGCTGCATGGCTTTAAATGGACCCTGAATAATGTTTTATTGCCTCGGCACTGGGGTGAACTCGGCCCCTACACTTAGCCTCGCCTTTCACAGTGTTATTTTTAGAGATCTCATTACACCCCAGCTTAAACTAAAAATACGTTTCCCAGGAATAGCAGAACCTAGTTTTAATTGTGTGAAGTGACCCAAGGGCTCCTGTACTCTGATTACATGTGATGTTTCATGCATTTGATATCTGCTTTAGGATCAAGGGAGGAGTTGCTAAATTTCATTTTTCATGAGCAGCAACAAGACTGGCTTTCAGGCTGTTGGGCTCCATTAGCATTTTCTGGGCTGGAGTTGTTGCCACCAGTGATGCTTTGGTTTCACATCCTCTGGTGTGACTACACAGAATCACTGGTCCCAGGAAGCCCTGTTCATAAGAAGTTCACCTCCAGGTTCACATCCAACCCTGACACATCCTTCCCTACCCACAGTCCCAGGGTTTGGAAGGAAAGGTCATACAGTAGAAGAGCTTTGGGGTCTGACAAAGTGGCAGCTGGATCTTACTCTGTCCCTCTACCTCCGTGAATTCAGGCAAGTTATTAATCTTCCTGAGTCTGATCCCTCACTGAAAAATGAGAATAATAGACATTGTATCAATAAAATGAAATATGTACAAAGAAGAACCCTAATAAATTACCACTTTTAAAAAATTTAACTTGCTGATATACTAGTCAAATCAGTAGGGACAGTTGTTGAGCCCTAAGGCCACATAGGGGACATGCGATGTGGCGATGTCAGACCCTGCACACAGGGGCACAGATGGCCTGGAGCAGGGCAGCATGGAAGGTCACATTGGGCTAGGGGCACCAGTCTGGACTCAGGGGCCACTAGCAAGGGAACACTTCATCCTGAAGAAAGTCTCCTGAATTCAAACTGGTCTTTGAAGGATTCCTCTCCCTACTGGTCCACTTAAGGGTCAAGGAATTAGCCTGCCCCACATGGAACCCCCTTTCTACCTCTTACTACCAGCGTAACCTTGCACAAGTTCCTCGATTTTTTAACGCCTTAATTTCCAAAGCTGTAGTATGGAGATGTGATAAGACCTGCATCATAACGTGGTTGTGAGGATTAGATGAGATAGGTAATGTGACACACGTGTCTTTAGCACATTGTCACAAAGGAATCACTCAAGAAATGATGGCTATTAAGGGTACTGTGAAAAGTACGTTACTGGAAGAGGGAACGGTTTGAACAAAGAGAGGAATGTGCAGGACAACTAAAGGAGTATCTGGTGTCCTAGTTTGACTGACTCATAGTGTATGTTAGGAGAGAAAAGCAGGCTCTCACGTGTCCTCACTGAGTTGGTCTTTGCATTCATTTGTGACATTTTCTAGATTATCATCAGTGTACATTGAAACTCTCTACCTAGTTAATACGTCTTCTAAAGACAGGAAGTTCCGTTGTAACCACTCAGAGAGCCTTCTGTTCTCGAGAGGAATCATTTTCCACTCCTGTTTTCAGATTTCTGGTTTTGGCAGTTCTTCAAGATCACTGGACAATTCTTGACCTTGTGATGAATCTCACACATGATGTCATGAGATCACTCAGTCTGGCTAGAAGGAAAAACATGTTTGTAAAATTCCTCTTTGAGGAGAAGTCCAGAGGCCCTCATCTCATTTGTGTTACCTCTTGAATATCAGTGCACAGCCTAGAAGGGGGTTTGTTCAGACTGGATCTAACAGCCATGTTCTATAGCATGAGCGTAGGGACGGGGTGAAGGGACGCCACGTCACAGTCCAGCCATGGAGACACAGGGTTCCTGAAAGGGCCAACACATTTTAAAAATGAGATCACCGTGAGTACTCTTTATATATGATCCACCGTTGTAAGTTACTCTCTGTTCCTATCATTATTTGGGATCTTTGCAGGGCGTACACTTGCACCCAATACCAGGAACCATTGATATTCCCTTTTTCTTCCAGAGAGTTCTTGACATACTTGCACATAGAAATGAGTCCCCATCTCATTGACTTTAGGAGGAAGAACAATTATTTTGCACACCAGTGTGCACAATTATTTCACACACTGGTGTGGATAAAGAACAGAAAGAAGGAGGAAAATGAGAGGAAGAGGAGACATACTGGCTCCCCTCCCAGGCTGTGAGCATTGTCACCTGGTGTGTACCTCAGACTCCCTGACTGTTGCTTTCAGACCATAGTTTTCCTCTATCGCCCAATATCTAGAAGCACAAGACCTGAGCCCAGGTGAAGCCATCAATGCCTCCTGGGAGTTGACTCTCCCTGGTGGGCCTCCTTAGACCCCAGTCTGCCCCTCCTACATTGGCTTCCAGTGCCGGGCTCTGCCCCTGGCCACTCACTGTGAGGGGCAGTGAACCTGGCTTCAGGGAAAGACTCTCCCTAAGGACCACATCACACACCTACTTCTTGGTTCATCTGGCATCCTGGGACGGCCTGGGAGCATGTGAGAAGAACAAAGAGCGCCCCACACAGCAGCCGGGCAGCTGAGTTGCTCCAGGGCCCCTCTCTGCCAGGAGGAGGCCTGCCTCCTGGGAGCAGCCTGGCTGGACAGCTGATCCTTGTTAATCCCCACCCAGTAGGGCAAGCAAGCCAGGTCGCCTTTCATATAGCTATGACTTGCGTGTTGTTCTTTACATCGCCTGCTTTATTTTCAAACCTGTCAACAGGCCTCTGAAAAGGTTACACACATGAGCAGAGGCCTGGGAGGCTCGGAGAAGGACAGAAGGAGCCACAGGCGAGGTGGGAATGGCAGCCACCCCAGACCTGAGAGACCAAGTCAGGAAACCGTGGGCTTCCCATTGTCTTGGGTTTTCTCTAATCAAAGCAAAAATGAGGCAGACGTTTTTACCGTGACCCCTTCTGGTAAGGTTAGAAAGCTGGCTATAAATCTGAGATGGACCACACACTTACTGAACTATATTTATCAAGTTTCTTAATAAAGCAGAAAGCTCAGAAGCCTTGGGGAGTAAGCTTTGTTTTTTTTCTTTTTGACAGAGACAGAAGCCAGCAACAATCAGTTTACTGTTGTTGTCCTGTTGCCAAGTGGGTGATTCAGTTAAAATAGGAGCTGGCTCACATCTGTTTACAGGAACCCACAGGGTTGCTATTTGTAGGGGGGCCCTACTTGTCTGACCTTGGTTGTCACTAAACTTGTTTTTCCCAAGACTGTTCCAAGGGTCTAAAAGAAGACTCACGGCCCCACCACCAAGGATGACATTTGCTTGCAGGTCTTGTTCCCCCCGATACCATCACGTTGCTGTGACAAATACTGGATGGACAGACTGAGGTCCCCTCTGAAGCTGGATGTCACACCGACTGCTTTTTCTAAGATGACTAGTTGATTAGCCTAACAATTGAGTTTGAGATCATTAAAATCAGAATATTCGAGTTGATGGGGATCTCGGGGGATTACACAGTACAATTCCCTCATTGTCTGTTGAAGAAACAGAGAACTAAAGAGATTGTTGGAGGGACCTAGAACGTGAAGGCAGAATTATCGGGTTCTTTCTAGTTTTTCACACTCCCCAGGAAGTGTGGCATCTTGAGATAGAGCCTGGTTCAGAAACTTCACATCTAACCATATAAATGTGTAACTATGTGGGAGAGGAAAACCGGGCTGTCCCCTATGGGGAGAGCAGCTTTCTGGGTCCTCGTATCTGCATGGGTCCTCTTGAAGCTGGGAAGTGGCATCCAGATTTTCTTTCACTCATAAACCACGTGGAGAATTCAAAGTCTGTGATGGGCCCCAGAGGAAAACTACAGAGGAAAAATGCCAGGATAGCAATAATGTATGGGAAAAGGACCCTTTCTGTAAACCCTAAAGCAGTCTTCAAATATTTGAGTGTCATGGGATGTTAAATTGGAAGTTTTAATTGAGGTATCAAGATATAAATATCGGATATAAAAATATTAACAAGGCCACTCAAAAACAATTTCATATTTCTATGGCCCTCTCTGGAGAAGGCTGCACTATGAATATCACCCAACTCTCAAAGGCTCTTAGAGAGTTTGTCACATAATTAGGGGGATAATGTAGACTAGTGGCTTATTCTCAGACACCAACCCTTAAAATGTGAGCACTGGGGGTAAAGGAGAGGTGACAGCTCTAGGCAGCCTGTTTCCTGGAGTTTGCAAGGCAAAGTGCCCTGAGTTTCCAAGGACCAGACGTGGGCCATGTGATGGAGCTGGCATGGGGTGGTCCACAGAGAAGTTGGTAGAGGACCATCTGATTTCCAAAGGGCTAGGAGGGGCTACATGGCCGCTAGAATGGAGAACCTTAGTAGGGTGAGAGGATCTGCAGGCAAAAGACCCCCAGTGAGTGGAGAAGACCCACAAATAACTCAGGGAAAACATCAGCCTTCAACTTTTCCCAGGCTTGGAGAGCTCAGAGCCAGCTGTCTTTGGTTTGGCTGCCTTGGAGCAGAGCCTAACGTGGGGATTCTTGTGGTTTACTGAGGGCGTGCTCTCAGGGGAAGGAGTTAGGGAATCACATAAGACAGAGGCGGGAAGCACAAAACAAGGATTCGGTCTCTGTGAGTAGCTAGCTTCTGACTGGCCCCGCAGAGCTCTGCTCTGTCCCGTGGAAAGGGGGTCAGGCTTTGAACACCAGGTCAGTTGGCCATTGGCTCTTGCTTGTAATGTGGGGGAAAGGGGAACACTTGGGGAGGGTGGGGAAAGACCGGGTCATCACCCAGCAGAGGTGGCTTCTATATGGTCAAGGACAACTTCTCCCAAAGGGGGAAACTGTGGGCCATTAGCAGTCAATACTCATAGCACCTGTGGATGGGGCTCAGGGAGGGGCGTCAGCAAGATTCACTCTGCCAGCTTCATGCCCACCCAATAAGAGCTTTTGGGTTCTCCTTACATGTCCTCCTACCTCACAATTTCCAACCCCTGTCCCAGGGGTCAGAAAGTGAGAGATGGGTAGGAAGACAGAAGGGAGCTGATCTTTTCCACACACCACACACACACACCACACCCCACGCACACATACCACACACACACATCACACACATACCACACACACACGACATACACACACACTACACACACATACCATACACATACATCACATACACACACAGCACACACATACCATACACACAAATACACCACACACACCACACACACACACACACAGTTCCTTTTTAAAAGTCAAAAGACTCACCTGTAATAGGACCTGTCTAGAGTTGGGGAAGAAGTCGTAACTTTGAGTGGAATTGAAGGTTTTGATTACTGCATAGGACTGAACACTTTTCAATGTTTCATTGCAATATGACATCCATATAGAAAAGGCACCTATCACAAGCCTACAGCTCAATGAGTTTTCACAGAACGCACCAGTGTAACAGTCCCCAAGCTCGAGAAACAAAATCCCCAGCTGCCCAGAGGCTCCCTTCAGTCCCTTCCCTCACTTCCCTCCTATTTCCACCACAAGGGTAACACCACAGCAGCCTTCCAACGGCACAGATTAGTTTTGCTGTCTTGATGAAACCTGGGATCTTGACCTATGTGGAACCTGAGTTTATAACAAATGTCATCAATCTCAAACTGATCTCAAAAATCCAACTTCAATCCCTATTATCACGGGGAGAAGGAGGGTAGGTTTTCATAATAAAAATAGAAAAGAGCCAGATTTTTATCTCCTTGATTGTTGTGGGGAAAGAGAGGAAAGAAAAAAAAGGGGACATTTTTCCAGGTTTCTTCCCTCCCTGCCTCCCCCTGCCCTCCCAGCTTCCCAAGGGAGCACACACAAAATAATCTCATTCCTCCACTCTAGAGAGACCAGCCTGGGCCAGAGGGCATCCATTCAGGATGTGTGTATGTCCTCATGTGTAAGTGGGGCATACAAGCCATTGCTGGATGATGTGGGCCTTGAGATCTTTGGTCCCTTGATGGGCTTCTGGAAAGCAAATCCAGCTTTTATTGTTTCTTCCCACATTTTTGTCTTGTCAGTTGTTTCCCTGAGAGAATGAGGGGTGCTAGGAGGTCAGGTTGCCACTGAAGGCCTTTGTTTGGGGGAATTTTCACTCAACATGTCATTTTCTAATTGGGGCTATTTGCTGTAGTCCTCCTGCCTGACTGTCTGCATTGAGAGAAGGTTATAATTATAAACAGAGAAGCAGCATTTCCATTGAAAACTCATCATGTGGTTTCCCTGACTCATCCTAATGAACTATGGGCCCCTCGAAGTGAAGAGATTTTTTTCCCTCCGCAGAAAGTACTACGGTGGTGACCTTAGTGGACATTGCTGAAAGACAAAATGTACTTGTTATTCAATTTTTGAAAACATTATATTAAAAGGCAGGAGAAGAAATGAAGCCAAATGGTGTTTGTCTGTATGCTGTGAATATACCTGTGTATTTTACTTGAGACCTTTATTTTTTAAATTGTGCCAATACTGGATGGCCATGTGGCCCTACCAAAATTACTCACATGTTTTCTTCAAAGGTGGCTACTTTTCATGAAAACATAATATTACTGCTGGACAAGTTAAGAAGCATAAAGAATGAATTAAATAAGAGGATACTTGAAAATCTTGCTTTCATGATATGGGGAAGTGGCTGAAAGAGTTATTACTTGGGGAGGGAGTAGTTTATCCTGCTGAGCTCAAGTGAAAGTGAAGGATCCCAAAGGTTTGGGAAGGATCCCATAGCCTTTAGGGTTCTCCTTACAGTACAACTCCCACTCAGAGGGGCCCATCTGTGAAAGGGTGAGTTTCTATTTAAAAGCCCTGCTGGCTGCCTTCCACTCATTAAAGATTCCACCACATCCTGTGGGGAGGAAAGAGACGCACCTTCTATTTCTCATGATGCCTTGGAGACATTCTCAGAAGTCATAGACTCTTGGAAGATCAGACTGGGGAGGGACCTTGAGAAAGATGAACTTGGGCACATTTCAGATAGAAAGGAGAGCTCTTCAGAGATGGCACCAGGACCACAGATGTAAACCTGGATGAACTAGGCCAATCAGCTGGGATCTCTCTAAAAATACTTGCCCCTGTGTCTGTTCCCAGGCCTACTGAATCAGAACCTGCAGTGCGGGGCCAGGCCCCTGTGATTCTGATGTGTACTCACATTTGGAAATCAGTGATTCTCATGAAAAGGCTTCATTTCAGAGTGTAAGGTGATAAGATTCAGGAAAATGAATTCCTTGCTGGGGATCACCGAGTGGTTACCGACAAGTGTGTCCACATGGCGTGTTCAGTGTTCTTCCCGTTCTGTATCCCCGACCCTGGCTTGCCTTCTGGTTGTTCTCTTGCCTTGGCTTCTCACCTTCAAAAGGCTGCCAACTCTGCTGTTTGACCAGGAGTTTCGCTTCTCTGAACCTCATCTCCTCATCTGTAGAAGAAGGATAAGAACTGCCAAATGAGGATTTTAAGAAAAGATTAGGAAGAGCTTTGAAACTGTAAAAAGCAGAATACCTAGCAGATAGGACTCATTATTATTTATACTGTGAAACTATCTGTTTACACAAATTATATAGGAAACTAAGAAAGAGAAGAGAGAAAAAAATCCTGTCTATTAGTGGGCAAGAACCTTTAAAATATTCAACCTTCTCAAGATGCAATGGAAGCAGAGCTTTAGGTGATGATTAAAATAAGCTTTGGATGGGACTGGGCCTTGGACCAACTAAATTTGCCCTTTAGCTGATAATAATTTTCTTTTGCCCTCTCTCATGCCTTCAGACTACTTTAGTTTGCTGTGATGTAGTTTAAATTTTTCATGACAATTGAAGCTGCTATAATTACATATACACCCAAGACTCTCCCACTCACGTTGTGAGCCTCCCTGAAATAAAGACCACTTTCTCAATTCTTGAGAAAACTACCAGCACCTCACATAGTATCCCACAAGAGATGGATGATTAATAGTTTATCCTAGAAACACGGGACTGGAGGAAGCCTCAGAGGTCCATTCATTCAACCATTTAACAATATTTATTGAGCGCCCATGATATGCCAGTCACTCTTCTAAGCTCTAGAGTTACAGCAGTGAGCAAGAAAAAAATTATCCTTGCCCTTTTGATGCTCAATTTCTATTAGGTAAGAGTAAATCTATAAATAAGTGTCTTAGCTCAGGCTGCTATAACAAAATACCACAGACTGGGTGGCTTAAACAACAGACATTGAGTTCTCACAGCTCTGGAGGCTGGAAGTCCAAGATCAAAGTGCCTCAGACTTGGTTCCCTGGTGAGAGGCTGATTCCTGGTTTGCTTTGTCCTCACATGGCATTTCCTTGGTGAGAAGGGGTGGGGGGAAGGAGATGGAGGGGTAAGGGCAGGAGGGAGGGAGAGGGGAGGAAGGGAGGCTGTGGGAGGGGTTAAAGACACCCACTTTGGTTTTTCTTCCTCTTGTCATAAGGGCACTAAACCCAACAGCAGGGCCCAGCCCTCCTGACCTCATCTAAACCTAGTTACCTTCCATAGGCCCCCACCTCCAAATACCAGCACATTGGGGGTTAGGGCTTCTACATATGAATTGGGGGGGGGACATAGATATTCAGCTGAAAACAGTAAGTTAACAAATAAGAACATAAATAAATGAGGCATCAGGTAATGCTAAGTGCTATGAAGTGAAGTGCAGCAGGTCAATGGTTAGAGGAAGGGGGAAAGAAGGCACGGCTCAGGGAGCCTCTGAGGAGGGAACATTTGTGTGGAATCTGAGGAGTGATTCGAGTGTGGGGTGAGGAGTGAGCCTCACTGTGATTTCACAGGTCCAAGTTAGGAGCAGGAGTTGGAGTTGTTTCTTGCAACCGGAGGATGCCGAGGGGTATTCTGAAGCAGGAGTTGGTGCAGGTCTGACTCATTTTTAACAGTATTACTCTAGTCGTTGTGCAGAAAATTCACAGGAGAGAAGTAAGTGTGGAAGCAGAAAACCAGTCAGGAGACTTCAGGGGTGAGGGGTGATGGTGGCTTGGACGTGGGCAGAGGCCGTGGAGGTGACACACTCTGTTGCAGTTTGAAGGAAGCACTAAGTTAATTTGCACTAAGTCTCCAGTGCAGTGATGCTCACCTGAGTTCCAGTAACCGCGGGGCATCTGGGAAGAGCCTGTGGGGGGCGGGGGCGGGGGGCGGTGAGGAAGGTGGGCAGGGGAGTTAAGCGTCTCCAGCACCCCCTTCTGGTCTCCACCGCAACTGCTTAGCTTTACCTGCTACACAAGTCCGGTTCTGAGCAACTGCCCACCTGAGACGGATCTGACTCCCAGAGCAAGTCATTTGTGATTACTCCCTCCTCCTGTATCACAACATTTGCGGTAATAATCATGAATGAAAAGAACACCAATAATGACCAGAAAAGAAACAGTGTAAATTTGCTTTCATTAAATTTCATATGCATGTGTAATCATACCATTAAACACAAAAGTAAACGAAAGATATGAGAGAAAATAAATATTATGGTGCAAAAAGGGAGGAAAAGCACAACTATTTTCTCAATAGCTTTATACTTACCCAACAGCTTTGAAATGTGATTCTTTGGTTATAGTGTTGTAATAATATGTTATGTAAATGACTCTCCATTAACTAATAAGCAAATTGTAATAAAACTGAAGTGTCTGCAAAGGGCACAATTTAGGCAACTACGAAATCGTACTACTGATGTAATGTTTTTTCCTTGCTTTGTTTTTCAGTTTTAACTAGGTTTTAACTTTGGTTTTAACTGAAGAACTAATCAAGAAAAAAAGTTACAGTGATACCACCACTATTAGTTTTAGTAAAACAATTAACAGTTGTTTTAGAAAAGAATAAATTTAAATCTTATAGATATTATTCCATTTCAGTAAACTATTTCATGTATGAATTAAATTTGTATTTCTATAAATACAGAGAGATACAGACACACTCACATATCACACATTTATAGTTTATTACACATTTATAGTTTATACTGTCTCAACATTTTAAATGTTTAAACAAATGAAAACTCCAAGTGGACGCAAAGAATGACGGAGTCAATGTAATTTTGATTCCTTTTTCCTTCTCTGTACTCGCTGTGCTGTCACTGTTTATTTTGAAACCACTGTTTAAAGGCAGGAAAATGCAGTAAGTCTCATGGGGACTGGTGACACAAAATGCACCCAGAGCCTTCAAAAGATGTTAAACAATGACGAATTCACCCTCCAAACAGACAGTCAGCTGAGTCTCCATGTGTGAGGGGCAAGTGTATAACTGTGAGCTTTTAGAATAAACCACCATGTAAATTACAATGTTTATTGCAGGATAATTAATGTGCTATGCTATTTAAGTTTACATATTATGAAAACTCAGCAGCAACTGCAGTTTCTTGGAAATTAGACCAAGAAGACATTTTATTTTTTTTGGTGGAGGAATATTTTATCACTGACTGGTAAAAAGAAACAGGCAGACTTCTAGTAGCTTTACATTTTCTACAGACAGTGCATCCTCTTATTGAATCGAAGGTAGAAGTCTCCCACTGCTTGTTCAGCCCTGAATATGCCACCAGTTCCAATAAGGTTGCGTTTGCATTTCCCCGGGGCACGGAGAGTCAGGGAACCTCCATCTAGCCCAGTCCCCTCATGGTCCAGGTGAGGAAGCTGAGGTCAGGTGGGCGTGCGACTTCCACAGGTAAGAGAAACCTTGGTGGTGGGGTTGAGAGCAAGGGTCTCCAGGCCTCGCTTGTTGGGCTGCAAGCTGCAGAGTCTCAGGAGGACATGATTTGAAGTGCAGCACCAGCTTACGTGAGCAGCGCACCTCGGAATGTCCCCTGGGACCAGGCAATGATGGAAACGGGGAGTCTGGGTGGTGGAGGGGATGTGGAGAAGTAGACAGCACAGCTCCCACCTGCAAGCAGGTAGAAGCTTAGCTTCAGCCAGGCGTTGCCACGCAGGAACACTGGCAAGCACGGCCAAGCCTGCTTTTCCTAGAAAAGCCAGAGAATGCCCCGCTTCCCTTTGGCATAAAAATCTCTTGCTTTTTATATTTTGGCAACTCATCCAAATTACTCGAAGGAAAGCAAAACGGAAGGACAAAAGAGAGGGAGGGAAGATGGAAGGAAGAAAGGAAGCAAGGAGAGGAGGAAGGGAAGAGAGAGAAAGCAAGCCTCTAAAGCCTGCCAACCCTGCACGCGGGGCTGGCAGGGCACTGCCCGCCATCAGCCTCTGTGCTGAGAGTTAAGCAAATAGAGGCTTTGTCCTCAGCACCCACGTTAAAGAGTTCCAGGTCGGCCTTTCCTCTTACAGGCAGTTTAATTAGTCTTTACTTGTGGTGAAGTCTCCTTGGGTACTAGAGGGATGAGGACTCTGCACCCCTCCACCAACACCCCCGCTGCGAATATTTGGAGCCCCTTCAGGCCAACGCTGGCCCTTTGGCTCCACGTGGGGAAACGAGACGGACCCCCTTCCTGTCCAGGGAGAAGCTTGCCATCCATGGGCAGCGCTCTGCTTTCTGCTTCTGCTCCTACCCTCTCACTACCAGCTGCAGACAGAGCTTACAGCGCAGCCCAGCCAGGGAGCTAACAGGTCAAGTTCAAGGGGCCACTGTGGGCTGCCAAGAGCAATTTCCCCTCCGTAACCTGTCAGGAGCAGACAAGCTGCACACAGCTCATGTAACATTTTCACCATATGCCGTTTTGAAATAACCTGTTCCATAGGGAAAACCTTCCAAAGACTGCTTTGTAAACAGACCTGACGATAAAGACATGCTAAGTCCTGGAGCCCAGAGGCTGTCAAGTGTTTTACATGATACCAATTTTGTCTTATCTCCTGGGCACTGTGGAATTGAACATAAGCTAGAGCTAAGTGCTGAATTTATTAGACACATGTCAGCATCTGTCTGTCACAAGCAGCAAACGGGAGGGCCTCCCTGCCAATTGAGCCGCTCTCTGGTTGAGGGAAAGATTAAAAATTGTCTGGAATGTTTTCTGAGAATATTAAAACAGCCAAGGTTACACAGGTTTTGATTTCTCTGCTTTTACCCAGCAGAAGTAAAGTGCAGAAGCGTAGATATTGATCATCTGAAATTTGTTTTAAAAAATAAATTCACACACACACATGCAAAGAGAAAGACCAGGTGAATAAACATCAGAACGTTTACAATAGTTATCTTCAAGTGGTAGAATAAAGGATAATTTATTTTTCTTTTTGTGTAACTCAGTTTTGTGTAACTCAGATGTTCTATGATGAATATTTATTACTTTGGTCATAAGAAAAAAATCAATCAATGCAAACTCGGACAAAATGAGCACACATGATATATTAGTTTGCCAAGGTTGCTATAAAAAAGTGCAACAAACTGGGTGACTTAAACAAGAAAAAATTTATTCTCTCACATTCCTGGAGGCTGTAAGTTTGAAATCAAGGTGTCGGGGAGGTTGGTTCCTTTTGGAGCCTCTGGGGGAGAATCTGTTCTGTTCTCCCAGCTTCTTGTGGTTGCTATTGATTCGTGGTGTTTCTTGACCTATAGACACATCACTCCAATCTCTGCCTCTGTCTGCACAGGGTGTTCTCCCAGTGTACACATCTGTGTCTTCACATGGCCTTCCCATGAGCAAACGAGTCTTTGGGGTTAGGGCCTCCCTCATCCACCCTAATCTTTACTAATTCCATCTGCAAAGACCTTATTTGAAATTCTGATATTCCGGGTGGACATGAATTTTAGGGAACACTCTTCAACCTAGTATACAAGGCAATGAACTAGATTAATCCCCCCTGAAGAGATTCAGGTCACCATTGACCCTAATAAGCCTTAATTCCTGAGAAGTGGGGCTTTGGCTACCAGAATTACATGGCCTCTCTCTCCCTCAGTCTCTGGGCTAAGGAGTAGGGCCAGAGCCAAAGCAAGAGGTGTGGACCCACAACACAGTCCAATAGGACAAATCTGGGACCAGTCACACCCCCAGGCCACTGAGCCCTGGCAGAGCTGCTGGTGATGTGAGAAACCTGACAATCACATGTGTGCCCACATTGCATCTCACTCAGATAATGCATTATACTTTTGTAAGTGTGTGTAGATGCCATTAGGGTTAGTAAATTGCAAATTTGTTTTGAAGTATTTCTATCATTATATATTTTCTCCATCAGTGGGTACTAAAAGTAGAACTACTTTTATGTGTGAGTCTGTGAAATATTTAATGATAAGAAGATTCTTTGTACTCCAAAAGGTTGAGAATCACCATCTTGCATTTTTTTCTATAGCAGACTATCTGTCGGATGAGAGGCTGTAACAGTGATGTATTACATATTATCTAACAGGTACTGTGCATAGTCCTTTATAACATTATTCTCTTAACCTTCAAAATAAAACCATGCGGTAGTCATCCCATTTTTCAGGTGAGCAAACTGAGGCTCAGAGAGGCTAGACATTGGTAGAGAGGCCCAAAAATACGTAGCTAGGAAACGGTAGAGGTGGGATTCGAACTTGGAGGTAAATGTTTCCAAGACTATGGGTGGTGTTAATCTTTCAGGGGCTCTGCCGAAGTGTGTCATTAGTACTCTCTTTAGTACTGGATAAAGCATCAGCAACATACATCCTGGGACTACATTGCCACGGCTCCCCACAGAATGTCTCTGCCTGAGGGATACATTAGGGTGTGGCCTCCAGGAGGGACCCTCTAATAGCCTTAGTAAATGCACTGTCTTTTAACGTTCAGACACATGGAGAACACAATCCCCTGTACCTCTCTGTGCCCAGGGCATGTAGCCTAGGTGAGGTATTTCTCCAGAGTTAAGGAACAGGAAAAGTTCAATTTCCTCTGAAGAACTGACATATTTTCTCCTTAGAGTTGAAGGAATAGGATTTGCCTGGATTTCCATTTTCTCTATTAAGATCTGTCAGCTCCATCACAGTAACTATGGATCGATTTCCTTATGGTCTGAATTCTGTGATCCAGTCCCCCAGTCCCTACTCCTGGTCCTGGCCCAGTTTTCCCATTTATTTTCTGTCTCAATTTCTGTTTTAATTTATAACTTACTCTTGTGTTGGCCATTTTTCAGGAAAGCCATCCTTTCTCCAGAAATCTTTTATTAAACAAGGTAGATCACTTTTTTTTTGACATTAGTATGGGTCTTGCACAGGAGGGGGAAGGGAATGTGGTTTGGAGTTATCAGCATTTTCCATCTACTCCTGCCAGCTCTGGCTTCTTTCACTGGGGTCCCTCCAATAGGCCAAGTTCCATATGAATCTGCTGGCTGCCCGGAGCCTCACACGGCAGACATGGTCCACTGACTCCTTGTTACTCAGTGCTCCCATCTTGAAGACTCCTCTGGCCTACGTCCCATCTTAGATCTCTGTCTTCAAGTGAGTTAATTAACTAGGCAGAAAATTTAACTGCCAAATGAATTCATGAGTATCCCCCTCAGATAATGTACACCTCAATCTAAAAAAGAAGCACTACTGGTTTCAACAAAGACTCAAGATTTCTCTAAAAATACACCTAATTTATGTAAGAAAAAGTAGAATCAGGCAATTTGGTCAACTTAACAATGTGAAGTTGAAGGGCGGAGCTTCACTAAGCTCTACACTTTTTCGAACGTAAGCCAGACCCCCAAGCAGTTGTCAATGTACAGTTTGGGTCCTTGATTCTGTAGAAACAAAGATGTTCTAAAACGCAAGGCTGTATAAAGTTGTAGAAGACCTTAAGGGCCTGACTCCAATTCCAATTCGACTACAAGTATATTGACCACATTCCATGTGTGCTACCTGCTCACACATTATTTTAGTTAATCCTCCAGCCACTTTGTGACCTCTTTTCCCAAAGCTCCTGTGGTAAAGCCAAAACCATCTGGAGTAGAGAAGTGGTAACTGCCTCTGCTCCAGGCCTGTGACCTTCTGCCCCAGGACCAGAGGGAAGAGCTGGTCACGCCTAAGCAAACACACAAGGCAGTCCACCATGTGGTCTGATCCCTCGGACTGGAACATGAAGCTTCCTGTTAGCCTGACCTTCCCCAGGTGTCAACACCTGACCTGGCAAGGTTAGCACCACCTGACATTGAAAGAAGCTCCTCAGAAGACAAACTGCTGTGAGCTGAGGTCAAGGAGAGTGACAAGACCCCCTGGGAAGCTGAGCAGACACAGTGTGCCTACCTGCACAGGTGCAGCAGTGCCTGGAAACATCAGATAGAGACTCTGCAACATGGGAATTAAGAAACAGCCATCTGTGTCTAACAGGGATCTGAACCAACCCAGGGCAGCCACTGGTGTGGTCCTTACGTTCATGAACATTATTCTCACCAAGTGGTTCCATCAGTGCTTACCCTTCCTAAGAAGGAAAATTGCCCCCACCCCACCCCAATAAGGACATGCAAGACAGATACGAAGTTCCTGGTATCAGACAGCATTTACCTCTAGGGTCATTGAGGGCCCTATCACAGAGTACCAGACAGAAACTCTTGCACACAGTCAAAAGTTGTGTACCATTTATTTGCATGGACATAGCAAAACTATGCAATATGCCATCTTACTACTCTCTGGCTCAAAATTCTCTGTTTCCCAAGGGAAGATTTACAACACTATTAGGATGTACAATGTTTCATTGTGTGGCAGTCATAATTTCTGTGAAAATATTAAGAAATGGAAACAAACATCCTTTGGAATAGATTTTGCAAGATGTAAGAATAAGGAAATACAATTAATTTTGTACCATTTGGTTGTCTAACTAATGGGAAATGAAAAAAAAACATTAAATTTTTCCTAAGAAAGGGTATCTCTTCTTGATCCCAGAATTAATAGAAACTCTTGCAATAACTTAACCAAAGTTTTTAAGCCTGGACTCTGGGAACCCTTGAAATTACATACATTTGTATATGTGCTTTGTTATGTAGAGAAAAGCCATATATTTGATCAGAATCTAAAAGGGGTTTACCATTGATCTAGTGCTCAATGACTTTAGTTTATGGGTGAAAAAACTGACACACAGAAAGTGAATTCACAAACAGTAGTGGCAGAGTTTGGCCTAAACTCTGATCCCTTACTTTCCATGCATCACTGTTTTTAGGAAGAGCTTGGGGTCTCTGTGAAAGGTTAGCCACACCTCCCTATTTGACACTGTCCAGTAAAACTCCAGATAAATCTGCGTCAGCTTAGGTGCACAGAGGGGCCTAGGGAAAGCAGGTCTGCTTAACAGAAATGGGCTGAAACATGCAACCAAATTATTCATTATGTAAAACTTTAAGTCTAATTTCTCACTTTCTTAACACTTGGGGAATTCTTCAAAGAAGCTAGAAAATTGGCAGTGCATCATTTGTCCTCATGGGCACTTTTATTAAATTAAAAGTGGATGCATATTCACACATTGAAACCAGCAAAAAAAAAAAGCTGCTCTATACTGCTTAGCTCTCTGTAAAAACTTGCTTTTAATTACCTTGATCCATATTGAATTGTCCCACCTCTCTTTAACATCCATCACTAGGAAGCATCAGGCACAAAAGGCAAGAGCCTTTACTACACCATCACCCAAAACATAAATCAATAGTAACAACTGACCCCACAGTCTGGTCTAGAACACATGAATTCAACTTGCTTTTCCTCCTTTATTAAATTCCTACATATAAACCATCTTTGTAATTAAGTCAGGAGCTTGGGTCTTCATTCACACCTGCTAGCCTGCACCATTCCCAAGTTCTCAGGGTGGGAGGATTTCCCTGGATCCTCTTTCCAGTGTTTTCCTTTCAGCCAGGCTGACCTCTGAAATATGATTATCTCTAAACATGTGCATCACCACATCAGACTTTTAAAAATCCATTATAATAATGGTAAAAAAAAAAACCTACTAACATTCATTGCACCAAGCTATGTATCAAGAAATGTGCTGAGCACATTCACAAAAATTTCAGTTAATCCTAAGAGTTTATGAGGGAGGTGATTTTTTAATTCCCATTTTACACAGGAGGAAACTGAAATTTAGAAATTCAAAGATCATAAGCTTGCAGTAGCAGAGCTGGGATTTGAGCTGAACTTCAGAGGGCATTCTCTTTCCCACCCTTCTGCTATCCCATACAAATAACATGAATTCCTAGACTAGTAATAGTTTTACTCAGCTGTGATCTTTGTTGGTAATGGTTTTCTAACTGGGAGAACACACAAACTTAGATACATTATAAATTACCAGGAAATATAAGAATTTGGCCATAAACTTCAGGAGAAGCTAGTTTGTTACAAGTCCACATTTAAAGGCCATGGTTTATTGAACATTTCCTATGTGCCTAATAAAACCAGTGTGATAGTTTTTTTGTTTTGTTTTTTTAATTAATTAATTAATTTTTTTTTTGCGGTACGCGGGCCTCTCACTGTTGCGGCCTCTCCCATTGCAGAGCACAGGCTCTGGACGCACAGGCTCAGTGGCCATTGCTCACTGACCCAGCCGCTCCGCGGCATGTGGGATCTTCCCGGACCGGGACACAAGCCCGTGTCCCCTGCATCGGCAGGCGGACTCTCAACCACTGCGCCACTAGGGAAGCCCTGTGATAGGTATTTTTTGATTCATACGCTATCTCCAATCCTTTACTTCAAGATGATTTCACATTTTAGATGAAAGGAAACTGAAGCATATAAAGGTTAAGTGACTTGCCCAAAGCCATCTAACTAGTGATCCGGGTCAGGATTGGAACTTGTGCTGGTTCTCACACTTCCCATATTCTCTCTATGCCTCATATACACCTATGACCTTTACTGGTTTATGTACACACATGAAGTGAGCAGTATTAACTACCCACCACCCTCCATTAGTGGAGCACAAGATGGGGATGTGCCCACATGCACCTCATCCCCTTCGTGGGCAGCATACATGTATGGCACCAGAGAGGCTGGATGTGGAAGGACAGTCAATACCAAGGTGTTGGTATTTTTCAGGTGGTTGGTCATGGTACCAAACCCAGCTACCTAGCCCACTTTGGGGCAAACCCCAGTCTTATAATGGTACATGTAATTCAAATGAGCCAACCTGTAGAAACCCTACTCTTTCAAGACCACAGTGTTGTGATAAAGAATCATGGCACAGTGAAAAGAATATGGACTCTGAAGTCACATAGACTGGTAAATCACATGTGCTGGTAAATGTCTAATAACCAGCTCTATAGTGGCCGGAGGAAGCTCCGAGTTATGCATTTGTCAATTTCCATGATATAAACACTCACATGTCGGCTCATTTCAAGATAGCAAACTGATGTCCCTGAACACAAAGTTGGTAAGAGAGATAACAGTAATTGGCCCTCAGGAGCTGGTGCCAGTCAGCTCCAGCACCCCACTGTCAGTGAACCTTATTCTCATCCCGGTTCATAGCTTCCCAATGTTAGATTTGGGGCAAGCCACCTAGCCTTTCTGAGTATTAATTTCCACTTCTATTAAGTGGGGAGGGCAATGCCACTAGAAATGATGCCATGACTAGAGGGCTTTTAACAGGAGAACAAGATCATCGTCTCTCCCCACATACTGAGGGAGCTGCACACACAAAGCATTCTGACAAAGGGAAGCAAGGGAACACTTTATGGTAAGTGCAACCTATGCCTCTGAACTCAACTAAGACGGATCTGATGAGATGTAGTCAAGGTTGGTGTCCTGTCCTATCCTATCCTCCTATCCTAAGCCCAAAGCCACATTCCAGGATCTGCTCACTGCCTACTAACCCTACGAGGGAGAGAGCTTGAAGAGAGGCGAATGGCCACCAGATGCTTGCCCTGTGGTAACAAGACATAGGCAGCTCAATGGCATGAGTTCAAGAGAGAAGCAAGAGAAAAGCAAGGTAAGCAGGCTTCCCCTCTCACCCTTCCTGCCTTCTAGAAGTGGAGTAGCACCACTTAATAACTTTTAACCTGCAGTGACTTGTCTCCTGGCACCATGGCCCAATCAGCAACCAGCTCACTTAGATCAGCACCTGGGAGGGGGTGACTGATCCACCTTTGCACCTCTGTTGTGTGGTTGCTGGGAAGATGAAAGGACATTAAGCAAAGAACCACATTTTGACTAAAGTTGTGCTACCCAGTTTTATCATCCAGCTTTCTTTCACCTGAGTGACTCTGAGTGAATTCTGACTGTTCAAAACAAAAGAGGAAAAGGAACTTAAATCTACTTGTGATTACCTGTAACCCTTATAGTCACCTGCTATTCCTCCACATCAAACCCACCATCACAAAATGAGGCTGATTTACCATCTTGAAAAATATTCAAAAGGTTGTGTTTACCATGCAATCCGAAGATAGATGTAAAACTGTGTTGAGCACGGGCAGTATTGTCAAAACAAGCCGCTTCCCTCCCGAGCTGTCCGTTTTGAAGGGGAGAATGCATTTTGACGTTTTTGGTTCTTATATGGTCATATAAAAGTCAGTCCCATTACATTGTAGTAGTGACTTTTATTCTTAAATATGAGTCACAAAAGTTCAAAGCAAATGAACCGCATTAAATTAAAATGCTAACTTATGCATTCATTCTGTGTAAACCACAGAGGAGTGGGAGGTTTTCTACTTGGATTTTGCCTTTAACCTTATCCTCCCAGCACCTGCAGTTCCTTACGTCTTTGGTTTCCCTGTTGTGGCTTCCATGATACAAATGTGTCTTAAGATCCATCAACTGGTAAGGAGTTTTCTGGATTTGCCTACTTTAAGGTCTAATTTGCTGGGGACTGGAAAGCATCAAGTCCCAGTTCTGTTAAATGGAGCTGTGAGGATGTGGTATATTGAGAAGCAAATGCAGAATCTGACAGATCTCCCTCCATGTTTCCTGTCTCCACAATTTTCTGTACTTTTAATTTCCACCAAGTGTGACAAGGGGGGAAAGACAATCTGCCTGCCTAAAATTCATCCAAAATATCTAGGCAAGAAACCTAAATAAGATATATCTCCTGTGGCACATAGAACTAATGTCACAGCCAAAGGAAATTGGGTTGTGACCTGACCAAGGAAGGAAGAGAAAGTGGGGAGAGCCTAAGAGGAGGCCACCCTCCTGATGTCTTAGGATCTCTGGCAGGGATCCCTTTTCTGTCTGTCACACAGTCCCATGCTGAGGTGCGCAGTCCCAGAGTCCAGAAACTTTTAGGAGTCCAAGAAATTCTAAGAGAACTGCCAACTGAAATTAACCAATTGAAATAAATTTGAAAAGTCACCTACCTTTTTGAACTTTGGATCCTGCATATACACAGATGCTAGGGAAATACAGCAGGATGGGGTGAGGTCTACACAGCAGATAGACAAACGTCCCCAAAGCCAGGCCAGGAAGCAAGGTTCCCAAGCTGTCAGATCACTCAGGCTCTGGATCACATTTCTAAAAATGCACTGCCCAATATTTCAGTCACTAGTCACTTGTGGCCATTTATGTTTAAACTTAAATAAGTTAGAAGGAAATGAAATGAAAAATTCAGGTTCTCTGTTGTGCTAGCGCATTTCAGGTGCTCAGTAACCATATGAAGCTAGCAGCTACCATCTTGGAGAGTGCAAATACAGACATTCCATCATCACAAAAGTTCTGTTAGCGCTGGTCTAAAGTACAAAACTACATGTAAAAGTCCAGGAACCCTCTGATCCTTTACAGAACGCTGTTTCCAGACTGAAACTCCCTACTCAGGTTTTCAAACAATTAATCAAAACAATTAAAGATAAACAGGATTTGTTCTTCCTCTGTGGTCAGCCTAGACATGTTTCAGGATATACGGGAAAAAATGCTTTGATTTCTTTCATACACGCAATTTACTTTTTTATGGAGAAAAGTAAGGAAACTCACACACCACATGACACTCAAGCAAGCAACACTACAAAACTTGAGGTAGCAAATCCTTTCTTTGTAAGTAATGCAAATTTACACATAAATTAGCTCAAGGAGGCAAATTTTTAAAATCTAAAAGGACAATTAAGAAAAAGCAAGTGCTGTGTTAGTTGCCTATCACCGACACAGGTCCCTGTGGGAATTGTTGGGCCACTTAGGCCAGTTTGAGTTCAGAAGGTACTCAAAAGTACTGTTTTAGAACTGTTTCATATATACGTACGTGCATGTATGTGTGCTTATGTATGTATCTCAAAATTCTGCTTTTCACAGACAATCTGCTCTGTCCCTTGATTAAACTAAATTTTCACTAGGAGTTAAGTTATTTCATTCATTCTATTCACATGACATTTCTTCAAGAGGGAGAAGTCTATGGCCAGGGCAGATTTTCCCTTAGAAGGTGTGCAGGACAGGGCATCCCGCCTTCTCCAGGGCTTTGCTACCTACACCTCCGCTCTGGACTTCTTAATGATCCCAGGCTGCTGGTGTCAGAAACTATGCCTGTGGACGTAGTGATTCTCATGAGCATGTGACTGGGCTCTCAGTGCCAAGGGGAGACACTAAGGGTCCACCACACCCTGTATGAGGGCACGGTTTTATGGTGATGGCTGGTAGTTTTGGAGCTCTTCACCAAATGTTTTCAGCTCTCTGTCTTCAGGCACATGGATTGCACTTGTTTCCCTTAGGATTTGGTGGGACCATGGGGCTATTTCCAAACAACGACTTGTGAAGATAGGTGTCACATGAACACTCAGAGTGGGAGGGCTTAATTGATGACATGAGACCCTTCAAATCTCTCTTTTCCCCGACACAGAGACTAGTAATATTTTAGATAATTTTCGTTAACCTGAGCCCTGGAAGGAGAATAAAGCAGAACAAAATGCCTAGCTCAAATACAGCAGACACGTGAATCAGAAATAAACCTTTGTTGTATCAAAATAAAGACTTTGAGTTGTTACCACTGCATACTCCAGCCCCACCAGACTGATACATGAGATAAGTAAGAGAAGGGGTTGGGGGTGCAGAAGGAGCCTGTTTCTAGTAGGAAGTTATTGCAGAGGGTGATCCTGCTTGGCCAACAATAAGAATGTGTCCTTTACTGAGCAAATGGTACTAGGCTAGTATCATGGAGGATATGGAAGTTGTATCCTCCTTCCCTCAAGGAGCTGGTAATCCAGTGTAGTGACAGAAGTCTGAAATAAACTTGATTTTAATGGGATGAATCCTATCTTACCTGTAGAAACAAAATGCTCTAGCACCTCAGAAAAGACCTTAACAGCTCATTTTACAAAGTTCAAGGAAGGCTGTCATTACAGATTGGGTTCCCTGAGAAGCAGACTCTGAGGTCTGCTTGAAGAGCTTTACTGGGGAGTGCTTTGGGGGTCAACACCCGTGTAGGAGGAGAGGACAGGGTGATGTATAGACGAGTCAGAGAGGAACATGAAGAAGCCACCTCCTACAGAGTCACAGCAACCATGGGAGGGACAAAGGTAAAGAACATGCATGTGGCAAGTGATGAAAAGTTTATGAAGGGTGAAGTCTGAAATGGTCCCTTGGATTCCACCATAAGAATGTCATTCCAGAGGGCTTTCAAGAGGATAGGAAATGGGCCTAAGAAACAACTGAGCAGTGAGGAAGTATTCAGACAGGTTTCCCAAACTTTTCCACATCACAGCAAACATAGGACATTTTTGGTTTTGTATATATACTGGGGTACATAGACATAGGTCATATTTGTGGTCAGATGTGATGAACCCAGAAGAGCTCTGGCCACCTTGAGGGCTGAGGGCACTAGGATTTGGGGTTCCTGAAATCCTGCCTGGTAAAACACCAGCGTGGCAAGGCATACCACGCAGGGGTTCTGCCCCAATGCACGCAGATGACTCATTTGAGATGACTTCTGTGGATGAAAGACCAAAGGACAAGGGATAGAGGGGGCACAAGGCAAATGAGTGATCCTTGTCTTCCCAAGAGTAAGGAGACTGCATGCCTATTTGACAATAGAAGAAGCCAAACCATTGGATAGAGAGCAAACCATCGGAGAGCAAATAAATAACTGATGAAGTAATACCCAGGTTTAAGGGAAGGACAAGGGCTTTAGTGGGGTGGCCATCTTAAAAAGAAAGTCTGATAACTCTTTCTATAAAATTGGATGAAAATATAACAGCATTGATGATTTAGGGGGAAAAAAGTGCTTTAATGTGGGAATGAAAGCAAATTTGGGAATTACATGTATTTTGCTGTGAGAGGAGAGTCTTGGGAGATTAAACTTGAGACACAGATAGTGATCTGTTCATGAAGCATCTTGTATGCATAACTGAACTATCTGGGATCTGGAAGCAGGACGGGGAGACCCAGAAGAGTTGCAAGAATGAGTGGTTTGAAGTGTCTTAGTCAGTCCAGGCTGCTGTAACAAAGTACCATAGACTGAGTGGATTATAAACAACAGAATTGTGTTTCTCACAGTTCTGGGGACTGGGAGTCCAAGACCAGGGTGCCAGCAAGAGCTCTCTGCCAGTTGCAGACTGCTGACTTCTCTTTGTATCCTCATATGGCAGAAAGAAGGCTAAAAAGCTCTCTGGGTCCCTTTTATCAGGGCACTAATCCCATTCCTGAGGGCTCCACCTCCATGACTTAATTACCTCTCAAAGGCCCCATCTCCAAATACTATCACATTGGGGATTAGGATTTCAATATATAAATTTTGAGGGGGCACACACATTCAGTCCACACCAATAAGTCTGGCACGAAGAGGAGATTCAAGGCAAGGCAAGAGGAATAAGGAGAAAGTAGCCATGAGGCTGCAATTTTACTCCAAGTGAGAACTGAGAGTCTAAGGCATTGCTGGTGGGAATTAAGAGGACAAGAACAGATTCAGAAGATATTTGGCAGTTAGAAAGAACAGCAAGCCGAGAGAAAATTGAATTGCACCATAAACACCACAAATTGAGCATACTGACCCAGACAACATATACACTGACTAACCTAACGATATATTACAAGAAAGGACATATTATCAAGTTTAAATATATGTAACTAGTGAGGATTCTGAGACTCAGGTGAGATGACAAATAAACAGGGCAAGACCCTATGCCTCATTATACAGTCACTATCTCTTGCATTCAGCCAGTTCCTTCATTTTCATAACCTCATGGAGCCCTTGGCTCTTTAAATTTGACTGTTAAAATTGGTACATTTCCTACGCATCTCTTTCATGACTAGAAGAAAGGATGTGCAATTTGGTTTGAGTTTGTTTTTTTACCAAGGGATGTTTTTCAACCAGCAGTTACTTTATTGAAAGGAAAAAAAAAAGTAATGAGGTTAAAATCCCATTGGTTTCTTTTAAGCAACTGGAAATAATCAATGTGCATTTGCAACCTGTTTCTAAATGTTCTCAGAGAACTCTGTTTTCAAATGTCCTGCTGTGACCCTTGTGATCTTAATAGAAGTAGTGGTTTTGGAGCGATGCCTAATACGAACTTATCACAGAGTGAATGAGGAAATGAATAGGCAGTTGTTTGCGGCTCCTTTGAAACAGTCAGCTGTGATCCTTAAGGAATAAGTGAGCAGAAGTAGAGAACAAAAATTTCCAGGCTGCTCTGATCTTTAGATTTAAGTGGAAGCCGATTTGCAAGCTCAGCCCTGCATGCTGTGATGGTGTGCTAGGCAGGGCTATTCGCCTTAATACTGCATTGATCTTTAGACTAAATTAGAGACCACACATTTCTGTTTCCTTTTTTCCTTGGGATGGCAGAAACTTCAATCACAATACGTCATCTCCTCTTCCCAGTTTTCAACAGAATTCGTTGATTAAGCACCATGTTGCTCAAGGAAGGAGGGGTATTTAAGCCACCCTTGCAAGATGGCAGACAAAGGAGCTCGACATGCAAGCGTGAGAAGACAGCCTAACAAAAGCTGCAGTCACTCAACAGAAGGTCCAGCTCTGCTCAGAAAGACAGGTTCCCTCTTCCAGCCAGGTTCCAAGCATCTTCTGGGACCAGCCAGGCATTTGTCCAGTGGTCTGGGGGGTTCATGAGGGCCACTTTAATGCTTGAAATTTACCCAGCACCATTCCTGGCACAGAGAACACCCTTAAAATACATTTATTTCCTGGGCTTTCCCTTTTATGAAAGAAGGATTAGTCATCAATAGCCGAGGTCTGCCTGCAAGAAAGCCTGTCACCTAAGGCTCCTTAGCACCTGGAGCCTAAGAGAGGCTAGGTTCCAATCATACACCGCTGGATTAGCACAGCAAGACCTTACACCTCTTCTCTCTCAAAGTCTATCATAACTGTTATATTCAGTGCCCTCATTGTCAACATCAACATCCAAAGGATTTCTGTTTTTATTCTTTTGTTTCCATAGCTCTGGGTTTTTTATAATGATTTCAGACCCTATCCCTTGAGATTTGGGCATTGAACCTGAGAAAATGAGATATAATTTTTAAAAGCTCACACTGAGTGTATGTGACCCAAAGTCAACTTCAGGAACTCTGTTCTTATGTTCAAGGAAGGCTATTTTTGTAAACAACTTAAATTCTGCAAAGCATTTTCACGTATGTTGTCCATTTGATCCTCACCAAGGATCAGAGCACAAAATACTAATCCTCTGAGATGTACACAGCACAAAATACTAATCCCATTTTGCAGACAAGAGAATTAAAAAACTCTTTGCCCAGATTCACAGAACCCCAGCTAGAACTTAGATCTGCAGCCCTGCCCAGCTTCCTTCTGGTGTATCAGGCTGGAAAGGACAGAAAAAGAGAGGCAGAGGCGTTTCACTTCCCTTGATAAATCCAGTTCTGCAACCCTCACTTCTGTACCAGTATAGATGTCCCTGGAGAATCCCCTGCCCCAACTTTCCGTTGCCCTTCCTCCTCGAGTACAGGAGGCCTTAACTGGAGAAATATTCCAGTTGCTTCTTTTCCAGCCTCCCAATTCAATCTTGTCATTCTCCATATCAAAGGGTCCTTTGCAATAAGGTCTTTTGAATCTTTTTATTAGGCTGTTCTAAAGCCTCTCTTTACATCTTTTTTCTTTCATGTTTTCTTAAATGAGAAATTCACTAAGGACTGAATTCTGGGTCACCCAAAGGTTAGTAAGGAGAGGGAAGGGGTATGGTCATGCCCAAATCTTAGCCCACAATAAACATCATATTATACTTATAGTCAGAAAGGCCGCCTCCATTTAATTAAGGATTGGCTATGGAGTCCCTAAATACCCATAAGAACATAGCCCAGTGCTACTGTGTAAAAAGCAAAAATAATTATTTGGAAGCAGAAATGAATTCCTTACATCTGTCTGGACCCCTGTTGATTTACAACCATAAGGTAATTTGCTTCAATTAACTTAATTCCTGTCCCCTGTTCAATTCCCTTGTGCCTTTTAACTAATGTTTTAATTCTCTTCTGTGCTCTTTGTGCCACCAAATCAAAGCAAAATTTATCTTTCATTTGCCAAAGCCAAAAAAATTTGGAAGGGGAAAAATTACTTAGGACAAAGGATTTTAAAGAAAATGTATTGTTTCATTTCAGTGAATCGGAACAGAATACAAAGAAGCTTAATTGTTATATTAAATCAAAGGAATGTAAATCACATTATTCATATTCATAAATTGCTGACAACACGTGGCTTTTGTAAACCCTGGGATGAGAAAGCCTCTTGGTGGAAGGGGTGGGGGGAGGGAGGGACATACTTGGAGTAAGGAACCCCGTAGCCAGGATTAGGGTTTTTTCAGCATGGCAGCTCCTTTTACTCCCAAGGCAGCCATTTTACAACTAAATTTCACACTGTGTCTCATGATATTGGCATATCAGCCTCTCAAGAACGTCTGGATGATTCTAATTGTGAGGACAACATTGTATCATCTCAATGACTAATCTGGATAAAGATCTTCACGAGCACTCTTCATTCCTCATAGATTCTTTCTAATGCCAGTTCATATGTGATGAATTGACCATCCCTGAATTAGTAATAATGATAAATCATGTTTAATAAAACATTATGTATTTCTAAAGGCTTTCACAGACAAACTGCCTGTGTGCCCGCACTGGGTCCTCCCCCTCTGCTATGTGACATGAGACCAGTTATCTAACTTGTTTGTATTTTAGCTTTTTCCCCTATGAAATGGGGATAATGATGTATCTACCTCCTTGTTTGTATAGTTCTGTGACAAAATGTTTGCAAATTTCTTAGTACAGTACTCAATAAAGATTGTATACATACAGTGGATTCTTTTTTTTTTAGCATCCTGGGACAAGTCCTTTTTTTTTTTTTTAACATCTTTATTGGAGTATAATTGCTCTACAATGGTGTGTTAGTTTCTGCTTATAACAAAGTGAATCAGCCATACATATACATATATCCCCATATCTCCTCCCTCTTGTGTCTCCCTCCCACCCTTCCTATCCCACCCCTCTAGGTGGTCACAAAGCACCAACTGATCTCCCTATGCTATGCGGCTGCTTCCCACTAGCTATCTATTTTACGTTTGGTAGTGTATATATGTCCATGCTACTCTCTCACTTCGTCCCAGCTTACCCTTCCCCCTCCCCATGTCCTCAAGTCCATTCTCTAGTAGGTCTGGGTCTTTATTCCTGTCCTGCCCCTGGTTCTTCATGACCATTTTTTTTTTAGATTCCATATATATATGTTAGCATATGGTATTTGTTTTTCTCTTTCTGACTTCCACCTCACTACAAATAACTCAATTTCGTTTCCTTTTATCGCTGAGTAATATTCCATTGTATATATGTGCCACATCTTGTTTATCCATTCATATGTTTATGGACACTTAGGTTGCTTCCATGTCCTGGCTATTGTAAATAGAGCTGCAATGAACATGGTGGTACATGACTCTTTTTGAATTATGGTTTTCTCAGGGTATATGCCCAGTAGTGGGATTGCTGGGTCGTGTTCTTTTTTTTTAAATTGAAGTATAGTTCATTTTCAATGTTGTGTTAGTTTCAGGTGTACAACATAGTGATTCAGTTATACACAAACACACACGTGTACATATATACACTTTTTCAGGTTCTTTTCCATTACAGGTTATTACAAGATATTGAGTATAGTTCCCTGTGCTAGTAGGTCTTTGTTGTTTATCTATCTTATATACAGTAGTGTGTATATGTTAATCCCAAACTCTTATTTATCTCTCCCCCACCGACCCTCACATATACAGTGGATTCTTGTTACTCACAGAGCCCCAGAAAATGAATTAGTGAATACTGAACCATTGCTCTTAGGTGGGTTCCTGCCTCATGGTTACATTTTCATCAGCCGATCAATACATAACCATATTTTATCAGTGTCTCTCTTTAAAGACTACTTATTTAATATATATTGTTGATTCACTGACATTGAACTCATGGCCACCAGCACTGTAACTCATGCCTGAACGAAGCTTATCTAAAATACCTATTTTCTCCACTGGCACATCACAGCATACTCGCACTTGGGGTCACTAAAAGGCATGTCAGCACTACATACGAGGGTCATCTTAACAGTGAAATTACCAACGAAAAGCACAAAAATGAGGACAACGTGGCACTAAGTAGATGGCAGAAAGGGCACTTGTTTACAGTATGAGAGTCAAAACAAGAAGGTAACATCGCTTTGTTCCAGCTCAGTGGGGAACGTGTTCATCAGGACCTTGAACTTTTCACTGCTCTGCACGATCTGTGAAAGACCAAGAAAGCACAGTGAGTATTGATTTGGAGGCTGCAAATAAATTTTAGCAAGGAGGCAAATTTGCAAATGTGGAATCACATGATAAGGAGGATCAACTGCATTACGATTAATCACCCAATGAAGTAAACAAAGTAGTTATTATCACTTCCAGTTTACAGGTAAAAGATAGGCTCAGTAGGTATTAGTTGATAAGGTGAGGCAGATCTAGATGGAACCGTTGAGTTTCACCCTGCAGGAGGCATCTTTCTCATCACTGTCTACTTAGAAGGTACCCCACAGAGGTGATGCACAGACCTCGACTTGGAAGTCACATTTCTGACTACTTATTTCTCAGTATCTTTTCTGCAAACCACAGAGCCTCAATATGTTGAAGAAGTTCCACCAGTTGTTACCTGTGATGCTTATTCTCACCCTACTCCCTAAAGTGGATACTCACAGGCACTTAAAACTTGTACTATAAAACAGAGCTGGGGGACTTCTCTGGTGGTCCAGTGGTTAAGGTTAAGAATCCACCTTCCAATGCTGGGGACATGGGTTTGATCCCTGGTTGGGGAACTAAGATCCCACATGCCACGGAGCAACTAAACCCTCGAGCTGCAACTACAGAGCCCGCACACCACAATGAAAGATCCCACCACAGCTAAGACCCAATGCAGCCAAAAGTAAATAGATAAATAAACAAATATTTTATAAAATATAAAACAGAGCTGGTGTCCACCCTTAAGGAATTACTAATCACAGTTTTTCACAAAGCAGATCATTCCATTGATACTAAAAAATATAAGTAGTCAGAAAGAAAATCATCCTTTTTACATCTTGGAAAGGAAACTAATATTTACCTAGTGCTTAATTTATCCAGCTCTTTGCTAAAGGAAAAGGTAAATAGTATTCTGAAATGTGTCCACCACGAACAAAGCACTAAATTAGTTGCTGTACATCCATTATCTCATTTATCCCTCATAATTATCTTATAAATGAAATATTATTTTTCTTCTACATGTAAGGAAACTGATGTACAGAAAGGTTAAGTGATTTGCTCAAAGTCATATAACTATTAAGTGGCAGCGTTGGAATTGCAACAAGAAATATTAAACTCTAAAAATCACTTCTTTCTCAGATGTAGCAATGCCGAAATGCCCTTGGATTATATCTGATCCAGCATCAGCCCTCCAGAGAAGCCCCTTTTCATATCAGCATCAATCCCTTGAGCAATTTTGTACAAGTTCAAGTCCTCTCTACCTCACTTTGTATCTGACAACATTGGGTCATAATTGCTATTTCTCTACCTGGTGGCAGCTAAAAAGAAATTATTTTTAATTATTTGGGACTCTAATTCTTCAGAGAAAGCTCTGAAAAAGTCATGGGCCATATGAATGCATAGAAATATAATTTTTGGAAATAGCCGCTAGATTCTGGATAGAAGTCACCGTAGAAATGCAGAAAGAGATGGACCCCATATGTCTGTTAGCAAACTCCTTGTATTGATAGTTAAGCAATAACAGTATTTTAACTTCTTTGGTCTAGCAACTGCTACTAATTCTAGATACTCATGAACTTCAGGGTAAGTTTAAATAGTTAATTTCCAAGGTTCCCTTTGTCCATTTGATACTGCCACATTTCCAAGCACTCGATCTGTGAACCTTGATGCCATCTTTGATCCCAGCCACTCGCATCCAACAGACTGTCAAATCCTATCCATTCACCTCTATCAAGTAGCAGAAGTCCACCTCCTTTTCTTTCCCATCCCCATCTCTCTACTGCAAACTCTCATCATCTCTTGTCTGAATGACTGCAGAAGCTTTCTAACTAGCATTGTTTATAACTGGCTATGTTGTCCCCCCTCTTCCAACATAAATCATCCCCCCTTCACAATATTGCTAGACTCATCTTCCCAAAGCACAATGTCAATTATGTCACTGCTCCACGTAAAAGGGATCAGCAGCTCCTCATTGCCTTAGTCGAAAATTTTAAACTTCTAACCCTTTCATTCATGATTCTTTAAAAAAATGACCTAACACTGATTTCTAACTTTTTCACCATTCTTCCTCCCACATTTTAGGGAAACTTTCTATTTCATTTCCCATAAGTCTCTACTCCCGCCCATGTTTTTCCACTGTTATACTCTTATACATATTGTTTCCTCTCCCTAGGTTATACCTTTTGCCTCCATGTTCAAACTATACTATTTTCAGTAAATTCAACTGATTGATACAATCCCTCTATGACGTCTTCGATCACGCTCAGATGACCTTCCTCTCTATGAGCACACACAGCATTTTCTCGTTATCTTTGCTATGGCTCTTGTCAGACTCATCTCTGTGTTCTGGCTGTTTGTGTGTATGTTTTCTCTCCTTCACTAAATTATAAGCACCTGGAAGGCTGGGTTTTTGTCTGATTAACTTAGTAACTTATTAACTTAGATTGTAGTATTTTTTTCCAATGATTTACTCCCTGCCCTTCACTATAAGAGGAATTTATACTTTGACCATTACCATAGGACTTGCAATGTCCCCTGGAAGAAGGGGCAATGTATTTTCCCACGTCATTGATGGTGAGCTTGGTCAAGCAATTCCTTTAGGAAACAGAATATAAGCAAAAATGATATATGTCACACCAAAGCAGAAGCTTTAAAACACATTGTGAAGTTTTCCAGGCTCTCTTGATCATTTCTTATGCCAAAAGGACACCAAATAAAGCCTGCTCCTTTGACCTGGGTCATGGAATGAGGAGGTATATGGAGTGCAGGTATAGCAGCCAGCCTGCAGCTGCTGACATGTAACGTAAGTGAGAAATAAATGTTTGTTGTCATAAACCATTGAGATTTGTACTAAAGCTTACTAATTAAATATCAGCATAGCACCTAGCCCAGGGTCCATCACAGGAAGAATTTCCAGAACTCTATGTTTAATAAAAATGATTCTAACCTGCTGATATCCATTTATTAAAGGTTCCTGCAAACCACTATCATTGCAACAATTTGGTAGCCTAGAGAAAATAACAGAATTGCAAGTGAGATTATGTATATATATATATATATATATATATATATATATATATACACATACATATATTTTCAAAATACATTAAGGCTCCCATATTTCTAACAATAACAGATTCTAAAATACATGTTTAAAACCAAAACAGAATCAGATAAGTATTTCCTTAAGTCAGTATTTCACTAGTTATATCCATGATTAAGCTCATAAACTAACTTATAAACAGAAATACTCAAGTAGAAGGGACCCAAGAAATCAGTTAGCACAAGGGCTGGCCCTATACTGTGCAAGGGACATGGGACAAAGTACGATTGTCAGGGTTTGCTCCTTTTCCTCACTACATTCAACAAGTATATACACACACTACACACACAAATCATTTCTGCTTACATCTGTTTTAGTCGTTGGACTTCTGAAGAGGGTTGATTTGAACAAAGGTTTCTTTTCCCAGAATATATCTGAGAAAGGAGAGACCAAGAGTTTTGAAACACATTGTCCAAATACATACAGCCAAGTAGAGGAGAACCAGAGCTAGAATCCAAGACTAACCCAATCTGGTATCTCTCTACTTCTGATGGGCAGAGAGAAGGGAGAAGAGAGGGAGGAGACAGAGAGATTAAGAGAAACAGAGAGAGAGAGAAAAAAACCAAAGGTAAGCCACTTCATATGCCCATACAATGCCTCTTGTCCTGGAATTTGGGGGCTTTTATTGATTCGTTTCAATTTCATTTTATACCAGTCTTCATAAGTTCCTCCCAAGGAAAAAAATTATAGAAAATTAGTGAGTAAGCAAAGGAAGCTCCACAATGCATATAGACTTCCTTTCAGAAGACTGACATATCAGTCATGAGCTGGAGAACTACTTGTTAAAGTTCAGTATGGTTCCTGGGAAATGGAATATGATTTTTATAGTGATTTATGCACTTTGGTGTGGATAAGCAATAAACAGTATATCTAATAAGATACAAGAAGTCAATGGAGAAACCTTTGCTTTTTTTATCACCCGAAAGAAGAGTGGCAGTGGGTCAAAAAGGATTTTTCCATCCTAGAGAGAGAGAAAATAAAAAGCAAATAAAATGTAATATTAAAAACCCAAGGAGAAGTGCTTATTGCTATTTTTAGTCTCCATTTTGATAACATATTTTAAAAGGTCAGCTGTGATATGGAATATGCATCATTTATGATGTGAAGGTGAAAAACTAAATTGGACTGGGGAAGGAAGTAGTTCAAGATTGTCTTTTTAAATGGTGTGTGTAAATCTGTAAAGAGTGAGGACATGCATTTTGGGGTGGGCCAGTTACTTCAAAACAGGCAGTGAAAGGCATTTCTTTAAAAGAGGTCAAACAGAATATACAACTGAGAAATAAAATCAGTTACTGATATTAATGACAAGACATTAATTGGAAGAAATGGTAGGAAACAATAGAAGACATAGTTAGCATGGTTTCATCAAGAATAAATTATCAGACATATGTATTTCCTTCTAGAAAGAATGGCAGGAATTCTGTGTGGGAGTGGAGCCATAGACAGATTGTCTGTGGACTTTAAAAACTTTTTTATTGAAAATAGTACGCAGGAATAGAAAAGCACATAAAACAATGGTAGCACTCAAGGAATTCTTGTAAGGTAGATAACATTGTCTCCATCACCTAGATCAGGAACAGAACATTTCAGCCTCTGAATAAGACTTCCATGTGCCTCATTCTAATCCCCACTTCCTCCTTGCGCAAGGAAATAATTCTGTCTTGTGTGGTAATCACTTCTTTGTATATCTTGATATGCCTATGGGTATTAGTTTCCTAGGGCAGCCATAATTTGTTATGGTACCATAAAGAAACAGAAATTGGTCTCTCGCAGTTTTAGAGTCCAGAAACCTAAAATCAAGATGTTGGCAGAGTTGATTTCTTCCAAAGTCTCCAAGAGGGAATTCATTCTAGGCCTCTCTCCTTGCCTCTGGTGGCTGCTGACAATCCTTGGCATTCCTTGGCTTGTAGCTTCCCTCCATCTCTGCCTCCATCTTCACATGGCCTTTTCCTCTGTGTCTATGTGCATAGAAGTCTCCCTCTCCTTCTCTTATTAGGACACCAGTCATTGATATAGGACCCACTCTAAACCCAAGATGATCTCATCCCAAGATCTTTAACTTAGTTACATCTGCAAAGATCCCATGTTCAAATCATGTCATATCCACAGGTACTAGGCTGTAAGAACTTAGATATACTTTTTAGGGCTACTATTCAACCACTACACCTTGTGTATAACCCTCGTCTCAATAGTTTACTATTGCTTATTTATTATTTTTAATTTGTTGTCTGTTAATCTACAGGTCTCCCTCTGTCCCATTCTTTTCCTTACAATTTATGTGTTAAGAGTCAAGGCCATTTAATCTGTAGTTTCCCACAGTCTAGATGTAACTGATTGTACACTCTGAAAAAGACTCTCTTTTTGACCAAACTTCAGATGGGCCTCTCTGGGCCCTCTTTTCAACTACATCTTGCTCTTGGGCTCTGTCTTTGGCTTGCCCGGTCCAGTTGTAGCAAGAATCCTGTTAACTCAGTTTAGCAAGAATCCTCCCACCCTTGATGTGGGATCAGCCTGGCCATGCTGAATGGGATTCAACAAGAATTCTATTAAGTGAGTTTAGCAAGAATCCCCCCACTCTTGATGTCTCCTTCTGGTAATTTTCCATCCACCAACCCCTTCACCCTGCTCCTTGGCTATAAATCCCCAGTTGTTTCCAGAACTGAGTTTAGTTCTATACTGAAGTGTCTTTTCCCTTATTGTATGGTTTTGAATAAAAATCTGGTTTTACTGCTTAAACAGCTCAATATCAAAAAAAAACCAAATAACACAATCAAAAAAATGGGCAGAAGACCTAAATGTACATTTCTCCAAAGACATACAGATGACCATGAAAAAATGCTCAGCATTGCTAATTATTAGAGAAATGCAAGTCAAAACTACAATGAGGTATCACCTCACACTATTAAAAAGTCTACAGATAACAAATGCTGGAGAGGGTGTGGAGAAAAAGGAACCCACTTACACTGTTGGTGGGAATGTAAATTGGTGCAGCCATTATAGAGAAAGTATGGCTGTTTTATCAGTAAAAACTAATAATAGAATTACCATATGATCCATCCATCCCACTTCTGGGCATATATCCAGAGAAAAATATAATTTGAAAAGATACATGTACCCCTATGTTCCTAGCAGCACAATTTACTATAGCCAAGACATGGAAGCAACCTAAATGCCCGTTGACAGATGAATGGATAAAGAAAGATGTTGTATATATATATATATATATGTCTTGTATATATATATATATATATATGGAATATAACTCAGCCATAAAAAAGAATGAAATAATGTCATTTGCAGCAACGTGGATGGACGTAGAGATTATCATACTAAGTGAAGTAAGTCAGACAAAGACAAATACCATATGATATCACTTATATGTAGAATCTAAAAAAATGATACAAATGAACTTATTTACAAAACAGAAACAGACTCACAGACATAGAAAACAAAGGGGAAATGGGGGGAGGGATAAATTAGGAGTTTGGGATTAACAGATACACACCACTATATATAAAATAGGTGAACAGCAAGGACCTAGTGTATAGCACAGGGAACTATATTCAATATCTTGTAATAACCTATAGTGAAAAAGAATCTGAAAATGAATATGTATATATATATACATAAAACTGAATCACTTTGCTGTACACCTGAAACTAACACAACATTGTAAATCAACTATACTTCAATTTTATAAAGACTGCTACAGCAAAACAAGATAAAAATGTATTTCTACAAACTCTCAAATAAAACTGGTATGGAGACAAATCACTGATAGCTCCAAAACCCCATATAAGAAAAAATGGAAGAGAGGCAACTGGGCTTTAGACAACCCTGAAAACAGAACTCAAAATGACCCACAGGTACTCATTGGAAAGCAGAAATCATAGTGGGCCAATCTGAGAACAGCTATCAAACCAGGAGTGATTTCTGTAGAATCTAATTTATTATTGGAAACTCTATAGCAAAAGCAGATCGTTTCTTTAACATAGACCACAAGAAAAAAAAAAGGAGATGGAGAGGAAATATATAAAGTAAAAGACACTTAAAGAGTTATATCGACCAAAGACACATCTGGGAGATTTTTGGAATCCAATTCAAATAAACAAACTAAAACAATTTAAAAAACAGCCAGTGAAATACAAACAATAAATGGATATTTAATTGTATTAAAGAATTACTATAGATTTGTGGTAATAATATTATGGTTATGCTTTTTAAAGTAGTCCTTATATTCTAGAGATGCATATGAAATCTTTGGATATGAACTGCTATGATATTTGAAATTTACTTCAAAATAATCCTGTTCGTGTACAAATGAAGGAAGACTGTCCATGAAATGATCATTTTTGAAGGTGGGTACATTGGCTTCATTATAGTAATCTCTACTTCTGTATATGTTTGAAATTTTCCATAATGAGAAAAAAATAATTAAGATATTTAATTTAAAAAATTTAAATAATACCCATGATGAAGGCAACAAAGTGCTACACCAGTTGAGGGAGATGCATGTCTTCAAGGAAACAAGAAGATAGGCACCACATAGAAAACCACGTGGACCATTCAGAGGCCCTTGGGATGCTAACTAGTTTCTGGACCTTTTAGAGACTAAGTCTAAAAGAGAAGGAAAACTGGATGAAGATTATATTCAAAGAGTTAATTAATTAAACTGTTTTAAGCACTGTTGAATGCTACAGACAGATTCAAAGAGAGATAGAAAAGCACCGTCCAGTCACTCTAATTGGACAGCATTTTTTAAGGAAAAAAGTGACATACATTTATTAGCGGCATACAAAGTAAGGCAGTTCAAACCAACCCTATATATGCTAAAGAACTCAATTCAAAAGAGGTATCAGAAAGCACCAAAAAAAAAAAAAAAGAAAAGAAAAAAAGGCAGAGTTTTATGGACGAAAATGGGATAGGAAACATTTTGTGGTATGATGAACTCTGTGTGCATCCTTCATAAAAGAGCACAAGCAGCAAAGCTAGCCCTCAGGCAGAGAGCGGAAGATCTCATGTGAGTCCTTTCTTTGCCACTTTCTAAGTCTAGATCTTCATTTTTCTGAGCCCTAGTTTCCTGCTCCCCTGCTGAGTTGGATCCAGGATTCAGTGTGGGGATTTATGTAAGCAAGTGTGCTTTGTCAGCTGTAAAGCCAGCACTTTCCATCTGCAGTACCAGGCACATAATGGGTGATTAATAAATCCGACTCCAGGGCTGGAGCTCCAGGCCAGTAGAGTTTAAAGGCAAACATGAGACAACTCCCGGCATCAGGATTTTCCCCTGTCTTGAACTTCAAATGCTGCCTCCACACTAAAGACTCAGCAATTTTCACTCAGTGTTCCAAGGCAAAGAAGAAATCAGGTTGTAAATTGGCCTTTAGACTTTCCTGGTTTTATTTCAACTCTTGCTTAAAATATTGGCTTAAAAAAAGAAAAATTGTTTCCAGTACTTTTCATGTAAAAGCAGATGAAAATCTCAGTTTCATCATTTCCAAAGTCGACCTTGGGCAAATTACCGTGCCTCTCTACATCTCGGTGTCCTCATCTGAATAACACAGATAAGAATATCTCTCTGTTTGGACTGCTGTAGAATTAAATTAAATTTTATGTATAAACTTAATGTTTTGTTTATAAATATAACTTCAAAAAATACACATAACTTTAGATAAATAGTAACTTAATCAACACAGAACTAAAACCTTTGTAGCTATTTAAAGCGATTTAGTTACCAAGTTGCTTATGTTCACTATGATGCCGCCAATCATAGGGACGCACACTTCTATCAATACTAAAGGTCTGACCCATTTACTCAGGGAACAAACTTATATTCCTAACCCTCCCTCCACCCACCAGTAAAACAAAAACAGAGAACTATTTACAATTGAGAGGAAACACACTCTTGCTTAATCAAACTTGCAAATAATTGAACAATAAACGGTTGCAATAATAATAAAAAAGTTACTACTAGTACTATTTTTATTGTTAACAAAGGTGCTGAGCAATTTCTCTGAGCTCTTCTTTTCTCAAATGTGTTGTGGTCTGGACTGGACTAGTCAATGTTTAGGTTGAGGACAGGAAACACACATTATATACGTGAGAGAAAAGGAATATCATTAGTGCTCCTTTGGGGACAATATCTTAGAATGCTACATTTTCCCCACCACCACACCAGCCCTTTCCCCCGTCAGGTATGGTCTTAAGTGATCACCGAAAGGAGGAAAATACAATGGAATTAAAAACGCTGCCTCAAGTTCTATAGCCACAGAAAAATCACGACAATAGTAGTAAATATCACAGTGCACAGTTTGTGTTTACAACGTACTTTCATGTACATTAATTATTTGACCGTTTGTAACGCACCTCTACCCAGTAGTCTTTTTTTATTTTTAAACATCTTTATTGGAGTATAATTGCTTTACGTTGTTGTGTTAGTTTCTGCTGTATAACAAAGTGAGTCAGCTGTACCTATACATATATCCCCATATCTTCTCCCTCTTGTGGCTCCCTCCCACCCTCCTTATCCCACCCATCTAGGTGGTCACAAAGCACTGAGCTGATCTCCCTGTGCTATGCGGCTGCTTCCCACTAGCTAGCTATTTTACATTTGGTAATGTATATATGTGCATGCCACTCTCTCACTTCTTCCCAGCTTACCCTTCCCCCTCCCTGTGTCCTCAAGTCCATTCTCTATGTCTGCATCTTTATTGCTGTCCTGCCCCTAAGTTCTTCAGAACCTTTTTTTTTTTTTTAGATTCCATATATATGTGTTAACATACAGTATTTGTTTTTCTCTTTCTGACTTATTTCACTCTGTATGACAGACTCTAGGTGCATCCACCTCACTACAAATACCTCAATTTCGTTTCTTTTTATGGCTGAGTAATATCCCATTGTATACATGTGCCACATCTTCTTTATCCATTCATCTGTGAATGGACACTTAGGTTGCTTCCATGTCCTGGCTATTGTAAACAGTGCTGAAATGAACATTGAGGTACATGACTCTTTTTGAATTATGGTTTTCTCAGGGTATATGCCCAGTAGTGGGGTTGCTGGGTCGTATGGTAGTTCTATTTTTAGTTTTTTAAGGAACCTCCATACTATTCTCCATAGTGGCTGTATCAATTTACATTCCCACCAACAGTGCAAGAGGGCACCTTTTTCTCGACACCCTTTCCAGCATTTACTGTTTGTAGATTTTTGGATGATGGCCATTCTGACCAGTGTGAGATGATACCTCATTGCAGTTTTGATTTGCATTTTTCTAATGATTAGTGATGTTGAGCATCCTTTCATGTGTTTGTTGGCTATCTGTATATCTTCTTTGGAGAAATGTCTATTTAGGCCTTCTGCTCATTTTTGGATTGGGTTGTTCGTTTTTTTGATATTGAGCTGTATGAGCTGCTTGTATATTTTAGAGATTAATCCTTTGTCAGTTGCTTCATTTGCAAATATTTTCTCCCATTCTGAGGGTTGTCTTTTCATCTTGTGTATGGTTTCCTTTGCTGTGCAAAAGCTTTGAAGTTTCATTTGGTCCCATTTGTTTATTTTTGTGTTTATTTCCATTTCTGTAGGAGATGGGTCAAAAAGGATCTTGCTGTGATTTATGTCATAGAGTGTTCTGCCTGTGTTTTCCTCTAAGAGTTTTATAGTGTCTGGCCTTACATTTAGGTCTTTAATCCATTTTGAGTTTATTTTTGTGTATGGTGTTAGGGAATGTTCTAATTTCATTCTTTTACATGTAGCTGTCCAGTTTTCCCAACATGACTTATTGAAGAGGCTGTCTTTTCTCCACTGTATATTCTTGCCTCCTTTATCAAAGATAAGGTGACCATATGTGTGTGGGTTTATGTCTGGGCTTTCTATCCTGTTCCATTGATCTATATTTCTGTTTTTGTACCAGTACCATACTGTCTTGATTACTGTAGCTTTGTAGTGTGGTCTGAAGTCAGGGAGCCTGATTCTTCCAGCTCCGTTTTTCTTTCTCAAGATTGCTTTGGTTATTTGGGGTCTTTTGGGTTTTCATACAAATTGTGAATTTTTTTGTTCCAGTTCTGTGAAAAATGCCATTGGTAGTTTGACAGTGGTTGCATTGAATTTGTAGATTGCTTTAGGTACTATAGTCATTTTCACAATGTTAATTCTTCCAATCCAAGAACATGGTATATCTCTCCATCTGTTTGTATCATCTTTAATTTCCTTCATCAGTGTCTTATAGTTTTCTGAATACAGGTCTTTTTTCTCCTTAGGTAGGTTTATTCCTAGGTATTCTATTCTTTTTGTTACAGTGGTAAATGGGAGTGTTTCCTTAATTTCTCTTTCAGATTTTTCATCATTAGTGTATAGGAATGCAAGAGATTTCTGTACATTAATTTTGTATCCTCCTATTTTGTCAAAGTCATTGATTAGCTCTAGTAGTTTTCTGGTATATCATCTTCAGGATTCTCTATGTATAGTATCATGTCATCTGCAAACAGTGACAGCTTTACTTCTTCTTTTCTCATTTTGATTCCTTTTATTTCTTTTTCTTCTCTGATTGCTGTGGCTAAAGCTTCCAAAACTATGTTGAATAATAGTGGTGAGAGTGGGCAACCTTGTCTTGTTCCTCATCTTAGTGGAAATGGTTTCAGTTTTTCACCATTGAGAACAATGTTGGCTGTGGGTTTGTCATATATGGCCTTTATTATGTTGATGTAAGTTGCCTCTATGCCTACTTTCTGGAGGGTTTTTATCATAAATGGTGTTGAATTTTGTCAGAAGCTTTTTCTGCATCTATTGAGATTATCATATGGTTTTCATCCTTCAGTTTGTTAATATGTTGTATCACATTGATTGATTTGCATATACTGAAGAATCCTTGCATTCCTGGGTTAAACCCCACTTGATCATGGTGTATGATCCTTTTAATGTGCTGTTGGATTCTGTTTGCTTGTATTTTGTTGAGGATTTTTACATCTATGTTCATCAGTGATAGTGGTCTGTAGTTATCTTTTCTTTGTGACATCTTTGTCTGGTTTTGGTATCAGGGTGATGGTGGCCTCATAGAATGAGGTTGGGAGTGTTCCTCCCTCTGCTATATTTTGGGAGAGTTTGAGAGGTTAGGTGTTAGCTCTTCTGTAAATGTTTGACAGAATTCACCTGTGAAGCCATCTGGTCCTGGGCTTTTGTTTATTGGAAGATTTTTTTTTTTAACATCTTTATTGGAGTATAATTGCTTTACAATGGTGCGTTAGTTTCTGCTTTACAACAAAATGAATCAGTTATATGTATACATACATTCCCATATCTCTTGCATCTCCCTCCCTCCCACCCTCCCTATCCCACCCCTTCAGGTGGTCACAAAGCACTGAGCTGATCTTCCTGTGCTATGCAGCTGCTTCCCACTAGCTATCTACCTTACATTTGGTAGTGTATGTATGTCCATGCCTCTCTCTCACTTTGTCACAGCTTACCCTTCCCCCTCCCCATATCTTCAAGTCCATTCTCTAGTAGGCCTGTGTCTTTATTCCTGTGTTACCCCTAGGTTCTTCATGACATTTTTTTTTCTTAAATTCCATATATATGTGTTAGCATACGGTATTTGTCTCTCTCTTTCTGACTTACTTCACTCTGTATGACAGACTCTAAGTCTATCCACCTCATTACAAATAGCTCAATTTCATTTCCTTTTATGGCTGAGTAATATTCCATTGTATATATGTGCCACATCTTCTTTATCCATTCACCTGATGATGGACACTTAGGTTGTTTCCATGTCCTGGCTATTGTAAATAGAGCTGCAATGAACATTTTGGTATATGACTCTTTTTGAATTATGGTTTTCTCAGGGTATATGCCCAGTAGTGGGATTGCTGGGTCATATGGTAGTTCTATTTGCAGTTTTTTAAGGAACCTCTATACTGTTCTCCACAGTGGCTGAACCAATTTACATTCCCACCAACAGTGAAAGAGTGCTCCCTTTTCTCCACACCCTCTCCAGCATTTATTGTTTCTAGATTTTTTGATGATGGCCATCTGACTGGTGTGAGATGATATCTCATTGTAGTTTTGATTTGCATTTCTCTATGTTGGAAGATTTTTATTCAAAGTTTCAATTTCAGTGCTTGTGATTGGTCTGTTTATATTTTCTATTTCTTCCTGGTTCAGTCTCAGAAGATTGTGTTTCTCTAAGAATGTGTCCATTTCTTCCAGTTTGTCCATTTTATTGGCATAGAGTTGCTTGTAGTAATCTCTCATTATCCTTTGTATTTCTGCAGTGTCAGTTGTTAGATCTCCTTTTTCATATCTAATTCTGTTGATTTGAGTCTTCTCCCTTTTTTTCTTGATCAGTCTGGCTAATGGTTTATCAATTTTGTTTATCTCCTCAAAGAACCAGCTTTTAGTTTTTTTATTGATCTTTGCTATCATTTCCTTCATTTATTTTTGATGATTTCTTCCCGTCTGCTAACTTTGGGGTTTTTTTGTTTTTCTTTCTCTAATCACTTTAGGTGTAAGATTAGGTTGTTTGTTTGAGATGTTTCTTGTTTCTTGAGGTAGGGCTGTATTCCTATAAACTTCCCTCTGAGAACTACTTTTGCTGTATCCCACAGGTTTTGGTTTGTTGTGTTTTCATTGTCATTTGTTTCTAGGTATTTTTTGATTTCCTCTTTGATTTCTCCAGTGATCTTTTGGTTATTAAAAGCATATTGTTTAGTCTCCATGTGTTTGTATTTTTTACAGTTTATTTTTTCTGTAATTGATATCTAGTCTCATAACATTGTGGTCGGAAAAGATACTTGATACAATTTCAATTTTCTTAAATTTACCAATGCTTGATTTGTGACCCAAGATATGATCTACCCCAGAGAATGTTCCATGAGCACTTGAGAGAAAGTGTATTCTGTTGTTTTTGGATGAAATGTCCTATAAATGTCAATTAAGTCCGTCTTGTTGAATGTGTCATTTAAAGCTTGTGTTTCATTATTTATTTTCATTTTGGATCCTCTGTCCATTGGTGAAAGTGAGGTGTTAAAGTCCCCTGCTATGATTGTGCTACTGTCGATTTTCCCTTTTATGGCTGTCAGCATTTGCCTTATGTATTGAGGTGCTCCTATGTTGGGTGTATAAATATTTACAATTGTTATATCTTCTTCTTGGATTTATCCCTTGATCATTATGTAATGTCCTTCTTTGTCTCTTGTAATAGTCTTTATTTTAAAGTCTATTTTGTCTGATAAGAGAATTGCTACTAAAACTTTATTTTGATTTTCATTTGCATGGAATATCTTTTTCTATCCCCTCACTTACAGTCTGTATGTGTCCCTTGGTCTGAAGTGGGTCTCTTGTAGACAGAATATATATGGGTCTTGTTTTTATATCCATTCCACCAGTCTATGTCTTTTGTTTGGAGCATTTAATCCATTTACATTTAAGGTTATTATTGATATGTATGTTCCTATTACGATTTTGTTAATTGTTTTGTGTTTGTTATGGCAAGTCTTTTCCTTCTCTTGTGTTTCCTGCCTAGAGAAGTTCCTATAGCATTTGTTGTAAAGCTGGTTTGGTGCTGCAGAATTCTCTTAGCTTTTGTTTGTCTGTAAAGGTTTTAATTTCTCTGTCAAATCTGAATGAGATCCTTTCTGGGTAGAGTAATATTGGTTGTAGATTTTTCCCTTTCACTACTTTAAGTATGTCCTGCCACTCCCTTCTGGCTTGCAGAGTTTCTGCCCTAATATCAGCTGTTAACCTTATGGGGACTCCCTTGTATGTTATTTTTTGTTTTTCCCTTGCTGCTTTTAATATTTTTTCTTTGTATTTAATTTTTGATAGTTTGATTAATATGTGTCTTGGTGTGTTTCTCCTTGGATTTATCCTGTATGGGACTTTCTGTGTTTCCTGGACTTGATTATTTCCTTTCCCATATTAGGGAAGTTTTCAACTATAATCTCTTCAAATATTTTCTCAGTCCCTTTCTTTTTCTCATCTTCTCTGGGACCCTTATAATTCGAATGTTGGTGCATTTAATGTTATCCCAGAAGTCTCTAAGACTGTCCTCAATTCGTTTCATTCTTTTTCTTTATTCTGCTCTGTGGTAGTTATTTCCACTCTTTTATATTCCAGGTCACTTATCCATTCTTCTTCATCAGTTATTCTGCTATTGATTCCTTCTAGAGAATTGTTAATTTCATGTATTGTGTTTTTTATCATTGTTTGTTTGCCCTTTAGTAGTTCTAGGTCCTTGTTAAACGTTTCTTGTCTTGCTATCTGTTTGGCACAGGGTGTCCAGCACTGGAGCTTGCTGGTCGTTGAGTGGAGCTGAGTCTCAGCGTTGAGACAAAGATCACTGGGAGAGCTCTCTCTGACTGATATTATGTGGGGCTGGGAGATCTCTGGTGGTCCAATGTCCTGACCTCAGCTCTCCCACCTCAGAGGCTCATGCCTGACACCTGGCCGGAGCACCAAGACCCTGTCAGCCACATGGCTCAGAAGAAAAAGGAGAAAAAAAGAAAGAAAGAATCAAATAAAATAGTTATTAAAATTTAAAATTTAAAAATATATTATTAAAATAAAAAAATTTAAAAAGTAATTAAAAAAAAAAGAGAAGAGAGCAACCAAACCAATAAACAAATCCACCAATGATAACAAGTATTAAAAACTAAACTAAGATAAACATAAAAATCAGAAACTAGTCAATCGCATACAGCAAACCTCAAGTCTATAGTTGCTCCCAAAATCCACCACCTCAATTTTGGGATGATTCATTGTCTATTCAGGTATTCCACAGATGCAGGTACATCAAGTTGATTGTGGAGATTTAATCCACTGCTCCTATGGCTGTACGGAGAAATTTCCCTTTCTCTTCTTTGTTCGCACAGTTCCTGGGGCTCAGCTTTGGTTTTGGCCTGTCCTCAGCATGTAGGTCACCTTCTGGCATCTTTTCTTCGCCCAGACAGGAGGGAGTTAAAGGAGCGGCTGATTAGGGGGCTCTGGCTCACTCAGGCCGGGTGGAGGGAGGGGTACGGATGTGGGGCGAGCCTGCGGTGGCAGAGGCTGAAATGACATTGCAACAGCCTGAGGCACACCATGTGTTTTCCCGGGGAAGTTGTCCCTGGATCACGGGACTCTGGCAGTGGCGGGCTGCACAGGCTCCCGGGAGGGGAGGTGTGGATAGTGACCTGTGCTCGCACACAGGCTTCTTGGTGGCAGCAGCAGCAGCAGCCTTAGCGTCTCATGCCCGTCTCTGGTGTCCGCACTGATAGCCGCAGCTTGCACCTGTCTCTGGAGCTCGTTCAGGCAGTGCTCTGAATCCCCTCTCCTTGCACACCCAGAAACATTCTTGACTCTTAGGCAGGTCCAGAGTTTTTACTGGACTCCCTCCTGGCTAGATGTGGTGCACTAGCCCTCTTCAGGCTGTGTTCACACAGCCAACCCCACTCCCCTCCCTGGGGTCTGATCTCTGAAGCCCAAGCCTCAGCTCCCAGCCCTGCCCGCCCCAACAGGTGAGCAGACAAGCCTCTCGGGCTGGTGAGTGCTGGTCAGCGAGAATCTCTCTGCTTTGCCCTCTACACCCTTGTTCTGTGCTCTCTTCTGTGGCTCCGAAGCTTCCCCCCTCCGCCACCCTCCCATCTCCACCCGTGAAGGGGCTTCCTATTGTGTGGAAACTTTCCTCCTTCACAGCTCCCTCCCAGAGGTTCAGGTCCCATCCGTATTCTTTTGCCTCTGTTTCTTCTTTTTTCTTTTGCCCTACGAGGTACATGGGGAGTTTCTTGCCTTTTGGGAAGTCTGAGGCCTTCTGCCAGCATTCAGTAGGTGTTCTGTAGGAGTTGTTCCATATGTAGTTGTATATTTGATGTATTTGTCAGGAGGAAGGTGATCTACACGTCTTACTCCTCTGCCATCTTGAAGGTCCTCTTCTACCAAGTAGTCTTAGTATCTCATTTCACCACAGTTTGTGAGTTGTGTGTTTCAAGTTTCCACAGATAAAAGCCTATTTATGAATAGCAACAGAGAGATAATTGCTTCCCCTTTCTCAGGCTTCGGATAGAGAAATAAACCACACGATATTTCTCACACCCTTAAAATTGAGGACAGTAGTTTGTTTCAGTGTGGAATATCACTTCGCTCTTAATGTTTCACTGATTCTTCCATGAGATTTCATTTTACCCTGTCCTCCTTCTGATTACAGCCAAGAAGCAAGCCAACTCGTGGACTCCAGATTCTCACAAGCTAATTACATTGAGGCCTCCCCTTACGTTTAGGTGTTTTCACCCACACATCATGGAGAAATCAGGTAAGAGCCATAAAACCATGATTTTGCCACTGTGCACACAGCCTCAGATTCTTAAACTACAGGGCTAGATCTGGGCTTCAAGGAGAAGGCGGTTGGGTTCCCTGAGCTCCTCGGAGAAAACAGTTAACTTCTGAGGATGCTGAGGGCAACCTGGAGGCCAATCACTTCATTTCTGATGTCTGCAAAGCTCTAATGACCCTGATCGTCTTACTTAACACGGCCTCTTCCAATCTGCAGCCTGGTGTCTCACACATCTTCCTGGAGGGAATCTACGAAGCAGAACGACTATAAAATAAAGAGTATCCTAGAAATTTAATATGATTGGTTCATTTATTTACCACAAACCAGAGGAGGACAAAAGATAGCTACTTTCTCTTCTGATTATTACTTTCTTTGTTGTCATTTGCAAGCAAACCAACAGTGCTCAAAACAAAAATCATCTCCTAACAAATGTTCTCTCTCTGAATCAGCTTTTGGTGTGTGTTCCTAACACTGTTCATAGTGGTCCAAATGAATCGGGTGGTCCAGCCTTGCCACTTGTTTAGATCAGGGTTAGATCTACCTGACACCCACTTCATCTAGGTTTACATCACCCATTCCCTTAGCTCTGGCTACTCCAGAAGCATACTCAGTAGAGGGGGTGGTTGAAGAAATAGCAATTCTCTTGCTGCTACTAACACAGTGGCTGGTGAGCTGATTGTTTTTCACAAGCCAGGCTCTTGGGACACCAGAACTGCATTGCTTTGATTCACAGACCCTCAACCACACTGAGCTGCACCAGACATGGGGAAGTAAGTCTAGATGGATGGATCAGTGAGTATAAATCCCCTGTATTCTCCCTCTTCCCCATCCAATCCATCCCCCACCCCCCAGCACAGAGAAGACAATTCATAGAGCTTGCCCCAGTCACAGCTAGGATGTGAAAACAGATTCCACAATCCTCTCTCACGTGCCTTACAGACATAATGTAACTGGGAAACTATTTACCCCTTCTAAACAGACAAGGCTGGGGGCGAGGAGAGCTGTCTTCTATGGAAGTGAGCATTTCATCAGCACACCTAGATGGAGTCAGAGGGATGAGGGATGACTTTTCACCACAGGCCAGTTCCTGTCCAAGAGCAAATTCCTCCCCAAGAGAGCTAATGCCTGGTTCCTTACCCTTGCAGCTTGAGAGAAAACCAACATCCCAATAGCCTATGACCTTGCTAGCAAGCCTTCTAATTTGCTAGTAGGATATGGACAACCTCTTACTCCAAATACCTTACCTCTCTGTAGCCATTTTCACTGAGACAATAATGATTCACTTGGTTAGACCTTGCGTTTTCCCTTAATGAAATGAATAATGCAGATGGTTCTAGCTATCTGCTCTAATGGGCAAAAAGTAAGCACTTAAGGTCTTCAGCTCCAATCTTCTGTTCATTTCTTATTGCTAGAATTTCATATTCATTTCTTCTTGTTAGATGGCTAAACAGGAAGATGGTAGAAATGGTAAGCCGGCATTTTCTCAGCCTCACCCTGCCAAGCCTCGCACGAAGGAATTCTCAGCTGCTTTTGTCTCTTTGCCATGTTGTGCTTTAGGCTTCCCGGGCATCCGCATCTGTAATTGCAGATGTGGCGGTACTCCCCCAGAGGTGGCCACTGACGTTGGGTTTCCTCTCCTTCACTGTCCTTACCTTGTTTCTTGCGGTCCTCTTTGGCTGCCCTGAGGAGGGCTCCTGCGGAACCATTGTTAATCACCCGATCTCTCTTAGGGGCCCACCTTGCTCTCCAGCACCCAGGTGGTCAGCACCTTCCCCCTTCTCCCTGCCCAGGAGGACTGGAACGTTGTGGGCGCCCATGGGTTCTCCGTGTGGGGCAAGATGAGGCGCGTGGTCCCCAGTGCTGGTCCAGCCTTTGGGAGCCTCTCTCATCCCTCATTCTTCTCCCCGATCAGCTCTTGCAGTTCCGGTCCTTCTGCAGGTAATCGGGAACCACGTGGGTGGTTCTTTGATGGTTCCTGGTCTGCTGCTTATTTACTGCCCAGACTGGAACTCCACCATGGTGGAAACATTTGCTGCTGCCACACCCTCTTCCCCTTCAACATCAAATAACACGGTCTCTCCATCTCCTACACTGTGAAGGTCCTTCCTGAGCTTATTCTCTTTAGGGAAGTCTGGTGTACAAATATATCTTCTTTAATGCCATTCCTGTTGATGAAACCATAACCATTTCTTATATTAAACCGTTTTACTGTTTCCAAAACCTTCGTTGCTATGACTTCCTTGTCCCTACTGGCAGGTGCCACCAGTGTGAGGCTGCCTGGGCCGCCCCCTGACAGCTGCAACTCCTTCTATGTTGTGATGGTAACCAGGCCATTTGTAGCAGTGGGGCTGCTCAAAGCTCTCTGGGGTCCGCTCCTACCTTTTTCTGATTAAACAAAAAATACTTGTAGCAATCGCATTGGATAGAAGGTCTTCCATTGTACTTGGAGTGTCTTCAAACTAATTGAATTCGACACATATTTACTGAACATCTCCTATTTGTGAAACTCTTGTTGTTACTGGCCCCAGGGATTACAAGGGTTGGTAGGGAGCATGGACAAATAATAAAAATAATTGCACAGAGCAAGTAACAGAAAAAGTCAAAATAGATCATGTTTGGTAAGAAAATCAGAAAAATATTTCATGAAAAAGTGGCATTTGAGATAAGCCTTGAAGGATGTGTTGGTTTTCATCACAAAGATAGAAGGAGGAAGGATGTTCATGACAGAGATTACAGCATTTTTCTGATTGGCAATTTTCCTCTCAATATTGTCAGGACCAACTCACTTAACTATCAGTACCCACAAATTCCACTAAGGGTTAGCTGTTATCTTTTTCTCTCCCCCTGCCCTGAAACTGCACTATGGGATGTAGAAAAGCATGTGCTTTGGTGGGCTAAAAGTTATTTTCATTTATCAACTTCTACTTTCAAGGGCAGAAATGACAAATGGGATGCTGAGCCATTCTTACTTGTCCAGATAAAATATGCTCTAGAAATTGATTGGATGCACACCCACCATTCTCCTCATTGCCGACCACCAATACATCAACTGTCACCAAGTGATAACAGCCCACAACTGTAGTGGCCAGATATTGATTTCTTCTGTAGTCAGCAGTAGTTGAAGTTGGGCTTATGTGCACGCACGCGCACGCGCGCACACATACACACACACATACCAGAATATACTTTAAAGTTTACGGCCAGGGACTTCCCTGGTGGTGCAGGTTAAAAATCTGCCTGCCAATATAGGGAACATGGGTTCGATCCCTGGTCCAGGAAGATCCCACATGCCGTGGAGCTACTAAGCCCGTGCGCCACAATTACTGAGCCTGCGCTCTAGAGCCCATGAGCCACAATTACTGAAGCCCGTGTGCCTAGAGCCCGCGCACTGCAACAAAGAGTAGCCCCCGCTCACTGCAACTAGAGAAAGCCTGCATGCAGCGATGAAGACCCAACGCAGCCAAAAATTAATTAATTAATTAATTATTTTTAAAAAAGCTTATGGCCAAATGAATTAAATATGTTTCTTTCAGAAAAAGTGTTTTCATTTTCTAGGACAAGAGTTTTTTCATCCTCTAATTAGAAGTAACTCAAATAAAATTTTATCAAATTGCTTACAAGGAGGCATAACCAGCCCAACCCCACAAATATACAAAAGTCTAGGTTGGTACTATTTATGTCACTTTTCTCAATTCTTTACAATATGATTTACCATGAGCAGGTTAAGTTACAGAAGGAGAATAGGTAAAACATTCACAGCATGGTAAAGATACTAAGAAACAAGCATTATATCCTCTGTGAATCCAATTATATATACCTTTCAATGTGTCCATTGTTCTGAGTTATGTTGTCCAACTTTCCTCCATTAGGGTGGATAATGGAGCATGAACTGTATCTGGCAAAATCTATGACCTAGGAGTAGGCCAGGCCCTAAGCAAAATTATGGAGTAGGAAAAAATATGTCTTTAACATCCTTGGATATTAACAATGATATTGAACAATTTCCTTCCCTGGCTACCCAATACTCCCTTTTGAATAATTTCCTTACCTGGCTACCCAATCCTCCTTTTCTGTGACCTCTTTCAGATTTTCTCTCTTGAATGATATCCTACAATCAAGATCTCCCTTGTCTTATTCTAGGTTATCAGCATTTTATATCCTGTATTCTGTTCCATAAAAGATACAGTCTCTGTTCATGAATGTTAAGCCAAAGAGAGTTTTCTTGATGATAATTTACGGCCTGTGGCTAGCCAAAGGGATTGTTCATATTTTTTAAATCACATCCTCTAATAGCACATTCAAGTTATTGTGCAGCTGAGGAAAAATATATCAAAATGCCTGGTGAACCACGAATAGCACCATAAATGAAAGGAATTATTACTACAGGTGTTTCCCTCTATCAGAAAGTAGAGCATTCATGAAACCCTCTGTAAGCTGAAATGACATAAAGCAAAGAAGCAATTACCTTAGGACACATCTTGCAAGATAAAGCACAGATGCTTCCAGACACAGGTCAAAGCTCTGGCAGCTTGATGTTGAGATACTGAGCGTAGTTTCCAGGAAGGAGATTGGCAGTGCCACTGTCACTGCTGGGGTGTGCACTGCCTCTATAACCACTCACTGCAAAACAAACACTGAATGTTATTTTCATTTTCTGCCTTTTTCATAAAAGCAAAAATTCTTCAGGTTTTTTTCGGTTACCAAAAACAGGCACTAATGTAGGTCTTTGTAAAAATGAAGTAGCGCAAAGCAAACTTTCAAAACGTGGGGAATTCTTGTATCGTTATTATTTCTCTACCTGTATAAAGAGTCAGTACAGTGTGGGAGCAGGCTTGTCCTGGCTTGCAGGAGCAGATTGTGTATATCTCTTGCCCCAGCTCCACAATCAGCGACGTCATGTTGGTAGTTTGAAATCAGCCATGATTTACATGGTAGGACTATTTACACCACAGTAATTGGCAAATACTACTTACCAGGGCTTCCTCCAGCAACCCCCAAAGAACCCATTTACTAGTGCATCCCTGAATAAGATCAAACTTTTTGATCTTATGGCCCCACTGAGTTATCCCATCTTCCTGATGAGCCCTCCTGATTAGGCCCCTCCTCCCTTGCCCATACAACAGCAAAGAATTTGGCTGCAGAGATACAAATCTCAATTAACTATATCAACTAGCACCACCATGTCTTTCCTCCTCACTGGTATATGCCAACACCTACATTGCCTGAAGTATAGCATACAAAATGTCTTTGTTGATTAAATAAACAGACATACCGCATCTATACATGTGCCTGCTTTGTGAAAACACTCCTGCACACACACACACACACACACACACACACACGAATCTGAGTTAACATAAGGGAGATATTTATTTAAAAAATACTTCAGTAATAAAGGACAGTTTTATTTTTTATGTTAGAATATTTATTTGGTTTATTACCAAAGACCTAAAATTCCTGGAAAAGCAAGTATTAACAACTGACAGTCTAAGAAGCTATTTCAATATGTAGAAAAGCATGTTATGATGCTTTTAAGTTTTAATATGCTCTTAAAAAGAAAGACTAACTTTTGAAAGTCAAGTTGTCCGAAACAAATCTTTTTAGGTCCTCAAGTTGTGGCAATAAGCTTCATGGACCAAATTGCCTAGTCTTATCTCATCCTGCTTCCAACTCGAGAATCCCTTCCTCTCTTCTTCCTTCCTTATATTCCATTCACTCTTCAGGAGGGCTTCGGTGAAAACACTGGTGACCTTCCTTCCAAATGTCAATCTCCAAGCCACTTCTTAGTCTTTGTCATCCCTCTTTGGCATATGGGCTGTTGTCCTCTCCCATTAGTCTCATTACGGCCACATTCAATCTCACCCAGACTGGCAGTGTGTATCAGCATCCCTCCTCTGGCATGCCTCCAGGCCACTGCCGGTTCCACAGCTCCTGGCTCTCACTTTCCCTTGCTCTTTGACTCTTGACCCTGGGTGTGCTCCACATTTTGGCTGCCATTCCCCCACCTTGCACTCTGCATTGTCAGATGCTGGCACATAGAAGGCTCCTGTTAGATCTGCATTGCATAACTGAACATGTTTCTTAGCCACACACACACCCAGGTGCACACATACACACACAACTCAACACACCCCTTATCTCACACAGCCTTTAGCACTCACCACGTGTGGATGCCTGCCCCTGCCTTCCAGGGCCACCTAGGGCTCTCTTTACTGCAATGCCCCTCTTTGCCTCTAGGGGGCAAACTGTACCTCAGCCCCAGGCTGATGCAGAAAGAGCCCTTCATAAAATCCTCCCCTCTCCTGAGTCCTGTGAGCCTCCTCCACCCATCTGCTTTTGCAGTCTTGGTTATAGGGCTCCCATCTCTGCCTTTCTTTGCCCTTCTCTAGTCTCACTTCCAGAGTTACTCTTAAAATCCTATCTCTACATACTTATAATTCCCAAATCCAGATTTGGAGAACTCAATTAAATCTCTATTTGTAGATTCCACAGACACCAAAAACTTCGTAAGTCCCCCCAAACACATTTTACTTCCTGTTAATGGAACCAACAGATCCTAATTATTCCTGTGAGAACTCCTGAGGCACCTGTGATTCCTCCCTCTCCCCAGTCTCCATTTATTCACTAAATCCTGTCTGGGCTCTCTGCATCACCACCAGCAGCTGCCATAGTTCAGGCCTCAGATATTTCTCATGCAAACCTTCACAATAAAATGCTTCTTCTTCAATCCACCTGCCATACTTTGTTACTCTTATCTTTCTAAAACCCCGATATGATGACATCACACTTTGGTGTTTCCCCTTTTGCCAAGTGCAAAACAGCAATATTTGCATAAGATGATGAGCAGATTGCCTCCATCCGAATATTAAAAGCCAGGCTTATAATATAGATTTTTGAACCCCACTTCAAACCAACTGAATCAAATCAGTGGGTCCCAGAAATCTTCATATTCAGCCAACTTCCTGGGTAAACCTTCAACCCAGTAAAATTTGAGAGTCTCTGGCCTACAGGCTCCTCTGTAGGACATATAAGGCCTTTCACCATCTGGCCCTTTTTACCAGTCCCTTCACCCCATGCCTTGTGCAGACTGTTCCTTCATCCTGGAATGTCCTCTGCCTTTTTGCTGCCAAATCTCACTAGGGCATAGCCCTAAATTCAATTCCTCTGTGGCATTTTCCATGATGCCACTGGTTATAACCAATCCCTAGGTCCTCAGAACTTTCTATGATACCTTTATTACACGGTATCTCTCTGCACTATAGTCACTGTTCTAGTATTGATTTCCTTGTTATACCAAACACTTCTAAAGAACAAGAACCAGGTTTTATGGATCTCTTTACCCCCAGTTTCTGACACATAGTAAGTGGCCAATAAAATGATATTCGAATGAATGACTGAATAAATAAATCATCTACCACCACAATACTAAGAGCACACCCTGGAGATAGGAACATTTAGAACACACCTCAATATAAACATAATGGTGCTGACAGCTCCCTGATGAATCTGAAAGTGTCATGCATTCATTCCATCAGACCAAGAGGACCCAAATTTCATTCCTGAAATCCAGAGGCCATCACAAGGAGAGGCCATCACAAGGAGATCCAGATCATTCTTCAAAATCAAGAGCATAGACACAGATTCAGCTAACTTGTGTTAACAGAGTCAATTGTAGAAAAGCCAAAAGCTAAGACCTAATTCTAAGACCAATGTGTAACTAAAGATATGTTTGTTTGTTTGTTTTCAAAAAATAAAAAAACAACCAAGGCTCTGGATGGGACTTGCCACCTGTCTTCTGTCCAACAGTTGATGGCATTTGTTGAACAACCCCTGAGTTCATTAATTTGTCCTGTGGCCCAGGGATAGGAGTGAGGGAATAAGGAGGAGGAGGTCATAGGTTTCATCCTTTCCAAGAGTTTACAGTCTAGGGTGAACCACCTAACTGTTGCATGGCAAAAATCCAAGAATAAAAACAAAGCAGCATGGTGGAAACTGCAAATCAACCTCATATGAAAACAAAGTCCACAGCTGCTGAGGGAACACAGGGAAAAGGAAGAGATCAGATTTGTTTATAATCACAGAAGTTGGCACTGGAAGGGGCTGGGTAGACCGTCTAACACTGCTTTCAATTTACAAATGAAAACCAAATACAGAGATGACTTTTCCAAAGTCATTCCAATAATTTATTTAACCAAGAAAGCTCTCAGGTAAAAGTGAGGTAAGCCTGGAAAAAAGAGAAAGTGAGCATTGCACAGGGATATTCTGGAGGAGGAAATAACATAGGTAGGTGGAGAAAAAGAAAGCAGCTTTTGAGGAAGGATAAGAGACGAATGAGCGGGTCATGGGAGACAAAAGCCAAAAGTGCTGGGACGAAGCAGAGAGCAGTGATGGGAGGCGAAGGTGAGATGTTAGGTGGGAAATGGGGGACCAGCTTTTAGGGATGGAAAGTCTGGGTCAGAGGATGGAGCAGGATATGATATGCATACAATAGAGGTATGGTGCTAAGAATGAATTCCTGTGCTATCAGAATCCAACCCACTCAATTGTAAATTGTTGGAGCTGGAAGTACCTTGGAGAATAAGCAGTAAACTCATTTTACAGAGGAATAAGCCCAGGCTAAGAAGGAAGCAATGTAAATGTGTGACCTTTGCAGACACACTGATTCTGGTTTCAAAACTCAGCTCTGCCATTCATCGGTCACTTGTCTTTGAGACACTTTGAAGCTTTCTGAGCCTCCTTTTCCTTTTCTATCAGATGGGAACATATTCAGCTCAGAGTCGTTCTAGGGATTAGGTTCTCCTGCACTGTTAGCACGTGACCCAGTGCTGAGCCCATGAAAGGGGCTCATTGAATACTTCTTCCCGACCCCTTTGCATGAAGAGAGGAAGTGACGTGCCCAAGGTCACACAGCTGATGGGAAGCAGAACTGGAACAGGAACCCTATGTTCAGACTTGAAGCCCTGAGCTCCAGTCCTAAGAAGGCTGCCCCTCTTAGGGACTCCCAGCCAGACTTCCACCCAAAGTACTAGCACCCTTTTGGAGAGGGTCATTCTGGAATTGCCGCAAGAGACCAGAGAAATTCACAAGCAGGACTTCATCTACTTCTTTTTCCTGAAGTTTGTCTCTAGTGGGCTTCCAACCTTGAGGAGGGAACAAACCCACATCAAATAAACCAAAAATAATAAATACAGCAGATCAAAGACAAGTCCTCCATGAGAGCATGCATGTCAGCTGGGGACAGAGGATGAAACCTTTTTTTGTTTTCTGAATGGAAAAGCTATTTTGGCTTCATGATTTCCTAGGGATTGTAATAGTTATGGTCTGGGTTACCAGTATAACTCACATCTGAATATGCTTAGTATTGGGCTGGCCAAAAAGTTCGTTTGGGTTTTTCCAGAACCTCTTAGAGAAAAACCCAAACGATCTTTTTGACCAGCCCAATATTTTTCACAACTTGTGGATCAGGAACAAAACTGATGAAAGCCAATTTGCCCTGGCCAGGCAGAGGTGCAAAGTAGACACAGAGGTTCTGCAGCAATAGGATAGTACCGATAATATGTGTCAATATTATAGAAAAAGCTGGCTTTCATCAGATACCCTTTGGGGAATGAGCTAGAGGAACATGGGTATATAAGTCCCGGGCAGCATGTAAACACTGAGATTTAAAATAAAAATTTTAATTTAATAAGTACAACTTATGCTTTTATCAATGATCTGGGACAGTGTCATATTTTTTTCTTGTTTATTTTTCATAATGTACTACAATTCTGTTCAAATTGATTAAGCATCTCCCATGTTCCAGGGAAAGTGCTTGCACTAGCATATCACAGGTAAATAAGACAGGGTCTCTATTTTCTAAAATTGTTTCAATCCTGGGTCAAATCATGTCACTCCTCTGCTCTAACCTCTGCAGTGTCTCCGAATCACCCATACAAAAGCCAAAGTCCCTGCAGCTTCATCCTCTGTGAGCACCCCAGCTTTTGCCCATCAACTTCATCACCTACTTCCCTCTCTTGCTCATGTCACTCCAATATCCCTGTTTTCTTGCTCATGCTGAATACTTCAGGCATACTCCTCCTGTCTTTGTGAATGAATGGGCTTCCATGAGGAACAATTGCAATTTCAGTTGTGGAGAAGGAAAACTCAGAATTTGATCTAACAACCTGCCAATCAGAAGCTTCCTCTTGAGTGTTCATGAGGTGAATGGCCAGGATACTGTCTGATGAGCTGGCTCTGCCATCTGAGGTGAACAACCGGTTAAGGGGTCGCAATCCCCTGGAGGGAAAACCTGACCATGACCATGGCAGGGCAAGATGCCATTGAAGGGCACTGTCCCTTCTATGCTCCCACTATGCACTTTCATCCCACATGATTCCAGCAAGTTCCAGCATGTCTCTGATGTGCAGAAGCTGGTCCATGATGTGAGGGAATTCAGCCCAGCCACCAAGAAATGCTTTGGCCTATTAAAAACCTGGAATCATTAGGACTCTATTATACCTCTATTTTACCTAATCACTCTATTATACCTCTAACTGATCCTAATCTCAGGACTGTTTTGACTGCCTTTAGGTTAAAAATATGGAAACTAACTTCAAGTCAAACGATGACACATTCAGGACTCCTGGACAATTGTATGATCTGGATCATAGGACAGTGGACACAGGGATACTCATCCAGTATATATCCCATGTGCCCCTGAGTCATTCTTCATCCAGTTGGCCAGGTCCCATGCCCTTGAACCCTCTTGAAAATAAGGGAGAAGGAGCTCTAGGACTCTGGACAGGCAGTCCCAGTCTTCCAACAGTAGAGGACAGTTTCAGGAGCCATGTAGGAGATGAGAGCCCAGGCTAGCTTACCTAGAAACCCACATGACATACATCAGCCTCCAAAGAGTTGTACCTTGTCCCGCAAAAAACACAAGAAAGCCCCAGTGTGCGATGCCAAGGTAAGGGAGGAGGATTCCACAGGGAGATTGTGTCTGTCCTGGAGCAATATTTTTAAGGGGTCACCCCTGCCTGAGCAACACACCCAAAGCTCTGCATAGAAGTAGCATCTCCCACACGCCAGTAGGAACTGATGTCTTACCCAGCCCACCTCATGCCCCTTGCTTTCTCTTCTATCCTCGTGTACTGTGCATGCAATATTCAGTTCCTAAGACTCTAGGCCTATTTGTTGCTCATACTGTCCATATCTTGGGGGAAGATCCATGTTCAAGGATCATGGAATTCCTTGCACACCTGATGAACACCTAAGTTGCCATCAGCATACAGGTACAGCCTTTCCTGATGCCTCTCCTGCCCCAGCCAGGTGTGTGCGTGTGATGGGGGTTGGGGGAAGGGTGGTCAGGGGGTGAATCTCAGAGGTTTGAGGCAATTATGTCCCTCAATTCATAACACATTATCATCCTCAATTTGGGTAAATCCTTAATTTACTCAACTATTCCTTTGTATTTCCATTCTCCATTCCCATCCCACGTAGCATTATAGCTACGTGCTTAATGTTTACCTTTTTATTTGTAAGTGTCTTTATAAAGACACATTGTTATTTTGTACATCTATTTGTAATTTATATAAATAGTATTGTGTTTATATTTTATTTTATTTTTTCCACTCAGCATTACGCTTTCAAGATGTATGCCTGCAGCTATGTGTGCTCCTATGAAGTCAAATCCAATTAAATCTTGGAGACAGAGTTTTGGGTGAAGTAGAAAGGAATAGCTTTATTGCTTTGCCAGGCAAAAGTGCCACAGTGGGCTAATGCCCTCAAAACTGTGTGTTCCAACTTGGAGGGGGTAGTGAGAAGTTTTATAGTAATGGTTCAAAAAGGGTGTGATCAGCTTGTGGACATTCTTCTGATGGGTTGGTGGTGAGGTAAGAGTCAGCATCATCACCCTTCAGGTTCCAACTGGTCTGGGGTCTACATGCTTGTGGGCAGCACACCATTGTTAATCGTTAAACTCTCCCACTTGGCAGGGGGTTCAGTATCTGCAAAACAGCTTAAAGATATTGTGTGTATCCCTTGATGGGGAACCAGGACCCTGCCCCAAGGCTGCACTATTGTTTCTCTTGACTGTTTTTTCCTCCCTTGTCTTGCATCCCCTCCCTTCCCTAATTAACTGCTTGAACCTCCCAGTTGGAACTCAGGGAAGGTCACGGAGGCTGAACGATGCCTATTTCCTCTAATCAAAGGAATGGGGGACACATGAAGGCTTTTGTGCCCAGGAGCCCCACAGGGCCCTGCTTGGTATCACTAACTGTGGCAGGGCAGGTATCAAGGAGCACCAGAGCCAGGCAGAAGTTAAAGTGATGAAGTCAAATTCTATTCAGGAACTATTGTGATAGGGGAAGAGAGACCTCAGAATAGAAATGGACTCCATTCCAAATTTAACAAGGGCCCCGGGGATTTATAGCCAAGGAGCAGGGTGAAGGACTGGGGATGGAAATTCACTAGGAGGAGACATCAGAGACAAGGGGATTCTGGTTAAACTGACTTGATAGGATTCTTGCTGAATGCAGGCAGGATGATAAGATATTGAGGGTGGCGGATTCTTGCTAAACTAACCCAGCAGGATTCTTATTAAAACTGACAAGGCTACGTGGGCCAAAGAGAGAGCCCACGGTTGGGGCATTGGAGGTTTAGAGGAGCCTGACTAAGGTGAGGCCAAGGAGAGCCTTTGTCATAAGCTTCAATATGTATCCGCTGCCTATGCCCTCTGGCTCTCCTGCCCTACACCATGCACCCCTCCCCATACACACAGTGTTGTGGAAAACATCATGGCACATATTTCTTTATGGATCTGGGTGAGGTTACTTTTAGGGACATATTCCTAGGAATGAAATTAGTTTCTATAAAACAGATGATAGATAGATGATAGATAGAAAGTAGATAGAGATAGATGGATAGATAGATAGATAGATGATAGATAGAGGTATAGGTAGATATAGATTGCAAAGATAAATACAGATATATTTAATCCAATACTTATTTTGACTAAGAATGCACTGTGCCATACAGAACCTACCCCTCCTCCCTCCATCCCCCTCAGAAATTTCTAGCATAGCACTTGCTAAAGCACCCGGAATGGAAGAAGCCCCTTCCTAACCACCACCCACATGCATACCTCATCCTCAAATCACAACCAGATTTCAGAGTTAAAATAACCATTTCTCTACAAAGTCTTCTTTGATCTCCACAGATGAAAACACTGCTGACTGAACTCCTAGTGTCTTATATCTGTCGTCTGATAACCTAGTATCTTTCTAAGGACACCAATCTTAGTCATATACAGTTTAATCCCTCTCCACAGCCCTAAACGCTTGAATTCAGGATTACAGTGTAAGTCATCTTGGTGACTTGGTGGTTAGAAACGTGGGCTTTGAAGTCCAACAGAACTGAGGTTGATTCTCTATCTGTCATTTACAAGCTGTGTGGCTTTTAGGCAAGTTAATTAGACTCTCAGCCTTAACTTCCCCATGTGGATCCTGCCTATCTTAAAGGTTTATGGAAAAACTAAATGAAAAGTTGCATGAAAGCACTGGGTCCAATGCTTACCATACCACCCAAGCTCATTAAGCAGAAGCTGCTATTGAAACTGTCATCACCATCGTTGTTACTAGCATCTGCACAGAACAGGGCACAGCCCCTTAAGCCGTGGACACAGCAATAGTACGTGAATGAACAAGCCTCAGAGATGCTACCTGCCTTGCCCTGCTGGAAAGCGTCAAGGCTCATATTTCAGCCCATGTCTTCTCTGTGGTCTGTCTTCTCTAAAACTATGCTTGCTGGAACTTTTAGAAACATAGCTATTTATAAGGCTTGAACGGTGAGACAAAAGGACCTGGGAGAATTTCTCTATCACTTCAGTTGTGAAATTTTGCCACTTGCAACAACATGGATGGACTTGGAGGGCATTATCACAAATGATATCATTTATATGTGGAATCTAAAGAATACAACAAACTAGTGAATATAACGAAAAAGAAATAGACTCACAGATACAGAAAAAAAAAACAAACTAGAAGTTACCAGTAGGGAGAGGGAAATGGGAGGAGGGGCAATATAGGAGTAGGGGGCTGAGAGATACAAACTGATATAGAAAATAAGCTACAAGGATATATTGTACAACACAGGGAATATAGCCAACAGTTTGTAATAACTATAAATGGAGTATAATCTTTAAAAACTGTGAATCACTATATTGTACACCTGTAACATATAATACTGTACATCAAATATACTTCATTAAATAAATAAGTAAATAAATTTCACCAAGCTTTGAACTTTAAAAATGGTGAGAGAGCGGGCTTCCCTGGTGGCGCAGTGGTTGAAAGTCCGCCTACCGATGCAGGGGACGCAGGTTCGTGCCCCGGTCCGGGAAGATCCCACATGCCGCGGAGCGGCTGGGCCCGTGAGCCATGGCCGCTGAGCCTGCGCGTCCGGAGCCTGTGCTCCGCAACGGGAGAGGCCACAACAGTGAGAGGCCCGCGTACCGCAAAAAAAAACAAGGTGAGAGAGAGAGAGAAGTAGGAATTGCACGTATGGTGAAGGGCTGTGTCAATCTTCCATCTCCTGATACCCCCTCTTGGTTGGTGGTGTCAAGAAAGTCCTATAAGATGATATACATGTAAAGTACTCAGACTAGTGCCAGCACATAGCAAGTATATGAATTTCCATAATTTCCCCAGGCACAGAATTTTGACTTCTTCCCGTGTAAAGCAATGGCTTCCTCAGCCTGGGGTAAACATCATTTTAAACAACCTGCCAACCTCTTTCAGATGAGCTGAAAGAGGGCAGAGTTTGGCTGAAACTTTGGCTGAAAAGGGCAGACTTAGAGCATTCCAAGGCAGGCAGTTGGCAAGGACCTCTCTAGAATCCCAGGCTGGTGAACTCCAGTCATTAGAAAATAGATCCAAACCTGTTTATTCCTTGCATTGTTTTGTTGTAGTTGCTCCAGGAAGCCCACCAAGGCCCACAGGCAATCACCATAGCCTGAAGGACATCTTAGTTTCTCCAGTAAAGTCTGCTCCCAGTTATGGCCGGAAGAGACCTGCTGGGACTGACAGAGACCCCAGTAGCAAAGACCTGTTTTTGCATGGGATGGGAAGGCCAGGCCTAGGAAAGAGAACGCCAAAGTTCTCCATGAACCTGTGTTCACACTTGGCAAAGGCAAACCCCTCTAAGGGGGAGTCTTCGTCCATGCCCTCTGTCCCTTTATGTGAGCTGTCACCACCAGCTTCAGACAGACCGCTCACCAGTCTGGGTGGATCCCCAGGCACCAGAGGGTAGAAACAAAGCATCCCGTTTCTCTGCTTCTTTGTTCCTTGTACGCCTGGAATATTGTTATCTTGAACGCTCCATTCACACAGCACCCTCTGGCCCAGCCTCCCGTGGGGTTGGCATTACCAGCCCATCCATCTTGATGAAAGGACTGAAGTAAAAGCACAGAAAGACTACGATTGCAGTTGAGTACCAAGTAATCGATCCAGTCGTTGGTGATAAATCCAACTCAGCCATCTTAATGAACGAGAGTAGTTACTAAGACAACCAATGGCATTGCCTAGTCATGGCTGAGTCTCGACTGTCTGCATCTGTGTGCAAAGTGGAAGAGGCTCTGGGCCCAACGGCTGACCTATAAGCGGAAAAACCAAAACCAAACATTTAATAGTAGAACAGCAGGTTTTTGCAGAATTCTCCAGGTAAATGTTCATCATAGCTTCTTGCTGCAGTCAGGAGTTTTGCCTAGATGGGGAAATTGTTCTCGGATGTAAATGATGAACTTGCTAGGAGCTGGATCTGGGGGCAGCACTGTGATCTGCTGTGTATCACCCTTCGGTAAAAGCCTCAGTGCCAGGTTATTCTCAGCCTGTAAGAAGACTGCATTTTGTGATTCACGCCGGGAGCCTGATTTTACCCCCCTTTATCCCCCCTCCCCATATGCCTGTTTTGTTCCTCAAAGGATTCAGTGATACCCAGTGAGTACTAAGTAGCAGATTGGGGGAGGTAAGAGACGATCCTGCTGAAATGGCAGGTGCCCTCAGTGACAGACCTGCTTTTGGGTCAAAATGATGACATTGCTGCCATCCGGGGAAGGAAGGAAAGCATAACTTCCTCCCCCACCACAGGACCCCATAAGACAAATGCCCAGAGTCCATTGTTCTTAGCTTCTGGTTCTTATTCACAACCAAAAGGCAGAGCTGTAGCTTGCTCTGTTCCAGAGCCAATTAGAGGGATGGAGGCATGCTCCCCACCCCTTCCCTTCCACCCTCCCAAGCCCACACCCCCAAGCAGAAGGTGTGAAGTCCAGGGAGGAGGTGGCACATGGGATTCACTGCAGACTCACACTTTATTTGCAAGAAGTATGACAGTGTGAGGTGAATGAGGACAGCAATATGTCTCAAGAAAGGTGCCAGCTCTAGGAGAATGGAATCACCAGCCAGAACGATCAACAACATGCTTGAATGTGCGGGGATCATACACATGCCCCAGGACATATTCTGAAGCAGGTAATCTAGAGGATCAGAGATGTACCCACCTGGGCAGAGCCATGCTGTGGTCCTGACCCCTCAGTGAACCTGAGAGAGGCAGGCAAACTCAGAGCCTCAGTTTCCTCATCTGTAAAATGGGATCTGCCCATTCGGTCATTTATAGAATGTTTGTTCACTACCTCCTGGGTGACAGGCCCTGATTATCCATACGTAATCAGGGGAGACATGGTTTAACTTTTGTTAGGAGGTTGGGCAGACAACTCAAAGAAGAACAAGGGGGAAGAAGAACACTAAAGAACAGAGGCTACAGCTTTAAGAATATCCAGATAAGGCAGTAAGTTGGTGTGAAGAGGCTAGGATGCAAGGGTAACACCAGCGTCCTGCTCCAGGCTCTGGTATCCCTGGTGATGCAACTTTAGTTAAGTCACAATTTTTCTGGCCTTCACTCTGCTCACCCAATAAAATGGAATGACCACATATATCTTAAATAATAATTATAATCATCATCTTTACTTATTAATGAGCTTTTTGCACTGGAATTATTTATGTGTTTTAGTCATTCAGTTCTCACAACAACACTTTGAGGTAGGTCTCATCTCATACATAAGGAAAGTGAGGTTCTGAACAATTAAGTAACTTTCCCAAGGACACACAGATGTATGAAAGAGAAGAAAAAACCCAGAATATTCAAGCTTAAAAAAAACCCTTGAAAATTATTTAATCTCATTATCTTCAAGTCTAACATCAATACAATCCTTTCTTTTAATGACATTTTACCTAAAACCTCAATAAATAATATGATAAAGGTGGAGTGGCTTTGGTTGTGTTGGGGTGAGGGGTCCAGACCTGTCCATGGAGATCCACGTCCATCTCCCAGCAAACCTTGATGCTTAGGGTTCCATGGGCCACAGTTCAACACTCACTTATCTAGTTTGATCCTTCATTTGCATACAAAAAGCTGGGGCTTTGGAAACATTATAAATCTTATGCAAGTCCCCTGCTGCTCACTGATGGAACAGGGAATGGTACCCAGATGTCCTGTGTTCAACATGCTGCTGAACATGTAAACAGGATACTCCCAAATCCTATAACTTCATATATAAGGACATCATTCCCCCTCATCTCCCTCCTCTAAGACCAAGTTTTGATCCTGGGTATCTCCTGACTGTTCCCGATCTCCACTACTTTCTGCTTCCAGCACAGTGCCCCACAATACCTCCAGCCCATCTGCAATTACAGAGGAGGCATTGAATCAAGGAGCAGGGCAGGAATAGCAGATGAGGTGAGGACAGTCACTGCAGCCCCAGGGTGGGCTTCACAGCAAAGAGGTGAAGTCTTGATTCTAATCAAAGCACGGATGAGACAAGGAGCATAGTCAAGAACAGAGGAGATAATGGTAATGGCTGGAGGAGAGCAGAGTTCAGAGGGAATCATTGCAACAGAGCAGTGACTTATCACGTAACTTTTTAGAAATTGAATGCTTCTTTCGAAAGTAATCTTCCTGGAAACCCCAATATATAAATGATATCAACATGAAGCTCTGGTTGATGGGGAGCCTGACTACTCATCTTCCCTTGTCCCTCTCACTCCCTCCCTCATGGCATTCCTATGGTATCCCCAATGAACCAAAGGGCTCTGGAGCTCATTGAGGACCCCTGTCATAGTGAAGGCAAGATATGGAAACATATGTATATGTATAACTGATTCACTTTGTTATAAAGCAGAAAATAACACACCATTGTAAAGCAATGATACTCCAATAAAGATGTTAAAAAAAAAAAAAGTTAGTGAAATAGTCAGGATAAGATAGGCTATGCTCTGTAACAAACACCCCCCAAATTTCAGTTGTTCAACACAACAGGTTTTTTCTCATCCATACCAAGTCTCCTACGGGTATGGGTAGCTCCTCAGGGCAACTGTCCCCCATGGGGTGATTCAGCCTCCAAGGTGCTCTTATGGCACCTCCATCCCGACACATGCCTCCATGAGGGCCATATAGGAAACTCGTGTCTCTGCTCCTAAATGCTTCAGCCCAGAAATAACACACATCACTTCTCATCCTAGCTCATGCAAAAGCTGGGAAATGTAGCCTTCCATGTGTCCAGGAAGGGGCAGAGACCCAGCAATACTACTGCACGGATGAGCTTTAGTAATATTTACCACAATGAGCAAGCAGGGCTTATTAGATAAATAAGCCTTGTATCACATTAACTGAGTGCATTACAATCTGTAAAATACCACTGTACATATTTGCCAGATGAAGAGTTCAAGGTTAAAACAAATATCTGAGACTGGCTTGAGGTCATACAGCTAAGATTTAATTGACCCTGGATATTCCAATTCCAGATCCAGAGCCCTGGTCACAACTACAGAGCTCCAGGGAAAGGGAAGGAAGGGCAACTGAGGGAGAAGCAAGCCGAATTGGTCAAATGATGTGCATGCAAAAGGAAATTTGAAAAATCACCCTCCACGTTTTCTCGCTCACAGTGGGGAACAGGAGACAAAATGTGGCCAAAAGAGCAGAGCTGGGGAGAGCAAACAGTGGGAGGGAGGTGAACTTGGCGCCCCCCACCCTGCTCCGTCTACCACATTTAAAACACTTTGGCAGCGAGTCATCCCACTTGAGATATCAGGTTGATGGATTTCAATGCAGGGCTGGACGGAGGAGGAAAGTTCACGGTAAACAAGGAAATGTGTGCCATTTGTAACAAGGATTTGCATGCATAGAGCACTGTACTGTTTACAAAGCACTTTCATGATCTCATCTGCATTCAGAGGCTGGCTGAGCACAGTGCCCTGGGCAGGGATTATGTTACCCGGGAGTAATGTCTATGAAAGATGCAGGGCACAACCTCAGCCACTCCACCGGACAAGGAATCTGGTTCAGACAGACCAGCTAGGCTTGGTCACACTCACCTGGCTGCAGAAGCTGGGGATGCAGCGAATATGTCCATTGATTGCTGACTCTCATTCTCACAGCCCGAGGCTTACCCTGGACATCTCCAGCCAGCCTGTTTCAAACCTTTGCTCTCTGGGTTTCAGGTGATTGTGAGCTCTGACACTTTTACAATCCAGGGAGTTCAGCGTGGTAGTTATATTGCCCTGAATGAGGCAGGTAGGTGTGACCATCAGAATGGAGGGTGGTATTGCCATGACAGTGGGACTACTGTCAGGGCTTGGATACAGGGGCAGTCTCCTGCCCCCACTGACAGGGTCAGAGCCAAGTTCAGAGCAGAACTCCAGCCCCAGCATGGAACATTTAGGCAAAGAGAGGCCAAGAGAGGCACCACAGTCTATAAAGTAGTCTAAGAGAGAGAAGGAGGCAGGCTAGGTGTAGCGTACAAGTGACCTGCCATCTTGGCTCTTCCTGGCTTCACCCTGGCTGCTGTTCTCCTTCCTGCCCTGAACAGGAGAGGCTGGGGACAGAGCCAGGGGGAGCCTGTGGCGGAAGGGCAGCAGTGTCTCTCACTGCAGTGGGCAGGGGTAGCCACCAGCGCCAGGATGGAGAATCACACAGAACATGCCTTCAGTCCCTGCCTGCCAAGGTTCTCAGACTCCCAATGTCCCAGGGAGAGACAGCACTACTGGCCAGAGCTGCAGCCTCCTCCCATCGCTCCCTGCTCAGCTCGGAGGGCCTTGGCCCTTCATCTGAAGCACGGCTCCAACCGCTTCACTCCTCCAGGACATCCTTCCCCGGGGCTGCTGATTAATTTCACTCATTTTCCTCCCTTGGCAGCTCAGCTGTTGTAAGAATTGCTCCCAAGCGCTCCATCTGTCTTGGGACTGTGGTAAATAATAGGCTGGCTCTTCAGGCATTCTCATCACCTTCTGATCTCAAGGACCTTTTTTTTTTTTTAATTCACATAGAGAGTGGAAATCCCCACTTCTTCCAGGGACACAGGGCCCTGGAGTTGGGCACAGAGATGTAAGGCCAGGTAAGAAAGGAACAGGTGAGCTCCCTCTGGTTAAATCCAATCCCAGTACTCAGAGCAAAAAATCTCTTCCCCCTTCAGGGGGGCAAATCATTGAGCAAAGAGGGTCTCAACCCAGGATTCTCATTAGAATCATCTGGTGTGTTTTTTTAAAAAAACAATGTCCAGACCCCATACCTCGCCCCCTCAGACCAATTCAAACGAATGTCTGGGGTTTAGGTCCACGTATTCATATTTTCAAAAAACTCTCCAGGTAGTTGTAATGGATAGGTAATTGCCGATTGACAAATCAAGTCTTCAATGTATTCCACTAATCCCAGCCTCTGCATTACTTCCTTCCCACCTCCCCCATGAATTATTGCACCTTATAATTACACAGTACAATACAAAGCATGTTCATATACATATTTCACTCCATAAAGCCAAGTGTTCCTCCATCACACCTGCTAAATAAAGGAAGGCGCTGCTTCTTATTCACAGTGTTTGCTCTACCATTGACCACAACATTTAGTATGAGATGGAGATTCAATGTCTATTGAACAATCCTGTAAGATTATTATAAGTATCACAATTTTATTATTTATTATTATGATTTTACAGTGCAGAAAACTGAGGGCAAGAGAGCTAGAATGTCTTTGCCCAAGATTATACAGCCAGTAAGAGAAAAGGTTAGAAGCAGAACTCAGGTCTTCTGAGTCTGGCATGATTTCCATAGTCTTTCATCCATCTTTGCCCAGGTCTGCCCATGGTCTGCCATTAGTCTTAACTCTGTCCTTCAGGGTTATGAAGGTTGCCAAACTCTTGGCCACAGCTCTGAGAATCACCAAGAACCCTGGCTCATGTGCCCCAGACAGAAAGAAGAGCCCAAGTCTGGTCCAGGAGCTGAGATTAGATAAGAAAACAAAAACAAAAACAAAAACAACACACAGAGTGAGTAAATTTGTATCAGGTACTCAACCAATAATTGGTGTGGATAAGGAAGGCTGTGGCAGTGATGGGAAAACCAGGGCATTGAAACACTGCCCTTCCATCAACAGGTCAATGTTCTGCTCTGTGGTGGCAAACAGAGTTCACAAAAGGCAGAATTTTGATCACTGATGGAAGTTCCTTAGAAGAGGATTCTAAACCCATGGATACTCTGATATCCTCAGTCTCCTCTTTGACAAGCGAACACTTGCTCTTTGATACAGCCTTGCTTTGAAAGACAGTAAAGGGTTTTGGGAGACATTATAGGGTAGGGCAGTGATTCCCAATATATGGTCCCTGGACCAACAGCATCAGTATCACCCAGGAACTTGTTAGAAACGCAAATTCTCCTGCCACCCAGACCTACTGATCAGTACCTCCGCACTGGGGGTCGATCCCAGCAACCTGTGGCTTATCAAGTCCTCCAGTTGATTCTAATAAAGACTAAAGTTTGAGGGTCACTGGTGTGGTGGGGAGAGCTCAGATCCAATAGTGAGGCTCATCTGAACTGGAGCCCTGGCTCCACCATTTACTTGATGAGCAGCCTTGCAGTAGGAAGCAAGGGAACAACCATATATCAAGCTCTGAATATGAGGAGCTCACTGTGTTCTGGCGAAGCTCTTCAAACATATCTTTCCCCTCTAATGCTCACAACTGCCTAAGAGATTGTCAGCTTTAATCCAGTCATGCCCTACATTCCTATTTCCCTCAGTCCCTCCATGAAGCCCAAGACCACAGGTCATCTCTCATTCCTGCCCTCTATCCCAGTGTAACTCTATATATCACCAAATCTCACCCCATCACCCTCCCCTCTGTGACCCCCAGATCTTCCCAATGGGGCCTCTGGAACTCATGGTCCATCATTAGCAAAATCTCCTACATATTCAGCCTCTACTCTTGCTCTGACAGAAACCCAGCTTTCCCCACTGAGGACACTAATGCCCCCCTCAACCCTCTCAAGCTTTAATTCGTGACAACAAATCACAACTGGGCTCATATGTGGACATTGCCCATTTATTTTCCTACTTTCCTAAACTTCTATTTCATACCTTCCTCTCTCCTCTAACTTCCTTCTCCTCCCTGCTCTTCATAGTCAGCTGATAACCTTGCTTTTATTTCACTGAGGCAACTAAAGCAATCAAAATAGAATTTCTGGAAATTTCCCCTATAATATCTATTCACCTGTCTGAATCTGTGTCCATATTCTGTACCTTTCCCCTTTGTACCATGAGTTAATTTTCCATGAGTTCCTGGCAAAGTCCAGCTCCTCCACTTGTGCACCAGAATCCAATCCTGCTTGCCCACCCAAGGACATTGCTCCAGCAATTCATCCCTCTTTCTTCTGCATCAACCATTTTTTCCTGTCTGCTCAGTAATTCCCAGCAGTACAAAAACATACTCTCCATCTTTAAAAAACAAAGCAAAACAAAAAACAAAAAAAACCTTCTTTGACACCCACAAGCCCTTCCAATTAACCACCCATTTTTTTGTTCCACCTTAGAGCAAAACTCTCTGAAGCATTGTCTATAGTCATCTCCAGTTCTGTTCCTCTTGTTCTGATGTTTTGGGGGTTTTGCTGTTTCATTGAAAGTATATTATACATAGGGAAGAGCACATAAGATGTAAAAGTACAGCTTAAAGAATAAATATGAAACAAATGGTACTTGACATCTCCATTTGGAAATCCAACAGGCATCCCAGACCTATCACACCCAAAACAGAAATCTTGATTTTGGCCCCTAACTCTGCTCCATCTTCTCTACCTCAGAAAATAGCAATTCCAGGGACTTCCTTGGGGATCCAGTGGTTGAGAATCCACCTTCCAATGCAGGGGACATAGGTTTGATCCCTGGTCAGGAAACTAAGATCCCACATGCCACGGGACAACTAAGCCCGCATGCCGCAGCTACTGAGCCCACACACTCTGGAGCCTGCACACCACAACTAGAGAGAAGCCGGAATGCTGAAGCAGAGATCCCATGAGCCGCAACTCAGACCCAATACAGCCAAAAATAAATAAATAAATATTAAAAAAAAAAAAAGAAAATAGCAATACCAAACTTCAAGTTGCTCATGTTAAAAATCTTAGAATCATTATCTATTCCTATGCTTCATTTATATTTAATACCCAATCCATTAGCAAAACTTATTGGCTTTAACATTAAAATACATCCAGAATCTAGCCAAGGCTTACCACACACCTCTAGTGATCCCTGAAAAACACAAATCAGATCATGTTACCCCGCTGCTCAAAACACTCCATGGCTTCATATCTCAGGGTAAAATCCAGAGTCCTTACACTGACCTTCAATGCTAGATCAGTCCTTACACTGATCTAGCCGTGATCTAGCTCCTTGTAGCCTCTCAAATCTCACCCTTCACCATCCTCCTTCTGCCCCCTCCATTTTACCCCTGGCTTCCTTGCTGTCCTCATGCATACCAAGCAAACTCCTGCTCGTGGCTATTGCTTTTGCTTTTCTTTCTGCCTGAAGACTCTTCCCTCAAATGCCCATGTGGTCCAGTTTCTTGTTTCCTGCAGGTCTTTGTTCAAATGACTTGTTCAAATAAACCTTTCCTGGTCAGTCTTAAAATACCACCCCCACTACTCTCTAACCCTTTACCTTGCTTTATTCTTTTTCATCACATTCAGTATCACCTGGTTATGGAAAAAAAAAAAACTATATATATATATATATATACAAACATACATCTACATATATAATACTTATATTTTTATTTATTTAATTGTAGTATCCCCCTAATAAAACAGAAAGTCCTTATTTTTTGCCCCTTTATCCCCAGAAACTAAAACTGTGCATAGAATATATGCACTCAGTAAATATTTGTTTGATAAATAAATGTGCTAGAAACTCTCTTTCTGATTGTGCTCTTAATCACTAACCTATACCATCTGCCAGAAATGTCTTGATTTCTCTAAATCTGTACAGTGTACACAACCATACCTATCTCTTAAGCTAAACTATGTTAAATGCTTAGTGCAAAATCTAACACACACATTTGTTAATTTTCTTTCCTCCTTTCTTCCTTTCTCTTTTCTAATGGTGAAAATGACCATATGTCCTAATTTTTCTGAACAGTCCTAGTTTACTCCTGTTGTCCCAGTGTAATTATTAATAGTGCCCACTTTTGCTATCCAAATGCCTTGTTTAGAATGACTAATGTTATGGCTATCTTCATACTGGTGCAATTGCAACCTGAGATTTCTAGTTAAGCTCATTTAGAGAGAATGACCGTGTATTAGGATGTAATAGGTATTTTCACCAGAGCTAGCTCTTAGATGGGGTGACATGTAATATTCATTTGCCCTGCCTGCTTCGCAGAGCATCTGTGAATAAAAGATGTGGAGATTTTAAAGCTAAATATATGGGGAAGGATGTTATTAATACTTTACAGAACCATATAATAGAATAGAGGTTTTTGAGCTAAAAGATGGAAGTTGAAATCTTGCTTGTGACATTTGCTAGATTGCTGTCTGCAAAGGTCATGAGACCTTTCTTGTCTGTAAACTGGGTCAATGTTATCTGGCCTACCATCCGCCACCAGCAGCTTAGAAAACATGTGAATGCTTTGTGAACTCACTGCAGCTACTTGGGTCTCCAAGGAAACTTTGATATCCAGCAACAAGGAAGTCTCCTCAGACCTCACCCCAGCCCCAACTCTGAAGAAACCCAGGTGGTGGGAGAAAGAAAGAGAGGAATTGGCTTTCACATCTGATTAAGCAAAGGTACAGCGGGGGGAGCCCTGGGAAAGCAATATGGCAACAGTGATTTCTCCTTGTAAATCTCTGCTCTCCAAAGCTGTCAAGCCACCCCTCAGGAGGATACAGGAAAAGTGACAGGAGAAATATGTAAACAATGTGGGATCATAGGAATTCCCTGAAGAAGCATTAGTTATAGCAAAATACACTGTCAAACCCTCCTTGAGAGTTTTATGCTTTTGCAAGCCTCTGAATTTGCATAAAAGGGCATTGGGAGATTGTGGTGGTGAGGAGGGAACAGATGTGCTGGGGAGAATTGTGTGAGTGTTATATCCCCTGCCTCTCCCTCTGCTTGTGACGTTTAACTGCCTTGGAACAGCTCTGAACAACTGTCCCCAGGAAAAAGCCGCCTTCATCAATTCCGGTAGTGAAAGTGTGCCAAAATGGGGTTATCTTCAGCGTATGGAGTGGTCACTCAGGAATCATGAGAGGAACATTCTTGAGGGTCGTCATCCTCTGCCCCAACTTCACTCCTTTATGCTGCTCCTAATGCCCCCCCCTCTGTCCCTGCCACATACATATACCAACATGTAAAGAAAAACCAGGAGATCCACTGACCTCTTGTAAAGCCTGCTGACTCTGAGAAAACCCTTTGGCTGAATATTGAGAAGAAGCTTCTACCAGGCTGAATTTCAAAGAGGAAATACCTGTCTTTGGAAGGGACTGAGGTTCCCATCACTGGAAATGTTTAAACTGAAGACCGTCAACCTCTTGGTTTCTTATCATGAGGGCCATTCAAGTAGCAGAGAGAGCAGTGGGATCGGGTAACCTTGAAGGCCTTTCTCCTTCCCCTTGGAGTACATGGGTTTGGGGAGGTTATCAGTGATTCTGAGAGCTGCTGTGAGTACGGCATGCACTGGATACTGTGACGTCCAAAAGGAAGAGGACAAGAGCTCTGACATCAAGAGGTCAGAATCTAATAGGCGAACCCAGGATGAGGATACATTCAGGAGGTCAGGATGGTCAGGAGGACCATCAAGCGTGAAAGGACAATGATGGGAATATTAGCCCAAATTTACAAAAAAGGAAATTAAGAGTCAGAGAGGGAAATTAATTTGCCTAAGGCCATGATTAAAGGCAGGGTGAGTGCATCTTCTAAGAATTCCTGGAAGAGGAAAGGAAATTAGGTTGAAAAGATGGTATCAGACTCATAATTGACTCTTCCTTTTCCTAGAAGCCCCTTACCCATCAGTGGTGAGATGTGAGGGTGGGAGTGTCCTAGGGCAAAGGCCAAGTCTGTGATGGGGCTGGTGTGCACTTACTTAGGTGCCATAGGCCAGCAAGCCACTGTCTTCCTCTAAACCCCACCTCTGCTTGTTCAGTGCAACTAGGCTTCTGCCTTAGTCCCTCTTAGCCCAGATCCCTCAGGGATATCAGCCTGATTGACAGGGGCTCTTCTAGCTTGCCTAAGCCTTCAACAAACACCCGTAAAGGACTAGGCTCTACCTTACTTTCTGTACCATAGCTCTACCTTGGATCATCCTTGGTTCTGGACTGAGTATAGTAACCCCCAAAACTTCCACTGTTGCCCCCCCAACGTTGATCCTTCCCTCACCCTTCCCTCACTTCTTTTTTTTTTTTTTTTTTTTTCTTTTGTGGTACGCGGGCCTCTCACTGTTGTGGCCTCTCCCGTTGCGGAGCACAGGCTCCAGACGCACAGGCTCAGCGGCCATGGGTCACGGGCCCAGCTGCTCCACGGCATGTGGGATCTTCCCGGACCGGGGCACGAACCCGCGTCCCCTGCATCGGCAGGCGAACTCTCAACCACTGTGCCACCAGGGAAGCCCTCCCTCACTTCTTAAGGATGTTCTTCCTCTTGTTACTTAATCTGCCTCCCTACAACCCCACCTGTGGCTACTGTTTCTCTTTTTGATGTAAGTGTTCTAAATCCTCTTCCATATGACAAAATTTAAGGCAAAGCTCATGTGTCCCATAATCTTTACCTTACCACCCACTGAGATCATCTCTAGTTCCCTTCACCTTTGTCACCTATCACCTTTGAGATATTATATCAAAATCCTAGTTGTGTTAGTAACTCCCTCCTAAACACACTTGTGTTTATCAGCATTCTTCTTACAGTGGGGGCTTCGGAGGAAATACAGTTCCCCAAGTCTGTTGTGTCTAATAAATGGTCAGGGGGAGCCATTTCTTCCCTTGGCTTATGCCTTCCTTGTTTAGGAATATAACACAAACAAGATTTATTTTTAAGAGCTTTGCTTTGCTTTTTAATAACTTTACTAAGATATAATTCACAGACCATGCAATTCATCCATTTAAAGTGTACCCAATTTTAAAAGTGTACCCAATTAAATTGCACCAACCCAATGGTTTTGGTATATTACATTATTAAGGTTTTTAATTGTAGTAAAAGACACATAACATAAATTTGTATTTTTAACCATTTTTAGGTATTGAATTCAGTGGCATTACTTATTTTCACAATGTCATGCAACCTTCATCACTATTTCCAAAACATTTTCATCACCCCAAAGAGAAATTCTGTAGCCATCAAGCAATAACTCTCTCTTCTCTTCTCCTCCCAGCCCTTGGTAACTTCTAATCTACTTTCTGTCTCTAGGAATTTGACTATTCTAGGTGCCTCATATGAGTAGAATCATACAATAGTTTTCCTTTTTTGTCTAGATTTTTTCATTTAGCATATTTTCAGGGTTTACCTATATTGTAGCATGTATCAGAACTTCATCCCTTTTTATGGCTGAGCACTACTCCATTATAGGTATAAACCACATTTTGTTTATCCATTCATATGTTGATGGTCACTTGGATTGTTCCCACCTTTTGGCTTTTGTGAATAATGCTGCAATGAACATTGGCATACAAGTATCTTTCTGAGTCCCTGCTTTTAATTTCTTTGCGTATATACCTAGGAGAGGAATTGCTATATTATATGGTAACTTTATTTACTTTTTGAGGAACGACCAAATTGTTTCCATAGTGGCTGCATCATTTCCCATTCCCACCAGCAATGTATGAGGGTTCCAATTTTTCCACATTCCCACCAAAACATGCTATTTTTCGTTTTTTCAATTATATTCATCCTTGTGGATGTGAAGGAATATCTCTGTGAATGCAAAGGATTTGCTTTTGAAAATCCTGTGAAATCAAGAGCTAAGGCCATTAAACTTTTCAAAGAAACAAAGAGAAAAAATCTGACATTGAGTTAGACAAAATTTCTTAACCAGGACAGAAAAAACACAAACTATGAAAGAAAATATTGATAAAATGAGCTCTATCAATATTAAAACCTTTTGCTCTTCAAAGCAATAGTCAAAAATAAAAAAGCAACCTATAGAACCGGGAGAAAAGTTTTACAAAATACAGTTGAAAAAGGCTTGTATTCAGAATAAATAAAAAACTGTTACAACTCTGTAATAAGAAAACAAATAACTCAGTAAAAATGTATAAATGATTTGAACAGACACTTTACAAAAGAAATTATATAAATTAACCAATAAGTACATGTAAAGATGCTCAACATCACTAGTCATCAGAGAAATAAAAATTAAAACCATTTTGAGGTACCACTACACAACCTGCTGCAATAACTAAAATTAAGAAGACTAACAATACCAAGTGTTGACAAAAATATGGATCAATTGGAGCTTTCATATATTGCTGGTGGAAATGAAAAATGTTACGGCCATTTTGCAAAAAAAAAATGGCAGTATCTTAAAATATTAAACACACACCAGGAATTCACCCAAGAGAAATAAAAACGTGTTCAAAAATGTATATGCGAATGTTTATATCAGCATTATTTATAATACCCCCAAATTAGAGGCAACCTAAATATTCATTCATCAGAGAATGGATTTTTTTAAATTGTGGTATATTCATACCATAGAACACTATTTAGCAATAAAAGGGAACGAATTATGGACACAGACAACATAGAAGACACTCTAAAATATTACACTAAATGAAAACAAAAAGACTATGTAATCTGTGATTCCATTTATATGAATTTCAAAGGAAGGCAAAACTATAGTAACAGAAACACTAGTGGTTTCTTGGGGCCAGACATGGGAAGAGGAATTAATTCTAAAGGGACCCAAAAGAACTTTTCAGAATGAGAGAAATAGTCTATGTCTTCATCGTGATGGTGTTCAAAAATTGGTATGATTCCAAAATTCATTCATCACGGGTGATTTTACTATATATAAATAATACATAATAAACATAATGACATAAAAACATAACATAAAAAAATGGGTCAAATCAACCCCAGAGGGGAAAACTGATGTTAAAGAAACTGGTAGGAGCAGACTGGCCAGGACAACCTCTAAACAGGAGACAAATTCCTCAGCCTGGGCTACATGTCCTGCTTTTTCCACCCCAGTTCTGAAAGTTAATTTAAACAGAAACAACAAGAAGAAAATGTTCCAAGTTCTAAGTATGCCAAAGCAATTAATATTTTGAGTTCTGGTTTAGGGTTTAGTCCCTGCTGTGTGTGTGTGTGTGTGTGTGTGTGTGTATGTGTGTGTGGTGTTTTTTGTTTGTTTGTTTTTTGTGGTATGTGGGCCTCTCACTGTTGTGGCCTCTCCCGTTGCGGAGCACAGGCTCCGGATGCGCAGGCTCAGCGGCCATGGCTCACGGGCCCAGCCGCTCCGCGGCATGTGGGATCTTCCCGGACAGGGGCATGAACCCGTGTCCCCTGCATCGGCAGGTGGACTCTCAACCACTGCGCCACCAGGGAAGCCTGTGTGTGGTGTTTTAAATCTGGCTAGCCATCTTTTCTGAATAACTTAATTGTAGTTCTGTAGGTGAGGATGGCTTTAATTCAGAATATTTGATTAAGGGCTTTTGTGTTTTATAATCAAAAGAGTTACTGATGGAAATGTTAGTTAAATATCAACCAAAGACACTACATAAAACAATAAATCACCTGGGGACATTTGCTGGTACTGAATAAACATTTGTTGGAAAGGATATTTTGAGATCTGAATCCTAGGCTCACTTCCACTGCAGATAGTGGGAAGCAAATAAAAAGAGAATTCTCCCACTCAAGATGAGCCTATTGTCAACAATTCCAAAGGACATGAGGAAAACTGACACTGAGAAAGATAATCAATACACTTAGCAATTGAAAAATGAAACTGTGTCCAATTAAATAATAAATCTCAAAAAAAATCTCAAAATAACTTTAAAATAAATATATTTGGGCAGAAATGTATGAATCAAGAATGGATGGGTATGAAAAAGAACCAATTTTAAATCCTGAAATTGAAAAATATTCATTGGAATTCAATACACACTGCTATATTTAAAATAGATAACCAGCAAGGACCTACTGTATAGCACAGGGATTGATTATGCTCATTATTCGGTAATGCCTAAATGGGAAAAGAATTTGAAAAAGAATAGATACATGTATATGTATACATATACATATGTATATGTATAACTGAATCACTTTGCTGTACATCTGAAAATAATGCAACATTGTTAATCAACTATACTCCAATATAAAATAGTTTTTTAAAAATATAAAAGTGTGATAGATGGCATAAGCTCTAGACTGTATATTATCGAAGACAGAATTAGTGAATTGAAATGTAAGACTGAGGAATTCACCCAGCACATCACACATAGAGATAAAAGGACAAAAACAGGTGAGATGAGGGATTGAACTTAATAAACAGTGGTACTAGAATGAGAGTCTTTAAAATACACTTAAGATGAGTATCAGATGGAAAGGTGAGAAGTAATATTCAAAGAGATACAGGCTAAAAATTCTCGAAGAAAGATGTGGCTGTCTGACTGAAAGAACATCTCATTCCCCAAGAATTCCAAAGTGCTGGGAGGAAATAACTGGCAACCCTGAAATCTGTATCCAGTTGCAATGATTTAAGATTTAAAGAATGAAAAATGGGCAAAAGACCTGAACAGACATCTTTCCAAAGAAGACATACAAATGGCCAACAGGCATATGAAAAGATGCTCACATCACTAATTATTAGAGAAATGCCAATCAAAACAACAATGAGATATCACCTCAGACCTGTCAGAATGACTACAAATAACAACTGTTGGTAAGGATGTAGAAAAAAGGGAACCCTCGTACACTGTTAATGAGAATGTGAATTGGTACAGCCCCTATGGAAAACCGTATGCAGGTTCTTCAGAAAACTAAAAATAGAATTACCATATGATCCAGCAATTCCACTCCTGGGTGTACGCCCAAAAACAACAAAAACATTAGTTCAAAAAGATACATGCACCCCAGTGTTCATAGTAGCACTATTTATAATAGCCAAGATATGGAAGAAACCCAGTGTCCATCAACAGACAAATGGAAGATATTGCAATAGAATATTACTATATATATAATATATAATGGAATATTTTATATATATATATATATATATACAATGGAATATTACTCAGCCATTAAGAAAGAATGAAATTCTGCCATTTGCAGCAACATGAATGAACCTAGAGAATATTATGCTTAGTGAAATGTAAGAAAGAGAAAGACACATACTGCATGATATCACTTATATGTGGAATCTAAAAACTAATACAAATGAATGTACATAGCAAAACAAAAACAGACCCACAGATATAGAAAACAAACTAGTGGCTTCCAATGGGGGGGGGGAAGGACAAGTTAGGGGTAAGTTATTACGAGATACAAACGATTATGTATAAAATAGATAAGCAACAAATGTATAGTGCAGGGAATTATAGCCATTATCTTGTAATAACTTTTAATGGAGTATAATCTATAAAAGTACTGAATTACTATGCTGTACACCTGAAACTATTATAATATTGTAAGCCAACTCTGCTTCAATAAGCAAAAGAATGAAAATTAAAGGCACTGGCTTAATATTTACAAAAATATTATCCCCAATATAATCTATTGGGTACTTACCAAGTAGTTAAAGCAAAAACATATGAAATGAATATGAAACAAATATATTGTAAGAATTGCTTTGTGAGGGAGAAGAATTAGAGAAGAAGGGTATCATAGACACCTTCAGTGTTGTATATAATATTTTACTTTTCAGAAAACTGAAGAAAATATAACCAAGTGTTACCAAAATAGACGGATTTTTTTTCATTACTTTGAACTTTTAATTTTTTTAAATAGAAAAATATTTTAAAGAGAAACACTGTAGATATGGAATAATCTTGGAGAAAGCAGGAAAATCCCCATACAAGTTCCTCCAGGGCAGGGCCCTTGCCTTCCTCACTTTTGCTCCCTCTGCTTTTGACAAAGTGTTTATCATGCTGAAGATGCTCAATGAATGTTAAATAACTAAATAAAAGTCTACCTAAACACCTAATCTCACAGGAAAGTCACTGGGTCTAAAGACAAGCCTGTGCTTGGACCTATTTCCAACACAATCATTTACTCATCCTTCTAACAAGCTTTCTCAGTAAGTAGACAAGGTGCTGAGGTTACACAGATAAAAATGATAAGGCCCCACTCTTACTGAACCCAAACTTAATACCCCCATGGGATTCCATAGGCTGAGAATCTTAATAGAATGACAAAGAGCGTGACTCTACTGATTGAGTACTGAGGACTCCAACTCAATAGCTACAGACGGTCATTTCCTTCCAGGAAGAGTTTTCAAGCCATTTTCCTTTTCTCTCTCAAAATTAGATTCCATTCTGATGCCCTTTCTTTTTGTAAAACTGCAAATAATAATAATACAAGCAGGAAAGGGCAGGGAAAAAGGAGCTCTCCAAATCAATAAAATGTTTCCCCTCTGAGAATCTAAATGCTTCCCCAAAATACTGCAAGGAAACTGCAGGCAAAGGAAAAATAGATTTCATTCCTTGGCCTAAAAAGTGTCACTCTGGCATCCACTGTCTTTGCAAGATAAGCTCTGCATTGGCAAGGGACGGAGCATGCTAGGAAATTGAGGACAGGAGAGTATTTTCCCAAGCTGTATTAACACTTCTCATGTTTTGCAGAGATTAGAACTTTTATCACTAGCTCACACACCTAAAAAAAATTGTATTAACCTGTAGTTTTTAGGGCAGAATGGACCCAAATTGTTCTCTTTCTTGGTATGCCATGAGATGATGCGGCTAAATCCTGTCAGAGAACCCACACCTCACTAAACCAAAGCTCTCCCACGTTACAACGGGGGCACCTTCTCACGATGGGCGAGACTCTGGATGAGGATGGATTTATCGAAATTTCTGTGTTAAGGAATGGAATAAAGGGGCCACATTTGCTCTAGGATAGCAAGTCTCTGGGCAGAAGAGAAACAGGAGTCACCAAGATAATGTCAACCTAAAAGGGTAGTCCAGAAAGTTAAGAGAGGAGCATGCAGCTATGGGAGGTAAGAACAGGGTCAAGAATCCCAGTAGGCAGGACACAGAGGCAGGTGGGAGTCAGAGATGGTGCCAGTCATAAAATAAAAGGGCAGGCCAAAGTGCTGTGAAATAAGAAGGCAGTGATTTTGATGCAGTCACTTACTGAAAGTTGACCATAGGCCAGATTTCGGTTCAATGCTTTACATCCATGATCACATTTATTCCTCATAACAATCACAGGAGGCAGCCATTGTTATCCTCATATTACAGATGAGGAAAGTGTGAATCAGAGAGATCAAGTAGCCGGTGAGGAGTAGAGTCTTGATGTAAACTCAGCCCCCCTAACCCTACAACCCAGGCTCACAGCCATTCTCTTCCTCAGGCCCCCTCCTGGTGCCATCTCCTACCACCAACCTGACAGGGAGCCTCCATGCTCTCACCCATGCAGGGGATGCTCCTGGGGGCAATCAGCCTGAATTTTTAGGTTCTTCATGACCACACAACAAGGCCTTTCAGGGCAGGGACCGTGTCTTACTGTTTTCTATGTCCCTAGCTCCTGGCCTCCTGGAGGAGGAATCCAACTGCCATTTCAAGTGCACCCACAGCACCCCTGCTGGTGGATAGACAGGTAAGGAGGGCCAAGCCATGATGCTGTCTGCTGGCCCAGGCCATGGTGAAGAGCTAGGACTGCAAGTTACTCATCTACTGCCTGACCGACTCCTATAAATCAAAGATCCTGTTTAGCACTGAAACAAATTAAGTGGGCTTTAACTGTCCATGAAGAACGATTAGGTATCCCAGAACAGCGTCAAGGTTCAGAATCCAACTAGAAAGGGAGGCTGCCATCTGTCTCTAGGATTAGCCATTTCCCAAGCAAGAGATTTTAAAAAATCATTGTCGGTGTTCACTCAATCCACAGGAGGAGCTCTTATAAGTGTGGGTCACTGTGCCAGGTAAGGAGGAAATGCAAAGGAAAGGACATGTCTCTGCCCTCCAGAGTTCATTCTATCTGGAATGAGAAGGGCATTAACAACCCAAGGGAATTTATCGATGCCGCCCAAGTTTGTGCAGCCTCTGAGTTAGTCCAGAGCAGGGAGACATGACTACAGGCTGGGGCAGTCAAGAGAGTCAGCCTAGGGAAAATGAGATTGGGTAAGGGCTTTTAAGGGTGAGCAGAATTCTGAGGAGTAGAGAAGAGGAAGGGAGAGTCTAGATACGGGAAGCCAGGTTAGCCAAGGCACACACAGAGGCACTACAAAGAAAAGTTTGGAAAGTTTGGAGAAGTGTTGAGCCCAAACATGGCATCCTTGAATGTCAGTCGGAAGAATTAGGACAGAGAGATGCATGCCGACTAAGACCAAACAAGAGCCAGACAAATCCAAACGCTGCCACCATCCGTATTTCTGTAAACGTTTCTGTCCCTGCATTGATAATATGACATTTCCAGGGAAAGCTACGTGGTTTCAAAGAGGTCCTCCGGGAACTAAAAACTTCACCCCTCAGAGTAAAAGGCAACCCAGTCCTTGCTTAAGGGTTTTGAGAGAGACATCAGTCACTCTGTAAAGTTCCCAGGGAAAAGGTACATTTCTAGAAATTAGCTGGTATAAGCTGGAACAAAAAAGAAAAGGCTAAGAGAGGAGCAGGAAAAAAGAATTCTGTATCTGTAAGAAGAAAACATTACAAATTCAAATTGAGTATGAAAAGATCGCCACTGCTCATAGACAAAGGAAAAAAAAAAAAGTTTGACCAAAATTGTATAAAGATTGAAATAGGCCAGGGCATGGGAGGGGGTGGGGGGGGTACCACAGTTGTCAAGAGATTAACATTAGAGAGTGTAGGGAAATGTATTAGCCAAACTCTACCTGTCTCCCTATTCGCATGGCCTTCTCCATTGTGTTTGTGTCTTCTACTCTTCTGTATCTTATCAGGTGGTCTGTCATTGAATTTAGGAGTCATCTAGATAATCCAGAAAGATCTCATCTCAAGATTCTTAACTGAATTACCTCTTCAGTGACACTTTTCTCAAATAAGGTCATATTCACAGGTCCCAGGGATAAGGATATGGTCATATCTTTTTAGAGACCACCATTCAACCCACCACAGAAGATATTATTCAGTTCCTCCATTTTATTTTCATGGTTTAAACTAGATTGTATATACTTGACTTTGTTTCCATCAACAGATGAGATAGACTAATGGAAAGTACACTATCTTATTGCTGGCAGGCTCCTTTAGCCAGGGCACCTCTTGAATCCCCTAAATAATATGTTGATGATGGTTACCCTTCTGGCTCTTAGAAATTTATGATACTTTGCTACACTCATGATGTCCAGCAATATCTTGGGAACAGGCTGTTAAAGCATCAGCCTAGCTCAAAAGTTTAAAACCAGGGTTTCTGGTCTAGCTTCTTGCTCCAAATTACAACATCTTTTCCTATGCTCTCCTGATCCATTCACCTCTTCCTCCAAATCAACCTACACCCCATAATAAACCGTTAGTGCCATTATCTAAAGGGCAGAAAGTGGGCATGTTTGTATTTCCTGCCAGGGTTTCTATTTCATGCTGATCCCTTCAAAAGGCAATTTTTAAGCTTTCATCGTCTGCAGTGGCCTCAAAATGCCAGTTTCCAGAGAAGTGCTGGTGCAGCTTCATAACCACCCAAGAAGCCTATCAGGAATTCAGATGTCAAGAGAGAGCAAATGGTTCAAAAGTGTAGAGACGAGTAAGATTCAGAAAGGTCCCCAAGCGGCCCTGGAAGGTAAAGGCAGGGACCTCTCATAGGTAGGAGGGGGTTGTTAAAGCACTGAGCCCTTTTTGATAATATTGTCCATTGCCAAAATGGAGCCCTGACACATTGGTAGCCAATCAAAAGGTTTCTATGATAATCTCACTTAGAGAAATTACTTTTGGAAAGAAAAATAGGAATGAAAATGGAGGAAAAGTTTGAAAAGAAATCTGATCATTGATTCTTACTATAGTTAGATGCATGATTGAAATATTTCTTTCTTTGTTTCAGTTATGTCAACCACATCCTCATAGCAAAATATATACATACATATGCATATACATACTTATATTTATAAAATTTGAGCTTCCCCTGCAACCCGTTAAGTGTATACTTCCTGATATTTTCAACCTAATTTTTTTTTAAAGGCAGTTGATCATACTTTCATTTATTTACTCAGTGCTTCTAAATGTCAGGCATGTGAGTTTTGTCTGAGATCATAAAGGAAGAAGGGTTTTTGAAAGCTGGAAGCAATCATAAAGTGTTTTTAGCTAAGTACTTAGCCACTGAAGTTTTACATTCCATTCATAAGCTGAAAAGAATCACTCTGGACCTCCCTTCTCAGAGGTGACCTGGCAGTGTGTGGGGGATAGACTAGGGGAAGGGATAAACCATAAGTGGATATCACTAAGAGATTTATGCTTCCTCTACTGCCTTTATAATGCTGGCATAGAGAGGATAGAAAAGTCCATTTCTAGCAGTACAGCACATGATACCACAAATGATCCAACGAAAACAACAACAACAACAAAATACTTTAGAAACACATTACTAAGTTTACATTATTGGTAAAGAGAGAAAGCAGGAATCCAAAGAGGTCAGTGAGCACCAAAGTGATCTTTGTCCTTATTGTCTTTGCCAAACTATGGAGAATTTGAGTTTCTGCTTTGAGGTCTATGGAAGGTATTAGAAATATAATACAAGCCTAGAGCTTGTTGAAGGGTGAAGTTTAATGGGAGAGCCAAAAAGGCCATGATAGCAAAAGGTTACTCCCTGAGTGCAAAGTTAATAAACAATAAACTTGGCATACAAATGAAAACAGCAAAGAAACATGCCAGTCTTGGAACCAGAATTATCACCTGAGAATTTGTCAATAAAAAGCATTTTAATACCTTTCCATCCAAATTCATGCTTTATATTTAATTCAAATACCCCTGGTAGAAATGTAGTCTAATTGTCCTGGGAAAGTGGGGATTCCAGGAATGTGTCTACAGCAGATGCAATTCTCCTCCCTACGAACAGCCTTTAATCCAGACCTCAAAAAATACCCTCAGGTAGGGGCTTCCGTGGTGGCACAGTGGTTGAGAGTCTGCCTGCCAATGCAGGGGACACGGGTTCGTGCCCTGGGAGGATCCCACATGCCACGGAGCGGCTGGGCCCGTGAGCCATGGCCCCTGAGCCTGCGCGTCCGGAGCCTGTGCTCCGCAACTGGAGAGGCCACAACAGTGAGAGGCCCGCATACTGCAAAAAAAATAAATAAATAATAAAATATCCGCAGGTAAAATTCCAAGAGAAATAAGCATTTTATAGTCAAAATACACAAGGAAATAAAGAATGAGAAAAAATAACAATAAAGTAGGAGAATCAGACAAGTATATTTTAGGTATTGAGAATAACTAGACACAGAATACAAAATATTTGTTTTTGATACTTTTTTTTTAATGAAATGATGCTTTCAAAGAGAAGTCACCGAGATGGCAGAGTAGGAAGACCCTGAGCTCCCCTCCTCCCATAGGGCACATCAAAATTGCCACTATTTATAGAACAACTATCAAAGAGAATGACCTGAAGACTGGCAGAAAATATTATACACAGCTAAAGATATAAAGAAGGAACCACAACAAGATGGGTGAGAGAGGCAGAGATGCAGTGTAATCAAATCCCACACCCTGGGAGAGGTGACCCACAAACAGGAGGATAATCACAATTGCAGAGGTTCTCCCCAAAGAGTAAGGGGTCCAAGCTCCACATCAGGCTCCCCAGCCCAGGGGTTCTGCACCAAGAAGACAAGCCCCCAGAAGGTCTAGTTTGAAAGCCAGTGAGGCTTGCATACAGGGAAGCCAAAGGGCTATAGGAAACCCTGATCCTAAAGGGCACACAGAAAATCTCACACACTCTGAGACCCATCACAGAGGCAGTAATTTGAAAGAAGCCTGAGTCAGACCTACATGCTGATCTTAGAGAGCCTCCCATAAAGGCAGGAGGCAACTGGGACTCCTCCTAAAGACACAGATGCTGGTGTCAACCATTTTTGGAAACTCATTCTACCACAGGGACACTGGTACTAACAGGTGACGTTTTGGAGTCCTCCCTCTAGCTTATTAGTGCTGGGGGTTTACCCGTCTACCAGCTAGTTGGCACCAGTCCTGGGACCTCTGAGGATGAAAAGCAAGCCATGCCATGACCCAACCCAACCCACCAGTGGGCTGGCAGCCTCTGCATAAGGCAGAGCCTGTCAGCCAACCTGGTTGGGGGCAGCCCCACCTACCAGTACACCCACATAGTGGGCATTGCCACAACAAACAGGCCTGTGTGGCCAAAATAAGGGTTACTCATAGAGCTCTGGTAACCAGAGGGGAGTGTTCTGCTTGGTCCCATAGGATGTCCCCTACTTCAGGCCACTACTCCAAGATTGGGAAATGTAACTTACCTACCCGCTTAATACATAAGAAATAAAAAGAGATAGTCAGGCAACATGAAGCAACAGAGGAATATGTTCCAAATGAAGGAAAAAGATAAACCCCCAGAAGAAGAACAAGAAAAGTGGAGATAAGCAATTCACTGGACAAAGAGTTCAAGGTAATGATCATAAAGATGCTCAACAAACTTGGTAGAAAAATGGTTGAATACAGTGATAAGTTTAACAAAGAGTTGGTAAATACAAAGATGAACCAAAGAGATCTGAAGAATATAAAAACTGGAATAAAAGATACACTAGAAGGAATCTACAGTAGATTAAATGATACAGAGTAATGGATCAGCAATCTAGAAGACACAGTAATGGAAATGACCCAAGCTTAATAAAAAACAAGAAAAAAAATTTTAATGTGGATAGTTTAAGAGATCTCTGGGACAACCTCAATCATACTAATATTCACATTATTGGGGTCCCAGAAGGAGAAGAGAGAAAGTGAAGATAACTTATTAGAAGAAATAATAGCTGAAAACTTCCCTAACCTGGGGAAGGAAACAGATATCCAGGTCTGGAAAGCACAGTGTCCCAAACAAGATGGACTTAAAGAGGTCCACACAGAGACACATTGTAATTAAAATGGAAAATTTTAAATATGAAGAGAGAATCTTAAAAGCAGCAAGGGAAAAGCAACTAGTTACATACAAGGGAACTCCCATAAGACAATCAGCTGACTTTTCTGCAGAAACTTTGCAGACCAGAAGGAATGGCACCATATATTCAAAGTGATGAAAGGAAAAACCCTACAGCTAAGAATACTCTACCCCACAAGTCTGTCATTCAGATTTGAAAGAGAGATAAAGAGTTCCAAATACTGGCAAGAGCTAAAAGAGTTCAGCACCACTAAACTGGCTTTCCAAGAAATGTTATAAGGATTTCCCTAAGTATAAAAGAACACAACTAGAAAGCAGTTAAAAAACACACAAAACATATATATATATATATATATATTCTTTTTCATATTCTTAAAAGAAAATATATATATGTACATATATAAAACTGAGTCACTTTGCTGTACAGCAGAAATTAAACACAACATTGTAAATCAACTATACTCCAATAAAAATTTTTTAAAAAGAAATACACGAAACAAAAAGATGTTTGCAAGAAGAAATACACAAAACAAAAAGATGTTAACAAGAAGATATAGCAATGGTAAATATATATGTACCCAATATAGAAGCACCTAAATACATAAAGCAAATATAACAAACATAACGGGAGAAACTGACAGTAACACAATAATATTAGAGGACTATAACATTCCACATACATAAATGGACAAATCATCCAGACAGAAAATCAATAAGGAAACACTGGTCTTAAATGACACATTAGATGGAATTAATAAATATGCATAGAACATTTCTTCTAAAAACAGCAGAATGCAAGTTTTTTCAAGTGCACATGGAGCATTGTCCAGATATATCTCACATGCTAAGCAACAAAACAAGTTTCAGTAAATTTTAAAGGACTGAAATCATATAAAGCACCTTTTCTGACCACAATGATATGAAACTAGAAATCAACTGTAAGAAAAAACTGCAAAAAACACAAACACATGGAGACTAAACAGTATGCTACTAAACAACCAAAGAGTCACCGAAGAAATCAAAGAGGAAATCAAAAAATACCTAGAGACAAATGAAAATAGAAACACAACAATCTAAATATTATGGGATGCAGCAAAGTAGTTCTAAGGGGAAAGTTATAGCGATACAAGCCTATGTCAGGAAACAAGAAAAATAAACAACCTAAACTTATACCTAAAGCGACTAGAGAAAGAAGAACAAACAAATCCAAAGTTAGTAGAATGAAAGAAATCATAAAGATCAGAGCAGAAATAAATGAAATGGGCACTAAAATAAACAATAGAAAAGATCAATGAAACTAGTGATGTTAATTTGAAAAGATAAATGAAATTTATAAATTTTTAGCCAGACTCATTAAGAAACAAAGAGAGAGGGCCCAAATAAATAAAATCAGAAATGAAAAAGAAGTTACAAATGACACCACAGAAATACAAAGGATCATAAGAGATGACTACCATTAATGATACAACAATAAAATGGACACCCTAGAAGAAATGGATGAATGCCTAAAAACGTACAATCTCCAAAGACTTAATCAGGAAGAAACAGAAAATATGAACCAGTGATGAAATTGAATCAATAATCAAAAAACTCCCAACAGAAAAAAAGTCCAGAACCAGACAGCTTCAAAAATGAACTTTACCAAACATTTAAATAGGAGTTAACACCTATTCTTCTCAAACTATTCCAAAAAATTGCAGAGGAAGGAATGCTTCTGAGTGTATTCTGTGAAGCCAGCATCACCTTGCTTTGAAAATTAAACAAAGACCACAGAAAAGAAAGTTACAGGCCAATATAACTGATAAACATAGATGCAAAAATCCTCAACAAAATATCAGCAAACTGAATTCAAAAATACATTAAAAGACCATAAAACTTGAACAAGTGGAATTTATCCCAGGGGTACAAGGATGGCTCAATATCTGCAAATCAATCAATGTGATATATACCATTTTAACAAACTGAAGAATAAAAATACTATGATCGGGCTTCCCTGGTGGCACAGTGGTTGGGAGTCCGCCTGCCAATGCAGGGGACGCGGGTTCGTGCCCCGGTCCGGGAGGATCCCACATGCCGCGGAGCGGCTGGGCCCGTGAGCCATGGCCGCTGAGCCTGCGCGTCCGGAGCCTGTGCTCCGCGGCAGGAGAGGTCACAGCAGTGAGAGGCCCGCGTACCGCAAAAAAAAAAAAAAAAAAATACTATGATCGGGCTTCCCTGGTGGCACAGTGGTTGAGAGTCCGCCTGCTGATGCAGGGGACATGGGCTTGTGCCCCGGTCCAGGAGGATCCCACATGCCGCAGAGTGGCTGGGCCTGTGAGCCGTGGCCGCTGAACCTGCGGGTCTGGAGCCTGTGCTCCGCAACGGGAGAGGCCACAGCAGTAAGAGGCCCGAGTACCGCAAAACAAACAAACAAACAAAAAATCCTATGATCATCTCAATAGATGCAGAAAAAGCTATTGACAAAATTCAACATCCGATTATGATAAAATCTCTTAAAGTGGGTTTAGAGGGAACATACCTCAACATAATAAAGGCTGTATATGACAAGCCCACAGCTAACATTATACACAACAGCAGAAAGATGAAAGCATTTTCTTGAAGATCAGGAACAAGACAAAGATGCCCACACTCACCATTTTTATTCAACATAGTATTGGAAGTCCTAGGCACAGCAGTCACATAAGAAAAAAAAAAAAGGACTTCAAATTGGAAAGGTAGAAATAAAACTCACTATTTGCAGATGACATGACAGTATATTTTTTAAAAATCCTATAGATGTCACCAAAAAATTATTAGAACTAATAAATTAATTCTGTAAAGACACAGGATACAAAATTAATGTACAAAAATATGTTTCATTTCTGTATACTAATAGCAAATTATCAGAAAGAGAAATGAAGAAAGCAATGTCATTTACAATTGCATCAAAAACAATAAAATATCTGGAATAAATCTAATCGAGGTAAAAGACCTGTACTAAAATATTTTAAGACATTGATAAAAGAAATCAAAGATGACACAAACAAATAGAAAGATACACCATGTTCTTGGATGACAAGAATAATATTTTTAAATTTTAAATCTCTGAGAAAAACTCAGAGAATTTCTAATCAATAGACCATTGCTAAAATAAATGCTAAAGGGTGTACAGTTGACCCTTGAACAACATGCATTTTAGCAATCACTATCAAACCTACGAATGGCATTTTTCACAGAACTAGAACAAAAAATTTCACAATTTGTATGGAAATACAAAAGACCCTGAATAGCCAAAGCAATCTTGAGAAAGAAAAACGGAGCTGGAAGAATCAGGCTCCCTGAATTCAGACTATACTACAAAGCTACAGTAATCAAGACAGTATGGTACTGGCACACAAACAGAAATATAGACCAATGGAACCAGATAGAAAGCCCAGAGATAAACCCACACACATATGGTCACCTTATCTTTTATAAAGGAGGCAAGAATATACAGTGGAGAAAAGACAGCCTCTTCAATAAGTGGTGCTGGGAAAACTGGACAGCTACATGTAAAAGTATGAAATTAGAACACTCCCTAACACCATAAACAAAAATAAACTCAAAATGGATTAAAGACCTAAATGTAAGGTCAGACACTATAAAACTCTTAGAGGAAAACATAGGCAGACCACTCTATGACATAAATCACAACAAGATCCTTTTTGACCCACCTCCTAGAGAAATGGAAACAAAAATAAACAAATGAGACCTAATGAAACTTAAAACGTTTTGCACAGCAAAGGAAACCATAAACAAGACCAAAAGACAGCCCTCAGAATGGGAGAAAATATTTGAAAACAAAGCAACTGACAAAGATTAATCTCCAAAATATACAACAGCTCTTGGAGCTCAATATCAAAACAACAAAAAACCCTATCCAAAAATGGGAAGAAGACCTAAATAGACATTTCTCCAAAGAAGATATACAGATTACCAGCAAACAGATGAAAGAATGTGCAACATCACTAATCATTAGAGAAATGCAAATCAAAACTACGATGAGGTATCACCTCACACCAGTCAGAATGGCCATCATCAACAATTCTACAAACAATAAATGCTGGAGAGGGTGTGGAGAAAAGGGAACCCTCTTGCACTTTTGGTGGGAATATAAATTGATACAGCCACTATGGAGAACATTATGGAGGCTCCTTAAAAAACTAAAAATAGAACTACCATACAACCCAGCAATCCCGCTACTGGGCATATACCCTGAGAAAACCATAATTCAAAAAGAGTCATATACCACAATTCATTGCAGCTCTATTTACAATAGCCAGGACATGGAAGCAACCTAAGTGTCTATCAACAGATAAATGGATAAAGGTGAGGTGACAGATATATACAATGGAATATTAGCCATAAAATGAAACGAAATTGAGTTATTTGTAGTGAGGTGGATGTACCTAGAGTCTGTCATACAGAGTGAAGTAAGTCAGAAAGAGAAAAACAAATACCGTATGCTAATACGTATATATAGAATCTAAAAAGAAGAAAAAGAAAAAAAAGGAATGTTTCTGAAGAACCTAGGGGCAGGACAGGAATAAGGACAACAGATGTAGAGAATGGACTTGAGGACACGGGGAGGGGGAAGGGTAAGCTGGGACAAAGTGAGAAAGTGGCATGGACATATATACACTACCAAATGTAAAATAGATAGCTAGTTTGAAGCAGCCGCATAGCACAGGGAGGTCAGCTGGGTGCTTTGTGACCACCTAGAGGGATGGGATAGAGAGGGTGAGAGGGAGATGCAAATGGCAAGAGATATGGGGATATATGTATACGTATAGCTGATTCACTTTGTTATAAAGCAGAACTAACACACCATTGTAAAGCAATTACACTCCAATAAAGATGTTAAAAGAAAAAAAACCATGCATTTTAACTGCATGGGTAGCTTTTTGCCACTAAATACATACTGCAGTACTATATGACTCGAAGTTGATTGAATTTGAGGACACAGAACTACGGATTCAGAGGGCTGTCTGTAAAGTTATATGCAGCGTTTTGACTGTGCATAGTCAGTGCCTCTAACCCCTACATTGTTCGAGGGTCAACTGTATTTCAGATGGATGAAAACTAGATGGAAATATGATGCAAGAAGAAACAGTAAGAAAAAATTCTGATAAATAAGTGATAAGTATAAATAAGCATCCATTTTTTAAATAAAATAATAGTGTCTATTTGAAGGGTTAACAAAATAAGAGTAGGACTAAAATACTGAGCTACAAAAGCAAGCATATAGATAGGAAGTGATTGCCGTGAAAATACCTTATTTATCCTGAGAAAAGTATAGCTATTTAGTTTGATTTTGTTAAGCATTCATAATAAAAGAGCAAGAGTAACCATTAAAAGAACAAATATAGATTACGTAGCTTCAAAACTATTAAAGAAGAAAAACAGAATGAAAAAAGATTCAAATTGTTCTAAAGACAAATTTCAGTTGCTCTAAAGAAAGGCAAGGAAGAAGGCTGAAGGTTGCGGATAGAAAAAGTAAGCACATAATAAAATAGAAATACAAAGCACTTAGTAAAATGGTACATATAAAGCCATATACACCAGTACTCACATTAATTGTAAAGGGTCTAAATTCTCAAGGAAATACTGTTAGATTGTATAAAAAATATAATCAACTCAGCTACATTTTATTTACAAAAGAACCACCAAAAATGTGAAACAAAATTTGAAATTAAAAGATGGAAAAAGATATTTTAGGATTACTGTAACATAAAGAAAGTGAGGGACTATTGTCTTTAAGACATAAAGCATCAATGGTGACACAATAAGTAACTTCATAATGAAAAATAAAATGTACTATCCATGAAAAAACAATACTCCTTCCCTTCCCCAGAGCAGGCCACCCACAAATAAGATTCCAAGGCTGAGGATTATTAAATTTCCCCTAAACTAACTGAATCAATTATTTGAGTTTATGTTAGCACAGACTATACTATTTTTTTTAATGAATTGACTACTTTTACCACATTATTTTAATTAAAGTATAGTTGATTTGCAATATTGTGTTAGTTTCAGGTATAGAGCAAAGTGGTTCAGTTATATATGTATATATTTTTTCAGATTATTTTCTATTATAAGTTATTACAGGGTATCAAATATTGTTCCCTGTGTTATACAGTAAATCCTTGTTGCCTATTATATAGACAGTAGTGTGTATCTGTTAATCCCATACTCCTAATTTATCCCCCGCCCTTTCCCCTTTGGTAACCATAAGTTTGTTTTCTATGACTGTAAGTCTGTTACCAGAAATTTTTATATAATCTTAATATAAATAAAAAATGCCCTTGTAGTGGATAAAATAAGCTTGACCTGTTTCCTCCTAACCTTCTATCTTTGAGAAACTAAAAAGTGCTTTTAGACCAAAAGTATTTTCCCATTCCAGCTACTGAGTAGCTGTGACAACAGAATTAACATTTCAAGCTATTGCTGTCTTCAGTCAGACTTAAAAGCAAAACAAAAAAACCTGACATTGTGTAGATATAAAATGTTATTAACAACTCTATGGATTTTTACGAGTATATATAAGAAAAACAGATACAGTCAAATTCACCATAACCCAAGAGAACAATTAGATCCAGAGAAATCAATACAGTACAATTTTCTTTTCTAGAGTTTATTTCATGTGCACTGCATTAGAGGAGGTTTTACCAAATTAAAATTTTCAGAATAGATGACAGTATGAGATACAAATTACCAAAAACCACTGGTGTAATGGAAAGACATTTCCTGATAACTAAATTAAACCACTCAATCATGAGGCTGATAATAAGGACGGAGAGGCAGGGCAATGAGGCAGATGGTCAAAAGACAGTTCAATGAGATCTGAAATGAGAGATGCTGCCTGGCAGCTCTGGCTAGAGAAGACTTCAGAGGAGGAAGCTCACTTACCAGGGTGCAAGGTGCTCCAGCATTTATGCACATGGCAGAATTTCCCAGATAGCCTGGGTGTCTGAGATTCCTAAAACATATAACTAAACATGATTTCATTTTTATAGCTGGTGAGACTTTTTGTTTAAAAAAATTCACAATCAGAAAAAATTAAATAAATAAAACTTTGGATGACATAGAATCTGTATTTTATTTCAGAAAATATGTTTTTTTTAAATTATAGTAAACAGTACCAATGGCACATCTGAAAACTTAAATCCTGGGTCACTTTCAATATTCCTATAGAAAGGCAGCCACCACATCATTTGATTCACCAAATGTGAAAGCTGCAACCTCCTCCCATGTTTAGTCTGATCCTCATCTGGATCACCCAAGGCAAATAAGAGCCAATCCCTTTTTCAATATGCTTTCCCTGAAACAAATATTACCTTGAATATTTCAGGAGTGTATTAGAATTTTTAAGCTCTCACTAAAGGAAGAGTCTTCCTTGAGAAATAAAAATTTTTAACTCTATGTAATTGTTGAAATCCATGAGCTTTAGAGTCAAACAAATCTATATATCTCAAACTCTAGCCATAAGTCAGTTTTTGGACAACTTCCCTAAACCTCAGCAGCCTCAGCTATAAAAAAAAGGGTAATAACATGACAACAACTCAAGGATAAGAACTGAGAGGGATCGTCCACTTAAAATACCCAGCACAGTTCCTAGAACAGGAAATTCTTAATACATGTCATCATGCTTGCCAGCCTTGCAGCAGCGGACCCAGCTGGTACCATTCCTCTGCATCCAGCCCTCACTGCCTCAGGTCTCACCCAGATTTCCTTCATCTTTTCTTCTGCAAACTATATCCTAACACCTTCTCTCAAATGTTCTCAAATATTCAGCTTGTTCAATTCTTAAGTGGTGTTTGTTGCACATGGGTTTTAGAGATAAAAATAACATTACCATCTTCTTATTTTTGTAATCTGGGCAATGGCAAGTTTGCACTTTCCCTGACATTTTATTTCAGAGCCATCCTTGATCCATAATTCCAACTGAATCATAAATAAAATATCTTGTATGGGTCACCCTCATGTTAGATGATTTTAGGTAGTGTCTTGAGAAGTCTGTGTATAAATTATTTAGTTTCCAAATGGTAGTCGCATTTAAAATATACCAAGAGAGGTGGTATTTAATGTACCCTAAGATGAATTATTTTGTAAAGTGAAGCCTTCATCTTCAATATCATCATTCATCCCCTAATCTGTCTGTTTTATAAGACTGAACTTATTATTTGTCATGTTTGCTTAACACATGACCTCTTTGTAGATTTTACCAGTTATTTGTATATTATAACCAGATAGTAAAGCACATTAACTTTTAAATCTTTACCTTAATGACTTGTCTCTTCCTCAAGCTGTGTTAGATATCTGTGGCTCCATCTTTGATCAGTAGGGTTACTAGAAAGACATTTGAGACCACTGCCATTTCAGATACTTAAAACTACAATAGGAATCAACTGAACAAATAATTTAAAGGTTTAGGCTGTGTCTCTGTTGATAAAAGCCAAGCTTTCAGAGGATTCTAATTCAGCCTTCAAAACACATTTCTTGGGTGAAAGCCAGTATGATAATTGTATTTAAGAGTATGGTGATTACGCTATTTCCATCTACTTTGCATAAATTCGAATAATACATTCAAGTGGCCCTAACCTCACATTTGTAACAATTAGTGCAATTAATTTGTACAAATGTATTTCAACTCTGTATTCTGGGCATGACACACATAAAATGTATAACAGGGTCTGAAATCCACCAGTTTAATAACCTCCCAGATAATACTCCACAAAGACATATTGTGTGAGACAGTCTTCCATTCCTGAACACTGAAGTGTCAAAGCAAATAATCTGAGACTCTAGAGAAGATTACTCTGACCAGGGGAGTTGGGACTTTGAAGGTATGCAGAATGCAGCCTCAGATTGAGGGTCCATGTGTCTTGGATAAAGCTAGGGATTGCTGGTTTTAGAGGTAACTGGGCCGTTCAGGGGGGCTATGGAATTTGGTATTTCTACTAGCAGAAGAATATGCGACCTCAGACCAGCCTAAAAATAAAGACTCTAACATGCATTAAATTCTAACTCTGTGTCAAGCACTTTGCTAAGCATTGGACATACATTATTGCCTCTCTTAATTCTCACAATACCTCTTCAGAAATAAGCACTAAAATTGCCATTGCACAGCAGAGGAAGTCGAGGCTCAGAAAGTCGAGTTGGCCAATCCCATGCTCCCTCCCCTCACCACTCTGCTCTTCCAAGGCAAGCTGGGCTTATTCCAGCAGTGCTATGTTCAGGGGGCAGTGAGTCATCTACTAATGGGCCTGGATCATTCCTAAACTGTCACCCTCTTTTCTGTATCTTCATTTATTCTTTCCCTGAGAAGCAGACTCTGTGGGGGCAGGAAACTTGGGTGTCACACTTGTCGTTGTAGCCCCATCCTATCATAGTGGCCTGAATATCGTCAGCCTTCCAATGTGGTTTAAGAATAAATGATGCTGTATATACCTCTGTGTTGCTCCATGCTGGATATGAGGGGATTAACTAAGTGTTGATCGGAGGAAATTTCACCTCTTTCAAACGTTTGAGAAAGAGGCACCAGCCTGGGGCGGATATAAGTATGATAGATATTGAATAACAGTCCAACGCCACCATCTCCCAAGAGGTCAGAGTTCCAGAAAGTGATGAGGGCCTAAGCTGGTCATTGGGATGCTGATGTCAAAGTGATTTGACAACACGACATGGCAAGGTTGTGACTCATCTATCACAGCCTTGAAAGCTGGCATCTATCATGATGCTACCGGCAGTTTCCCATAGTGGGGCTTTCCCTGAGCCCTGAGTACACATTCTTAGCTTTTGATCTTCTAATTATGGTATAAGATAACTACTGTGCTAGACATAAAGGATACGGGAATGTATGATTTCAAGTAGTTTTCCTTTCCTTCTTTCTGTCTCTCTTTCTAAAGCTAGAAATAAAAGTAAAAAATAATAGGAATAACAGGAAGGAGACCTGTGGAACTCTGACTCAACAGCAGCTAATCATGAATCTCAGTAGGTGAAAAACAAAGATCCCCTGGCTCACAAACGGCAGTTCATGCAGCCAAGTCTTTGTTCATGCAGTTTTATCTGTCTGGAATGCCTTTAACACCTTTCTTTACCTGGTAGCTCATCAACTGATCAACATAGAGTCTGTTCCTCCAGACCCTCCCTTTTGGGCCAGGAGCCCTTCTCTGTGCTCCTGCAGCATCTGTGGCCTTCCTCAGCCATAGCCTGCATCACACAGCTTTGGCACCCTTTGTTTGCCTGTCTGTCTCCTCCACCCATCAGTGAGATCCTAGAGAGCAGGACAGCATCTTACTCATCTTTGTCTCCATAGGTTTTCTGTTTCCATGGCACCTCCCTATAATTATACTCAATAATGCTGAACTTAACTGACCAAGGATGGAATTGATGGAACAATTGTAAGCCTGAGAAAGCATGGGTACATTTGAGCAACAAGGAGGCTATCAAGTAAGCACTGTCTGCTCCTTCCCGTGCCCCCAAACAAACCACTCCAAAATCAAGGTCTCCAGACTAAGGATTTACCCTCCTTTGAAAGAGCCAAATCCCATCATATGTCTTCAATGAATACGTGAGATAAATCTGAGAGCTCTTAAAAGATCAAAGGGATAGAAAATGGATTGTGGAGAAAGAAAGGAATCTACAAAGCCAACAGAAATCCTTTGATCCACCACAAAGATGTCTGAAAGGAAATCTGGAAATATGTAGGAATTCAGGGAGTGCTGCATTGGTATTAGAAGTCCCCAAAAGGAGAAGCCATGAGCCGTGAACTCTTTTAAAGTGGGGAGCTAGACAACTAAGCATCCCTAAGTGGATAGTATTGCACAACTTATCAAGTAAAAATATAGGATGTTTGGTTAAATTTGAGTGTCAGATACACAAGAGATAATTTTTTGGTGTAAATAGGTTCCATTATGCATAACTGGGTGTCCTTTATTTTACCTGGCAACCCTAATTGGGGGAGAACTTCTAGTACTGAAGGATTTATTCAGAATAGTTAACACCAGGGGGGTGATCATTAATTCCAGGTTTCTTATGGAAGAGGATTGAAGCATTGCTCTCTGCATCCAAAGCGGAGGTATGAAGAGGAAGAAATGGGGTCAAATCAAAGCCCGAAAGACCCCATTTGGACATGTATTAAATACCTGTCACATTCTGGCACCATTATAAAAATGATCTCCAATACCCACAAAAATTTTGCAACGTGCAGATTGTTGCATCATTTAATGACAAGACAATGATACTCCAAAAGTTAATTAGCTTGCCAAAGACCCCACAGCTAATAGGCAACAGAGACAAGACTCTCCAGTGTTTCCATCTCACTCCAAAGCCATACTTGGTCCACAATTAACCTTCTGCCCTCCCCTCTCCTTTCATGTCTCTGATAACTTTCCCAGTATTCTACCATCTACATTCTTATTTAGAACATAAGAACACTGTGTTGTCATTCAGGAGAAATTTATTTCAGGAAAAAAAAAATTTTTGGCTGCATTTTATAGAGTGGGTCATATAGGGTCTGGTGTCAAGAGAGCACTACAGCACAGCATCCCCAAGTCCACATGGCTCTTCCCCTGATTATAACTCTTCATGTGATTGATTGCCTATTTGAAAGAAAGAAACCAGATGGGAAAATTTTTTTACTTTCTTTTGGTTTTCAAAATTGCTTTGAGAAAAATAATTATATGTGTCTATGAATAATTGAGCACATTCCAAAGAATGTAGATAGGCCCTTCCTATCTCCCTAAGAAGGTGGTAGTCCACAAGTTCTCCCCCAACCCCCTCTCTGATGGCTCCAGGAGGAGAGGGAACCTGTCTGTCTTCCCCACCTTTGAATTCCTATAGCCCAGCATAGTGCCTGGAACACAGCAGACCCTCAGTAAATATTTTCAGGAATGACCGTCTCAATGCCCAGGTGCAAGAAATTCCACTCATTCTTTTGAGCCTGTTTGTGAAAAGAGCAAAATTTATCCACATGTTGACCTGAGTGAGTGATCAACTCTTTCCCAGGAGGCAGAAACAGTATGTTTAATAAGAAGTTAATATCCAAAATACATAAAGAACTCATACAACTCAATATCAAAAAAAGCCAATCCAATTAAAAATGGGCAGAGGACATGAATAGGCAATTTTCCAAAGAAGACATACAGATGGCCAATAAGCACATGAAAAGATACTCAATATCACTAATCATCAGAGAAATGAACATCAAAACCACAATGAGATATCCCCTCACACCTGTCAGAAAGGCTGTCATCAAAATAACAAGAAATAAGTGTTGGTGAGGATGTGGAGAAAAGAGAACCTTAGTGCACTGTTGGTGGGAAAGTTAATTGGTACAGTCACTATGGGAAACAATATGGAGGGTCCTCAAAAAATTAAAAATAGAATTACCATATGATCCAACAGTTTCACTCCTGAGTATTTATCCAAAGAAAATGAAAACCCTAAATTGAAAAGATACACATACCCCAATGTTCACTGCAGCATTATTCACAGTAGCCAAGATATGGAAGCAACCTAAGCGCCCATGAACAAATGAATGGATAAAGAAGATGTGGTATATACATACTATGGAATATTAGTCAAGCCATAAAAAGAATGAAATCTTGCCATTTGTGACAACATTGATGGACCTTATTTCACTTATTATGCTAAGTGAAATAAGTCAGAGAGAGAAAGACAAATACTGTGTGTTTTCACTTATATGTGGAATCTGAAAAACAAAACAAAGGAACAAATATAACAAAACAGAAACAGACTCACAGATAAAGAGAACAAATAGGTGGTTACCAGAGGGGAGGGCGTAGGCTACATGGGTTTAGAGGTACAAATAAATGTCTCAGGGATGTAACATGCAGCACAGGGAATATAGTCAATATTTTGTAATAACTTTGTATGGTGTGTAATCTATAAAAATGTCAAATCACCCTGTTGCACACTTAAAGCTAATACCATATTGTAAGTCAACTATACTTCAATTTAAAAAAAAAAAAAAGAGTGAGGAGAGTGCCTTAGAGATGCATCCCACAGAGGGGCTGAAAAGGATGGACTAAAGCTGCCCGTGGGCTTGAGAGCTCTGATCCACCACTTCCTGGTTGTATGGCCTTAGGCAAATAACTTATTCACACTCTTATTGCCCAAGTTTCTTCACCTGTAAATGTATTCGGTAATAGTGCCTCCTTTACAGATTTGTTTTGAAGATTAAACAAACTAATCTTAGAACAGAACCTGGTTCATAATAAGTGTTCAAATAAATATTAAGTATAGATTTTCCCAAAGAAATGGTCAAGCTAAGGTCCCCTTCAAAAAACATTCTCAATTTTGAGTGAAAGCAAAGTTTTGATCTGCTAATATGTCTGCCAAAGCAAATGGCTAAAATTGAGAATTTCACAAGGAAGATGGAAGGGCACACTGTAAAATGTAGAGAAATGCTACTTGCATTAGGGTGGCGCTCTTGCACCCGTCTCCACCACAAACTTACTCACTTGGGCAGCACTGCAGGTATCTTGGGTCTGTATCCCTTACTCATTTGTGAGTTCCTGAAGGGAAGGGCTTAGACTGTTCTTTGTGGTGTTTCCAGAATCCAGCATGGAGTCCACTTGAATAGGCTCACAAATATTTCACTTATTCACTCAACCAACAAATGTCTTTTAACCTAGCTAGTATGTGTCAGGCCCTGGGCTACATAAGGGGAGTAAATAATAGGTATGTGGGCATAATTATACTTATTAAAGGCATCTCAGAAGGCTGGCTGGGAGTAAAATAGGATGGCTCTCACCCTCTCCTTCCCTTTCAGAGCTTCACTATCCCTTTCAGAGCTTGACTATCAAGCCTTCCTGGCTTGATGCTAGTTGAAATTAGAAATACATGTTTATTTGCATGTGTTTGGCTTTTAAATTCTACAAATCAGAACAGGATGAAGATAGGTCTTGAGAGGAGCAGTTCAGGGTGTGTCTTCACAGCACCTCCTTCCTAATGCTGGGCTCCTCTGAAGTATGTTTCCTCATTCACCCACATATGCAGATCAACCACTGACAAGGACTCCCTCCTTGACCCCCACTTTACTCCAGCTCATCTGAGCTCCCCAAGAAGGCCTCTTTCCTGGCCTGCTAAGCCCAGTTTTAACAGAGAATCCTGCTGGGCCAGTTTACAGAGAATCTTCCCATCCTGGATATCCAATCAAGCTCTTCTTCCTCTACCCTTGATGTCCAATCAAGTTCCTCTTCTTCTCCATCCTTAACACCAAACCAAGTCCCTCTTATTTTCCATCCACATGTCCTGACTGTTTGGCTATAAATCCCTACTTGTTCTTGTTGTATTTGGGGCTAAGTTCAATCTCTCCCCTATTGCAATAGTCTTGAAAAACATCTTTTTTGCCATTTCTAACAAGTGTCTTCAATTTCTCTTGGACATTGCTGCCACATGGTCCTGAGGATATACAAGACACACTAACCTGGGTCTGAAGACCCCACCTTCTACAGGGTGCAGCCCTCGCACAGCCTTCATGCAGCCACTTGAGTGCTCAGAGCCAGAAGCCGTGTGCTCACACTTAGTGCTCCCTCTTGGGCAATCCTACCAGGTCGAGAACATTCTGGAATCACCAGCCCAACATACCGTTTCAAGTCTCAAGTCAACCCAGTTCTAGCAGGAAATAAATTAATTCACTAGGAGAATTCAGGATAAGATTTTCTTCCCCTTCATGCTTTCATATTATAACACTGAATGTGACTGCTTTGACCCAAAAGTCAGAGGTTTGACTACAGAACTTACTTTATGTAGCAGCTATTAACATCCGAAGTCACTCATTGAGGTGTTTTACATACTACGAAACAAGGGATCTTTATTATTTTTATAGTTAGTCACCACCCCCTACACTGTAGACAACCAGCTCTTCTATATTCTAAAAATCCATTTTCTTTTCATGTGGAAAAAGCCAAATATTAAAAAATTCACTACTTGCAGTGACTCTTTTTCCTCTTCAAAATCTCTCCCATTCATTCATGGAAGGGAACGTGTGGTGGTGGCTAGCGCTACAGTTAGAGCCTGGTTGGTAAAATATGTGGCATCTGTGATGTGGCTGTGACACCCCCAGTGCTGTTTTTCTCCCAGCCATGGCCGTCACCAACTCTGCATGATGAATTCCATTACCTCATGGGGCAAGAATTCAGCTTTATAAAATAGATTTCACATCCGGTTCCCTGGAAGGCCGTGCATGGGAGGGAGCCTTTGTTGTATCCAGAGGCCTGGGGATAGGAGGCAGAAAGGAGGGTTAGGGAAATGTGCACTAGACCACATCTTGAACCCAGAAGCTGCAAACCCCTGCTTCCCTGGAACGCTGGGGCCTCTGGCTCCATGGACAAAGGGAGAGGGTTCTGATTCTTGCCTTGGCCTTGGTGTACCCTGCAGCCAGGACAGTGAGAGGACCTGGGTGGAGAAAGAGACTCAAGGGAGTGCCCTGCCAGGCCCATTCTCCATCATGTGTCAGATACCTACCTGGCAAAGATCTGGCCCTGGTGACCTTTGTCCTGTCACATCCCTTTCAGCTTGACCCACCCACACCTCCCAGGAAACCTGGGTCATTGCCTCCTTTGGATAGACATCAACCACCCTGATCTCCCTCCCTGGTGTGTCTCGGGAGGCATCCCTCTGCCTTCTACTCCATTTCCACTCCTAGGGGTGAAATTTCAACCACAAATGTGTCACAGGAAAACATCTACTTTATCAGTAGAGATTCTGCAGCTGAAAACCCTACAGTATCCCACCACAACCACTTGGATGTTGAGCAGCCCACTGGGCTCTGCCAGCAGAGGCCCTCGGGGCCCATCTGCAGCATTCCCCCTTTTCTGGCACAAGTGATGGGTCGCCTCCAGGTCACCGCTTGCCAGGTGTGATGCTGAGTATTTTACCCAAGAGCGTAGGATCCTCCTCCTGAGCCAGAAATTCATTTTCTTATTGGCCTTTTCCACTGATGGATGTCTATAGCTTCAACTCTTCTGAATGTTTGGGCTGTGGCCAAAGTTCAGAGTGTCCTGGGACTTCCCTTGTGTCTTCATCAAAAGGGAGGAACTCCTTGTATGTTTACCTCCAGCCCTGATATTCAGGGAGCGTCAGAAAACTTTCACGGCAAATAGAATTTTTCTCTGCTTGTTGCTAGTTGTTGCTATAGCTGTTGCCTTTTTGAGCCTCAGTTTCCTCATCTGTAAAATGGAAATATTACTTTACAGGGCTGCCTTGGTAACCAAAGGCAAGGTTATAGATGATAGCACCTAGCACAGTCCAGACACACCACAGACGTTCAGTAACTGTTACTTGACTCAGAACCCTTTTTCCTGGTAATCAAAGACCACCCTCTGGAGTGTGCAATTGGACAGCCTCCACATAGGACCCTGAAGCATATTGTGGAGATGTCGGCAGGCTCTCCAATATCACCAATTTGCACACATTAGGCTGTAAGCAGGTTTATAAATTTCCCTGAGACTTTATGTTCCAATTTCTCTGCACTGTTCTTATTTATTTTATATAATATTATATATTTAAGAGAAAAGCTGTTGGTGAAAATGTTTATTAAATTTATTTTATTATGACCCAGATAAGGAGCATCACAAATAGGAAAGAATTGTTTTATTTGAGCCTTCACGACTTTAGTCTCAAACATTAATAAGAACCCTTTTACGTATTACGATTGAGCACCTTCTAATCACACAGAAAGATATTCCCAAAGGCAAGAGTTTTCCTGGATTACCTATTTGTCTAACATATGCATATAAACACACATGTGTTTTTATATCCGTGCTTACAGCTTTATTACTCAAGTGTCTGTGATCCTCTCATTGAAGATAAAAGTTATGTGTTTCAAATCGTTTGAAAACCAAGGCACCTGCCTTTTGTGGGCTGCCTCACCACACCGATGGAGAGAGAAGCAGCTTGGGAAGTTCAGCTCCCAGCTGACTCTGCTCCTGCCTCCCCCAGAAGAGTGATCCCTGGAGTCTGCAATCTGCAGCTCATGCTAGACTTGAGCTGTGGCATGTTAATCCTCCAGTGATCTGCACTTTCCACCCTGGAGACTTAGCATTTGCCTGTTTGCTTCATGCTTAAATTCACAAATCAATAAGTGATGAGAATGGCCTGGACCACTGAACCGAGGAGGTTATCCAAGATCCCCAAGTAAGTTTGCCCACATCAGATGAGGGACAATAAGGGGACCCTTAGAGTGCATCCTTTGGGACTAGTTCTTAGGTCTCCTCCCTCCAACTCCAGAGCTATCTTGGAAAAGGCTTTTTATAAGGTGGGATTTAAAATACATATAGGGCTTGGATGATTTCAAGGAGCAAAAAGAGCATTCTAGGCTGAGGTTTTAAAAATGCAGTTTAATGATTCAATGCTTTGATAATTAATTCACATGTTCACCTTAACTTCCCAAAAAAGATCATGTCAGGTCTTAGGATAGAGGACAGAATCTATCTCCTTATCTGCTGCCCAAATCTTCTATCTCAGGGATAGATACACAGGGAGCTCCTAACGAACATTATTAATCATTGCTCTGAACTTCACTGTGTGGGACCTGTACACACAAAGAAGACTGGAATTTTTTGATTATCTATAAAGAGGGCTTAGTTGTGATGTAACATAAGTGACATGAACACGCTGAAACATAAGAGGGCCAAATTGTTCCCTAACCACTGCCTGTTCTCAGATGGAAACCCAGCCATAAAAGGGGACAACTTATCTTAAATCCACAATCAAAGAGACAGCATTTCTTTATTTTCTGAGCTCCACTTGGGAATTAGAGTCCAGGGTGGATGAACATATTTAGACTCTATCTGAACAAAATTGGAGAACATAGGCTACCAAAGCTGAGTCTGGTGAACTGTATCTGGAAGAATTTGCTGTTTGAGGTCGTGTGTGTGGGCGTCCTGTGCTATTAGTGTGGAGGTCAGTTTTCACTGAAGTCAGGACTTGCCCAGTATACCTAATGGCATCAGCTTTCAGGCCTTGTCTGGGACACATTGTCCTGGACACACAGTGCCCCTGTCTTTTTACAAGGGTGATTTTTTTGAAAGTGCTCCATAAATTAATAATAATAATATCTGCCCTCATTAACCACTTCACTGTGTACCTGTCATGATTCTAAGCATTTTAGGGGCATCTCCTAATGTAAGCTTGTCAGCAGTCTTCTGTTGTAGATAACATTAGAGCACGTGTATGGATTAGGAAACTGAGGCTTAGAGAAGGTAAGCAATTTGCCCAATTCCCCTTCGGCAGCCTGTTTCACTCAGCTCACTCAGCTCGCTTTGCTCTCTGCCCACTTGGACACAGCCAAGGTGCTGGGAAGCCAGGGTAGAAAGGGCTTTGACTTTATCTCCCTGACTTCCCTGCCTTAATTTTTCATGAAAATCCACACAGGAAATAAGGGGTTAGAGAATTAAGCCTGGGCCTACATCCCCAAGCATTGAGCAGTTGGCTGACCAGGGATCTTTGAACTTTTCTGGGTTCTAGGCAAGTAGAGGCTGAACTCTTAGAGTTTAGTGTAACGGCTCTCAAAGAGTGTCCCTGGGACCAGCAGCATCAGTGTCACCTGACAGCTTACTAGAAATGCAGATTCATGGGCTCCACACCAGAACTACCGAATGGGAAACTGTTGGGAGTAGAGCCCAGCAGCCTGTATTTTTAAAGCCCTCCAGGGCTTCTGATACTCACCAAGTCACAGAACTTTGGTTTAGTGAAATAACAAACAGACCCAGAAAGGGCTTGGCAATGAAGACAGTGAAATACAGGAGATCAAGATTTTCAAAGCTAGTCTTGTGAATTTCACATTTAGAATCACAATATCCTAATATGAAATTGCAAGAGAATTTGAAGGCTTTTTCATTTATTTCACATTTCGGAACACTGAAGCCCAGAGAGGCAAAGCATGTTATTCCTAGTCACATACCAAACGAGGTGGTGCCAGAGCCTTACACTAGAACCCAGGCCCCATGTCCTAATTCTGAGTCATCTTCTACAATCCAACCTCCCTTCCAGTTTCCAAATATAACTTCCACAACTGTAGCTTCTCCCAAGTCTATGCTTAGAGATTGTCTAAGAGTCTATGGATGGAAAAAATCTTTCTCCTTATTCTGAACATAAAGTAGCACTTTCTTTTCTTATATTTCTATCCTGCATCAATATTTATATACTCACAATTTTTGCAGCAATTAATTAAACGTTTTATTCAAATTAGTATAATAGCATTTACTTCCTCTTTTATCTCATGGCTGGGCTAGAATCGAAGTTGTTACTTTTTAAATTTTTTCTTATGCATTTGCATGTTTTTTTCCTGAAAAACTAGGAACTATGTATGCTTCTTTATCTTTCTTGGAAGGTAATCTTCTCAGATTACTCTAATCATGACGTGTTCAGTGACACTGTTTGACTGTCTTTGCTGAGTTGTGGGAAGCCATTTTTTCTAAAATTTTTTTATCCTCATACCCAAATCTACATTTTCCCACTCTCATAGAGCAAACCAGATGGCCAGGCAAAAATTTAGTCAGTGATTGACTTGTGAAAATAACTAGTTAATTGGCATCCAAGTTGATGGGTCGTTGCCAGTATTTGAATATTTCCATCCAAATATTTGGAGTTTTTAAGTGGGTTATTTGCTGAGTAGTTCTTGTTGCACTTAATATCTTTATTTCTTCCCTTCTTGTGAAGTGTTTGAGAAACCAGCCTGCTCAGAGATAATCTTGACCACATTTCATGCTAAAGATATTCTGGAACATACAGAGCTGGAAACTCTCCCACTCAGGTAGGAGATGTGGTCATGGCTCTTCAATAGACTCACTCAAGCTTTATTTCACAAAGGCCATCAGCTTTTCTTTTCAACCTATTTTAAATTTTCTTAATTTTAAAAAAGCAATTAAGTGCTTGCTCTCTTACTTCTTAGAAAGGATCATGTTTAATCTCAGAGAGTTAAAATAATTCTATGAATCCATGCTGTAAGAGCTTGCAGTCTAAAGTCAATATCAAGAATATGAACATCAACTGGAGCAGGGAGAAGAAATTGACATTTAAAACAAGAATGCATTGCATCGGGTTGCATATTAGAGAGTAACCTGGCTCATATCAGAGCAAATCACTCTTCCTTTGGAATAATAAATTGATTGAACACCTTTTGTATGAAAGGTTTAGTCTTCCTCCAGAGCAGGAGCTGGAAGAAGTAATGGAGGAGGGAAGAAAGAATTTAGCTGTCTTTCTTTCATTCTCTGCTAGAGGAGAGTTGGAGCTTCAGTCATTCATGAACAGCTGAAGACATGAAGGAGAGATGGCGAGATAGGAGAAGGATTTGGGAGATGATAGAGGGAAAAGAGATCTGATAGGAGCTGAGGTGCTGGCCAGTAAGGCACTCGCCCAGTCCTGTGTTACTGATCATCTGACAGGTGAGTCCAGTGTGGGGCACAGTGCGAGAGTAAAAGACTGTAGCGCAGAAAGCCTTTGTACTAAAGCAAGGGTGGCCACTCATTCAATTCACATGAAGTCCTTAGGGCACATATGAAGAGAAGCAATTCCTAGAGCCAGCTCATTTGACACTATGATTAAAAACAGTCTGATTTAAAACCCCTAAAATGGCATGCCAGTATAAAGCTAGTGATCCTAAAACTTGGTCTCATGGAGAACCCCTAGGGAACTTTTAAAAATACAAAATATTGAGTCCAACACAGACCTTTTTGGGCCAGAGCTGCTTACAAGGATATGTGTTTTAGAAGCCTCTCAGGGGATTCTGATACACATCTAATGGTCTGTGCCTAAGCAACTTGAAAAATGTATTAAAATTTGAAATTATTGAGGCACTTTATCAAAGATAGTGGCAAATTCTGATTCTTCTTCTGTTAGGTCGGCCACCCTGCTTCTGCATCCAGGCTTCTCGAACTATTTCCATTTACTGATCAATTCAGAAGGAGAAAAGTATTTGTGGGGCAAACCCCATGTCTATTCCAGATTGCTGCTGAAAAAAAGAAAGAAAACTATATCGCCATAATAGAAAGAAAAATGTCTTCACTTCAATAAAGGACAAATCAATAATCAAGGTGAATTTTTAGCAATCTACTTCAAAGTCAAGACTCCACTCCCAAGGAGACCCTGATACTGTGCTGAGAGCATTGTCCTAGGAGACCAAACCATGTATCAAATACATATCAATATCTCTTACGAAACATACACGGAATGTCAGGGAAAATGCGCCTTCCATGCCCAATGCCCAAAAAGGGTCCTCTCTTCCACACTAGCCTGAGTCTGACTCATATCCCACATATTGGGAGGCTTAAGAATTAGAGTTTTGAGAATGAGTCAACAGGCTCCAGATGCCCACATATTATTTTCATTGTGAGATGGGACACTCATCATTAGACTATCTTCCAAAAGAACTGTGTCAGTCAGTTGTTCATTTTGGTACCTATGATCTAAATCACAATCATTTTTAGACAGCATGTAAGCGGCCTATTAAAAAGTCAACCTCCAAAGTCATAATAGATTTAAGACTTCTGGTGTCAAACAGGTGCTCAGAAATCAATCTTTGTTTCATCTTTGTATCCTGTGTCTTCTTTAGTTCAATAAATGAACTCAAAAATTTAATCAACCAAGGTTATTTTTATTTGATGCACTGCAGCAATATGACACTGGAGAGAATGAGATTTTATTATTTTCTTTCAAGAAGACAACAGATGCCAGAAAGAGCAGGTAAAAGGAAGAAACAATCTCACCAGGTCACTAGTTTGTTGTTCAAATCAATTATTCATCATTGTCAATGAATGTTGATTAAACAGCCGCAGTTTGATTAGCACAATTTGAGGAACTAGTCTTTTATTTCTTAGCCTTCTGTGCCTGGGCCTGAGGTTTTAAACCATTTATGACCCTTTTCTACCATAAACATGCTCTTGAAACACAGCTCTAATCACCTCTCTCTTGCTCAAAACTCCCCACAGTCTCTCCCTTGTGGACCAAATTCATCGTCCTGTGTGCAATTCCTCCCATCCTTCTTTTCTAACTAAGCTCCATTTTTCCGCTTCATGCACTAGTTCCTGCTTCCTATTCACAGTTGCTAGTATAAACACCAGCATTTTTCCCCTGACCCTTTGATTATTCTATTTTCTAAGCCTAGAACACCTTATGCCCCAATCCTCATGACTTCACCCACCTCCAATGCTACTTTCTCCACTACATCTTACTTTCCTCCCCGCTCTTCCTACACAGACTGAAAACTAAATATCTACATTATTCTTTATCTCTGCCTTATATATGGCAAATCCCTTTTCCATTGCATTATTTTTATCTCATTTCACTTACTAGACAATGGTCTGCAGGAGACTGGCTGTGTTGGTTTCATCTTTGTATCCTGTGTCTTCTTTGCTTCATGGACCATAGTGCACGTTCAATATGCATTTATGGATAGAAAGAAGGGAGAAAGAGGAGGATGGAGGAAGGGAGGATGGAAGGGAAGGAAGAAAGGAAAACTAAAAGGATGACATGAAGGGAGGGAAGAAGGGAAGGGGGAGGAAGGAATTCAGTTTACTCTAGGTTAATTGGCACTTAGGAAAGTTTTATGTGTGTAGAAATTCCTGTGTCTATGGTCTCACTTACTATTTCCTCTTTATTCACCTATATCTGAGCTTTTTCCCCATTCCTCTTCTGAAATGTTCTTGTTAAGATCATCCACAAAAGCCCCTCATTGCCAAATCTGGTGCTCTCTTCTTGTGCCACCTTACTTAACTACTTATGACCTTTAACACCTCTATCACTCCTTTCTTGGAAATCTTAGAAATTCACATTTGATTTCTGTGATACCTTCGTTCTTGGTTTTCCTTATATCTTTTCTGATCTTGCATCTCTGACCCCTGCACTGGACTCATTTCCTCTGGCCATCCTTTAAATATCTGTGATTTTCAGTACTCTTTATCTTCCCTTTCATGCTACCCATTCTCTGGTCAAACTTATCCATTCCTCTGGTTTCAAATTAGTTTCTATATGCTGATAAGTCCCAATCTGTATTTCTTGGCCTTCTCCTTTCCTGAACTCCTTTTATACCTATGTAGCTGACCACCTACTGGATATCTCCCCTTCAGCAGCCACTTTAACTTCTACCCAAAACTAGAACATTCTGTGCTCTCCCCACAGGCTTATTCCTCTTCCTATATGTTTATGTCAATCAATAATATCCCACAAGTAACTAGCCCACAAGGCCAGACACAAAAGAGTCTTTCTTAACTCCCCTCTACTTAACATATCCAATCAATCACTGAAGTCCCCTAATGTTTTTCCAAACCTCGTACCACTGTCTTCCTTAATGCAGACCATCATTACTTTATGTCTACATATCAAAAAAGCTTCCTGAAACGTTTCCCTGTCTTTGGCCTTTATTTCATTCAAGTTATCTTCTAAACTTCAGACAACTCAGCTACCTTCCTAAAATATAAATATGTTCATTTCACACCCTACTTACAATCTTTCAATAGCACACCGTTGTCTATAATCCTATAATACATGAAACCAGAAAAGACTCCAAATTTCCAAAACAATCTTGAGAAATAAAAAAACAAAGCTGGAGGTAACATGCTCCCCTGAATTTAGACTAAATTGCAAAGCTACAGTAATCAAAACAGCATGGTACTGACACAAAAACAGACACATACTTTAATGGAGCAGAATACAGAGCCCAGAAATACACCCACGAACTTATGGTCAATTAATCTTTGAGAAATGGAGGAAAGACAGTCTCTTCAACAAGTGCTGTTGGGAAAACTGGACAGCTACATGTAAAATAATAAAATTAGAACATGTTCTTACACTTATATACAAAAATATATTCAAAATGGATTAATGACCTAAATGTAAGACCATAAAACCATTAAAGACTGAAACCATAAAACTCCTAGAAGAGAACACAGGCAGAACACTTGGATATAAATTGTAGCAATATTTTTTTGGATCTGTCTCCTAAGGCAAAAGAAACAAAATTTTTAAAAATGGGACCTAATTAAATTTAAAAGCTTTTGCCAGTGAAGGAAACCATCAACAAAATGAAAATACAACCTACTGAACAGGAGTAAATATTTGCAAATGATGTGACCAATAAGGAGTTAACATCTAAAATATATAAACAGCTCATACAACTCAATATCAAAAAAAAAAACTCCAAACAACCTGGTTTTAAAAATGGACAGAAGATCTGAATAGACATTTTTCTAAGAAGATATACACATGGTCAATAGGGCCATGGAAAAGTGGTCAACATCACTGGTCATCAAAACCACAATGAGATATCACTTCATACCTGTCAAAATGGTTACCATCAAATGTCTACAAATATATATATATATATATATATATATATATACACACACACAATGGAATATAACTTAGCCACAAAAAAAGAATGAAATCCTATCATTTGCAACAATGTGGATGGATCTAGAGGGTATTGTGCTTAGTGCAATGTGAGACAGAGAAAAATTAATATACTATGTTATCACTTATATGTGGTACCTAATAAATAAAACAAGCAAATGAATATAACAAAACAGAAACAGACTCATAGATACTGAGAACAAATTAGCAGTTACCAGTGAGAAGAGGGAGGAGGGGAGAGGCAAGATAAGGGTAAGGTATTAAGAGACACAAAACTAATATGTATCAAATAAATAAGCAACAAGAATATATTGTACAGCACAGGGAAATATAGCCATTATTTGGTAATAACTTTAAATGGAGTATAATCTATAAAAATATTGAATCACTATATTATATACCTGAAACTAATATAATATTATAAATCAAGTACACTTCAATAGAAAAAAAAAAAACTAGTAGTTAGGTTAAAAGTCAAAAGTAGTAAAAATCATCTATATCCACAATAAGTAGTTAAGAGACTCACAAAACAAAAAGATGTCAAAATTATGTCAAAAATATTAAAGGTAGGGTTGGGGAGTAGGTAAAAGCACAGGGTTATAGAAGTCTTTCAAACTTAAGAGATCATCAAAACAATAATCATATATATAAACCTATATGTATTTACATATAAACCTCATGGTAACCACAAACCAAAAATCTATAATAGATACGCATACACATAAAATAAAGGAATCCAAATATAACATAAAGATAGTCATAAATCACAAGGTAACAGAGCAAAAGAAAAAGACAGGACCAAAAAAAAACTACAAAACATCTCAAAAACAATTAACAAAATGGCAATAAGTATATACCTATCAATAATTACTTCAAATATAAATGGACTAAATGGTCCAATCAAAAGACATATAGTGGCTGAATGGATACAAAAACAAGACCCATATATATATACTGCCTTCAAGAGACTTACCTCAGATCTAAAGATGCACACAGACTGAAAGTGAGGGGATGGGAAAGGATATTCCATGCAAATGGAAACAGAAAGAAAGCTGGGATAGCTGGGATAGCAATTCTTAGGTTAGACAAAATAGACTTTAAAACTTAGAATAAATGTTTCTGTGGAGAAGAACAGGAACTGTGTCAATGGATTGGAAAGGAATATGACATGAAAACTAGGTTTAGTCTTGGTAACCACTTATAGTTTTGTCCACACATAGCAGATTGACTAATAAGAAAAATAGATTATAAAGTAATCTTCAAAAAATAAGCATATATTATTGTCAGCAAAGTTTATGGTGGTCTGTTCTCAGTGAAATCAAAGGACAGAAGATGAACAGAATCAAACTAAGTTCTCTTCAAAATTTAAATATTCACTGCAGCGCTGTTTACAATAGCCAGGACATGGAAGCAACCTAAACGTCCATCAAGAGACGAATGGATATATGTGGTACATATATACAATGGAATATTACTCAGCCATAAAAAGGAATGAAACTGGGTCATTTGTAGAGTCATGGATGGACCTAGAGTCTGTCATGCAGAGTGAAGTAGGTCAGAAAGAGAAAAACAAATATCATATATTAACGCATATACGTGGAATCTAGAAAAATGTTAGAGATGAACCTATTCACAAGGCAGGAATACAGATGCAGACACAGAGAATGGACATGTGGTATATGGAGGGGGAAGGGCAGGTGGGATGAACTGGGAGATTGGGATTGACATAAATACACTACCATGTGTAAAACAGATAGCTAGTGGGAACCTGCTCTATAGCACGGGAAGCTCAGCTCGGTGCTTTGTGGTGACCTAGATGGGTGGGATGGGAAAGACAGAGGAAGACAGAGTCTAAAAAAGCTTCCAAGATTTCAGCTAATGAGTACAAGATATGCAACGAGTGGAGAGTAATGGAATAGTAATGGGAGGGGCAGGGATAAGTGTGGAGAAGATTCTCCAAGCTTAAAATATGTGCAAAGGTACAGAGGCATTAGGGAACATGGCATACTTTGGGAAAACAGTAAGTAATTCTGATTCATGGGGTTGGAAGGTGAGGCTGGAGAATTGGGTGGTGCTTAAGTCCCCTCTCCCAGGGAAGTTTATGGTCATGAACAAGGCAGAAAGTTCTTGCCAAAATGGACCTGCACAAACAAACTTTACTTCATTAGTTCCCCTATATATTTTCACACCCACAGTTTGCTGCCCTTGGAAGCCCCAAACCTTTTTACTTTGTCATGTCACTTCTCCACAAATTTATTTTTCTCTGTTAAGATGCTCGACCACCCATTCAAGCTGCTCATCACTGGGTTTCTCCTGCGTATATGCATGATACATGGGTTAATAAACTGCTTTCTTTTCCTTGTTAAAAAAATTAACCAAGCGGTCTTACTGTCTCTTTCTTTAGCATTTTCTAATTTCTTGGTCTTTCCTAGATCAAATACATGCAAGAAAATAAAGTTTTTTTATTAAAGGGTCATGGAATTCTCTTGAGATTAATATAGATTACAAAAAGGAGAGACTGTAATATCATCTTACCAGACCATCCACTTGTACCACACAATACAGCAAGGACAATAGGGCCTTAGAGAATTCAGATCTCAATAGACTCTTCGTCTCTGCCAACCCTCCCCCTGCCCTCGATCCCACCTCCTTCTCCTCTCAACTCCTTTTTTAAGTGACCCTGTCTGGTTTACTATCCCCTCCTCAGGAAGCTTTATTCCTCCTTACAGGGTGAAGACATTTCAACCCTCAAGCTCTCTTTTTGTTTGTGTGTATTTTGCAAAGTCAAGGAATTTCTGCCCACTGTGAACAGAAGCTCTCTTCTATACCTACCCTGCAATTGCAGGAAGGGCAGGGTGGTCTGTGATCACGTGGTGCACACAACAGTGGGTTCTGACTCATTTTTGGTATCTTCACCAGTGGGAACTACAGTTGAGTTCCTCATGGTTTACCCAGGAAGCAAGCTCACCTCACCAAGGAGAACATAAACTACATGTCTCCTATGAAAGAAAGCTATTCTTCCTGTTAGTATGACTCTAAGCCTACCTGCCTCCTTGTTTACTCTTTTATTTCTTGGACCTTAAGTGCAAAGATTTGAGTTAAATTGCATTCCTCCTACACCTTCCATTTATGAAATAATAAACCCTATTCTAAGAGTGAGCCTTACTTAAGTTATAAGTCATCTCGCCAGCTATAAATGGTCCTAAGAGTGAATTCCCTTCAAACTGGCCCCCAACACTTCCAACTTCACCTTCAGCAAAGGCAGGGAGAAAAGATTTTCATTCATCCTACTGCAAATGCAAGACTTTCACAACTCAACACCACCCACTTCTCCAGCCTCACCTTCCACTCCCGTGGATCAGAATTACTTGCTGTTTTCCCAAAGCATGCCAGGTTCCCTAATGCCTGTGTACCTTTGCACATGTTATTATTTTAAGCTTGGAGAATCTTCTCTACACTTATCCCTGCCCCTCCCATTACTATTCCATTACTCTCCACTCGTTGGATATCTTGTACTCATTAGCTGAAATCTTGGAAGCTTTTTCAGACTCTGTCTTCCTCTTTGGATTGGCTGGCCATCTTCCGTGTTCCACACTGACTGAATATAGCTCTATCATAGCACTGCCACTATGGGATGTTTCTCTATCTCAGTCATGAAACAGAAAGTTCCTTGACATTGAGAAAAATGTGTGTTTTTTATAACTCCAGGGTTTAGTAGAGTGACTGGTTCAGAGCCATTGCTCATAAACCATTTTTGAATCATAGGTAGACGGTAGATAGATAGATGAATAGATAGATAGATAGATAGGTAGATAGGGTGAGGCTTTCATCAGAAAGGATAGAATTTCTTCACATACATTTGATTTTGTCTTCCATCCCAGTGGAGTAGGATGTGGTATTAGGAAGCAGTCTCATTCATTGTATGGGGAAGCCACTCTCAGGTCTTTTCCTGGCATATTTGCAAATGTGATTCTGGGGAAAATAAAACCCAAGATTTGGGGCAGGTAACTGTGTGTTTGTGTGTGTGTGTGTCTTGTGATGTTGTAATGGAAGTGGACAGAAGGACCTTGAGGAAGTGAACCTTAAAAGCAGAGTGTAAGATGGATGAGACTTTTATTGGTAAGCGAAAATCTTAACTAGCTAAGAAATTGCTCTCTTAGATCAAAAAGCACAATAGAATCCATTTGCTTGGCACCTTCATTTTTGGGTCTCTCCTTCTAGCTGGCTAGCCCATGTTCTAGCACTTTCCATCTCAGAAGGTAACACCATTATTCTCCCTTCCGCTGACCCCCCTCAGCTGGATGTTCTTCCAAAAACATAGTTTCCTCTGAAGAAAAAAGAAAAGGGTCAAAATGAGAGGCAGAGAGCTTTGAGTTTCATTTGGACTCTGTGCCTCATTTTCTTTGGACCCCCTATCTAACTTCTTTAGGAATTCTGGCTCAAAGGCTAATAATGCTCACAGATGACGTAAATAAGACATTAGAAAAATTAGATTGGATCCATGTGCTGGAACTGAATAGAAATCCCCAACATACTTGAATAGCTGCTCCCATACATGTTTTTACCAACACACAAACACAAACTCAAACTGAAACAAGTTTCAGAAAACAATATAGATTGGCTCAAATGTCTTAGTGCCATTTCAAGCTCTAATAACTTCAGAAGGATGAGCACTACAAACTTAGAACATTTGAATGTTTATTTAAATTTATAGGACATTTCTTCAGTTGTGTGAACTTTGAAAGATAGATTTTTAATTTTTTCACTGTTTGCCACCCTCAACCAGATGTACTGAAACAAAAAGTTAAAAGTTAAAATGTATTATTGAAAAAATAAATAAAATGTATTATTGAGAATACATCTAAAACTTTTATTTGGATGCTCTGAACATGCTTTTAATATTTTTTGTATTCTCTGATGCTTTCTGGTCTATTCAGTTATATTCTTCTCTATTTTATCTAACTGATGTTATTGTATTCTGTTTGTTTTTTATAAATACCCAATAAATTGGTTTCATGACCCACAAATGAAAACCACAACTCTAGAAGATAGGAGTGGTATGCCTGGGTGAAGGAAAAATCAGTCCTTCCTCAGTTCAAGAGCTCAGTCATTCTAGGCTCCAGTGAGTTGCAGAACCTTTTATTTTCCAAATAACCAGGTGAATGAAAGCCCTTAAAGCTGTGGTGAGATGCGGTGTGTGGGGCTCCTTGATAAAGAAAACAATCCCCATCGCTACCCGGAAAAGCTGACCGTGCCTTAGGGCTGTGTGTGTCACTGCAGGAAGTCATCATCTTAACAAGGTCTGAAAGCAATGGATTCTTGGGGTATAATGATTCTATGACATAATGGAACATTGTCTACACTCAAGGAACATCTGAAAATATTTTACTTGTTAACAGCAAATCTTGCCCCCTGCCAGCTCTCTCTGCTCCCCATTTCGCATCCTTGGTAACAGAATAATGGTCTTAATGAAAAACACCCAGAGTGGAAATCACAGGCTTTTAAACAGCAATCACTGCGTTTAGAAGTCTAGAACAGAGGAGAAATAAAATCACATGTTCTGTGATGTATTCGCTGGCTAAACATGCCTGGTTCAGATCATTGCAGTTATACCAACCACCCCCAGCTTATGATACTCTGAGGCTACTAATATTCCACTCATACTCAACTATTTCCAACTTTTATTTTCTTAGCTCTAGTCACATGTGCTTTACCTTTCACTTACTTTATAACTATCTTAAGAGCTCTGTCTACTATCTCTTGTATGTTTTACTGTATTTTAGAGTGTTTTCAGCTGCAAGTTAACAGATAATTAGAGAGATAAACAGAGACAGATAGCAGATAAATAGGGACCTTTATCTTCAGTCTTATTGCTTCATTGGCTCAAGATGGCTGCCAATAACCACTGCTCCATACATCACATCCACACACTGGCACCATCCTGAGTCAAAAGGCCATGAGGGAATCTTCTCCTCACACTTCCTGTTCTTAGAAGCTCATCAGCAGACTTCTGCTAAGGACCCATTGGCCAGGATTAGGTCCCATGCTTACGCACAAGCTGTAAGGAAAGCTGGGGAAATTTCTTCAGCAGGAGGCAGTCTCTGCTAGCAAGCAAGACAAGCAGCCTCCTAATGTTCTGTGTTAAGTATTGCCCACTGCATTTTTGAACTGACTGCCCTGTGATTGCTCTCTCAGTAAGAGTGAACACACAGATTTGGTTTAAACACTATATGAATCAGTTAACTTAGATTTATTGAAAGGTAATCCCCTCTGCCAAGGGAGAAGCCTCTTCACATAATGCCAATTACTGTTCCTAGGGATGCTGGGTGGGCGGGTGTGCAAAAGGATCAGTACAAAGCCATTCCCCAAGCTATCAAACGATTATAACAACAGCTCCATGGTGCTGAGTCAGGAGGGCAACAATTGTTTTTCAGCTAATAATGCAGATTCCCCGTTTTTGTCACTATCTTTGTTTTGCATGTGAGGACACTGGCATGTGAGGGATGTCTCTAGACACCAGTACTACATCTCTAATCCACCCTGCATCTGAGAAAGCAGAAACTAACACACCATTGTAAAGCAATTATACTCCAATAAAGATGTAAAAAAATAAATAAATAAAAATTAAAAGCCTAAAAAAAAAAAAAGAGCATTTTAGTCATGAGATCCAATCAGCAAAGGTGTATTGGAAACTTACTATGCAAAAAGCTTAGGGGTAGGAATGAGGGGGCGTAGCATGGGAAGAAGTAGAAGGCATCTTTAACTGGTATGTGTGTGTGCACGTGTGTGTACGCACATGTGCACACACATGCTAAACTTGTACTTCATGTTGGCTCATATCTCTGAATTTAGATTCAGAATTTGGTTTGGTGAAATTACCCATTGATGTCCATTACCCATTGTTGGTCTAAGGGTGTTGATCTTGCATCTTAAGAAAGGAAACATCCATATTTCCATCTTTATACCCTTTTCTACCAGCCCAGCACCTGGCAGACAATAGTTACTTAATATAATCATTGTGTTAAGTTCCTTGAAGACACAGCACATACTATATTAGGTTTTAATTCTCATTTAGTTTTCATTCTAGAATAAAAATAAAGCAAAAGGAAAATAAACAGATAAGAGAAAGTTCCCACCTTCTTAGAAGCAATCTTAAAAAGTTATTTCCAAAAAAAGTTTTAGGAAATATATTCACTTGCTCATTCATTCAGGAAGCATTTATTGAGTGCTTATTATATGCTCAGCACTGAGCAGCTGGAATAAATAAATTCTTCCTTAGGTAACAGTACTTACTTAGATATATGAATTATGTCATGCTGACCATCATATCAGCCCACCTCATAGTTATCAGATATGCTCTGCCTCCTTACCTTCTAATGCCCTCAGAACATCATTTGTATTAACTACAAAGGAATGTGCCTAATCCTTTGGTGAAGAGGAAGCATATTCCTGCTAGCTGGATGCAAGCACAGTCCCAATTCAACTGGTTAGCTGGTGGGCCAGCTGGTGTCCTCTTTTATCCTTACACAAATTTGAGGGACCCTCTTGGTGACCTTCTCCAAAAGAGAAGAGCCATTCTTTGATCAAGGATCTGTGAATATGGCCATCCCCTGAGACCTCCCAAACTCTCACAGTTCTTTCCAACATGACTTGTCATATTATCTTCCTTTTTTCATTAGAGACACATGTCTCAGCATCATTTGAGTAAAGCTAAAAAGTAACAGAATTCTCAAAAGGTAAGTTAGAATCAAGTCTCAATATGTGTCTTTTTTATTGCAGAACTTACTGACAATCTGGAGCCCATCATATCTAATTAGAACAGCAGTGAGGTCACATCAGGTATACATCTGAGACTGAGTTGGTTTCTGGACAGCCTTCCCCAAAGTCTGAAACTGTCTTGCTTAGAATCCTAAAAGGGCAATATCCCTGTCAAGAAAAATGTTACTCCTGCTAAGCCTATGGGGTTGTGTCCTTTCCAAAGACACTCATCTCCCCCATGTCAAGAGAAGGTGCACATAGAGGAGAAGAAGTATTGTCTGATTGTGAAAATCCAACTGCTTCATTCAAAAGATGAAAATTGAATGAATTGTTCTATCACTATTATTGAATTAGTAAGGTGAATCTTTTTTCACATAATCGAAGTGCTCTTGAAAAGTTATATACTCATGGAATTCTAAATCAAACTGTATGTCAAATGCTCTTTAAAAGCTCCTTCTATAGAATTACGATCGCTTTTTAAATGTGAACTGCCAGATCCCCATTCATCTGGTGTAGAAGTCTAGAATTACTTACCGGGATTTCTTTTTTTTGCGGTACGCGGACCTCTCACTGTTGTGGCCTCTCCCGTTCCGGATCACAGGCTCCGGACGCGCAGGCTGAGCGGCCATGGCTCACGGGGGATCCTCCCGGACCGGGGCACGAATCTGTGTCCCCTGCATCGGCAGGCGGACTCTCAACCACTGCGCCACCAGGGAAGCCCTACCGGGATTTCTTAAAGAGAAGCACATATGTACTGAAGTCATTGAGTTAAATGAACAAGCTATAGGGGTATATTGAAGTATATTGAGCCTCCCTCTTCACCAAAATAACCACCTGTTCTTTAGTATGTGTCCACAGGTCCCTAAGAAGCAGACTCTGAGATGAAGATTACCAGCAGGAAGTTGACTGGGGAGTCCTTTCTGGATCAATAACTGATGGGGAGGGGGTAAGGAAGCAAGACTGGGCAGAGAGAGAGAGACCGAGCTTTAACTCACTTAAAGCAAAGGTCTCTAACAATTCCACAGAAAGTCCCAGGGCTGGGATTGTCCTGCAAAACTTTTTTTCAATTGGGAAGGGGGTCTAGGTTTTTATACTCCTGCATTAGCAGTCATTGGATACAGGCTGCCCCAGAAATGGGATACCTCACAGCAGGTGGCTGTCTTTAGCTAAGAGCAGTCACCAGGACAGGGAACTGAGCTGTAGCTGTTAGCCATCATTTTTACCACTTCTTATTTCTTTGTATTTATTCAAGTTTTTCCCTATCACATTTTATTTTTCCTGAAAAGCTTCCTTTACCAGTTCTTTGAGCATAACACTTCTGGCCGTAAATTCTCTCAGCTTTAGTTTGTCTTAAAAAGTAATTATTTCACATTTTTTAAAGATATTTTCGCTGATTTAGTTTTGAGTTGGTTTTTGTTTTAGTACTTGAAAAATATTCCTCCTTTGTCTTTTGGCTTGAATGGTTTCTGAAAAGAAGTCTGGTCTAATTCTTCATGTTTCCTCTGCACAAAATGTGCCTGTATCTCTGGCTTTCTTCAAGATTTTCAGAAGTTTAACTGTGATGTAACAGGTGTTTGTTTGTTTGTTTGGTGTTTTAATTTATTGTGCTTAGTGTTTTCTGGGATTCTTGGATCTTTGGTTTGATGTAGTTGATTACTGGGGAAAAATTTTCACCCATTATTTCTTCACCCACATTCTTTCTGTCTCCTTCTAGGATTCTAAGTGCTTATGTCTTAGAGTGTCCGATATTGTTCCACAGCTTTTGGGGATCTGGAGGCTCCCCACTACAAACACACATACATTCTTTATTCTCTTTATGCTTAACTTTAAATAATGTCTATTGACTTATCTTCAAATTCAATGATTGTTTCTTCAGCTCTGTCAGTTCTATTGATGAGACAGTCAAAATAATTCTTCATCTCTGATATAGTCTTTATATATCTAGCATTTGCATTTGATAATTTCTTCTAGTTTCCTTCTCTGCTGAAATCCCTTCATGGGTTCAAACATGCTGTCAACCTTTTTCATTAAATTTTTTTGGAAAATATTTTAATTGCACTTATTTTAAAGTCTCTGTTATAAATTGAATGTTTTTGCCCTCCCCCCACACAAAAAATTCATATGTTGAAGCTCTAACCTCCAATGTGACTATTGGATATAGGGCCTATGAGGACCTGGTAATGATTAGATGAGGTCATAGGGTGCAGCCCTAATCTAATCTAAAACAGCTGAAAAAAGAGGCAGAATCACCAGAGCTTTCTCTCTGTGTGTGTCTCTCTTTCTCTGTCTCTCTCCCTGCCATGTGAGGGCACAGAAAGAAGGTAGTGATTTACAAGCCAGGAAGAGCATTCGCATTCTCGCCAAGGAACAAGTTGACCAGCACCTTGATCTTGGACTTCCCAGCCTGCAGAACTATGAGAAATACATTTCTGTTGTTTAACTCTTGCAGTCTGTGGTGTTTTGTTATGGCAGCCGGACATGATGAAAACAGTCTTTGTCTTTGCTTCAAACTTCAGGTCACCTCTGCATCTAGTTCTGTCAGTTGCTTTGTCTCTTGACAATGGGTTATTATTATTCTGGTATTTTATGTGCTTCATAATTTTTAATTGAATGCTAGACATTGTGTTTAGAAGAGTAAAACTGAAGTAAACAGTATTTACTCCTGGGATGGTCAAACCTCATGTTGTATCAGGCTGTTGGTGTAGGAGGTTGAATTTACTTGGGATTTAAACTGATTATGGGTTTTGTCATCAGTGTAGTCACCTTCAGTAGACCACAGGCTTCAGGTTCCTCTAGAGGTGAGCTACCATCGCCTGGTTCTTAGGGTGGGAACTGGGGTGCAGGAGTTTTTCTTCTCAGTGTTAGTGCTTCACTCTCCACTTTCAGGAGTCTCTAAATACCTGCATGACAGAGAGAGTCTCTCTCTGTGATCTTATTTTCCCTCAGTAGTACTCCAGTGTTGCTTGGTACTATGTTGCTTATGGTAGAAATGGGGAGATTTCTCTGTGTTTCTGGTCTAGCTTCAGTCTTAATGAGGTCTTGTGCTCCATAGCTTAGGGATGAGGTTTTATCAGTGTCCCTGCCACTCCTCCCTGTGTTAGTCATACTCTTCCTTTTATCTACAGTTCATCTTAGCCCCAGTTTTCTACCCCTATACTACACCTCTACTTGATATCTGTCACTGCAGCTACTACTTGCCCACTTCAGTCTGGATCTCACCAGTTTTCTTTTTCTCATATGAACACTCACCTCATGCATGCTAGAACATTCTGATTTCTTTATCCATACTGATCAGCAGCCCTCCTTTTTAACCCCTCCACAACCAGACTTGTTTTGCTACTATTTAAAGTTGCTATTCCATGTGAAACTTTCCCTGACCACAACCAGTCTCCCAGCTACCATACAAGTCCCACTAGACCACAAATTGTCATACACTCCATATCTTTATCATTGAAAATAATGTCCTCTATAGTGTGCAGTTCATGTTTCTTAAAGATGGTGGTGCTAGGGATTAGTTCATAATCTGAGACCTCTTAATTGGCTCTCAATGAGTTACATTTTCTCAGATTGTTGTCCCATCTTCAATCTCTGTCTACTGTCATGTGGACCTGTTGTGTAGAAGAAAAAAATTATTAAGATATATACTACACTAGATTTTCAAAATGTTATGCCTGTGTTTTTTTAATGTAATAGTAATCACCATTGCTTCTCTCCCCATCATCTTTCTCTAATATTTATTTCCACACCCATTCATTTCATCACAGGAAATAGCAAGATGCTGGAGGAACGCATGTCTTTGGGTTCTTTACTAACTACAAAAGGCCAAATATTTTGTCTTCCTAAAGTTTATCTAACCAAAGTAATAAAATATCTTCCATATACTGGTGGATACCAATGATTTAAAATCAATTATTTTTGCTATTCAGACACTGAAACAAGCAATTTAATTAACAGTATTTATTAAGCATCATTACATTTGTTTCTGGAGCAGATAAATTATTGGGCTAATATCTGCTACTTCAATTAACATCATTATGTAACTCTAAATAGAACTTAGAAAGCAGGCTTCCATCCACCAGGTCTCTGCTCTCCTCCACCTCCACCCTTGAGATTAAAAGACCCAGTCTCTAACCACACCCTGGGAACTTCTGTGCCAGATGACTCTTCTCTGAGATTCTCCCTGGAACACAATGGTTAATATTTACCCCTTTTAAACAGAACATATTGCCCACCCATCTAATAAGGACAAGGATTTCTTCTAAAATACAATCAATTTTGACAAAGGCTGTCTTCTGACAACCCAGAATTCTCCACTCATACAACTACCTCCATCCTAATAATCATGATCAATTTTTGGCAAACTTACCCCACTATTCTTACCTCTCTATTATCTATTGTCCTTGGTCAGCTCCTGGCACTTAAATCCCTCCTGGCTACCTATTCTCCAATGCTTTCATCCTAACTTTACTGTGTGCTTTCTCCCTGACCCAAATCCCTACTGCTTCTATCCATCTCTCACAAACCCTCCATGGTAAACAAATCCCCCTATATCTTTAAAAGTTTTAGTTAACATTCCTGACTGAACTGAAGCCTGGTTGTCTCCTGAGGATACTACTTCCTCTATAACACTCTCAGGTGGAAGCTGCTCATTCTCCCACATCCCATAGACTTCGGGACCCAAAGGTGGAGCCCATATCCTCCTTTTCTCCAGTGCTGTTCCCAGATCACTTTTTGCACTCCTCTGAGGCTCATACAATTCAGGTACTCCAACATCAGTGCTTGCTGTCTTCCCTTACCTACTGGTTTCCTAGACATGACACTTCATTCACTAAATATTTCAGCTTCTTCCCTACTCCAAGTATAGCCATTATACAGGGTGACATCCGCTCTAGTCTTTTAGTTATTTAGGGGCCTTCCCACCTCTAACAATCTTTACCTCCACTCCATATCAGTCCCTGTCAAAAAGGCTATATTCTGAACACTATCATCACCCAGAACTCTTTTATCTATAAACCTGTACTCAAATGTTTATGACCACACTTACTATCCTAATTGTCATTCAGTTGCTCCTGCTTCACCTGTCCTATATCATCACAGACCCCTCTCCAGGGTCATGTCCCCTTTCTCTCTATCTATCAACCCCTCTTCTATTCACTGTTTATCCTATGCCATGTGGGATCTATGTTTTACCATCTTAATCACCCTTTAGATTTAATCACTCTTTTGCCACATGGCCCAAATGCACATCAATCCAGCTGTTCACCATCTTTATAACTACACTAGTGCTGTTGAGCACAACTACAAAGACTTTTATCACTCTAAAATCATGCAAACCAGTGTCACATGGGCCTTGGTAGCTGTCTAGCAACAATTCCATATTTCTACATGAAGATTTTACTCTCTTTCTCCACAGTGGCTTTTTAAAATCTTCTTCTCACAGTCCTACTCACTTCAGAGAAAATATTATCCTCAAGACTTTCTGCTTTCACATTTATGCCTGTAACCATGCCAACATTGCTCCTTTCACCTGTTAACAAGTCTGATGTATTTCTCATCCAATCTAAAGATAATTACTTACTCTGGATTCATACATTCCTGTCTCCCAAGGTCCTCATTCTCTTTATTAGTCTACCTTTCTTTTGATTTCAAATTCTCCCTCATTTATTATCATTTTTGTCAGCTTTTAGAAATGGCCAAAGCTATTCCAATTTTAAAAAAATTCCCCCAAACTCATCTACTTTATAGCAAAATTTCTTGAAAGAATTGCTCACACTCACAGCTTCCACTTTATCAACTCCTTATCCATTATAATCTGGTTTCTGGTCCTACTATTTCACCAATGTCTAACACCTCCAAACCTACATTTCCAAATATCTACTCGATATTCCACTTGTGTATGATACCAAACTCACACAAATATAAAATTTAATGTATTCCTTACTGGATTCACTGCCTTGCCCCTCCCACCTCACCCCAGCTTCCCTGCTGTGAAATTTTTATTCTCTACCAACTTTCTGGCCACTATTTTTCAGTCTCATTTACTAGAGCATTCTCCTCTGCCTAACTCTTAAACACTAGTCCCTTTTATTTTTATTTTGCATAATAGCCTTAAGCAATGTCATAATATTCCATGATTTCAACAATCTAATGTTCCCTAAACCTTTTTATCAATCTCCGAATCCAGCTACCCTGTAGGTACAACCTACTAGATTCACATAGTTAGAAATGAAAGAATAGACACTACAATAAATGTCCAATAAAGAAATAAGGATCATAAGGAATTATTATGAACAATTATATAACATAAAATTGGGTCATCTAGAAGAAATAAATAAATTCCTAGAAACATACAATTTACAAAACTAAATCAAGAAGAAATAGAAAGCCTGAACATAACAACAACAAATAAGGAGATTGAATCAATAATCAAAAACTGCCCAATAAAGAAAAGTTCAGGATCAGCTGGCTTCATGGATGAATCTAACAAACATTCAAAGAATTAGTACCATTCCTTCTTAAATTCTTCCAAATGATAGAAGAGGAAACTCTTCCAAACTCATTTTATCAGGCTAGCATCACTCTGATACTAAAGCCCAAGATACCACAAGGAAAGAAAATTACAGGCCAATATCTCTAATGAACAAAGATGTAGAAATCCTCAATAAAATACTACAAATCAAATTCAATGGCACTTTTCTCCACAATGAGCTATTGAAAAGAAAATTTAAAAAACAATCTCATTCACAATAGCAACAAAAAGAATAAAATACTTGGGAGTAAATTTAACCAAAGAGATGAAAGACTTGATCAATTAAAATTATAAAACAGTGATGAAGAAAATTAAAGAAAACAGAGGTAAATGGAATGTCATCCCATGTTCATGCATAGAAGAATTAATATTCCTAAAATGTCCATACTATACAAAATGATCTATAGATTCAATGAACTCCCTATCAAAAACTTGATGGCATTCTTTACAGAAAGAGGAAAAAATTCCTAAAATTCATATGGAATCACAAAAGATCCAAAATAGCCAAAGCAATCCTGAGCAAAAAGAAGTACAAAGTTGTAGACATCACACTTCCTGATTTCAAAATATCTTACATAGCTACAGTAAACAAAACAATATGGTACTGGCATTAAAAACAGACATGTAGACCAATGGAACATAATAGAGAGCCCAGAAGAAAATCTACACCTCTATGATCAGTAGATCTTCTACAAGGGTGCCAAGAACCACAACAGTGAAAAGGTACTCTTTTCAATAAATGGTGTTAGGCAAACTGGATATCCACATACAGAGGTAAGTGAATACATATATCAAAACATCATTTTGTACACCTAAAATATATTCAATTTTTATTTGTAAAGTGTACTTCTATAAAGTGGGGGTGGGGAGTCCCACACATTTTACTTCAAAATGTCTGCTTAAATACAGATTATCATAACCTCTGGTTGAGTTATTACACTTGTTTTTGAACTGATCTACCTGCCGTCAGTCTCCTATATCTAGTGTATCATCCACATTTACTTCTGGAGTTAGATAATACACAAATTTTATTATTTGTAATTAAATGGCTTCTGTCCCAGTTTGCTGCATTAAGAACTACCATGTGTAAATCATCCCTTGACCACTTGCATGGCTTCACCATATTGAATGCTCAATGCCAGGTGCTGGCAACAATAGGAGAGATCTATTTAATTGGGTGCAATGAAAATTAAAACGTAACATCCATACTCATCTCCCTACTTTTCTAACCTGGTCCAAAGGTAAGATACTTTCCCAACTCACTCTTGAGATGGAGATGACTGGTGAATTATGTGATGCCAGTTACTTACGCTATACCATGTCTTTCTCTGTCAGCCTCAATTTTATGTTGCTTGGATTCTTCTTACAGGGGAAATCATTGAGGATGAATTGCAACCCAAAATATCATCTGAATAAAAAAGATGAACCCCACAGCAACTTTCTCCACCGAGAGAGATTCAACCTTCTTACATTATTGCTCCACTAAAACCTACCACCAACATCTCTAATGCAAGCTGACCCCTCTGTATGAAATGCCCTATTCTCATTTCCTAATTTAAAAGCTCTTCTGCTTCCTATATACCTCAATTCAAAACTCATCTCTCTGTGATCTCCCCAGTAAAGTGAGTTCTTTCTTCTCTGTATTCACGCAGCTTGTAATTTATTGCCCATTTTAATATTTTTCTTCCACACAAGTGGTCTTTTTATCTTATTTACCTTCAGAACTTACCACAAAACCTGACTTTAAAAAACATATGTTAATGGAGGCATGAATGAGTCTAATACCCCTGGAATAGATGTCAAGAGCAGACTATTACATTTTCCTCCACCCTCAGTTCTCTAAAAGTATTTGTAACTTCTGTATGTGTATTCCAACCTCAGCAAGCTCAGTGGTTAAATTTCTAATTGCCCTTCAAGCTAGTAAGATCCATAATAGCGTTAGAAACAAACAATCAATATCACATAACTATTCATGTTCATTCATAGAAGATCCAACTTTTGTCGAGTAAGAGAATCAGTCAGGGACCAATGGGAAAGCAACAAATGAGAGAGATTTCTATCTTTCAGGAATTCAGTGTGGAGGACTACAATCAGACCTGTCTGGGGCAGCAGGAAATAGAAAAGGGAAACACACCTGGGGGAGGAGGACAATGGTTGTAGGTAGACCTTTGCAAGCCCTGTGGTGCAAAAGGCATCTAGTCCATAGCTATAGGCTCCTCTAATCTGGCAGATTCTTATCTCATACAGACACATTGACCACCTCACTTCAGGCATGCCTCCAGAAGGAACTAAAGAGACACTGAAATGATCCATCTAGTTACTATATATCTAGTTACTATATATCATTATATATATCATTATATAGTGTATACATCATTTGTACTGGTTATTTGCTGATATAGCAGTAAAGTGAAATGAAAGCCACTCTGAACTGAGTCTGAGTTATTACTCATGCCAATCTTTAAATGTAGTCTAGCTCTTATATCTGAGGTTGCTCAGAGAGAGAAATGTGTGTGCATACACACATAGACACAGAGTCCACAGATCTCTTCATTTTTCCAAGACTTGTTATATTAGGACCCCAAAGACAGGTGTGGAAGTATCTCTCCCCTAGTCAAAGCCCTCCAGAGACCTGAACTTTGCCTGTTGTTTCCCCCTGAGAAGTAAAAACTACCTCTGAATTCAGTAAATGTTTGATGAATTAATGTGTCAGCCCCCACCAAAAAGCTAAGTGAGCAAAAAAAGAACTTGAATTTTTCCATTACCACTGCCTTCCTAACGAGCCAGCTGGCACTCTAAGAAAATCAGAGATGTATATATTAAGGATGAGAAGAAGCACATTCATTAGTCACTTATACTAAGAATATAAAAATGGCCTGCCCCAAATGTTTCTGCTGCCACAAATCTTTGAAACAGAAACAGAGATCAGGTTTTTATCCTCTAGTCAAACACATTTCTCACACTTCTCTATGTGTGTGTGTGTGTGACATAGTCATGTGTATATGGATAAATAGATGATAGATAGATAGTTAGATAGATAGACAGATAGGTACGTAGATGACAGGCAGATAAATATAGATATAGAATCCTCCCAAAATAGAAATATGATTCTCCTGAAGATATTATTCTCCTAATTTCCCTACACTCAGCTATATATATCTTAAAACTTACTTAAGCATTCCTCTTTCAAATTCTCTACAGAGACCCTCCTGACAGCTGTCACTGTCTGTGATCTTAAAGCTACAGCATATAACCAATCCTAAACTTTTGCGGTCTTTTCAGTTTATGTCATCCATCCTCTCTTTAGGTTTCTGAGCTATGACAGTGGTCTCCATGCTCTGAGATCAGTGATAAGACAATTTATTTCAATCGTGCTATTCAACTGAGGTCACAAAGAATTTGGTTATATCAGTTACGAGCCCAGCACTGTGCTAGTTGGGTTGGGAAGAGATGGGGGACAGGAAAGGTTGGGTGAGTACTTTCTAGGAGTATCAGATACGGTTCCTCCGGTTTGAACATGCAGATATTGGGAAGAACCCAGAGTTTGTGAGAAGACCAATTTTACCCCAAGTGTAAGTAAGTGAAAGATCTCCACTTCTTCCACCCAGAGGGCCCAGGACTGACATCAGCCATACCCCTAGGATTTATGAACTCCTTCATCAGTGTTTGTCCAAGTGTGGTCTCCAGACCACCCATTAAAATTACTTAGGGACATCTGAAGGCTGATTCTCAGGCCATGCCTCAGAACCAGTAGCTTTGAATCTCTGGAGTATGAGGCCTGAGACTATAAATTTTATCAAGCTTTCTAGAGGAGTTTTTGTGCATTATAGTTTATGAATCACATCACTAGGGGTTCAAGGGAAAGACATCATCCTCCACGCACCTCTCCTCTTCCTCAGAAAGAGATACGTTAAAGCCATAGATACTGGCATCAACTCCAATTCAGTTTGCTCTGATTTTGCCACTAGTGTCTCTCCAAATATATGCAAGTCAGAGTGCACTGCATGCAATGCAAATTCAAGCTTGGTGACTAATTGTGACAGATAATTCTTGCTATTTAAAACTGACTCACCACTTTTTTCCTCAAAGCTTTTTCACTGTTTTTTTTGAACATTACATTAAGAAATTCTCAGAATCATCCTGTAAAAGAAAGCAAAACCTAAGGGGATTTCCTAAAATCACAGTTAACTAGAGACTGAGCAGGGAGTTGACCCCAGAACCCTCTTCCTCCAAACTCATTTCAATTATTTATTGGAATAATAAAGAACAGGCACCGTCACTGTTGGCTTTTACATGTCAGATACATTTAAGTTCTTAAATGCAAGAATTTTTACTTGATAATATTAAGTGAGAAAAATTCTTATGACCAAAAATTAATTAACAAACTTGAACTGTGTGTATGGAAAACTTAGAGATGTCACTACAAAGGAAATGGTAAGGGAATTCATAAGTGCTGATGTGTCTGTGAAATGATGCTTAAGGACATTATGGAGTGACCCTCCCCACCACCAAGTGTACCCTTAATGAGCCTCCACCTTGGTCTGATTTATGTTCATTTACGTGTCCAATACACACAACACACTACACACACACACACACACACACACACACACACACCACTCCATGAATCATATTCTGATTTGCTTAATCTGTTACTATAGGAGGAAGTCCCTGGGGTCATTCAGCAGGACTTTTGTCCCCTCTCTGTGTCTTTTTAAGACATTTGTACTTAATAGAACCTCTCCCCCAAAGGAAAATCCTCATGGAAAATAAAAAGGAGACTTATGTAATGCTTGTCCTGGTGTGTCTACAACCAAGATTAACCAATATATTTGGGAAACCACAAGAGATGAGAGGGCTTGGCCTGAGGTTTCCTTTGGGTATGAAAATATTTAAGGCATAAATGTTCCAAATTTTAAAAAGAGAAAAGATTTCTACTTTAATGAAAAACTTCTACCCACATAAAAACAGTCTCCAGGGGCTTTGTTGAAAACTGTTAAGATAAAATATATTCCACATCTTAGTCATCACAAAAAGGCTTATTATGTTCTCACCCATTAACTTTCTCCTTGGGGTACTTCTGATGTCTGCAAAACATTTCATAGCCATTTCCTGCAGAACACTTTTGCAACACTGTCTCTGAATTAAATTCAAGAAATGACTAAACCTGTGAACTAGCATTGGAGTCCTTAAATGAGGGACCCATTAAATAACAGATAAGAAGGTAAATATATGAATATTTGCCTGGCCCTGTTATACAGCAGGACCTGAATGAGGTTGAACATGGAACTGCTCACTCTGCTGGCCAGACCCTAAATCAACATTTCCCTAGCCAAATGGCCCCGTGCCCTGCATCCTCAACCATCCTTTCTCAATCAACCTTATAACACCCTTTCTCAAAACACTGAAGATCACACCTCTTCAAAAAGCAAGCGCTCCAGGCAAAGGCAGCAGAGCAGAGTCCATTGGTGATGAGTCCTCGGTGCTTCATATTCTTACATGAACTTCATTTGCTAACTTTACTGGAGGGACAGGGGGTCTGTCTCCAAGCGAGGAAGAAGGGAGAAGGTGTGGCTGAGATAATTGATGTGTGATAATAGACCATGTCTCCTTAATGACCCATGACTGTCCTGCTCAGCCTGGCCTCAACGACACGTTTTAAGAATCAGTTCTTCTAAGGCACTTGACCTCTCGCACTTAGAAACAACGTTACCTCAGAAAGAGCCCCCTCTAATTAGAGATGCACACCACGTTCTTTGATAGGCCATAATTTAAAAGTCACCTTCTTCTTTAAAAGAAGAATGATTTATAAAAGTATTAAGGTCAAAAGTTGGAAAGAAAAATCACCCATAATCTCACCCCAGAAGGGACTTCAGCCTGGCTTCCCATTGATACTGGATGGTGCTTCACCAGGTACAAAGATCATAACCTGGGACGGCCCAGGGTCAGGCAGAGATGGCCTAGGTTGGCACTTTCATGTGAAGAGCAAAGGCAGATGTTCCTTCTGCCCCCAGGGAGGCAGGGAGGTTGTTGAAACTAGGAGTGGGCAGCTTCCAGAGGCTGATTCTCAGACAGGGCTGAGCGATCTTTCTTTTTTCCAGTTTTTCAAATGTTTTTATTGCATTTACAATTCACTTAAGAGATATACAGATATACAACTAGGTTGATCAGCTACCAAATATGTTTGAGGATCCCTTTATTTTCATCCTCAAGAGCAAGTTCACTTTTTCTCCACTTTCAATACTTAGCTTTGGTAAAATTTTGCCCTGTTCTTCTTCATCTGTTACTGAAGCCTTAGTGTTTTCACCCTGCTTGGTATAAGCTGCTCTTTTAGTTTTCTTCTTGTGGGTATGTTCTGTAGGACTCTCCTGTTCTTCCGTCACTCCCTCCAGTAAGCAGCAAAGAGTATGGCACGGAGCCACCCAGACCGAGGACTGAATGGGAACCACAACCAGACCTCAGATGTTCCTCAGCTCCAGCCTGACCTGAGGTGGGACTGAGTCAGCCACCAGGCTCTAGCCATGCACAAAGAGCCCACCATAAATTCAACTCCCCCAAACATCCACATCAAATGACAGAAGAAAATGCAGAAAAAGGGGTCATCACCCCAGAGGCCAGGGGAGGCAGAGGACAGACCAAAGACCTGTGTGTGTGTACGTGTGTACTTCCAAGACTCCAGTCCTCCAATGGCCATGAGGTCACATTTACACCCCTCCACACACAAACCCAGATGCCATCTTGGTTATGGACCAGGGGGAGGGGCAAGAATGTGAAAAGTTACCCCCAAGAAGTTGAGCTAAACTAATCAGATGAGAATACATTTAGATTTCCCTTGGGTGGAGGGGATGGGGGATGGGGGAAATGATAGGATGAGCACTCCTGGGAAAGATTAGGTTAATTACAGGAAAAAGAAAAGGAGAGATAAGTTTCCTCTGCACATCTGAATGCAGTGTAAGTAAAATTTCTACCTCTCTTTATCGTATTTTAATGATCATCCCCAGGCATAAAGCTTTTACCATATTTTTGGTTCTTTCTTCAGAGTAAATTCCCAGACGGGCTATAATTAGGTTGAAAGTTTTAAAGTATCTTGATATACTCTGCCAGATTGCTTTCCAAAAGAAATGCAGCAGTGTTGACTCTTCAAAGCGATGTGTGTGAGAGTAACTAGTCCTCTTTGCCCAAACTTTCCAAGAACCCCTTTACATTTCCAGGAAGGCTACTGAACACAGGATACACAGTAGGGTCAGGAAAATAAGCCCTGAGTCACACTACATGCTGGGGTCAAAGTTGAGCTCTTGTTGCAGCAAGGACCTGGAGTCAGACCGCTTAAGTCACAGCCTAGCAACCCCACCTCCAAGGTGTGCTAACTGGGCAAGGACTTCTCTTTCTCAGCTATGAATGGGGATGAAAACCCCGACTTCATGGGGTCATAGTGAGGATTAAGTGAAAAACATTTAGAAAGCACACTTTAACCAGCACCTAGTAAATGCCCAATAAATGTTAGCTATTTAATTTTAGCTTATAAACTCCTTCATGCTTCATCTGTCTCTGTTCCCTTAGGACTAGTAAAATGCCAAGCCTCTGGCAATGTTTCATAAACATCTGTTGAGTAAACACTGAATGAACACATGCACGTATTTTCATGCTCAGACACACTCACCGACAAGGCAGGGAGAATTCCACAAGGCAAGCTGTGTGAAGCTCCATGATGTGAAGCCTCATGTACCAAGTGTCAGGAGCTCCTTTGGAGAGGAAGAGATGGGTGGGAGATGGGTGAGCTGGGGGTACACAGGCATCAGGCCAAAAATTCAGAGATGCACTATATGGGGACATTAAATTACAAATATAGAAAAGAATTAGAGGATGGAGGTAGAGGGAAAAGAACACATTTTTCCACAGCTGACATGGACATACAAGAGGATTTTTATACAACCAGCTAGCCCAAATAGTGAAACATTCCTGACAGTCGAAACCATTGTGTGTGAAAATTCGAACAGCAGAAACCAGCCTGCCAGTGGCTGGGGATGGAGGTAAGATGTCTCTGGAAGGAAGAAGTGGGACTCTGAGAAGCTCTTACTAAAAGAAACCAGGACATTATTTTTCTAATGTTCACAGTTTTGTGTGTCTTTAGGCATCAGCTTGCAGAAAATAAAAATGCTTTCCTATGGAAACAACCCAAATGCCCATGAACAGACAATTGATTTAAGATGTGGTGTGTATATGTACACAGTGGAATATTACTCAGCCATAAAAAGAATGAAATATTTCCATTTGCAGCAACATGGATGGACCTAGAGAATGTCATACTAAGTGAAGTAAGTCAGACAGAGGAAGACAAATATCATATGATATCACTTCTATGTGGACTCTAAAAAATTATACAAATGAATCTATATACAAAAAGAAACAGACTCACAGACATAGAAAATAAACTTATGGTTACCAAAGGAGAAAGAGGGAGGAATAAATTAGGAGTATGGGAATAACAGATAAAAACTACTATACATAAAATAGATAAGCAACAAAGATCTACTACGTAACACAGGAAACTATATTCAAAATCTTCTAATAACCTATCATGGAAAATAATCTGAAATATACATATATATCTGAATCACTTTGCTGTACACCTGAAACTGACACAATATTGTAAATCAACTATACTTCAATTAAAAAATATTTCAAAATGCAGTGCAGTTCTAGGGCAGACAGGAACCCATACTGTGACCAGGTATGACTGGAACCTGTTCTTTTCTCAAGATGTGCTCATTCTCATTCCTAAAGTCGTCTCTGGCCCTTGAGCTGTGGGTCCCTCTATGCTTGCCATTAGCCACAGGTGGTACCCATCCATGTCTACCTGAAGGACACCTTCCTTTTCCATCAGGGTCTAGAAGGTTAACTGATGTTGTGGTAGACCACACAATGCTTCCCAAAGATATCCAGATTCTAATCCTGGAAACTGTGAATGTAACAGAGCAATAGGGACTTTGCAAATATGATTAGGGACTTTGCATCCTGAAATGGGGAGATTATCCTGAATTATCTGAGAAATATAATCACAAATGCCCTGATGAGATAGAGGGAGAGTTTTCAATAAAAGAGGAGAAGGTGATGTGATGATGGAAGCAGAGATTAGAGTGATGAAGCCACAAGCCAAGGCATGCCAACAGCCACCATAAGCTGAAAGAGGCAGGAATAGATCCTCCACTGAAGTCTCCAAAAGGAATCAACCCTTGTCCATACCTTGATTTTTAGACCCCAAAAACCATTTGGGACTTCCAGCTTCTAGAACTGTAAGAAAATAAATGTCTGTTGTTTTAAGCCGCGATGTTGTGATCATTTGTTACAAGAGCCTTAGGAAATTTACACAGAGGCTAAGCCATCCTGTCCCTTCTAGTGCACCATGCTCCTTCTGGTCTCCACCAGCCCCACCCACTGCAAAGAGTCCATCCACAAAGCACTTTGCTGAAGGGTACACCCACCACTGTAGAACGGCAGGATGCACCAGAGCTTGGACTTTGCCTAGTACCTCACAAAAGAAGGCAAGTCTGCACTTAGTCCTGCAAGCCTTCACCAGGAAGGTGGTCTCATGAACGCGCCACTCGAGCTATCCCTCGTTGGGAAACCTGCCCCCTTCTACTGGGAGAGATTTTGCCCCTTGGCTCCCTCTTGTGTTGGTGAGAGGGTGGATGCTCACCTCTGACCCATCCCAAGGTTAACCGTCCTCCTAGCAGTAGTGGAGGCAGGGCCCTACTAGCAAGAGCTACAGATTATCACAGGCGGCCTCCCTGATTCACCTATGAAAAAGCACACCTCCCAAAACAGGCAAGAATTTTCCTTTGAGACAACCTGCTCTAATCCAGGCCTGTGGCCTTTGTTAAATGTGCCTGAATGTTGCTGGAACATGCGCTTTGGTTTGGTTTGGTTTGGTTTAGTTTGTGTTTTTAATTAGTTACCAGTATATAAGATCCAAATCTCCAGCTTCTTTTGAACATTCAGAAGGCATACATCACCGAGCCTGGATTTCCTCCAGCATCAGCTGGGACTCAGCCCAGCTGCCCCCTTTAGAGCAGGCATGACATCACCCTTCATTTCTCACACACAGCCTTCACCTTTCCTGCCCATCTCTTAAATTCTGACTGCTTTGCTCACTATGGGGGGCCCCTGAAGGAGGAATTTGGCTCCAGTCTCACTCTGTAGGCACTACAGACCCTCCATTTATTGCACTGCACAGGGTCAAGCTTTGTCCTTCTAAAGCCTGGAAACATTGTGCCAAATCTCACCAGCTCTTCCTGGCTCTTTGCTGTTGCCTAGGAGGGATCACACAAGCCTCCTGTTACATTCTCGGGGCTCTGAGTCTCCCTCCTCTGTGTGTAATAGGGAAAGGGAGCTGGGGAAAGTTAAGAGTTGGTCAAGAGGAATTTCTCCTGTCAAAAATCCCAGCCCAGAAAATAATCCAAGAGACAGGAAGTGAGGAAAAGCACACATTCAGCAGATTCCAAAACCAGTGTTGCTTCCCAGTTTTAGGAGTATCTCTGTTCCTTCTCATGGAAGCTCAGTGCCAAAGGCGATAGAGTTTCCATCATTCTAGCCATTCCAAGTGGTTTCCAGGGACCCTCAAGGCATTAAAGCAGAGACTGAATGAATCTGAGCAGGGCCTCCAACCACATCTTGTAGTTCTTTACTTCCTCCATGGGGTTATCTCGGCCTCCAGCCCCCATGTTTCAGCACCACTCTGATGCCTGCCCTGGAATGGAGTTGTTTGGATGGTCAGAGCCCAGGGGCCCTAAGGAAATATACTAATGGTAAAAATTTAATTTCATTATAGCTTTCTTTTTAACGTTTTTGTACTTTGATATATTAAAATATGATACCCTGTTTTTTTAATTTAGATTTATATCATGAACAGCCAACTTAAACATTGCGATAAGCCTTTTCTATTTCTTTTGTAAATTGCCTGTTCATAGCCTTGGTACATTTTACTATTGTATAGTTTCTGATGGAGTTGTTAAAAGTTCTTTATAAATTAAGCACAACAGTTTGCTGTATTTGTCAGGACTGCTCCCCTTTAAGTTTTGTACACTAAGATTGGCCGAACTATTCCATTTCCTATGTCAAGTCTATCAGACTTTTCATTTGTGAGTTTTCCATAGTGCTTATGCTGAAAGTTATTTTTTGTTGTTGTTCCAAAAGAGGATACATGTTAACTTGTTATTTCTTCTAGATATTTATGGTGACATTTGATTCATTATTTCTATAGTTCATCTGGAATTCAAAATGAAGTGTGGTATGAAGTAAACATCTAATTTAAATGTTCCCAAATGCTAGCTTCCCAAACATCAACAGTTATTGAAAAGCTCTTCTCTTCCCCCCAGTTGTTTCAAAACTCAACAAATGCTTATTTTCTACTATAAACCAAGTACTGTGCTAGGAGTTGATTATATAGGTTTGAACAAGGTGGACATGGCCACTAGTCTCATTGAGCTGACAAATATCAAACAAGCAATTGTAATTATACTGGAAATACTATGAGGACACTGGCAAGAGGAATCTAATTTGTTCCAGAAGGTCAGTGAAGGTAGCTCATCAGCAGTGATATTTGGAATGCTCCTTTCCTTGTATTAAGTTTTTAGATATACCAGTGTATGATTTAGAGCTATACTGACTGTTAAAAAATCAAGTTATCAATTCTTATACTAATTCTACACTGATATAATTATAATAGCTTAATAATATATATTAACATCTGACACAGCAAGTTCCCCTTCCAGTACTCTTGCTTTTCAAAGTGTATTTTGGTTTGGGTTTTGGTGGGATTGTTTTTAATACTCTTGCCTGAAAATTTTAAATAAATTTAAAATCACTTCATTAAGTTACAAAAGTAATTGCCACATTATTTACTAGGATTCTATTAAATATATTCATATATCTGAGAAAAATTCTGCACCTTTATAACACTGATTTCCCACATAGTGGTTTGATATTTCTCTTCATTTATACAAAATTTTATTTCCTAACATCTCTTATAAAATTTTATAATTGTATTCATATAAAGTTACATGATTCTTGTTAGGATTTTTCCTGGGCAGTTTTGTTTTGGGTTGCTATTCAAAATAGGAGAGATTATGTCGAGATAGAAGTGTCCTGGAGAACTCTGTGGAAAAGCAGGATATATTTGATGTTGGCCTTGAAATGCGGGCAGAACTTGGACAAATGAAATATGTCCATGTTCCCTGAGAAGGGAATTCTGGATATAGGCAATAGCATAAGGATTATATATATATATATATATATATATATATATATATATATATATATATACTTTTTTTTTTTTTTTCGGTATGTGGGCCTCTCACTGTTGTGGTCTCTCACGTTGCGGAGCACAGGCTCCGGACGCACAGGCTCAGCGGCCATGCCTCATGGGCCCAGCTGCTCAGCCGCATGTGGGATCTTCCCGGACCGGGGCACTAACCCGTGACCCCTGCATTGGCAGGCAGACTCTCAACCACTGCGCCACCAGGGAAGCCCCAAAATATATATTTTTAAAAGCCAAAGAGACGTGAAAACATAGAATACATTTGTGGAAACAAAGCAAAAGCTATCTTAAGTCTATTACATTTTAGAGCTGAAAGAGAATTGGTTGAACTTTTCATTTTGTAGGTGAGAAATATGATGATAAGTGACTTTCTAAGGTCATTCAACTAAATAGTAGTAGAGCCCAGAGAAAACCCTGAGTGTTCTTGAGTCCATTTTCTTTTCATTTTTTACCTCCAAGGCTTTAAGATTCAAAATCCTGCTTCAGATAATTGCACCTATTTTCACCTACATAAAACATTTACTTACATTTTTATATATAGCCAAGTGGTTCATCCTCCTACCAAACCTCTACACTGAAGCTTGTGCTCTAGACTTTAAAAAACTTCCTTGTTCCCCAAAGAGATCTGGCTTCTACTTCCATCTATAAATGTAACAACTGCTGCAAGAATAATCACCCTCCATTAACAACAAATAAACCAGACAAAATATTTAAAACAACTGTTTTCAGACATTGGAAAACAGGCAGTCCAGGACTGTGATCCTTGAGGGAAAGGAAATGAATATAGTGAACCCTGTAATTGCCCTACCCCAACTTACTGCCTAGAGACAGTTTTCAGTCTGCAGTGCAGGGAGCAAAATTCAAAGTCTGGTGGTATCACTGAGCTGTAGAGATAAGACAGGAGTTCAGGAGGACCAAGGCAGTAGAAATTAGCAACATAGAATAATGGAGGAAAAAGAGCTTCACATAGGGAGCTTTAGGGAGCTGCAGAGAGGTCCCTTTGAGTATTTAGCTGAGAAAGGGTCTGTGCATACGTGGGTTAAAACAGCATAAGGTCAGCGGGAAAACTGCTGGAAAACTGTTGTCTGACAGTTCCCAGAACTCACATGGGAATTATTCTCATTCCCACCAACTAGAGTTGAAAAGCTTTGGGATACACAAGATATTGGGTAGTCTTCAGAAGGATCATGCCTTAATATCATGGCTAAATTAACCCTAAAGTACAAGATAATCTAATCCTATCATAACAAATTTAAGGGTAAGTCTCAAAAGTACCAAAGTGGTCTACAAGCAACTTATTTGCCTGCCAAAACTAAGTCCAGCACTCAATAATAAATAAAACAAAATAGAGCACAAAGCAATGTAGACTTACAATGTCATCTAATCAATAATTACCAGACATGCAATAACCAAGAGAAAAAGCAATCAATAGAAATAGACTCAAAAATGACAGAGATGATGGAATTAGTGGATGAGGACCTTAGAACAGCTATTATAAATATTATAAATGTACTCAAAATTTAGAGGAAGATATGAATACAATGAAAATGAATAGAAGATATAAAACAATTAAATGAAATGTCTAGAGATAGAAAATAAAATATCTGAAATGAAAAGTTATCTAGATGGGATTAATAACACATTAGACAGTGTGAGAAAGACAGTAGCAATGAACTTGATGAAATTACAATAGAAACTAAGTAAAATGTGCTCTCTGTGAATTGTTTCTGGCTCCTAAGGAGGAGGTGTGGACAGAAATTGAGGTTCACAAGTCATCAGATCGAGGAGAATCATACTCAAGTAACTACACTGAGGAGCATCATCTGTACTTGGACCTGATATGGATAATAATAATCTGTACTTCAAGATAATGCTACCTGGCAGTGCTAGGACTAGGACACAGCTTAAGTGAGAAGAGATTAAGATGGCAGACTAGAAGGATGTGGAACTCACCTCCCTCCACAGACACATCAAAAATACATCTAGAGGTGGAAAAATTCTCACTGAAAACTAACTAAAGACTGGCAGAGAAACTTCTGTACAACCAAGACTGTAAGAAAGATCCACACAGAATCGAGCAGAAAAGAAAGAGAAGCAATTAGGTCAGGACCTGTGCTCTTGGGAGGGGAGTCAGAAGAAGAGGGGGATTACAGAGTAGCTAGGGAGTAAGCACTTTGAGCCACATATTGGGTGCACAAGCTCTGGGGTCTGACACCAGGAAGATGAGTTCCCTAGGCTGGTTGGAGGGCCTGTGGTACTAACAAGAAGGCTGAGGGAAGCCTAGATTCCACTCGTGATGAGCATGCACACATTCGCTTACTCCTGACACAGGGCAGAGTGGAAGATTGAAACTGTATGGGTCACTGGATGGTTTCCCATGACCACCCCAGCACATGCCCCAGCTCAACTTGAGTGACTTCTCTGGCCTCACTTGCATCACAACACAGCGTCACAGTGGATCAAGGGCTGCTGTAGCCAAAGGGAGAGCTTGGCTGTGAAGCACAAAGATAGCTCAGACCCAACACATTATCAGAGGTGGACGGAAGCAGACATTACTGGCATTTACAAAAGACAGCACATCAGAAGTGGCCCAGGTCTCTGACTGGTGCCAGATAACCACAGCCTGCACCCAGACCCACATCAAGCACACACAGTGACCCCACCTGCCCTTCATCACAGCTCTACGCTATGGCAAGGGCAGCAGAAGTTGAGGGGAGAGCTCAGCTGTGAAAGACACAGGCAGCTCGATCCAGAGCAGCATCTGATCAGGTTGAGCACAGCCATTACTTGTCTTTACTCAGGCAGCACATCAGAAGTGGTCTGGGTCACTGACTATGGCCAAGGCTGAAAAAGACCATGTCCAGAACCAAAATAACCGCCCACACCAGTCCTCTTGATCCAGCACTACTCTCCTCTGGGGTGAGGGTGCCAGTGCTGGAAGTGGGGGAGCACACACTTAAAGGGAACAGAGGCAGCTTGGACAGAACTCTCAGAATTTCTGCTCCAGCAACTTGGGACATGACCTTGCCCCCAATAGGGCAGGGACAGCCACTGAGCAAAGAGGAAGCCCTGGGTCACACCTGGGTCTGGCCCTAGCCCCTCCATCTGCAACCTTAACTCCTACCAAGGTAATAGCTGCCAGCATACCCCAGGGAAAGACATGATTTGTGTTCACATCAGATCCAGCTCTCCCACCAGAGCCAATGGACACATGCAGACTGTATAGGAATGTTCCCACAAAAGGACACCCCTCAAGACCGCAGTAAGTAACTGTTTCAATGAATTTTCTGGAGACAGAGAATGGTAAGCAAAATGAAAAGATAAAGGAATTGTTTCAATTGAAAGAGAAAAAAAAAACTAATGAAACAGAAATTAACAATTTACCAGATAAAGTGTTCAAAGCATTACTAATAAGAATGCTAACTGATTAAGGGAAAAGAATAGATTAACACAGTGAGAATTTTAACTAGGAACTAGAAAATATAAACAGGAACCATTCAGAACTGAAGAATGCATTAACAGAAATGAAAAACACACCAGAAGGAATTAACAGCAGAATAGATACAGAAGAATGCGTAAGTGATCAGGAAGATAGAATAATGGAAGTCAGCCAATCAAAACAGCAAAAAGAAAAGCAAATTTTAAAATGAGAGCAGTTTAAAGGACCTCTGAGACAACATCAGTATGCCAACATTCACATTATAGGAGTCCTAGAGGGAGAAGAGAAAGAGAAAGGGATCAAAAATGTATTTGATAAAATTATGGCTAAAAACACCCCACGCCTGAAGAAGGAAACAGATATCCAGGTAGAGGAAGCACAGAGGGTCCCAAACAAGATGAAATCAAACAGACCTAAAACAAGACATATCAAAATTAAAATGACAAAAGTTTAGATAAAGAGAAAATTCTAAAGGCAGCAAGAGAAAATCAAAGAATCATATACAAGGAGACCCCCATAAGGCTATAAGCTAATTTTTCTGCAGAAAGTTTGCAGACCAGAAGAGACTGGCAGGATATATTCAAAGTGCTGAAAGGGGAAAATCTGCAAAATAGGTTACTCTATCCAGCAAGATTATCATTTAGAATTGAGGGAGAGATAAAGAAATTCTCAGACAAGCAAAAACTAAAAGAGTTCATCAATACTAAACCTACCCTAAAAGAAATATTAACAGGTCTTCTCTATGTGGAAAAGAAAAATCTGTCAAGAAGTAGGTATCTATAGGAAAGGGAAAACACCACTAGTAAAAGAAAATATATAATAAAGGCTGAGATTCAACAAATCAAATAAGCTAATATGAAGGTTAAAGGCAAAAAATTGTAAAATCAACTATTACTACATTAATCAGTAAAGTGATGAACATAAAGATATAAAATATCACATCAAAAACACAATTTGAGAGAGGGGAGTAAAAAAATGTAGATATTTTAGAATCTGTTTGAACTTAAATGACTACCTGTTTAAACAAGTAGATATAGTTCAAGATATATAAATCCCATGGCAACTAAAAACCAAAACCTACAATAGATACATGAAAACTAGAGAGAAAGGAACACATGCATACCACTAAAGAAAATCATTAAACCACAAGGGAAGAAACTAAAAGAAGAAAAGAACAGAGAAGAACTCCAAAACAACCAGAAAACAAGTAACAAAATGGCAGTAAGTATTCAATACATACATATCAATAATCACTTTAAATATCAGTGGACTAAATGCTCCAATCAAAAGACATAGGTAGCTGATTAGATAAAAAAAAAATAATAATAAGACCCATCTATATGCTGCTTATGAAAGACTCAATTCAGAGCTAAAGACACACACAGACTGGAAGTGAGAAGATGGAAAAAGGTATTTCATGCAAGTGGAAACACCATAAAAAGTGGGGGAAGCATTCATATCAGACAAAATAGACTTTAAAGCAAAGTATATAATAAAAGACAAAGAAGGGCATTATATAATGATAAAGGAATCAATATAAAAAGAGTATATAACACTCATTTAAAAATATGCATCTCATATAGGAGCACCTAACTATATGAAACAAATATTAACAGATGTAAAGGGAGAAATCAACAATAATACAATAATAGTAGACTTTAACACCACAATTACATCAGTGGACTGTCATCCAGAAAGAAAATCAATAAGGAAACAGTGATTTTAAATGAAACATCAGACCAGTTGGACTTATAGATATCTACAAGACATTCCATCCAAAAATAGCAGAATATACATTCACATGGAACCTTCTCCAGGATAGACCATATGCTAGGCCACAAAACAAGTCTCAATAAATTTAAGAGGATAGAAAGTATATCAAGCATGTTTTGCAACCACAATGGTATGAAACTAGGAACCAATTACAGGAAAGAAAATTGGAAAAGCACAGACTTGGAGACAAAACAACATGCTACTAAAATTAAAATCAATTTCAAAAAACTGATGGGTCTGTAAAGAAATCAACAAGGAAATCAGAAAATACCTCAAGAAAAATGAAAATGGAAACACAACTTTCCAAAATCTATGGGATGCAACAAAAGCAGCTCTAAGAGGGAAGTTTACAATGATACAGGCCTACCTCCAGAAACAAAAAATCTCAAATAAACCACCTAACCTACCATCTAAAGGAAACAGAAAAAGAAGAAATCAAGCCAAAAGTCAGCATAAGGAAAGAAATAATAAAAATTGAGAGAAAATAAATAAAAAAGAGACCAAAAAAAAAACAGTAGAAATGACCAATGAAACCACAGGTTGCTTTTTTGAAAAGATTAACAAAATTGTTAAAATTTTAGCCAGGCTTATCACAAAAACAGAGAGAGGACACAAATAAACACAATAAGAAATGAAAGAAGAGAAATAACAACTGATATCACAGTGATACAAAAAAATCATCAGAGAATACTACAAACAGTTATATGTCACCAAGTTGGACAACCTTGAAGAAATAAACAAGTTTCTAGAAACATACAACCTTCCAAGACTGAATCAGAAAGAAATGGACAATAGGGAATTCCCTGGTGGTCCAGTGGTTAGGACTCCATGCTCTCATTGCCAGGGTCCCATGTTCGATCCTTGGTCAGGGAACTAAGATCCTGCAAGCCACACAGTACAGCCAAAATTAAAAAAAGAAAGAAATAGACAATCTAATAGTGAAATTGACTTTGTAATTTAAAAATATCTCCCAGCAAACAAAAGTCCAGGAACAGGCAGCTTCACAGTGGAATTCTACCAAATACATAAAGAAGAGCTAAGACCTATACTTCTCAAACTATTCCAAAAAATTGAAGAGGATGAAACACTTCCAAATTCATTCTATGAGGGCAACATTACCCTGATATCAAAACCAGACAAAGGCACTACAGAAAAAGAAAATTATAGGCCAACATTGCTGATGAATATAGATGAAAAATCCTCAACAAAATATTAGCAAAATGAATTCAATAATATATTAAAAGGATCATACACCATGATTCAGTGGGATTTACTCCAGAAATGCAAGATGGTTCAACATTCAGAAATCAATTAATGTGATACACTACATTATCAAAAGGAAGGATAAAAGTCACATGATCTTCTCAATAGACACAGAAAAAGCATTTCACAGAATTCAACATACATTCATGATAAAAATTATCATCAGAACTGATATAGAGTGAACATATCTCAGCATAATAGAGGCTATTTATGACAAACCCACAATTAACATACTCAAAGTAAAAAGCTGAAAGCCTTCCCTCTGAAATCAGGAAAAAGACAAAAATACCCATTCTCTCCACTTCTATTTAACATAGTATTGAAAGTTCTAGCTGCAGCAATTAGACAAGAAAAAGAAGTTAAAGGCATCCAAACTGGAAGGGAAGAAGTTAAACTGTCACTATTTACAGATGACATGATAATACATATAGAAAACCCTGAAGTCCCCACCCAAAAACTATTAGAACTAATAAATGAATTCAGTAAAGTTGCAGGATACAAGATTAATATATAGAAATTTGTGACTTTTCTATACACAGATAATGAAATATCAGAAAGAGAAAGCAATAAAACAATCCTGTTTAAAGTTGCATCAAAAAGAATAAAATACCTAGGAATAAATTTAACCAAGGATGTGAAAAACCTATACTCCGAGAACTATAGAACACTGATGAAGGAAAGTGATGGTACCAAAAAATAGAAAGATATATGTGTTCTTGGATTGGAAGAATTAATATTGTTAAAATGGCCATACTACCCAATCTACAGGCCATACAAAGCAACCTACAGGCTTAATGCAATCCCTATCAAAATATCTATGACATTTTTCACAGAAATGGAACAAATAATTCTAAAATTTATGTGGAACTACGAAAGACCCTGAATTGCCAAAGTAATCTTGAGAAAAAATATCAAGCTTGAGATATCACACTCCCTGTCTTCGGACTATACTACAAAGCTACAGTAATCAAAACAGTGTGGTACTGGCACAAAAACAGACACATAGTTCAATAGAACAGAATAGAGAGCCCAGAAATAAACCCATGTTTATATGCTCAATTTATCTACAACAAAGGAGGCAATAATATACAATGGGGAAAAGCTAGTCTCTTCAATAAGTGGTGCCTGGAAAACTGGGTAGCTACATGTAAAAGAGTGAAATTAGAACATTTTCTCATACCATACACAAAACTGAACCCAAAATGGATTAAAGACCTAAATGTAAAACTCCTAGAGGAAAACATAGGCAGAACGCTCTTTGACATAAATCACAGCAATATTTTTGTGGATCTGTCTCCTAAGGCAAAAGAAACAAAACAAAGATAAACAAATGTGACCACATTAAATTAAAACTTTTGCACAGCAATGAAAACCATCGAAAAAACAGAAAGACAAACTACTGAATGGGAGAAAGTATGTGTAAATGATGTGACCAATAAGGGGTTAATATCCAAAGTATATAAACAACTCGTGGCTTAATATCAAAAAGACAAGCAACCTGATTAAAAATGGGCAGAAGACCTGAAAAGGCATTTCTCCAAAGAGGATGGTCAATTGTCCAACAGGCACATGAAAATAAATAAATCCTTGACATTGCTAATCATCAGAGAAATGCAAATCAAAACCAAAATGAGGGACTTTCTTGGTGGCACAATGGTTAAGAATCCACCTGCCAATGCAGGGGACATGCGTTTGAGCCCTGGTCTGGGGAGATCCCACATCCCACGGAGCAACTAACCCCTGGGCCACAACTACTGAGCCTGTGCTCTAGAGCCTGTGAGCCACAAATACTGAGCCTGCATGCTACAACTACTGAAGCCTATGCGCCTAGAGCCCATGCTCCACAACAAGAGAAGGCACTGCAGTCAGAAGTCTGCACACCACAACAAAAAGTAGTCCCTGCTCACTGCAACTAGAGAAAGCCCCCATGAAGCAATTAAGACCCAACGTAGCCAAAAATAAATTAAATTTTTAAAAAATGCAATGAAACATCACCTCACACCTGTCAGAATGGCTATCATCAGAAAAAGTCTACAAGTAACAAATGTTCGTGAGAATGTGGAGAAAAGTGAACCATAGTACACTCTCAGTGGGAATGTAACTTTTTGCAGCCACAATGGAAAACAGTATGGTGGTTCCTTGAAAAACTAAAAAAGGAACTACCATATGATCAAGCAATCCCACTGTTAGGTATATATCCAAAGAAAACGAAAACACTAATTTGAAAAGATGCATGTACCCCAGTGTTCATAGCAGCATTATTTACAAAAGCCAAGATATGGAAGTAAGCTAAATGTCCATCAACAGATGAATGGATAAGGATGTCATATATGTATATGCAATGGAATATTACTCAAAAATAAAAAAGAATGAAATTCTGCCATTTGCAGCAATGTGGATGGACCTAGAATGTATTATGCTGAGTGAAATAAGCCAGACAGGGAAAGATAAATACTCTATGTTATCACTTACATGTGGAATCTAAAAAATAAAACAAATACATACAACAAAACAGAAACAGACTCACAGATATAGACAAAAAACTGGTGGTTATCAGTGGGGAAAGGGAAGGAGGAGGGGCAAGATAGGTGTATCTAACTGAGAGATACAAACTACTATGCATAAAACAAATAAGCAGCAAAGATATATTATGCCACACAGGTAAATATACCTATTATTTTGTAATAACTTTAAATGGAGTATAATCTATAAAAATATTGAATCACTGTGTTGTACACCTGAAATTAATATAATATTGTAATTCAATTGTACTTCAATTTAAAAAAAGAAACTAACAAAATGAAGTACCAGGAGATAAAAGACTGAAATAAAATAATCAGAGTCACAATGATATATAACAATACCTATAGAACTAATGTACTTGTAATTGGAGTCTCACAGAAAGAGGAGGAAGATTCAGAAAAATTATTTGAAGGAATAGAGGCTGATATTTTTCCAAATTTGATGAAAACTATAATCCCACAAATCCAAGAATTTCAGCAAACCCTAACCAGTAGAAACATTTAAAAAGAAGAAAAAAAACTAAGGCACATCATAATCAGATTGCTGAATACCAACGTTAAAGAGAAAATCTCAAAAGCCGCCAGAGGGGGAAAGAAAAAAAGACAAGTATATACAGAGGAAGAAAATATACCACCCATGTACCAAGCTCAATGGATGGACCTTTCTTTGTTTCACTTTGACTGACCTTCAGCATCACCCAGTGTCTGCTGACTACTACTGCATTTCACACATGATTAGGTCATGCATTATGGATGTTTTCCATACATTTTATTCTGGGTTGCATTTTTCCATTAGGATAATAGGATAAGAGCCTCTGCACATCCCAATTACCAAATCTTTTTTTTTTTTTTTTTTTTTTTTGCGATATGCGGGCCTCTCACTGTTGTGGCCTCTCCCATTGCGGAGCACAGGCTCCGGACGCGTAGGCTCAGCGGCCATGGCTCATGGGCCCAGCCACTCCGCGGCATGTGGTAACTTCCCGGACGAGGGCACGAACCCGTGTCCCCTGCATCAGCAGGCGGACTCTCAACCACCGCGCCGCCAGGGAAGCCCCCAATTACCAAATCTTTAAAAGAATCTGCTGACAAATGGAAAGTTTTTAACCGTCTACTATAAAATAGACCATATAGATACATAGGTTCTTATGAACCATTTTCTATATTTAAATATTAATCTTGGAACAATATTTACATATGCCCTCCTGGAGTGTATGAGACTCTGTTGGGAAGGAAAGAGAAATCCTTCATAAGCTTTTAAGCACTGAAATATTAACTGATTTCTCAACCACTCTTGTGCATTTGAAAAGTAAAACAGCAGAACCAAGCAGAGAAATAAAAGAATAGAAACGCCCACACCTCCTCCCGTAATACACTAGTTCCTCAGATCCCTCTCAGAGGCAGGCTCTCCTCAGAGATTACACTCATTCCTTCTCACGCCTCCCATTGTGCTACTGGTCCCCAAATACGCCCAGTCCTAAGAGTCTGCTCACGTATCTCTAACCACCTGATTCCAAAGTGTCCCCTCTCCCCTGAATTCCCTTTCTCATTGGATAGCGTCATCATCAGCCCAGATGCCAAAACCAGAAAACTGAGTGTCAAACTTGATAGCTCCTTATTCCTCAATCCTCACATCAAATAAATTAGCAATTTCTGTCAAATCTACCATCTACATGTCACCTGATCCCTCCTCTTCTCCACGTCCCCAATTCCTACTTAGTCTCCCAACTCTACCTTGTCTCTTTCACACTTCAACTAGAAAGATGACTTTTTTTTCCTGCCCAGTGTAGTCATCTCACTTCTGAAAGGTTTCTGTACCCTCGCCTAAGAATTTAACCTAACCTTTTTCACTTTAATTATATCTTTAATTTTATGTAAAACTTTATAAGACTCATTAGGAAAAACAGCCAGTCCCCAAACTTTCCCACCATCCTACTCCCTTGATACTCAATGGCAATCACTTTTCATCTTTTTTAGCTATTTTGGTGTTTACAAAATACCAACAGCATTCTTACATTACAATTTCTTGATATTTCAGATTTAGATGTTATCTATTAAATTCCTATCATGGAGAATAAAGATTTAGCTATCTTCCCAACAACTATCTCCCAAACCCACACAAACGCATACACACACACAAACTTTCCCTCCCTCATCCTCTGAAATAATTATATTGAAATGTGGGGTTGAATTCATAATCAAGTTAACATGACTAGGACCATGTAAATATTGTTCATAGGGAGCCATGCAGTATACAACAATTAAAGTTCCTCTCTTATATAAATAATATTTTTCTCTTGACTTAATAATTGTTTCAGTTTTAAGAGCAATGTCAGGATGAATAATGGCTCTCAAAGATATCCAGGTTCTAATCCTTGGAACCAGTAAATGTAACCCTTTATGGCAAAAGAAAATTTGCAGGTGTGATTTTAAATAATTAAGGATCTTGAGATGTGGAGATTATTCTGAATTAACCAAGTGGGTGCTAGATGTAATCACAAGTATCTGTGTTAGAAAGAGATTCTACTACAAAAAAGAAAAGGTGATGTAAACTCAGCCAAGAGAGATTTGAAGGAGAAAGGGTCTGTGAGCCAAGGAATGGAAGGAATTCAGACCTATAAACTAGAAAAGGCAAGGAAATGGATTGTTATTAAATGCTTGTTATTAAGTTCTTGTTATTCACTTATTCCCCAATTCTCCACCAGCAGTGTAAGTCTGGCCTCAAATCATTCAAACACATCAGCTTGGGTATCGATTTCATCTTCACTCCCCGAGCCCTCCCTCAGCCTGCTCAGTCCAGACTGCTGCTCTCCAGGTCTGCTGCAGACCTGGTGGCCTGAGGGCTCCCTGCACCATCATCCAAGTGGATCTGGTCACCCCCTTCCTGTTTTGGACTCCCTACTTCCTGGATCTTATTTCTCTCTCCCTAATTTTATATTACACCCTCACTTACTCCACTCATCCCCTGAGGAAACAAAACTTCTGAAACCTTGCCTGTCTGAAATGCTGTATTCAAGACTCACACTTTATTTATATTTTGTATTTTGTCTGAGTATAGAATTAGAGTTTGGACATAATGGAACTTAGAAGACATTCTTCCTTCGTCTTCTAGCTTTCATTTTTGCCCTTAAGAAGTTGAAAACCATTCTGGTTCCTGAACTGATGTATATGACCATTTTTCTCTTAAGGGAAGGTCTTAGGATCCTCTCTTTGGCCCAGTGTTCTGAAATTTTACATTTAATGTGCACTGTAATGGGTTTTGTTTGCCCCATTGTGCTGAGCACTTTCAATCTGAAAACTCATATTCCTCAATTCTACGAAATTTTCTTGAATTACTTCTTTGATGATTTCCTTTCATTTTCTTGTTGTAAAATTATTTGTCTTAAATTTGGACCTCCAAGTCTTGCTCTCTAGTTTTCTTACCATTTTTATTCTATTCTCTATTTTTTTTTCCTATTCTACTTTCTGAAACATTTCCTCATTTTGTCTTCTAAACCTTTTATTGAGTTTTTTACATCTTCTATAATAACTTTCATTACAAAGAGCTCTTTTTGATAATCTTAATGTCCTTTTCTCTGGTAGATTTGTCTATCCTTGTTTTATACATGAAATGTCATCTCATTTCTCTTAGAGTATGCTTTTTTTAAAAAAAAAATGTATTCTATTTTTCTACACTTTCTCTTTCTTCTGAAAGCTTTTGTGGTTTTTTTTTCTGTTTATTTTGACTCTTGCTTTCATGTCAAGGCTCATCTCAAATATATCTGTTAATAGTTTGTTATACTGTCATTTTTAAGAAGGATACACTAAAAACCTGACTGGAAGTTTGTACACAGGTATCTAGCTTATCACCTAGTAAGCCTCACTGTAGTGTGATACAACAGGGCCAAGCTGTTTCCTTGCAGATTCATAACTAATATTATTTGTACTACTTTTCTATTGTGCAGATATTTTCCAGGACTAAATTTTTAAATTTCCTGCCAGAAGGTTGGGGGTGGGAGATAAATGTAAATCCAACTGTGACCAGTTTGGAAGGCAAGTGGGGGAAAGAGATTGAGGGTATGGATATCGTTGTTCAGAACGTCAACCTTCAGTTAATTCCCCTATTTTCATTGGAACCCCCAAACTTTACTGTGGTTGGTGTTCCTAAATATAGAGTCTCACTGGTTTAATCTCTTCAGGGAATTAGTTACCATCTTATGCAGGAGTGTCTAGTGATATTTCTAAAAATATTTTATTATGGCTTTCTCTTGTATATCACTCTTCAATAAGTCCTATTTCGTTTGGGAAAAATTCAACTTGCTGAGCATAACCTCCTGATCTGGTTTCTGATTATCTCTTCTCCCTTATATTCTCTACACATTTTCTTCTTCCCCATTTCACCACTATAATTCCATCCACCTCCACTGTGTGCTCCAGGTAAACTGGGCTTGTTTCAATTGCCTGCCTGGGCCCTGCTCTTCCAGACCTACAGGCCTTCTCAATTGCTCTACCATCTTCCAGTGACCAATATTTTCACCCTTCTTTTACATGAGTAACTCCGACCTATCCATTAGGTATCAGCCCATATGTCACTTCCTATGAGGAATTTTCTTTGACTTGGATAAACTGAGTTAGATCATATTTTGTGTCTCCTCCAGCACCCTGTTCTTTCATCTTCATAGACTTTACCACACTATATTATAATTGCTTATATATTTGATCTTCCATTAAAGAAAATGTTCTCTGGGTGCAGGGACCTAGCACTGATCACTGTACTTGGTCCATAGAAGCATTTTAGTAAGCATTAATTAGGTGAAATGATTAAGGAAAAGAATGAAGGAGGATGGAAGGGAGAAAGGAAAAAAAGAGGAAGCCCTCAGGATCCTTCTCTTCCACCTTCCTAAGTCCTTAATCACAGTAAACCAGAAATTTTGTAAGGTATGTATGGTTAATTTTCCCTTTTATTAAACGAATGTACCTATATTTTTATAGGTACATTAGTCTACCTGATGTAAGGTATAATGTAAAGTGTAATGTTGTGGATGCCCACATCTCTTTCATTTCAAAGCAAGCTGAATGCTAACCCAGTCTAGGTCCCTATCTCAGAAATACACCAAGGGACACCAGAAATACCGGGCAAAAGAATACACTGGGGCAGCCCAGATCTAGCCCTCCTACTACTTGGGTGGAAGGGGAGGCCTATGGCTTCTCACAGTGGGTGAATGGCATTATAAATAAAAGACGACATATAATTGGATTTGACAATGGACCAATTTGGTGGATAAAAGGAGAAAGAATTTTCTGTATTGTTCTTCAGTGCACATTTGGATTTTCCTGTTGAACCTCCTGGGCAATGAGCCTTTTAATCATAAGCTATTCCGTCACCCTTCTCTATAACCTCTGTCAGTGCCAAGCACTCAGCACAGCACGCCCTCACTCACTACCTCTGCATCTCCCACCTCTCCCTTTCTGAATGCTCTTCTTCATGAACCAGACTTTGGAATTTTAATTCATTCCTCCCTCGAGAGACCCTTGAACCAGCTCTTTCCCCGCTACTCACCATTAGAATATACCCTTCCTTATTGGTTGTATGTAGTAGCTCCCAGGTGAGTGACACAATGTCCTTCTAGGTGAAATTTCTAGCTTAATTAGATAGTAGAAGAGCCTTCTCAGAGATATATTGGAACTGTGAGTCTGACCCTGTTTAAACATTGGCAGTTGTAATGAGAAGAACCCAGCTGCAAACTAGATGACCTAATAAGGTCTTTTTCATCTGTAGAATCTCTGATTATAGGCATGTCATTTCTATTCCCATTCCAGAATAGCTTTGTTACTTTCTAAAGACTGAAAAAGTCTCATTCAGTTCTTTATGAAGCCAGAAGTATGAAATTTAGAGAAGTTCAGGTTTAATGACACATTTGACATACCATGTTTAGAGTCTCCATAGAAACAAATTTCATCTCAGTGTCTGAATGTGTAACATTACCAACTAACACTCATATGAAGAAAAACCCCTATCTGGACACTTGCAGTACAGCTTTGAAATTCTCATGTGTTCTGAGAGTCTAGTAAGAAATTTACCTTTAAATAGTAGCTTTCACGCTAATAGGCCAAAGAATTTGCAAATTTTATCCCGGAAGAGAATTTCTCATGTTTTATTAAAACACAAGAGTTTATATTCAAATGACTTGCCTAGTCATGCTCAAAGGAAAGATGGGGCTGGGGAAGTAGGAGTGAGGGAAGTAATTGTAGATCTGTAATTCTTGTGGAAGTGGGGTAGAGTTTTATCCCACCAACAGAGATTTGTCATGTTACATCAAGGGCCACTTCCAGTTTGAGTATGTCTCCTCTAGGAGACTTAAGCTAAACTTTAGAAATCCCAATTCTTGATCATTTATACTAAGCTTATCTTTATATCAGTGTTTCCCAGCCAATCATGTTACTTTCCACTTGTGCAGAAAAGAGTAACCATAGCAAGCTAACCTTAGAAAGACCTACATAGAAGGTTTGCCTTTGGCTGGCCTCTAGGAACTTGGATTTCAGGAGGGTTCCCACCCTAACTTACGAGTGGCCCACTGTGCCTGCACAGTTTAAACAATAATATGGTTTGTGATGAATACCTGCTGTCCTTCTGAAAGTCTGGAATTTTGGTATTTGCTTGGCAAATATGCCTGTATGATGATTCCCCCAGTAAAAACCCTGGGCATTGAGTCTCTAACAAGGTTTCCAATTGGCAGCATTTCACCTGTGTTGTCACAGTTTGTTGCTGGGGGAATTGAGTCTTGTGTGACTCCACTGGGAGAGGACCCTTGAAAGCTTGCACCTGGTTTCCTCTGGACATCACTCATGCATCTTTTCCCTTTGTCAATTTCGTCGTTGGTCCTTTGAAATAAATCACAGCCATGAGTACAATTATATGATGAGCTCTGTAAACCCTCCGAACAAATCACTGAAACTGGCATGGTCTTGGGGAACCCTGACACAACACTGTAGTCACAAAATTTTGCAATTAGAAGACATTGTTATCAATTACATTGTTTTTAACATTGAAGTTGTCCCTTGTTTAAATTATAAAAGAATGAGTCCTCTAATGTGTATACTCATTTCTCTCCAGTAAAGACTCACTGTAATTCTCTTTATTTTCTGATTTTAGCCATGTGTTATTTTCTCATCTGGAGCCTACTTCCAGAAGTCACTTGTAAAACTAGAAGCTGAATACATAACTGGCTGGCTTCACTCAGCAGTGGTCCAGCAGCACTTTAAATCCATTGTGTTACTGAAACTTTTTTTTCTGGGGTACTCTCTGTTTTCTCACAAACTTTGTCTTGTTCTTTGATTTTAATATAGAATAGTCCAAATTCTATTTGCTTCTTTGCTTCTTTCATTCTCACGTACAACACTTGTTTGTAGTTACCCCTTCCTGGTCTTTCAAAGGCACTTGTTTTTTAAGACAAGATGCTTTGAAAAGAAGATGCTTTGTTCTTTGGTAGGAAACTTACAAGGCAAAAGTTACCACTTGTCATAATAATCTTATTTAATTGGATTTTATTAGAAAGTGGAGGAAAAGATATTTGGGGCTACAAATTCCAGGGCAAGACCACCCTCACAGCACTTGACAAAACCAAGACTACACTTTAGGAAATGTGATCAGACGACCTACGATATACTCCACTGGGCTGGAGTCAGCCCCATCATTAACATAATACATAATGCATGTATTACAAACAAGAGTCTGGCTTTCTCTGAAAGCACATGAAATTACAACAAAGTTCTCAGGAAACTTTGGAAGCCTAAGGAGAAACCTAAGAACCAAGAACCTTTTAGACTGACATAAAAAGTCAGTTCATTGCTTTAAATCTTGCCAGTCTTAGAGATCGCAGCCTTAATAGGAAAGAGAGTAAACCCTACAGCAAATGAGAGTCAAGCTTTAGGAAAGAATAACCCTTCTGCCTAAATCCCTCAACTCCAGTTTGGGAGGATGAGCTTATCCCTTCAATAGCCTCTCATGCCCAAATGGTATTTCCAGCTCTGACAGTCCATAAATGATTGTTATCCATCATCTGGTCACCAGGTTCAAATCCCAACCTGACCACTTATTAGCTGAGTGACAATGAGCAAGTTAATTATGTGCATTAATTACATTGGGCTTCAGTTTCCTCACCTGTAAAATGCACCTGATAATAGCATCTATTTCATAATGTTGTTGTTAGGATTAAAGGAGCTCATATATAGTCAATACTTAAATCACTGCCTGGCACCTTATAAGCACAGGACTCTAACTACATATTATCGTTAATATTATTGTAGCCACTTGAGGTCACAGCTTTCTTTTCACAAAAAAGAAATGTTTGTTTCCAAAGTTGGTAAAGGACTGTATGACCCAATCACTCTCTACTCTGGTTGAGTCATTGGAAGAAAAAATATTTGATTTGAATGTTCAAGAAGTTAAAACAAAAAGGATCCAACCCAAGTTAGAGTGAGAGGGCAGGAATTGTAGCTGGTTCATAATATGCCTCACTCGTTTATTGAGAGCTAAAAATGGCAGTATTTTTAAAGATTTGACATAACTCTTCAAGTCCAAAATGTTCTGTGATTTTTTTTTCCTCAACTCAGGACTGCCAAGCATAAAATTTCCTAGAAGTTTCTTTTTAGTTTTATTTTGTCTACGCGACCCCACCCCAGTGCCTGAGAGTAAGTCAGAATCCAATCACTGTGCCCCTCTCGATGCAACACATTAACTCATCCAATTGAGTGGTTAAGAACCCATCAAGCCCTGCAGATGTTTTCTTGAGTCCCAAGATCTGTGTATTTGGCAGCATTTAGATACCAAGTGTTGTGAAAACACAAACAACACTACCTCTGACCATATGCCAAATGGAGCTCAAGTTTCCAAGAGGTTGTGAGAGATGGTAAATGCATTTACCAAGGTTTTGCGAGGATTTCTGCCATATGAAGTGCAAAATATTTTGATTATCATTTGATTAGTCGTAGGGTTTATTTAAGCACATATTTGGGTGCAGCTTACTATTTCAGTTAGGCGAATTACCTTGGGCTTAGAACATAAATCTCTGAAACTGAAAATAGCAGATAATATGAATTTTCTTTTTTAGACTGATAAAAGGCTCACCCTTCATGACTTTTTTCTTAAAGAAAGCCTTTCCTTGGTTTTGCTTCAAAGTTTTATAGTCTGTTGACATAGTGTTAACTTCAGCTCAAACTTCACTACGTGGATTGGAATTTGCAAAAATCGTTTGCAGATGGGAACCACAACACTAAGCATTGTAACATACCAGTGACCCATTGACCACCTTTCTCCAATGGGACTTTTAGTGAAATTTTTTAGTAGGCATATTGGGGCAGTGGGGAGTATGCTCTAAAGTGCATTTTGTCATATCTTCATTCCCATTAATTTTGCCAGAAATTTTACATTACTTAGAATCTAACCAAGGAAAAAAAACTTTATGGGCCCAGAGATCTAACAATCAGATACATTGCTATCTTGCTGGGTATTTTTATGTTGGGGAGTGTGTATGGGTTTTGACACAAGAATAGATGTTATTCCATCTTGTGGATGTCAGGAAACAAATATGAGGCTATAATAGGCATCATGAAGGAGTAAGAATACCCTTACCTTTAAGGTATTTATAGCCTAGTAAGAAATACAGTAAATAGCACATGCAAGTGTGCATGTGTATATACATAAACCTATTGGAAAGTATCAAAGATTAAAACTTGAGAACATGAACTGGATTGATGGGTATTAAAATAGATAGCTAATGTCTATGAAAGGAGGAAAAGATCAGAGAGAAGGAAAAGGAAGTAGCATTTATTGAGCAACTATGCAGTGCAGTAACTATGATTTCACACACATTATCTCCCATAATCCTCACACCAACTTTTCATGGCCAGCAGTATCTTAGAGATGAGGAAAATTTTGAACTTAAACCAAGGTCAGTGGACTCCCAAATCCCAGCTTTTACTCAATACGACCCATTAACTCACCAAGCTACATGACATTAATTTTCTTTCTTTTGAATGCTGCCCTCTATATTATGGATATATTCAAGTACATGGTGTGTGCACATGTGCACACATGATACATACTTACTATATTATAAAGCTTCTTGAAGGCAAGGGTATTCTCACTCCTTCATGGTGCCTATTACAGCTCAGCACTGACTGGCAGAAGCAGTCTGCAGCTGACGTACAGGAAAGTAAAATTTTAATCAATCAACCAGTTGAACTAAGTTTTATCGCTACTAAAGTGGTTAAAATTAACTGTCCACTTTAACCAGCATAGGGAAAGCCTGACTAATTGAATAATGAACAAAATTGTAGAAGTAGGGTGGAGCAGAAGTGCCTTCACCTCAGCACTGCCCTAACCACATGACAGTCATGAGCCACTGCCTCTGAATCTCTTGGACTCCCCCAAATTCACAAACTACAGTTTTAGAAACAACTAGATCAGAATGCTTCAGACCATAACCTCTGTTTTCAGAGCAACACTCCCATTGTTTGGTCTCAATATGAGAGAATGCTTTTTAAAAATTTAACGGTAGTGCAAAACTTGGTTCCAATCTCTTCTTTAATCACCTAATAAACCAATATATGGCAGAGTTAGGATCTATGCTAGAAGGTTATTCCCAAGGCAATTCCCTAAGAATCTGGAGAACAGGCTGCAGGGGAAATTTTCAAGTCACTCTATATCAGTAGGAATATAAAAACTGAACAGATGTTTTCTCATCAAAATATTAATCTAGAACATTCCTTTTCAAGTGTAATGAAGCAGAATTGAGGAAGTTAGTTCTGTGATCCATATAATTATTCTGATTTGGGGTTTACAACTGCTTAGAAATCAGAACGGGATAAGAGAAGGAAATGGGAAATGAGGATGAGCTAGAATCCCAGTCAGCAGGATGTTTGAAAGCTGTCCACTTTACTCACATTCTAAGAAAAATGTTAAGAACTCAGATTCACAGAAATGGGAAGTAGGTGCCTCCTTTGACATATGGCTCTGACAATCTTGAATAATTTTCAAAAGTTTAGCCACTAAAGATTTAACATAAGTGAAAACAATTAGGATGCCTTTCTGTTCCCCAAATAATTAATATATTTGTTTTCATAGTAAAGTCCACTTTAGAAATTTAAAATTTAGAAATTTGAAATAGTTCATCATGAGATCAGGCACTGAGCTCTACACCATAACACAAAATCTTATAGAACAAAAATAGTAACAACCCAATAGAAAAATAAATGGGCTAAGGTTATGATTAGGCAATACACAGATGAGAACCAAAGACAGCTCATAAATGGGCTCAAAATCATTAGTAATCAAAGAAATAAAATTAAAACAAAATGATATTATTCTAGGCCAAACAGGCTGCCAAAAACTTTACAAGGTGAATAGTTCCAAGATTTTGGCAGGATGTGGGTCTTAAGACCCAGGCATCAAGAAGGATAAAATTACCTTCATCAAAGATGGAGAAGGATACTAGAGCAGATTCATGAGAGAAAATCTAGAGTCTTGTTTTTGACATGTTAATTTTGATATCTATTAGATATCCAAGTGGAAGTGTCAAGTAGGTGATTGGTTATACAGATCTGAAGTTTGGATGAGGAGTTTAGGCAGGAAATGTAAATTTGACTATTATGAATATATAGATGGCATCTAAATTGGTGGACTTGGTGAGATTAACAAGCAGTAAGAGATTGCCAAGTGTAGGTAGTCAAACAAATAAGGTCAAGGACTGAGCCCTAGTGCAACTCAATGTTAATATGAGTGATCAAAGGAGAACCCAGCAAAGGAGACTGGGGAGGTTTCAGTGATCTCTGGGGAGAACAGAGGTGTGTGACATTCCTGGAGAGAAGGAGGTGTGACAGACCATGCCAAATGTCACTGAAGTTCAATCATTGGAAATAGCAACATAGAGGTCGATATCAAAAATGCAGTGGAAGGGAGCTAGTGGAGGTTCATGGAAAACATTTCACTGGATAAGGTTTGGTGCCTTTTGGATGTTTATCCATGTGAATGAATTATCTGTTCAGATTAAAAACAAACAAACAAAGAAACAAATTTTCTTAGTCTATTGAAGCTGCTATGACAAAATATCACAGAATGAGTGCAGAAATTTGTTGCTCGTGCTTCTGGAGGCTGGAAATTCAAGGTTAAGGTGTCAGCATGATGGGGTGAGGACTCGCTTCCAGATCACAGACTTCTCATCACATCTTCACATGGAGGAAGGATCTAGGGATCTCTCTCAAGCCTCTTTGATAAAGTGTTAAAATCCCATTTATGAGAGCTCTGCCCCCATGACCTAAGCATCTCCCAGAGGCCTCACCTTCTAATACCATCATCTTCAGGGGTTAGAATTTCAATATATGAATTTTAGGGGGACACAAACATTCAGGCCATAGCATAAATAGAACTTTTTATTTATTTATTTATTTTTTAAATATGTAATTTATTTATTTTTTTTACATCTTTATTGGAGTATAATTGCTTTACAATGGTGTGTTAGTTGCTGCCATATAACAAAGTGAATTGCCTATACGTATACATATATCCCCATATCACCTCCCTCTTGCATCTCCCTCCCACCCTCCCTATCCCACCCCTCTAGGTGGTCACAAACCACTGAGCTGATCTCCCTGTGCTATGCGACTGCTTCCCACTAGCTATCTATTTTACCTTTGGTAGTGTATATATGTCCATGCCACTCTCTTACTTTGTCACAGCTTACCCTTCCCCCTCCCCATATCCTCAAGTCCATTCTCTAGGTCTGTGTCTTTATTCCTGTCTTACCCCTAGGTTCTTCATGGCATTTTTTTTTCTTAAATTCCATATATATGTGTTAGCATATGGTATTTGTCTTTCTCTTTCTGACTTACTTCACTCTGTATGACAGACTCTAGGTCCATCCACCTCATTACAAATAGCTCAATTTCATTTCTTTTTATGGCTGAGTAATAGTCCATTGTATATATGTGCCACATCTTCTTTATCCATTCATCCAATGATGGGCACTTAGTTTGTTTCCACCTCCTGGCTATTGTAAATAGAGCTGCAATGAACATTTTGGTACATGACTCTTTTTGAATTATGGTTTTCTCTGACCCAGTAGTGGGATTGCTGGGTCATATGGTAAGAACTTGATTTTTTTTTTAAATCAAAGGATAGAGTTAAAAGCAGACTAGGTATAACTAAAGAAAGAATCAACGAAACATAAGATATCGACCCCAAAATGTCACATTACATAGAAAAATAGGAAATATGAAAGAGAGGTTACAAGATATGAACACTAAATGAGAGGTTTATCATGCATATATCAGTTTCCCAAAAAGACAGAATAAAAACGAGAGGCATTATCTTAAAATACCATGGCTTTGAATGTATTACAGCTGATAGTTAATATGAATCTACAGACCCAGGAAGCCCAAGATATTCCAAGTAGGAAAAAAAAATTCATTCTAGACATATGGTAATAAAGTTGAAAAACAACAAATACAAAGAGAGAGTTGATAAAGCAGCCAGCAAGAAAGGATGGATCACCTAACAAGAAATGACAACAAAAATGACAGCAGACTTCTCCAGATCCATAATAGAATCCAGAAGACAGTGGAATAACATCTTCAAGGTGTCAAGATAAAATAATTGTCCGTACAAACGTTTTTAACTAGCAAAATTTTGTTCATGAACAAGAGTGAAATGAAGTCATTTATAAATAAAAAGTAACTGAGAGTTTACCATACAAAATCTTGTCATAAAGGAACGTATAATGAAGTACTTTAGATAAAGGAAAATAATTCCAGAAGGACAGTCAATATAAGAAAAAGGTATCAAAAAAGAAATGCAAGTGAGGTTCTGAAGTTTTCCCTAGCCTAGCTGTGAGGTCATCAAACTCATCTTCCAAACATGTGGTCCTCAGTTTAAAATCAGAGAGTAAAGCAGGTTCTTATTCTTGACCACAGGTGACTTCAAAGTAGTTGACAGTTCAGCTCCTGAGTCTCAGTGGCAAAACACGTTGCTGTGTTTATCTGTTAATAAAATGTTGGTTGATCAAGCCATTTGGGGACAAGCTCTTAACAAGTCATTCCAGACTTTTCCTGCTGCTACTTTTTTCTATCTTCCTATTAGAGTAACTCATTTGTTCTCAACTGAGTCAAAACATTTCCCTACTCTCTGACCAATCCAGGACTTTATTTGAGGAGTCACTGTTGTGGTCACTGAAGCTGGGACTGGATTTTACCCTCACTAAGTCTGCTTTCCTTGAAAACAAAGTCATAAAAACCTTTTTCTTGCAGAATTTCCCAGCTTTATAGACCTTTGCTGCTGGGACAAAAACAACTCTACTTCTTCCCCTCTTTGTTCAATCACTCCCAAGGAAAATTCTCTAATCACATTCATGCCAAATTCTGGCTTGAGTCTGAGGTAAAATAGTTTATTTTTACAATTTTCTTTTTTGTTCAATTGGTGTGGTGTTTGGAAAGAAAGATTCTATGGTTTAGTTTAAAGCCATTAACTTCACACAATAAGTGGATGGATAAAGCAATAGCTTAGACATACTTGAAGAGACAAATTGTACGCTGAAAATCCACAAAATGGACATATAAGTAAATGAGTAAATGAGAGGTTAATAAGCATAGAGGATGGAATAAGGAGACACAATACACTCTCCAGAAGGAGAGAATGTCAGCTATAGACAAGAGAAATTCATTTTAAAAAAAAAGCTGAGAATTTTCCGACATCAAAGAAAAAAAAGATGTCATTGACGAAGCATACCAGCTGAGCTGGCCTCTATACACACTTACTTGTATTCTGGCACCTGTGACACCATATAGTATCAATTTTCTTGTCTATCTCCCCACTCAGACAAGCCACTTAAGAGCAGGAAATTTTATCATATTCATTTCTACATCACTAGCACCCATGCAGAGTTTTGCAGAGCTTAATAAACATGTGCTGTTTTACAGAAGATAGAAAATAAAAGGAGTTTATTAAGAAAGTACTTACTACACATTTGTTGAATGATGGGGACATGCACTGTGACCATTTTTCTTTTCTTTTTTTTTTTCATTGAAGGATTATTTGTAATCACAAAAAATATTGAAAAAAACTTAAATAACCATCATGAGGGACCAGTTACATACATTATGGTATTTTCACACAATGCAATGTCATGCAGACTTTACAAAGAAATGATATTAAGCGTTTCAAAAAATTTTGAAAAGCCAGAGGCAGGACTTCTTCAATCACTGTAAAAACCAAGGTAGTCTTTTTTCTTTTTTTTTTTTTTATTCAAACAGAAAGTCACAAAAATTATAATCATCCCCGTCAGTTCACTCAGTCCCATGTAATTAATTTTTTTTATCTTGATCTTTTGTTAGCACTTTTATGAATTCATCAGTTTTCCATTAGAGTTCTGAAAATGCTTCTTCATTCAGTTCAGCAGGATAGTCAGTTACCAGAAACCTGTGCTTGTCAGAGTCTTTTCCATGAATTCCTTGAAGATGAAACCCTTTTATAGGAACATTTTTGCAAAAGCATCGGAGTCCACCCAGAACTGTCTGTAAATGACAAGAGACTTGAAAATGACCACGGTTAAAGATTTGATGAAAGTTCATAGTAATGCAATTGACAAGGAAATTTAGTTATTTCTGAGATATACATTTTAAAGTAATAACTAGAATTATGACGTATAACATTATACCAGAACATATAAGATTTTTAGGAATTTCAGGTAATGTCTGAAACATTTATATTAACATATTTCTATACAGATAACCCAAAGAAAGTATAGTATTAGGGTTTTTTTGAATTTTATTTTATTTATTTTTTTATACAGCAGGTTCTTATTAGTCATCAATTTTATACACATCAGTGTATACATGTCAATCCCAATCACCCAATTCAGCACACCACCAGCCCCACCCCACCGTGGCTTTCCCCCTTGTGTCCATACCTTTGTTCTCTACATCTGTGTCTCAATTTCTGCCCTGCAAACTGGTTCATCTGTACCATTTTTCTAGGTTCCACACACATGCATTAATATACGATATTTCTTTTTCTCTTTCTGACTTACTTCACTCTGTATGACAGTCTCTAGATCCATCCACATCTCAACAAATGACTCAATTTTGTTCCTTTTTATGGCTGAGTAATATTCCAGTGTATATATATACCACAACTTCTTTATCCATTCATCTGTTGATGGGCATTTAGGTTGCTTCCATGACCTGGCTATTGTAAATAGCGCTGCAATGAACATTGGGGTGCATGTGTCTTTTTGAATTATGGTTTTCTCTGGGTATATGCCCAGTAGTGGGATTGCTGGCTCATATGGTAATTCTATTTTTAGCTTTTTAAGGAACCTCCATACTGTTCTCCATAGTAGCTCTATCAATTTACATTCCCACCAACAGTTCAAGAGGGTTCCCTTTCCTCCACACCCTCTCCAGCATTTGTTGTTTGCAGATTTTCTGATGATGTCCATTCTAACTGGTGTGAGGTGATACCTCATGGTAGTTTTGATTTGCATTTCTCTAATAATTAGTGATGTTGGGCAGCTTTTCATGTGCTTCTTGGCCATCTGTATGTCTTCTATGGAGAAAGGTCTATTTAGGTCTTCTGCCCATTTTTGGATTGGGTTGTATGTTTCTTTAATATTGAGCTGCATGAGCTGTTCATATATGTTGGAGATTAATCCTTTGTCCATTGATTCGTTTGCAAATATTTTCTCCCATTCTGAGGGTTGTCTTTTCGTCTTGTTTATGGTTTCCTTTGCTGTGAAAAAGCTTTTAAGCTTCATTAGGTCCCATTTGTTTATTTTTGTTTTTATTTCCATTACTGTAGGAGGTGGGTCAAAAAAGGTCTTGCTGTGATTTATGTCAAAAACTATTCTTCCTATGTTTTCCCCTAAGAGTTTTATAGTGTCCAGTCTTACATTTAGGTCTCGAATCCATTTTGAGTTTATTTTTGTGTATGGTGTTAGGGAATGTTCTAATTTCTTTCTTTTACATGTAGCTGTCTAGTTTTCCCAGCACCACTTACTGAAGAGACTGTCTTTTCTCCATTGTATATCCTTGCCTCCTTTGTCATACATTAGTTGACCATAGGTGCATGGGCTTATCTCTGGGTTTTCTATCTTGTTCCATTGATCTATGTTTCTGTTTTTGAGCCAGTACCATATTGTTTTGATTACTATAGCTTTGTAGTGTAGTCTGGAGTCAGGGAGTTTAATTCCTCCAGCTCCATTTTTTTCCCTCAAGACTGCTTTGGCTATTCGGGGTTTTTTTGTCTCCATACAAATTTTAAATTTTTTTGTTCTAGTTCCATAAAAAATGCCATTGGTAATTTGATAGGGATTGCATTGAATCTGTAGATTGCTTTGGGTCATACAGTCATTTTCACAATATTGATTCTTCCAATCCAAGAACATGGTATATCTCTCAATCTGTTGGTATCATCTTTAATTTCTTTCATCAGTGTCTTATACTTGACTTGCATACAGGTCATTTGTCTCCTTAGGTAGGTTTATTCCTAGGTATTTTATTCTTTTTGTTGCAATGGTAAATGGGAGTGTTTCCTTAATTTCTCTTTCAGATTTTTCATCATTAGTGTATAGGAATGCAAGAGACTTCTGTGCATTAATTTTGTATCCTGCAACTTTAACAAATTCATTGATTAGCTCTAGTAGTTTTCTGGGGGCATTTTTAGGATTCTCTATGTATAGTATCATGTCATCTGCAAACAGTGACAGTTTTACTTCTTTTCCAATTTGGATTTCTTTTTCTTCTCTGATTGCTGTGGCTAGGACTTCCAAAACTATGTTGAATAATAGTGGTGAGAGTGGACATCCTTGTCTTGTTCCTGATCTTAGAGGAAATGTTTTCAGTTTTTCATCATTGAGAATGATGTTTGCTGTGGGTTTGTCATATATGGCCTTTATTATATTGAGGTAGTTTCCCTCTATGCCCACTTTCTGGAGAGTTTTTATCATAAATCGGTGTTGAAATTTGTGGAAAGCTTTTCCTGCATCTATTGAGAGGATCATATGAACTTTAACCGTCAATTTGTTAATATGGTGTATCGCATTGATTGATTTGCATATATTGAAGTATCCTTGCATCCCTGGGATAAATCCCACTTGATCATGGTGTATGATCCCTTTAATGTGTTGTTAGATGCTGTTTGCTAGTATTTTATTGAGGATTTTGGCATCTATATTCATTAGTGATATTGGTCTATAATTTTCTTTTTTTGTAGTATCTTTGTCTGATTTTGGTATCAGGGTGATGGTGGCCTCATAGAATGAGTTTGGGAGTTTTCCTTCCTCCGAAATTTTTTGGAAGAGTTTGAGAAGGATGGGTGTTAGCTCTTCTCTAAATGTTTCATAGAATTCACCTGTGAAGCCATCTAGTCCTGGACTTTTGTTTGTTGGAAGATTTTTAATCACAGTTTCAATTTCATTACTTGTGATTGATCTGTTCATATTTTCTATTTCTTCCTGGTTCAGTCTTGGAAGGTTATACCTTTCTAAGAATTTGTGCCTTTCTTCCAGGTTGTCCATTTTATTGGCATAGAGTTGCTTGTAGTAGTCTCTTAGGATGCTTTGTACTTCTGTGGTGTCTGTTGTAACTTCACCTTTTTCATTTCTAATTTTATTGATTTGAGTCCTCTCCCTCTTTTTCTTGATGAGTCTGGCTAATGGTTTATCAATTTTGTTTATCTTCTCAAAGAACCAGCTTTTAGTTTTATGGATCTTTGCTATTGTTTTCTTTGTTTCTATTTCATTTATTTCTTCTCTGATCTTTATGATTTCTTTCCTTCTGCTAACTTTGGGTTTTGTTTGGTCTTCTTTCTCTAGTTCCTTTAGGTGTAAGGTTAGATTGTTTATTTGAGATTTTTCTTGTTTCTTGAGGTAGGCTTTTATAGCTATAAACTTCCCTCTTAGAACTGCTTTTGCTGCATCCCATAGGTTTTGGATTGTTGTGTTTTCATTTTCATTTGTCTCTAGGTATTTTTTGATTTCCTCTTTGATTTCTTCAGTGATCACTTGGTTATTTAGTAACGTATTGTTTAGCCTCCATGTGTTTGTGTTTTTTTATGTTTTTTCCCTGTAATTCATTTCTAATCTCATAGTGTTGTGGTGAGAAAAGATGTTTGACATGATTTTAATTTTCTTAAATTTACTGAGGCTTGATTTGTGACCCAAGATGTGATCTATCCTGGAGAATGTTCCATGCACACTTGAGAAAAAAAGTGTAATCTGCTGTTTTGGGATGGAATGTCTTATAAATATCAGTTAAATCTACCTGGTCTATTGTGTCATTTAAAACTTCTGTTTCCTTATTTATTTTCATTTTGGATGACCTATCTATTGGTGTAAGTGAGGTGTTAAAGTCCCCCACTATTATTGTGTTACTGTCAATTTCCTCTTTTATAGCTGTTAGCAGTTGCCTTATGTATTGAGGTGCTCCTATGTTGGGTGCATATAAATTTATAATTGTTATATCTTCTTCTTGGATTGATCCCTTGATCATTATGTAGTGTCCTTCTGTGTCTCTTGTAACATTCTTTATTTTAAAGTCTATTTTATCTGATATGAGTATTGCTACTACAGCTTTCTTTTGATTTCCATTTGTATGGAATATCTTTTTCCACCCCCTCACTTTCAGTCTGTATGTTTCCCTAGGTCTGAAGTGGGTCTCTGTAGATAGCATATATATGGGCCTTGTTTTTTATCCATTCAGCAAGCCTGTGTCTTTTGGTTGGAGCATTTAATCCATTCACGTTTAAGGTAATTATCAATATGTATGTTCCTATGACCATTTTCTTAATTGTTTTGTGTTTGTAGGTTCTTTTCTTCTCTTGTGTTTCCCACTTAGAGAAGTTCCTTTAGCGTTTGTTATAGATCTGGTTTGGTGGTGCTGAATTCTCTTAGCTTTTGCTTGTCTGTAAAGCTTTTGATTTCTCCATTGAATCTGAATGAGATCCTTGCCAGATAGAGTAATCTTGGTTGTATGTTCTTCCCTTTCATCACTTTAAGTATATCATGCCACTCCCTTCAGGCTTGTAGAGTTTCTGCTGAGAAATCAGCTGTTAACCTTATGGGAGTTCCCTTGTATGTTATTTGTCATTTTCCCCTTGCTGCTTTCAATAATTTTTCTTTGTCTTTAATTTTTGCCAATTTGATTGCTATGTGTCTCAGTGTGTTTCTCCTTGGGTTTATCCTGTATGGGACTCACTGCACTTCCTGGACTTGGGTGGCTATTTCTTTCCCCATTTTAGGGAAGTTTTCGACTATAATCTGTTCAAATATTTTCTCTGATCCTTTCTCTCTCTCTTCTCCTTCTGGGACCCCTATAATGTGAATGTTGTTGTGTTTAATGTTGTCCCAGAGGTCTCTTAGGCTGTCTTCATTTCTTTTCATTCTTTTTTCCTTAGTCTGTTCTGCAGCAGTGAATTCCACCACTCTGTCTTCCAGGTCGCTTATCCGTTCTTCTGCCTCAGTTATTCTGCTATTGATTCCTTCTAGTGTAGTTTTCATTTCAGTTATTGTATTGTTCATCTCTGTTTCTTTGTTCTTTAATTCTTCTAGGTCTTTTTTAAACATTTCTTGCATCTTCTCGATCTTTGCCTCCATTCTTTTTCTGAGGTCCTGGATCATCTTCACTATCATTATTCTAAATTCTTTTTCTGGAAGGTTGCCTATCTCCACTTCATTTATTTGTTTTTCTGGGGTTTTATCTTGTTCCTTCATCTGATACATAGCCCTCTGCCTTTTCATCTTGTCTATCTTTCTGTGAATGTGGCTTTTGTTCCACAGGCTGCAGGATTGTAGTTCTTCTTGCTTCTGCTGTCTGCCCTCTGGTGGATGAGGCTATCTGAGAGGCTTGTGTAAGTTTCCTGATGGGAGGGACTGGTTGTGGGTAGAGCTGACTGTTGCTCTGGTGGGCAGAGCTCAGTAGAACTTTAATCTGCTTGACTGTTGATGGGTGGGACTGGGTTCCCTCCCTGTTGGTTGTTTGGCCTGAGGCAATCCAACACTGGAGCCTATCTGGGCTCTTTGATGAGATTAATGACAGAATCTGGGAGGGCTCATGCCAAGGAGTACTTCCCAGAACTTCTGCTGCCAGTGTCCTTGTCCCCATGGTGAGCCACAACCACCCTCTGCCTCTGCAGCAGACCCTCCAACACTAGCAGGTAGGTGACCATTTTTCTTGCACGTGTTTGCATGACACCAGCCCCTCCCATCCACAGGATACTGTAGCTGGGGTTGGGGTGGGGAAGAGAGCTCCATTCTGAAGGGAAGAGTTTGTCAAAAGGCTACAGCTAAGATAATTTCTATGACCTGCCCTCCAGCTTCATTTACTCTTCCCATTTATCCTAACATAGGATTCTGGTTGTGTGTAAAATAGAGCATTGACTTTAACCTGAAGCATATGGAACAAGAGCAAAAGCCAAAATAATGAGCAAGATCCACACGAGACAACGAGTTGAAAAAAATAACCAAAAATAGCTACAAAGAATTATGAGTCATTGAACCTCAGTGGAATGGAATTGTAGCCTTACCCCCCAGCCCCCCTAAAAAAAAATCCTGAAAGTGGGAGAGGTCAAACAAAATAGATTTTCTGAAAATATCTAATCTTTCTGCTGTTCCGCCAAATATCTAAGTTGTGATGCAAACTGATAACACTTGGCACTCACAGAGGTTTTCATTTTCACACTCTCTATACAGAATCTAAGTAATTAATCCTGACAGCTCTACTCCATGGGATGCTGGTTAAGAGCCAGCAGAAGTGTGTGTGTCCACATGATTACTGTGTAACCTTGCGTACATCCATTTCTTTCCTCTACAATTTCTCATCATCCACAACTTAAATTCTCATGGCAGATTTTAAGCAGTCTCATCTTCAGCTTGTCCTTCTGTGTTCTTTTCAGGATCATGTCTCCCCTCCAACTTAGCCAACTCTAGTTTCACTCAGGTCATTCAAATGCATCCCAGGATTCTAGCCTGAAAATGAAGAAAGTGCCATGAGCCCAGAGGTCTTCTTGTGTGAGGAGTGCATCTCTTCACGTTTGGGGAATGATGCTACAAGTTCTGCCTTCCAAGGTTGTTCCCACAGAATGAGAAGAGAAATAAAACAAAATCAAATACAAAAAAGGTAATTTCACTCTCCAAAGGAGAGAGAAAATGAAACTCCTTGAAAGAAGAACTGAAATACCTCTCCCCTTCCTCTGTCCCATCATTTTTTCTTCATGGAAAAAGCAAGCTTCAAAAGAGGTTACCTTATTTGTCAAAGGCTAGACCATCTCTCCATGATTGGACATATGATAAGTCAAGTTTTATACCAGGGCCCACTGATATGAAGAAAGAATATATATACATTGACATTAAAAAGCTATTCGAGTTGCCCTACTTCTAATATGTTCTGGCTTTGAAAGAAATTGAGCCTGGTTTGTGGCCACCTGTGCTGACATCTAAACCTAGTCTTATGGGCCTTGTCACCTGGCTCAGATAATGGGCTGTGATCAGTGTCCTAGCTGTAAATCATGCTATCCAATTCCTGATGAAATACTTGGGTATTCAGCAGCACTTAAAGGTGAGTCCCCTTCGAAAAAAATCTTAAAACACCTTTACAAAACATCTGAAAAAGGATGGTCACTTATACCATCCTGATGTGCAAAGATGTGGGAAAAAAGTGTCTTCTGAAAAATAGCAGAAGTCCCATAAAACTACAGCACTGATAATCAAATGGTCGTAAGTATTCCTGCAAATCATCTGAATGATTTGAAGTCAAACAAATGTAAGCTTAATATAATAAAACCATGAGAGCCAAGATTTTTAATTTAAGTGATAATCTAATGAACAGAGCAAGAAAGGGGGAAAAATTACATAGTCCGTTTTAATTAAACACTCCAGAAAACCTGATTTTACAACCTCATCCTTTCTACAAATATGGCTTCTTATTAATAATTTAACCTTAACAGTTCCCAACTGTGGACTTTAGGGATCACAGTTTAATAATCCATTTACAATGGCTATAAATTCCTCAAATAAGATACCGACTGTTCAATATGTAAACTAATGACTCTCTGAAGTCCCATCTAATCTTTAAAACATTACTATCTTAACATCCCCTCATTTTAATAAGACTGGAACTCTCTGAAAACCTCAGGTGACTCTTTTCCAGGGATAGGGCCACCTTAAGGTATCAGATTTTCTAAAGCCTGTGTGCTCCATCCATGTTCGTCCCCAGTGGTTCCTGACTTGAGTGAGTTCCCATTCTGGCCTTCCCAATCCTCCAGTTGGCAAGGTGACGAGGGAGGGGTGGGTCTTAAATCTTTGGAAGATGAGTCAGAGGAAAACTGCTTAAGAGCCAAGGAAAGCAAGGACTCCCATATAAACTCCTCCAAATGACTGGGCAGTTCAGAGATGTATTTAACTGGCATCCACATCCATGCAAAATCCAATCTAATGGGACAGAAGTACAGAAGTTGCCAGTATGCCAGCTGTAAGGGAGAAAATAGGGAAGGATTTATGCTTCAGGTGGGAAAAAAAGTATTCTGGTGAGAGTTAGGTGGAATGGTATGATCCTAGTCCACAAGACTGAGGTCCAGGGCAATGCACAGTCCTAGTATAAAACTTGAAGAATGGATAAAGAAGATGTGGTACATATATGCAATGGAATATTACTCAGCCACTAAAAAGAATGAAATAATGTCATTTGTAGCAACATGGATAGACCTAGAGATTGTCATACTGAGTGAAGTAAGTCAGCAGAGAAAGAGAAATACCATATGATATTGTTTATATGCAGAATCTAAAAAAAATGATACAAATGAACTTATTTACAGACTCACAGATTTAGGGAATGAACTTATGGTTACTGGGGGGGAATGATGGGTGAAGGCATAGTTAGGGAGTTTGGGATTGGCATGTACACACTGCTATATTTTAAATGGATAACCAACTGGGACCTACTGTATAGCACAGGGAACTCTGCTCAATATTATGTTAACAACCTAAATGGGAAAAGAATTTGAAAAAGAAGAGATACATGTATATGTATAACTGAATCACTTTGCTGTACACCTGAAACTAACACAACATTGTTAATCAACTATACTCCAATATAAAATAAAAAGTTAAAGTAGAAGAAGAAACAAGAAGAAGGCCAGTGCTGCAGACTGAGACCTCACATTCCAGTTTAGAAGAAGGCTACCACATCATGAACTGTACAACCCATGGCTCACCCCACCTCAGGCCACTAGAAAGGTGTAGCAGCAAGATGATTTCCAAGCCAAATTCTGGTGGATCAGACCTGAATGATATACAAATCTCCTAGGTTAGCCTGGCTAAAGTCCTAAGCAGACTGGAGGCTTCAGGAAATAGACAACAGTATCTGCACCTAGAGTGGGCTGGAGAAAGCTGGGAATGAAACACACAGTTCGCTTCCCCTCACTTAGCCTGTGAAATAAATAACAAAGATGAGTGTCAGGCTTCTCATGCCCTAGGAGCAATCTCAATACTGACTCACAGATGCATCTCCCTCAACCCCCATGTTATGACTCCCTTAGAAATGTACTATTACATCAGTACCTGATGTTTTCAAAGCTGGACGGAATCTACTCTAAACACACATTTAGTCTATTGAGAGGCATGAGATTTTTTTTTTTTTTTACATTTTAACATCTCTTAAATCAGGATTCATCTAATATGATGTCTAACAGCCACTCTTGACCAAGTGGTCATCATGACAGAGTTGGCATTGTCTGCAGGCATATGAACATGGTTGTCATTCCTGGGGCTTGTCTGGACAACCACAAACCCTAAGCACTTCAGTCAACACAGCACTTAAAGACCATTAGAAGAAGCAATAAAAAAAAAGAAGAAGAAGAGAAGCAATACAATTTCTGGTTGCCATTTTCTTGTAAGATCAAAAAAGTGCCTGCATCAAAACATACAGAAATGGTGTAAGTGGCCCAGAGGAAAATTCAAGAGACTCCATGAAGAACATATTTAAGGAAACCTCTTGATAGCACAGAGGACAGCAGTGAATGGAAAAACATGGACATTGATGACAGACCTAAAAGCAATTCAGAAAAAGTAGGCTCTCAATGTAAAGAAGCTTCAGCAACCCATTAACCAATTTATTTTGCTTAAATTTCCCTTTATACTAGATAACACAATCATGATATATAATTTTTTTAAGTCTCAATAAGTCTAAAAGAATTATTTCAGTAATTTCTAAATGATAAAAGAGTGATTTTAAAAAGGCAATATAACTACTTAATTTGAAGAATTTTTTCTTTATTAGAAGTACACACATAACAGTGGCTAACAGTCAAGAGCATTTTGGATTTAATGAAATACAGCTATGTTTCTCATTTTTCAGCCTCTATATTTTCACTTGATCCTTTCAACACCTGTATCTTACAACTACCACCCCATCCTCTGTGTTGCAACCTAACTGACCTTCCTAAAGTGACTCAAACACATTGTGGCAGAGAACACTTGTGCTCCTTAACACCCTGGTTTTTCCTCTTGTTCCAAGGTACACAGCTAGACTTGCAATTAAGTGAGACCTTCTGTACGAGCTCTGACTTTTGGAACATTTGTGGGAGTGATGTATGCCACCTGCAGACCTGGTCTCTTAATCAACTCATGTGATGCTCTTTGCCACTCACTCTATTCACCCTTCATAACACTCTTCATTCTGGCTGACAGATGATCCCCATGGCAACATTGGGAGCCATTGTTGAAAGTATCAGAGGCCCTCAGCCTGGATCCCTGAATGACTCAGTGGAACAGAACTCCCATAGCCTCTGATGCCCACTAGACGCTGATATAAATGAAAGATGAACTTTTGTTGTATTAAACCACTGAAATATGATGGAGTTTGTTGCTGTTGTTTTGTTGTTGTTGTTGTTATAGCAGTTATCCTGCCAAGCACAGTCACATCTCAGGCTTTTCACCTGCTGTTTTTTCTTTTCTCCAAGACATTCATTGGCTCAATCCCTCACTTCATTTAAGTCTATACGCAAATGTCACATCCTTAAAGATGTCATTCCTGACCTTCCAATCTCTCTAGCCCTTTATGCTGCTTTATTTTTCTATATAACATTAATCTCTATGTGATATTATATTATAGGTTTATTTATTTGCTCTTTTGCCTCCTCTACAAAAAATTAAACTCTGTTTTGTTCAGTGGTATGCCCCTCCTCGTGTCTAGAAGAGTGCCTTGAACAGAGTAGAGCCTCTGTAAATACTTATTGAATTAGTCAGTGAATTAACTATAGGAGAGAAGTAAAACAGGTTAAATTATTGTCCCCATTCAAGTCAGAGAAACTGAGTTACAGACAGAATGAGTGGAATCCCAAAGTCCTAAGCAGTGACCAAAATGAGACTGGTGAGCTAATTGGTAAAGTTCCAATTAGTTAAATTACCAATTCCTGGAGATATGAAGAGATCACAGACAGGTAAGCATTTTTCAGTAACCTTCAAAAGTCAAGATGTGAAAAGAGTTTACCATAATTCTTCCTATTTTTTCATTCACACTAGCCAATTATACTCTCCTGGTATAAGGAAACTGCTCTAACCCAGCTCACTGCTCCAGGGCCCCCAGCTTCTATTGCAGCAACACCCAGACCGATAGTGTTTTCAGCTAAATGTAGACCTATGACATCTACATTGAATCTTCCTATCTCCTCCCTTCCACCCTAAATACATCCAATCCTCATAACTCCCACAAACTATCTCCCAGAAACCAATTAGTAAATAATCTTCTCATAAGTGGACCAAAATCCTAACCCTCACAGAATTTCTAAATGCTGGGTTTACAATTTAATCTCTCTTTTCTTGTCCAGAGAGAACAGTTAACTGCTGCCCTCACACACCATATCACTGAAGTTCTCCTTGTAAACTGAGTGTTTTCTTAAGTGCCAGGGCTGAACTCAAGTTTGGGAAAAATCCTGAAGTTGGGAAACATCCATTTTTGTGCCCTTGTTTAGCCCCTTCTTCACTGGATAAAGCTATGAGAAGTTACAACTCCCTCCAGCCCGCCTTCCAAGGCAGTATTGCATGTGCTCCCCAAAAGTCTAGTTGTGTGAGATTGTCCATTATAAATAGTTTTATGCTCAGATAATTGGGGGAAATCCTGCATCTTATACACCAACATCATGGATTCGTATTGCATAAACATATATTAAAGGTTTTGAGAAACACTAGGGTATTAACTTTGTTTAAGCCATAATTCCCAAAATTATTTGACTAACAATTTACTTTCTTTCCCTCTTAATACCTGCTAACTTGCCACTGAATTAGTGTTCCTTGAAAGGCTCTAGGTCTTTGTAATCCCAGTTACATACATCCTCCCAGCCACAATTGCCACCAAAGCAAAACGATGTTTTTAAAAAATCAATTTACAATTCTAAATGATTTCCACCACTCATCACACATCTGCATTTGTATCTCTGGGGCTGCTGCAGTTCTGACCTGGCCTGGTACTGGGACTGTCCTTGAAGGCACTGTCTCCTCCTGCCCTTCTCCTTGGCATTTGTTCAGCTTCCTTTGGCAAGGTCCAGTGGTCCTTCTCTCTAAAGAGTCATGTAATGACTCTGACCTGAATAGACCCAGCTATATGAGTTCTTTCTTTTTTCTCTCCATGCATCAACCTTTCTCCCAGGCATTCTGTTCTGAATTCTAAGTGTTCCCTGACATTTAAACAATTGCCTCATGAACTGTGATTAATTTGATGATGGGAAGAGTCAGGGTAGCCAAGAGACCAGGAAGGCAATCACTTGTGGCTCTCCAGTCAATCCCAGTTACCTCTGTCAATGAAGGAAGGAGGTGCTTTGGGGACTCCAAAGCATTCTCGCTCTGGAACCTCCAGAATGACATTGGGTAAAATGGTGGACCCACCCCCACCCCACCTTATGGCCATTCCAGTCTGAGGATCATCATGGAATATAAATAACCTTCAGAATCTCAACCATTTGGGCCAATTGATCTCACAAAAGGAAACAGCAAAGGGAATAAACAACTTCTCCTCAGCATCAGGCAAATGACAACTGACCAATTCTCATGGGAAGTTTCTAGATGCTTCTAGATATAGAAAAGACCTCTGTAGAATTACAAAATGAAACTATGAAAGGGCTGCTGCACTGAGTGAGGTTTCACCTTTGGAATAAGTGCCAGCCACCTGCTCCAGACCCCATTTTCTCTGGGGGATGCCAACTTGGCAGCATGAATATGAGCCTCCAAATTTTAGACCCTGGAAGTAGGTACAGCTATAAGGGCATGAGAGAAATAAGTCACAAGACTCTTAGGAACAGGAGTCTTATTTTGCTGCTGATTTTATTTCCAATGATTTCTGAGCGTCGATGTTCATTCTGAACCCCCTTAAGCATTTGTAACATGGCTGCCTTCAGAATGACTGAGTCACATCTTATGACAGCTTGGAAAATGCTGTGGTTTTTCATACTCTTTAGAGCACACCCTTAGGCTGAAGTTAACAATATAGGTTTGAAACTAATTAGACATGGGGTGTAGTCAGGTCACAGTGTTTAGTAGTTTCAGAAAGCTCTCATGTATAACAAAATGGTACTCTAGAAGGTAACAAGGAAAGATGCAAGACACTAGTGAAGAAACTTGCAGGTTTATGAAAATGTTTAACAAATGGGAGGAAGCATGAAAAACAATTACAAAACTTGGTTCTTTTCTTATTGCCCCCAGCCCTCTGAAACAAAGGGAACAAAGGAGTAAGAGAGTTAAGAACCTTTTGAGCATAATCTCTTTATATGAACTTGTGTCATCATTTATATCCAGCTCCTCTCTTTAAAAAACTTCAATATTTATTGGCCAATAGTATTCACTCTCTCATAATAAAAATGGATAAAAATAATTTTACTCGCTTCCACTTTTATCTAAAGTTAAATGAAATTTCCCACTAATCAGTCATATCCATAATTTGCACTGAAAATCCTCTTATTGAAAGTGATTCTTGTGTACAGAAAACTCTATCAGGCATTCTTCTGCTACCGTCAAAGCTAAATACATCAGTGAGCGACCCAAACTTCTCAAGTTCATTTTGTGTCCTAGATACTGCCCCTGCTTCTTCAGATCACCCTTCTGTTCTTCCCTCCCTCCAGACTCCTTTGTCCAGGACAAGAAAGATAGAGGGGGGACAAATCCAGGAAGTAAGGAGTTTCAAATGTGCTTAAAACTGCTATCCCACTCAATTTGAAATTAATTAAAGGGAGGGTAAACAGCTATTTTTAGGCTATTACTGAGTCTTACTCAAAACATAAATGGAGATTTTGTCCCTTAGCTTTTTAAATGTCATTGTATATGACCTTTTGAGCTATGTAAAAACATTACAATGACACATTTGAGAAGTAGCAACTCAAGTTTTCTCCTGATCTGCAAGATGTGTGCTTTTTTCCTCCTCCCCAGAGCCAACACATGTACTGATACTGATCTGCCGTCAAAAGGTGATTCTTGCACAAAATTAGCCTGCAAATAATCTTGCCCCTAACTAGATGCCTTTGAGTACAAACATGAGGATGATTCATCTTTTCAAACAGAATGTAACTGGCAAAAATGTTGTATTTAATTTTGCCTTTGGGTTTGAAAAGAAAAAAAAGCAACAGCTCAGCTATTACCGAATGAACTACTTATTCTTCAGTGTTGAGTCTGACTTGACCAAGAGGGCATATAAACAGTTTGCTTACTTTAAGAACAGCTGGTTGACTCTCTGATTACAATCAGCAAATTTTCTAGCTGTGTCAGGGCTTGCTTGGGATGGCTACCAGGGAAGCAAAGATATTCCTTAGGCAGGTGGGACTTTTAAAATCAGAGCCTGCTGTATTTAGGTATAAACTTTTAACAATACCATTTTATTTTTAAAATTGAGTGCATGTATTATATAAATTAAAAGTTAAAACAACATTAGACTATGGGAACAATTGTAGAGGTAAACTAGATGATGTGAAAGAAAACTGGCTACAGCAGGAACTTATATAGATGTCAACCCTGAGAGAGCAAAATGTTAATGTCTTTAATAACACCGTTTTCCCCCAAACACTTTTTGTCTAAAAAGGTACAGTAGAAAGTAAATTTGTATGCGAATAACAAAAATAAATACTACTTAAATCTCAAAAAAAAAAAAAAAATCAGCCAGCAGCTCAGGGAACTCAGAATTTCAAGTCCCTCGGTGGCTAACGCTCATCATGCATCCCAGATCAGCCTCTTCTCCCTGTTTGAGATTCAGCCACCCACCTGGAAAAACATAATTATTCTTCATCACCATCAGTATCTTCATCAGCACTGTCACGATCATCACCCAAAGGAATTAAACTCCCACCTGCATAGGATACAGTACCTGGTACAGTACAAACCCGAGGGAAGCAACCTCTCCTCCCCAGCTCTCCCACCGTACCTCTATCTGAATCTCATTTACCACCCAGTATTGGAATTAATGGTGCAGGTGTGTGCAGGCATGCATTTCTTCTGTAGTCTCGGAGACTCTGCACGAGATACTGTCACTTATTCATTCCTTTTTGCTCGCCACACTACCCCACCAGGGATGCATAATTCAAAGGAGGATTCTAAACAAAATTCAAGTGGGACCTAATAAAACTTCATCATCCAGCATGAAGCCTCAAAGTGATCATTTATCGAAAGATATTTTGAGACATTTTGATAACTATATATTTATAAAAATTACACAGATTAAAATATATAAGCAAATCTCTATTATCTTCATTAATGAAAAAATATGAAGCAGTTAATTCAAAGCAGAACTTAAGACACTATGAATATTTGCCTTAGAAATGTTATATGAGTTTTATACAGTGATTTGATATGTGCTCAGGTCCCACTAAAATGAGTTTGCATTTCCCGAATAAGGTACAGGGGAATATAACTCAGCACGTTCTGGGTGACAAGGGAGAGTCAGTAAGAAATGAATTAAACATGGCTGATGAAACTTAATATGATAAACTGTGTGTGTATGTGGGGGTGTGTGGGGGGGGTGTGAGTGGCTGGGGAAAGGGAGAAACACAAGAGATGAATAAGACAGACTCGAGGCATGATAGGTTCTTTAGACAAAACATACTTCCAGAGGGAAGGAAGCAATGGAGCACTTCATCTGACTACAACAGAGACATCACTTTCATTTCTTATTCTTCCAGGTTCATGACCCCAAGAAAGACTTCTTAGAAACCACAGAGACCTTAAGGCAGAGATTTCAGTATTTAGCATTCTCTTTCTTTCCCCTAACTCTAAGGCAAAGCCATTCTCTCAGAACAAATTGCAAGTCGAGAATCCCACTGCATCCAGATAGATTAGAAATTGCTGATGGTTCAGAGTCTTGTGCTGCGTAATCCAGGAAAAAAATGCTCATCTCTGACAAAGATTCACTAACATTATGCTGCCTATCTTTCATTTTCCCTCACCACCACCCCCTCCCCATTCATTCTTCATCTTCATCCTCTCCACCCCACCTTGTGTCCGGGGCGGTGACTGGTACAGATAGCATCGATAGGATTTCTGGATCCTGGTTAGGTCCAGCCAATGGGAACATGGGTATGAATGGGAGGGAGGTGAGGTGAGACAGGGTCAGTGTGCCCTGGCCTTTCTCCCTGCAGAGTTCTGGCTGATGCCTTAGATGGGAGCTTGATGCTCGGGTCAGGTAGGCTTTACCACACAATTCTCTGTCTGGGTTCCAGTAACCAGTCTTCCCTTCCTGTCCTCAGGCTCCCAGATACACCCTTCATTCTCCATTCCTCTGAGGGGTGATACACTCCCTTGTGGCTCTTTATACCCTGCCTTCTCTTCTGAAAAATAGCTTATTTATTAAACTCTCTTCAAATATTTGCCATCCCCTCACATTCTGCTGTTGAGTTTCCGACCCTACTGGTAAAGAAAATTAAACTCTCAGAAAATTAGAAGAGTGGTAACCTGAAGACCAGGGTTATGCTGTGAATCAAAGTGCAAGGTCATGTCAGTGAGAAAATGTCTCTCCTGGAATTGTCGCTCCAGGATATTCCAAATCAGAAAATACATCGGAAACACTGATGTCCGTCTCATCGGACATAGAATACCAAGATTGAATGGCTATTTTATTTCAGTGCAATATATGTGCAATAAACGTTTGCATTTCAGAAGCATTTTTCTAAACTATTTGAGAAACAACATTCCTTCCTAACGAGCCTTTAAAATTGTTAGGAAATTGTGTTTGGGTTTTTTTTTCCTTTGGTTTTTATCCTTTGCTCTTACTTTTTTAAGTCATCAAAAAATAATCACCCCTTGTTTGGCTGTTCTACTAAGATCGCAGCTCCTCTATAGGAGTGTCCAAAAGGACACATGCCACCAGTCCCACTGGTTAGTTTGACCTTGCCCCAGAGACCTGAGATGACTTGACTTATGTGGTCCAACTCTATTTGTTTCTCTTTCTGATTGAAATCCTGAATTCCATCCCCTTCTGAATGTGCCTGCTTTAACTCTCTAAACAGACATCTCCAAATAGGAAATAAAAGGAGAAATATATAAAACAAATGATTGTCAGCTGTTTGGTCCAGTCTAAATTGATCACACACTTAAAAGGAAGTGGAAAAATGCTTAACAAAATTAAGCATTTTCAAATATGCCAGGCAAATATGTGTTTTAAAAAGAATCTTTGAGAAAATAATGGAACCTAAGCAATTGTATCCAAAGATCATTCATTCAGATATTAATTAAGGGCTTGGCAGCGATTCAGAAGATGTATATGACAGGGTCTGCCTCTGGAATTTGCAGCATCATCAGTGAGGTGAGCTGAATATACCTTTAATAATTACTAAAGAGTATTAGCGAGTATATTTTGGAGTGCTAAATTGTGTCATTACAAAAATAGTAAGTCCTTGATGACTGATGGGGGAGGTCATCAAGAAAAGGGTTAGACCCATGTGCTGGACCCAGGCAATCAGAGGCTCCTCACCCCCTACCCTGTCCTTGGAATGTGCAATCCTCTTGCCTTCTCTGCTCCCAGAAGCTGCCGCAGGTAGTGTAATAGTGTCAACACTATTTGAACTGTGTAGGTGAGTGAACCCAGTTAAGGCCACCATATAAACTTTTAAGATTTGGCAGGTGGGTGAGGAAATCATTTTGCAGCTGCCCAGGACAAGCCTCATAAGGAAGTTCCCTTGCTTATTAAACCTGCCACCTACCTGTCAGGAGTGGGATAGCTCTTTCTTCGGTCTCTCCCTGCCCTCCGTGTATGGGGGTCAGTTTCAGATTCAGCTGGGAAGCTCCAAGGTTGCGAACTAAAATTGACCAGTGTTCAGAGAAGAAAAAGAGTCAATGTGGATTTATTGGTATAATGAAAGAAGACTTCATAGAGGAATTTTGAGTGTGATAATAGCAGGGGTTAATATTTATTGAGAATTTCTTATGTGCCAGGCATAATTTTAAGCTCTCTTTACATATTAATGTATCGAAGGCTCGTGACAACTACATGAGATAGTTATTACAATTTTTTCCATTTGCAGAGGAGGAAACTAAGGTTAATGGAGCTTAAGTAACTTTCTCGGTGTATACAATTCAGCAAGTAGAAGAGCTAAAATTCAAACTGGGCAGTCTGACTCCAGAGCCTCTGCTTTGAACTTCTCTGCCCTCTGCATCCGTGTAAGTCACCTGCTAATGCCACGTCGCAGACGCTCTGCACCTCCATCAAACAATCTGCCATCTGGCCACTTCCATCTTGGCTCCTTCTTGCCCAGCAACTAAGTGAGAATTAGAAGATATTCTACTCCAGGGCCTCCACTAACTTGCTATGTAATCTTGAAAATTTCAGTGTTTGCTGCCACAGCTTCCTTATAGCTTTTCCTTATAGATAAGTTTGAAATAATGATACTTTCACAAATGTACCTTAACAACTTACAGGCTTATCAGAATTTTTAAAATGTGGGAATAAAAGGGAAAGCCTACTGAAAAATATGAAACACCTAAAAGGTGAAATTAATGATCATCATTTCTATTATTATGTTTCCACCCAAATCAATGGCCAGCAGGTATCTATCTAACCACAATCTGGTAGGACAAGGGGGACTGGACAGAAGTCTGTGGCTGGGTCAGCATAGACTGACAATCTCCGCTAGATGAGCTACTCTGACCCGTATGTCTTGCAGCAGATGGAATGGTAGGTGTGCAGATTTGGATTGCCCGGGGGTTTCATACATGCCGAAGAAGGAAAGAAATGACTTTGGGAACCAATTTTGTTTTCTGCTTGTGTTATTTTACACAGGACTACTTAATGTCTCATTTTCAAATTTCTCTGAATATACATTCCTATGGTGCAAGCAAGACACAGGGCTCCTAAATAAAGGAAGAAGACAGACAAACAGTATTGAGATTTATTTCTTTCTTCTTTGAAATACATACTTCTATCCTGGCAGTGTATAGAAACCCTAAAGGAGCACTGAGTAGAATTTTTTAAAAGGGCTTGAACTGATTCAATCAACACTCACTTCATGAAGAAAACCTCGTAAACTCAGATGCATGAGTCCACAGTGAAGTGACAGAAATCAGAAAGACTCTATATTACATAATATTGATCAGAGTTCCCAATATTATGTAACAACCTAAATGGGAAAAGAATTTGAAAAAGAAGAGATACATGTATATGTATAACTGAATTACTTTGCTGTACAACTGAAATTATCACAACATTGTTAATCAACTGTACCCTGATATAAAATTAAAAGTTAAAAAAAAACTGTGGCTGCCAAATTCACAAGATGATAATGCCTAAGATTGGCCTTGCACCAAGTTGTGGGAGCCCTGAAACACTTAATGTGGAACTAATAGTTCAGGAAGAATCTATTTTGCATTTGATAATAAGCAAAAGCCAAAGGGTTAGAGGTAATATTTCCTGGAACTTTCCATGTCTGATGAATTGGAGGGAAGTTTTCCTTGGCTAAAAAGAAAGCAAGCATAGAACCATAGATGTGACAGAAACATGGACAAATATTTATGCATTCATTATTTCATTCATTCATAAATTATTCAGTGACTGTTAAATAACTGAATGCATCTTAAGCACTCAAACACTGGGCTAGGTACTGCAGATAAAAATGAAAGAAACATAGTCCCCAATAAGAGTAGCTCACAATCTAGTGGCAGAAACATATATAAGCAGATAAATATAATGTGATGAGTTTAATCAGAGAGATGGACACAAGGTACTATGGGAGCATCTAAGGGAACACAGGGAAGCTAGAGGAAGGGTTACTGGAGAAATGACACCTAAGCTGAGTCTTCAAGTGTCAGTAGGAGTTGGCCAGAGAAGGGCACAGAGCATGCCCACAGAAGGCCTGCTTGGGTAACAACTGAAAATGAGCTGGAGAAGCATTCACACATTCTCTGCAGGCAACTGCACACAGCTCCTCATTCCCATGGTGGAAAATGCAGGGCAGGGTAGGTGGAGAAGAAACTGGAGAGACCGATGGGGACCAGAGCAGAGCAGGCTTTGCAAGACTTCTCAGGACAAGGAGCTTATACTTTTCCCCCATTGGCTAATGGTTCTCAAACTTTAGCATGCTTCAGAATTCCCTGATGGGTGTTTTAAAAAACAATGGTTTCTGGGCCCTTCCCCCAGAGTTTCTGATTCAGTACGTTTGGGCTGGAGCCTGAGAATTTGCATGTTTAACAAGTTACCATGTGATGCTGAAGCTGAGACCAAACACTGTGGGCAACCAAAGGAACACACAGGATTTCAAGCCAGAGAGTGATAAGGTGAGTTTTGCCCCTTCAAGCCTCCGGGGGTGGGAAGAGTCCCTGTGTAGGCCGGATGGAGTCTGCAAGGTCTGGGGGAGCGGTGGGGAGGCCAGTTAGGAAGCTGTGGCAGAACCACAGGAGGAGCAGGAGGTAGACAAGCCAAACCATAACTCTGTTAGTTAGAGATTCCATATTTATTCCCCACAGAACATCATAATGGACAAATCTATACATTATGTTTGCAGTGAATGGTTCTTTTATTTAATTAAGGCATCAAAAGTGAACAACATTAAATGAAAACATATTTGAGAGAGAAGAGCTATACACATTTTCTATCCAGAAATGAGTCCAACCGATTAAAGCCAGAGAATGGAGATTACTTCCCAAACAGCCTGGCCTTTTTGATGAGACAGTAAGAGATATCTCCTCATTCCCTTCAGAAAGTAGAAGAATTTCTTCCCTGAGAGAATGAAAAGCTATGGCTTTGGAATTAAGAAGCAAGGAGTGTGTAGTAGGTACAAATGGAGGCCAGGGTGAGAGTGTGACAGAAGTGGGGGTGAGTGAGCTCAGACACAACAGCTCCCCAGCTCTGACATCCAGGTTAGGTCCTACACCGGCCAAACCACCCGTGCATCGCTGTATATTTATTATTTGCCTTTCCGCGAACTGAGTTGATCAGAGTCCCTCCCCCGGAACCCGAAGATTGTGAGCGAGATGCAGAGACTGAAAGATTCTGGAGGAAAGTTTTTAGAGTAAAGTCCTAAGAGAGCGGAGGGAGCAGAATCCAGAGGCATCCTGGATCCACCTTTCCCTAGGTCTTTCAGAACGTGCTCAATTCTGTGAGTGACCCCAGTATTACTAAAGAGGGGCTTCATCAATCATCTGTGGAGAAGTACCTGTTTTTTTTTTTAATTTCCAAACCACCACTCACCAGTGCTTTTGTAATACATGATAAAAATGCATTACTATAACTCCAGTCTAATCATAAGAAAAACATCAGACAAGTCTCAGTTAAGGGATGGTCTACAAAACACCCAATTAGAGAGACCAAAAGTGTCAAGGTCATCAAAAATAGGAAATGTCTCAGAAACTATCACAGCCAAGAGGAGTCTAAAAAGACACAATAATTAAATGTAATGTATTGTCCTAGGTGAGATACTGGAACAGAAACAGAACATTAAGTAAAACCTAAGGAAACCTGAATAATTATGGACTTCAGTTGATAATAACATATCAATATTGGTTCACTGATTGTAACAAATGTACCATGCCAGTGTAAGATGTTAGAAAAAAGGGAAACTGGGTGTAAGGTATATTTTCTGTAAACCTAAATTTGTTCTAAAAAAGTAAAGTTTATCTTTTTTAAAAATGAAATATGTACCAGAAAAATGAAATGGGAAAAAAAGCTGAACAAAATACAAACTCAAATTTAATTACTATATTCAGCAGCCATAAAATTATAGTTTTATAACTATAAGAACAAATAGCATCTAGAAAAAGAACGGGAAAATTTGTGCACTTTATTTATTGAAAGCGTGTGTATAAGTGAATAAATAATTTTTTCCTTCTGCACTTGTAACTAAACAAAGAGTTATGTGTGCAAGTGTGAGTCTCCGTATGAAATGGTTAAATGCACATTTTGAAGGAGCATAACATTTACCAGTATTAAAGTTCTTAACATGGCAAATGAGCATGCTGTGTGCTTGTTAACGTATCTGATCTAGTTTGGATTGATTACGATGGTTCTCACCAGTGATAATGTATATCTAAATTGTTTCTGTGCTTTGTTTCAGTAACACCGACAGTACAGAAACCTGTCTCAACAGAAGTATGTTGACAGGAGAATAAGAGATAATTTTTATAGTAATTTTAGCAAGCTTGGACTATTCATGTCTGATTTTTATACAAAGTGAAGAAAGCAATGTTTTCTTTTTTCTGAATTCATGTTTAATCCTTCATCAGTATCCACTTCCAACAACTTATCCTACAAAGTTATAATTAAATGTAAATTATCTCTCAATGAAAGGAATGGATTTCAGCCCATGGATTTTCAACATAAAGATCTTTTAATGGAAAATACAATGTGAAAATTCTGCCAAAATCCAGAAGGTGTTTGGTGATAACGTTTTGCATTTTTGAAATATCAAGATTGTGAACTTTTTGATCATTGTTTTTCTATTATGGAACATGTCATAACCATGTATAGGAACTTTGTTCTTCTAAGCGTCTGCCTTTTGTTCTTGTCCTTTGGTCTTATCTGCCATTCAAAATCATGCTGCACTTCTTCCTTGCATGGAAGTATTAGGATCATTATAATACCAAGAATATCAGACAAATAAGCAAATCCAGCTTTCCAATTCACCTCTTTAACAAGATGGGACCCAACAGGATTCTTATCTTGCAGAAACATTAAGTGTTTGTTCTATAAATAGATCAAGCATTCTCAACTTTTCTTCACTGCAATCATTGTGCCTCAATATGCAATGAAAATCATTTATAATTCATCTTCCATATTATCACATAGTAAAGAAAGAGAATTATCTAGAATTTAATGCATTACCCTTTACTTACAATTTTTGTTATGTCACTTGGCACTTTATTTTGGCTAACATTGTTTTCATAGCAAGACTTTCTCAGTAAAGGAAGCAGTGCATTAATTTCCTTCTGGTCCAACCTCCTAGACATGGGGTAACTACTCCAGAAAATTTTCTTTTCACTGCAACTGTGACATCAGAGTATATTTTCACACAGAACTAACTCTGAAACATACATGTTAACTTTATAATCCATCACAGTTTTATACAGTTCAGAGCCAATTGTAACTGTTGACAATGAAGCTGAAAAAAGTGAATTCTTCAAACTGCCATCATGTTCAAATTGCACATATATTAAAAAAATTGCAAGCTCAGCAATATTTGTGCATAAGTCAATGTGCAATGAAAAATACGTTTCTAGTTTATTTGTTCTTTGAGTTGGTTTTCCATATCAGTAGCCAGCTCAAAAATAAATCAAGCTATTGTGTCATTGAAAGGTGACACTTGAGCTATCTGCTTTGCTACAGATTAACCCATCTCCAAGCAAACATCTTTAAAACGGCTTCAGTAATTATATGTAGTTTTTAGTGCTAGCAACATGAACTTCCATCTTATACATGAAATAGTAAACATCTATTTCTTCCATCTTTTGAATTCCACACATGTTCTTTCAAAGATTTCATTTAGTTTTGAACTTATTTCTTTATGTTTTGTGTATAAATGCAACTTAAATTTTGACAGTTTTATTGTTTCATTAGCTAGTACATCTCTGAAAATCGAATCCAATAATATATAAAAAGATTAATACATCATGACCAATTGGAGCTTATCCCAGGAAATCGAGGCTGATTTAACACTCTAAAAGGACAGTGTAAACAAACTAAGAAAAATCATATTATTATATCAGTAGATATACATTTGGCAAATTTCAACATTAATTCCATTAATTTCTGATAAATACTCTCAGCAACCTAAGAATAGAAGGAAACATCCACAACTTGATAACAGGCATTTACGAAAAACCTACAGCTAACATCATACTTAATAATAAAAGACTGAATGCTTTTTCCCTGTTATCGGCTGAATTGTGTGCCCCAAAATTCATATGTTGAAGTCCTAACTCTTAGTACCTCAGAATGTGACTATATTTGGAGATAGGGTCTTTTTTGGAGGTCATTGAATGGACCCTCATCCAACGACTGGTGCCAGACACACAGGGAAGACCACGTAGGGACACAGTGAAAAGGTGGCCATCTACAAACCAGGGAGAGAGGTCTCAAAAGAAACCAAACCTACCAACACCTTGATCTTGGACTTGTGACTTCCATAAATATGAGAAATAAGTTTCTGTTGTTTAAACCACCCATTCTGTAGTATTTTGTTATAGTAGCCCTAGCGAACTATTAAACTCCCTACAATCAGAAAAAAGACAAGTATGTCTTCCCTCATCACTTCTGTTCAATATTGTTCTGCATGTATAGCCAGTACAAGAAAAAGAAATAAAAATCCAGAATGGGAAGGAAAAAATAAACTATCTTTATTTGTAGATGACAAGATCATCTATGTAGAAAATTTTATGGAACCTACAAAAAAGATAACAGAATTATAATGTGAGTTTAGCAAAGTTGCCACTTATGAAATCAACATACAAAGTTCTACTTTATTTCCATACACTAGCAATAAAAATGGAAATTGAAATTTCAAACCACTACTCTTTACAGTAACTTCAAAAAATATTAATACTTAGGGATATATGTGATAAAAGGAATACCACACCTGTACACTGAAAACTACAAGATATCACCGAAGTAAAGTAACAGAGACCTAGACACATAGGACCTTTAGGGATTAGGAGATATATCAATACTGTTAAGATATCATTTCTCCCAAAATTGACCTAGAGAATCAATGCAACCCCAAAACCAAGCAAAGACAAATCAAAATCCTAGAGGCATTTTTGTAGAAACTGACAACTTGATTCTGAAATTCACATGGAAATGCAAAGGACTTAGAATAGCCAAAACAACTTTGAAAATGAAGAACAAAGTTAGAGGACCAGCATAACCTACTTTCAAAATGTATTATAAAGCTAGAGTAGGAGTTAGCAAACTAGAGCCTGAAGCAAATCCAGCCAATGGCCTGTTTTTTACAACCCTATGAATGGTTTTTATATTTTTAACAGGTTGTTTAAAAAAGTCTACAAAGGACATGTGTGCCCCTAAGAAGCCTAAAATATTTACTATCTGACGCATTACTGAAAAAGCTTGCTGTCCCTGAACTACAGTAACCAAGACAGTGTGGTACTGGCATGTAGACAGACGAATAGATCAATGGAGCAGAGTAGAGGCCTCAAAAATAGGCCCATACTCATAAGGACAACTGGTATTTTTTTACAAAAGTGCAAGGCAATTCAACAGACAAATAATAATCTGCTCAACAATGGTGCTGGAACAATTGGATATCGAAGTACAAAAAAGTGAACTTTGATCTATATCTTGCATAAAATATAAAAATTAACTCAAAAGGAATCATAAATCTAAATGTAAAACTGAAAACTATACAACTCCTAGAAAAAACATAAGAGAAAAATCTTTGTGACCTGGATTTGCCAAAAAATTTTAAATATAACACCGAAAGGAAGATCTATAAATTAAAAATTGATAAATTGAACTTTAATTTAAAACTTCTGCTCTCAAAAGTCACTGTGAAGAGATGAAAAGACAAGCAGAAAACTGGAAGAAAAAATTGCAAATCATACATCTGACAAAGAACTAGAATATAAAGAATTCTGAAAATTCAATAATAAGAAAAGGACAACCTAATATTTTTAAATGGACAAAAGATATGAACAGACACATCATTAAAGAAAAATATAAAGATGGCAAATAAGCACATGAAAAGATGCTCAATATCATTAGTCATTAAGGAAATACAAATTAAAACCACAGAGAGATACCAGCACATACCTATAAGAATGGCTAAAATTAAAAAGACTGACCATATCAAGTGTTGGCAAGGATGTGGAGGAGTTGGAACTCTCACACACTGCTGGTGGAATTGTAAAATGGAAGAACCTCTTTCAAGAACAGTTTGGCAGTTTCTTTAATAGATAAACATATACCTACCACATGATCAAGCCATTCCACTCCTAGTTATTTCCAAAAGAAATGAAAACATGTCCATATAAAGACTTGTACCCAAAACTTCCATCTATTAAATAAATGTCATGGGAATGTAATGTACAGCACGTTGACTATAGTTAATAATACTGTATTGCATATTTGAAAGATGCTAAGAGAGTGGGTCTTAGAGGTTCTCATCACAAGAATAAAACTTTTATAACTATGTATGGTGATAGATGCTAACTAGACTTACTGTGGTAATCATTTACAAACATCTACAATATCAAATTATATTGTGGTAATATACACAAATATCAACTTATTATGTTACACACCTGACCTAAAAACTAATATAGTACTATATGTCAATTATACCTAAATGAAAAAAATGGCATGTAACTGAATGTTCATAGCAGCTTTATTTGTAATAATAAAAAATTGGAAGCAAGCCAAATATCATCAAGTATATAGATAAACAAACTGTGGTATAACCATGCAATGGAATACCACTCAGCAGTAAAAGGAATTTACAATTGGAAACTCAACAACATGGGTTGATTTCAAATAATTGTGCTATGTGAAAGACGTCACATTGAAAAAGAAAAAGCAGGTACTGTATGATTCCATTTACACAAAATTCTAGAAAATCTATGGTGATAGGAAGCACATCAGCAGTTGCCTGGGGATGGGATGGGATGTTAGGCTGGACAGGGAGGAAATAGGAAAGGGACACCAGAAAACTTCTGAGGGTAATAGATATGTTCATTATCTTGATGGCGGTGATCCTTTCCCAAGTGTATACATACGTCAAAACATCAAATTATATACAAAATGTAAATATGGACATTTTAATTATGTCAATTATACCTCAATAAAGCTTTTTTTAAAATAAGGCAGGTTAAAATTTTGATTATGCTTTAAAAAATTAAACTCTTTTAAAATTTAAAGCACACACATCATTTAAGTACTGAGTGTTATAGAACGTAAACTTTCATTGAAACACAAGCAAAACGCAGGGAAAATCCAAGCTGGCATATCATCAGTTAGCAAATATAAATTTTTTGAGAAACTCTGGATATTGTACGTACTACATTTCACCATCTACCCCTGCCTCCATCTTGGATATTCTCTATTTATATTAGGGTACAAGAGACTCCACAGGTCCTGAAGGAAAGAAACTTCCCTAACATTGAGCCAAGCCCCTTTGACCAAATACAGTAAGTCCCCTACATATGAATGAGTTCTGTTCCAAGAGCATATTCGTAAGTCCAATTTATTCATAAGTCCAACAAAGTTAGCCTAGGTACCCAACTAACACAATCGGCTCTATAGTACTGTACTGTAATAGGTTTATAATACTTTTCACACAAATAATACATAAAAAACAAACACAAAAAATACAGAAAACATTTTTAATCTTACAGTGCAGTACCTTGAAAAGTGCAGTAGTACAGCACAACAGCTGGCGCTTCTTAGCAGGACCGGCTGCAACACCGCCGCTTTTACGCTTGCTTCTGGACATCCTGGGCTTGAGATAAAGACACTGTACTCCTGTACTGCATATAGCGCTGTACAGTAAAGCACACAAAAGCGCAGCACTTGCAGAGGGTACATGCACGTGACAATGTACACCAGACACGTGAACTAATTTATGTGATTGGACGTGTGAACACACATTTGCATCTTTGAAGGTTCGTATGTAAGGGACTTACTGTAATTATAAGTATCCCATAGAAGGTGTCCATGGGATACACTTTCAGAAACATTTTTGTAGGCTCTAGGTGCTAGCAGAGGTCAAGTGAGCGTGAAAATTTGAGGGGTAACTTCCATCCCTTATATTTTATTCTTCTGTGATACTCAAAAGTTGGACCATTAAGTTGGACCCATGATTAAAACATACGCTAGAAATGCTCCCACGCCATTTCAATTACCTTTCAAGTTTTGTAAAAGGAGAGCAGGAAATAAAAAAAAGATAGTAAATTCCAATGTCAATAAATAGTCTGATTTTGCTTCTTACATGTTTTGTCACATCCTGTCCTTGTCAAATTTCTCTATTATCTTAGCTTCAGGTTAACCCCTATGCTTGGCAGATTTAGTCCTTCAATAAGTTTTACATCTTTATGGTTCATTGTCTAAAAGGATAACCATCACCTAATTAAAAATGCAAGGATTAATTTCAAATCTTGAAAATCTGCCTTGAAAAAATACTCTAGTGCATACATAAGTGCTCATTTTATATTCTTTATACATTTTTGTATGTATAATATATTTCTTTAAAAAACTCATCCCTGCCTGATTGGACCTCTTGGGACCCCATCCTTTGCATTTATCCTATCCCCACACTACCTCCCACCTCCTTGAAGATGTTTTTATATCCTTGAATTCCAAACCTCAGTCTGCAATAGCACTCAATACAGTCTCAGAAAAAAATGGGTTATCCAGCCAGAGCTGGAAAGCCTTGCCTAACTTGCAAGATAATTCATGCTTAGCCACGCTCCCTTGGACACCCCAGACCGGCTGCTCTTGATGATGTGGGATTGACAGACCAGTCTTTCACACAGTTTTACAGGAAAAAAATAATTCTAGCAAGACAATTGACTTCTAAACTCCTCTCTTGGTGACATTGTGGATACAAGACTCCCACTACAGTCCTGTAAATACAACTCACCAGCCATATATACACCTTTTACACACTTTTTATTCTTTCCCGACCTCCCATCCTCTGGGGAGCCTCTAAGTACCTTCACAGCACTTTAGCAATTAGAAAAGTTAGAAAAAACAGAGCAGTGCCCTCATTTCTCAGACTCTGTAGACAACTCCCTTTGTCATCATACTTGGGTTGGGCTACTGTGTCTTCACTGTGCTATCATTTGAGGGGTTAAAATAGTGGGTCCCTGAAAGGGAAGGCATAGAATTTCTGATTTCCTGTGGGATTTCTTCCAATGTCTTGAAAAAGAATTCTATAATTAAAGAAATTGGGGAACTTCACAGAAATCCTTTGGTTATCGTAAAAACCTCAGTCTTGGCCTTGCACCAAACCTAAAACACCTTCACATCCATTATCACACTTAACTCTCACAATTAGCCCCATGGCATAGGCTGTGCAGATGTCATTGTGCCCATTTAACAGGTGAGGCACATGAGAATTTTATTGACTCACAGAACTGGAAAATCCAAGTTCTGACTAAAACACCCAATTGAATCCAGAATTCCCAATTACATAGCTTGCATGTCCAACATCCATCCAGAGAAGTTAAGTGTCTTGCCTAAGATCACATAGCTCATAATGAGTAAGCCCAGGACCAGAACAGCAGTCTCCAACTCCAAATCTTAATGCTTTCTCACAGTTTCGTCTGGTGAAAAGAGAAAGAAGCCCAAAGTTCCCTGCTCAGGATTAATTTTCCCCTGATCTATATTCTCATATTGCAATGATGGCTCGTGTCACAGTGCATTATAGCTATTTGCTGATGTATCTATCTTCTTTGCTTGTGAAGGCAGACACTGTCTTATTCACCACTCAGTAGATGTCTTTTAAATTGAATTAGCATCAAAAATAATTTATCAATGGTTTGCCTCAATACATACCCTCTCTCACCACACACACATACACACACAGAAAAGATTTAGGTGGAACTTTGAAGAGAAGGCCACAGTCTTAGCCCTTGCCTTTTCATGGGTTATAACCCAGGACAGACAAGAGAGAGAGACATGGATGGGCACAGTGAACTTTGATAGGATAAACATGAAAAAGAGGTAGTCAAGAATCAATAAAAGGGTGAGTAAACTAGGACTTTTGGCTGCAGTCATTGAGGCAAGAACCACAGCACACACACAAAAAAATTATATTAGCTCATAGACCTGGAAAATCTAAGAGGTATATCTGACTAAAGATATAGCTGAATCCAGGGCTTCAAATCATATCATTTCGTTGTCCAATGCCCATCTCAAACCTAACATGTCAAAACGTGAGCTCCTCTTCTCCCTCCAAAATCTGCTCCTCCTCTCCTCCAAAATTCTGCATCTCAGTAAATGGCAGCTCCATCCCTCAGTCATTCAGGCAAAACACCCTAGAGTCCATCTCTTTCTCTGAACCCCCACTTCCAATCCTTCATCATACTGTGACTCTGCCTTGAAAATACAGCCTGAGTGCAACCTTCTGGCTACTTCTCCTAAAGCAAATTATCACTGTCACTCATCTAAATAGTTACGATAGCCTCGCCTTTCTAAGGTCAATTTTCAACTTAACAGCCAAAGTGATGCTATAAACGAACTCAGATCCCATCACTCCTCTTCTCAAAACCCTACAGTGCCTTCTGCTCTCACTCCACATAAAAGCCAACATCTTCACAATGTCCTACAAGGCTCTACAGTATCTGTCTGCCTTACCTCTCGGAGCTCACCTCCTACTCTCCCCCTCACTTGCTCTGCTCCAGCTACACTGGCCCTCTTCCTCTTCTTCAAACACACCTGGCATGTTCTCACCTCCAGGCATTTCCATTTGCTCTTCCCTTTGCCCAGAAGCACTTCCTGCAAATATCCACAGAGCTCACACCCTCCTATCCTCCAGATCTTTACACAGATGTCACTTCCTTGGAAAGGCCTTTCCAATACACTCTTTCAAAATTGCAAAATTCTCTACCACCGCCACCCAGTGTTCCCTATTGTCCTTCCTCATTATTTATCTTCACAGCACTTATCAAAATGCTCTACAATATACTAACGTGTTTTGTTTATTGTCCATCTCACCCCTCTGAAATGTAAGTTCCTTTCTCCATTGGAGGACACCAGTGTGTTCCACGCAGAAATGATGGACAGTTACCTCTTTCCCTTTCTCTGCAGTGAACTATATCACCCGAGCCCTGACTCTCACAAAGGTCCGTGTCAAAAAGGACGCTTTCAGCTTCTTCCAGTGCTCCTTTTCCATTTGGGGTCAGACTTTGCCCTGGAACCAGGCAGCACAGGACATCATTCTGCCTCTGTTAGGGAAGCTGAAGACATCCTCTTCCTGAGGAGCAGTAGGTGCCCAGAGCCAAACTTCTTTCCTCCCCCTTCTCCTCCTCTAGTCAAAACACAGAAATTCTCAGACCTATCATCTCAGCCACAGAGACCCAAGATGTATCTGTGTGTCGTCATGAGCCAGGATGGGGGCAGAGGGGCAAAAGGAAAGAGCCTTATGATCTGGTGTCAGCTTGGGTACAGTTGGGACTAAGACCCTCCAATTGTGAAAAAGACTGCTGGTTGGCCAACAATATCCACTTTGCCTTCTTTAGTAACAGAGCTCCCGAGTTTTAGCTGAGCAGCCTATGTGGTCTGTGAATAAACTCTGGCCAACAGCATGTGAGAAGTGAGGTGCGCCACCTACAGGTCGTGCTTCTAAAAAGAAATGTGTGCTTTCAAGCCCTAGACCACTTCCCTCTGAGCTATCATAGGAGGGAGAGACAAATTTCTATCTCGTTTGAGCCATTGTACCTTGGGGTTTCTTTGTTACAGCAGCCTGGACAATACACTAACAAAACGAGTACACTTAGGATGTCTTTCTTGCCATAGAGTATTTCAGGATCAAAGGAAAATAATTGAGAGTTGTTGCAAAGGAGTAGAAGTAAAATTAAGGATTCTGAGTTCCAGATCCAATTCTGTCACCAAATGCTGGAATGTCTAACATCATAAACTGTTAGAGCTGCTATTTGGGCTAATGTGGAGTAGTCTCAAGAAAAATTGCTAATATGCTATCATTATTCAATTTTTTAAAATATTTATATATATGCAAAGTTTATAAGCATAGAATATTTCTGGAAGAATATCAACAAAATTGTTTAGAGTGGCTACCTCTGAAGATGGGAACTAGGGAGCACGGGAGATGGAATGTTGGAGTAAAAGGACTTATGTTTGGTGCCTTTAGAACGTTACCATTTTTAACTATGCAAAGATAATAATATTTAAGCCTCAAAAAAGTGAACCAATCTAAAATAAATTGCTGGAATGGCTAGAATCTTTTCTATTGGTCCTTTACCTCACATGAATTAATTTCACCCTATTTGGGTGACCATAGCCCACAGTGGGGCAAGGAGAGGAGAATACAGTATTTTTTTAACACCTTTATTGGAGTATAATTGCTTTACAATGTTGTGTTAGTTTCTATGGTATAGCAAAGTGAATCAGCTCTATGTATACATATAGCCCCCTATCCCCTCCCTCTTGCATCTCCCTGCCACCATCCCTATCCCACCCCTCTAGGTGGTCACAAAGCAATGAGCTGATCTCCCTGTGTGATGCAGCTGCTCCCCACTAGCTATCTATTTTATATTTAGTAGTGTGTGTATGCCAATGCTACTCTCTCACTTAGTCCCAGCTTACCCTTCCACCTCCCTGTGTCCTCAAGTCCATACTCTACATCTGCGTCTTTATTCCTGTCCTGCCCCTAGGTTCTTCAGAACCTTTTTTGTTTGTTTTTAGATGCCATATATATGTGTTAGCATACGGTATTTTGTTTTTCTCTTTCTGACTTACTTCACTCTGTATGACAGACTCTAGGTCCATCCACCTCACTACAAATAACTCAATTTTGTTTCTTTCTATGGCTGAGTAATATTCCATTGTATATATGTGCCACATCTTCTTAATCCATTCATCTGTTGATAGACACTTAGGTTGCGTCCATGTCCTGGCTGTTGTAAATAGAGCTGCAATGAATATTGTGGTACATGACTCTTTTTGAATGATGGTTTTCTCAGGGTATATGCCCAGGAGTGGGATTGTTGGGTATTATGGTAGTTCTATTTTTAGCGTTTTAAGGAACCTCCTTACTGTTCTCCATATTGGCTGTATCAACTTACATTCCCACCAACAGTGCAAGAGGGTTCCCTTTTCTCCACACCCTCTCCAGCATTTATTGTTTGTAGATTTTTTGGTGATGGCCATTCTGACTGGTGTGAGGTGTTACCTCATTGTAGTTTTGATTTGCATTTCTCTAATGATTAGTGCTATTGAGCATCCTTTCATGTGTTTGTTGGCAATCTGTATATCTTCTTTGGAGAAATGTCTATTTAGGTCTTCTGCCCATTTTTGGATTGGGTTGTTTACTTTTTTTGATATTGGGCTGATATGAGCTGCTTGTATATTTTGGAGATTAATCCTTTGTCAGTTGCTTCATTTGCAAATATTTTCTCCCATTCTGAGGGTTGTCTTTTGGTCTTATTTATGGTTTCCTTTGCTGTGCAAAACCTTTTAACTTTCATTAGTTCTCATTTGTTTATTTTCGTTTTTATTTCCATTTCTGTAGGAGGTGGGTCAAAAAGGATTTTTCTGTGATTTATGTCAAAGACTGTTCTTCGTATGTTTTCCTCTAAGAGTTTTATAGTGTCTGACCTTACATTTAGGTCTTTAATCCATTTTGAGTTTATTTTTGTGTATGGTGTTAGGAAGTGTTCTAATTTCATTCTTTTACATATAGCTGTCCAGTTTTCCCAGCACCACTTATTGAAGAGGCTGCCTTTTCTCCATTGTATATTCTTGCCTCCTTTATCAAACATAAGGTGACCATATGTGCTTGAGTTTATCTCTGGGCTTTCTATCCTGCTCCATTGATCTACATTTCTGTTTTTGTGCCAGTACCATACTGTCTTCATTACAGTAACATTTTAGTATAGTTTGAAGTCTGGGAGCCTGATTCCTCCAGCTCCATTTTTCTTTCTCAAGATTGCTTTGGCTTTTCAGGGTCTTGTGTGTTTCCATACAAATTGTGAATTTTTTTGTTCTAGTTTTGTGAAAAATGCCATTGGTAGTTTGATAGGGATTGCACTGAATCTGTAAATCTCTGTGGGTTGTATAGTCATTTTCTCAATGTTGATTCTTCCAATGCAAGAACATGGTATACCTCTCCATCTGTTTGTATCATCTTTAATTTCTTTCATCAGTGTCTTATAGTTTCCTGCATACAGGTCTTTTGTCTCCTTAGGTAGGTTTATTCCTAGCTATTTTATTCATTTTGCTGCAATGGTAAATGGGAGTGTTTCCTTAATTTCTCTTTCAGATTTTTCATCATTAGTGTATAGGAATGCAAGAGATTTCTGTATATTAATTTTGTATCCTGCTACTTTACCAAAATCATTTATTAGCTCTAGTAGTTTTCTGGTAGCATCTTTAGGGTTCTCTATGTATAGTATCATGTCATCTGCAAACAGTGACAGCTTTACTTCTTCTTTTCCGATTTTGATTCCTTTTATTTCTTTTTCTTCTCTGATTGCTGTGGCCAAAACTTCCAAAGACATATTGAATAATAGTGGTGAGAGTGGGCATCCTTGTCTTGTTCCTGATTTTAGAGGAAATGGTTTCAGTTTTTCACCATTGAAAATGATGTTCACTGTGGGTTTATCATATATGGCCTTTATTATGTTGAGATAGGTCCCCTCTATGCCTACTTTCTGAAGAGTTTTTATCATAAATGGGTGTTGAATTTTGTTAAAAGCTTTTTCTGCATCTATTGAGATTATCATATGGTTTTTATCCTTAAATTTGTTAATATGGTGTATCACATTGATTGATTTGTGTATACTGAAGAATCCTTGCATTCTTGGGATAAACCCCACTAGATCATGGTATATGATCCTCTTAATGTGCTGTTGGATTCTGTTTGCTAGTATTTTGTTGAGGATTCTTGCATCTATGTTCATCAGTGATATTGGTCTGTAGTTTTCTTTCTTTGTGACATCTTTGTCTGGTTTTGGTATCAGGGTGATTGGGGTCTTGTAGAATGAGTTTGGGAGTGTTCCTCCCTCTGCTATATTTTGGAAGAGTTTGAGAAGGATAAGTGTTAACTCTTCTCTAAATGTTTGATAGAATTCACCTGTGAAGCCATCTGATCCTGAGCATTTGTTTGTTGGAAGATTTTTCATCACAGCTTCAATGTCAGGGCTTATGATTGGTCCATTTATATTTTCTATTTCTTCCTGGTTCAGTCTTGGAAGGTTGTACCTTTTTAAGAATTTGTCCATTTCTTCAAGGTTGTCCATTTTATTGGCATATAGTTGCTTGTAGTAATTTCTCATGATTCTTTGTATTTCTGCAGTGTCAGTTGTTACTTCTCCTTTTTCATTTCTAATTCTGTTGATTTGAGTCTTCTTTTTTTTCTTGATGAGTCTGGCGAGTGGTTTATCGATTTTGTTTATCTTCTCAAAGAACAAACTTTTAGTTTTATTCATCTTTGCTATTGCTTCTTTCATTTTTTTTTCATTTATTTCTGCTCTGATCTTTATTTCTTTCCTTCAGCTAACTTTGGGGTTTCTTTGTTCTTCTTTCTCTAATTGCTTTAGGTGTAAAGTTAGGTTGTTTACTTGAGATGTTTCTTATTTCTTGAGGTAGGATTGTATTGCTATAAACTTCCCTCTGAGAACTGCTTTTGCTGCATCCCATAAGTTTTGGGCCATTGTGCTTTCATTGACATTTGTTTCTAGGTATTTTTTGGTTTCCTCTTTGATCTCTTCAGGGATATCTCAGTTATTTAGTAGCATATTGTTTAGCGTCCATGTGTTTTTACAGGTTTTTTCCTAAAATTGATATCTAGTCTGATATCATTGTGGTCGGAAAAGATACTTGATACGATTTCAATTTTCTTAAATTTACCAAGGCTTGATTTGTGACCCAAGATATGGTCTATCCTGGAGAATGTTCCATTAGCACTTGAGAAGAAAATGTATTTTATTGTTTTTGGATGGAATGTCCTATAAATATCAATTAAGTCCATCTTTTTTAATGTGTCATTTTATGCTTGTGTTTCCTTATTTATTTTCATTTTGGATTATCTGTCCATTGGTGAAAGTGAGGTGTTAAAGTCCCCTGCTATGACTGTGTTACTGTTGATTTCCCCTTTAATGGCTGTTAGCATTTGCCTTATATATTGAGGTGCTCCTCACGCACCCCAAAACAATGGTCTCTTGCCTCTTAGGCAGGTCCAGACTTTTTCCCAGACTCCCTCCCAGCTAGCTGTGGTGCACTAGCCCCCTTCAGGCTGTCTTCATGCAGCCAACCCCAGTCCTCTCCCTGGGATCTGACCTCCAAAGCCCAAGCCTCAGCTCCCAGCCCCCACCCACCCCAGCGGGTGAGCAGAAAAGCCCCTTGGGCTGGTGAAGGCTGGTTGGCAGCGATTCTCTGTGCGGGAATCTCTCTGCTTTGCCCTCCACACTCCTGTTGCTGCGCTCTCCTCTATGGCTCCAAAGCTTCCCCCCGACCCACTCCCAGTCTCCACAAGTGAAGGGGCTTCCTAGTGTGTGGAAATATTTCCTCCTTCACAGCTCCCTCCCAGAGGGGCAGGTCCTGTCCCTATTCTTTTGTCACTGTTTTTTTCTTTTACCTTATCCAGCTATGTGAGGATTTTCTTACCTTTTGGGAAGTCTGAGTTCTTCTGCCAGTGATCAGTAGGTGTTCCGTAGGAGTTGTTCCACATGTAGATGTATTTTTGATGTATTTGTGGGGAGGAAGGTGATCTCCATGTCTTACTCCTCCACCATCTTGAAGGTCCCATCATTTTTTTAAGGCCATTGTTGTCAATGGATGAGAAGGCAAAGTTGCTTTTGGACATACATATCTTATAGCTTTCAAATAAGGTGCAAGAAAAATAAGAGCTTTCCCCAATGTATTTGTTTGTTTCCAGTGGAGGCAAGAATCAATTGGCGGCAGCCTACCATCCTTGAAACTTCTGCCCTCCCCTCCTCCACACATACACATCATCATTTTTTAAAGGTCATCCCATAATGAAGGAGTTGCCAAGTCAGAGTGGAGACAGCTCAGCCAAGGCCCTCATTACACTGATCTGTGCTGTCTTCCATCCTTCAACAGCACTGAAGTCAATATTTCATCTGGGAGCTAAAATTAAGTCATCACCCCTCCTATGAGCAACACTACTCCTGAAATAAAAATTTTACAACATTAGGTTGGAGGAGGATCACTTAGCATTTGAAAACACTTCCCTGTGACCTTGAGTTTTTATCTCTTGGCAGCCAAAATAAAATCTCTGAGGCAAGATTTATGAATAAATATTTAACCCTGAAAATAAAATCAGCACTGGAAAAGAAGTGGGTCCTTTCCATTTACAGGCAAGTTTCTTTTGTGGATGTCACTCTCTCTTCTGTGCACACAGCATTTTTAGGAAAAAAAGTTCGAAGATGTGCCAGCCTGACCTAACTGCAGGAGGTGTGAAAACCTGAGGACAGATTCTGCCTCTTCGTGTGTCTTCCTGGATCTTCAGAACTTGCCTGGGTCACCCAGACACTGAGGGGCAATGGCAACGCTCACTGTTCATCCTTGGTACCTTCTCCCCACCCCAGTCCTCCCTTTCCAACAAGAGCATGGGGGTTCTCTCCCAGGGGTCTACCAGCCAGCCCAGGTCCTTCTCAGATGAGATGCTGGGATGGGGAATCAGCAGTGACTCAAGTCCTTCAGAGAAGACCCCAGGGCTCGTACAACCAACCCCCACCTCAGTGTAGGGCTCTCCAAGAGTAACTCACCGGATGGTATAAAAATGATGACACTGGGGAAAGTTCAACCCACTTTCCAGGCAACTTGGGAAAAAATTAAATAAAGAGAGCTCCCTCTCTCCTTTAAATGAAAACTCAGCATCTGGAGAAAACCAGCCTGCTGTCCTTGGCTCTGACTCTCCTGAGTGCTCTCTGAGGAGCTGCAAGTGCCTTTCCCTCCTCTAAAGTGCTAGCCACCTGCTGAGCAGCCCATCCTCACCCCCTTACATGCAACCAAACACCTGCAGTGTGGGGAGAGGAATGCAAAGAGAAGAGGCCTTGCTGCCCCACGGGACAGAACAAGACTGTTGGACCTTCTACAGAACACGAAGCCAAGGGATCTCCGAGTGCATCCTGGGCCCAAAATCCATGAAGATGCATAAAATAAAATTGAAAATCTACACTTTTTATTTTTCATTTCCACGACTCCTATTGTTTTTCTTTAAACTGATCTAATCTGCCTCCTTGCTGATTCATTTGAGTCATGTATTCTTTGAAGAAAGATTTTGCATCAAATCATTCTGGAGCCCAACCACCTGCCTAGGGTCAGAAGAAGACCCTTCTCAGCCTCCTGAATCTCCTTGGGGAGGAGGTGGAGGGAGGGGAGAGTGGAAGGAAGGGATGGGGGGGCAATGAGTCCTCAAGGGAGCAGGAGCAGGCTGGGTCTGGGAGGTTCCCTGTCCCTCTATTCAACACAGAAGCATACAGGTTGGTGGGGGACCCTGTTCCCAGAAATGAAAACAGCAGAAACACTCTTCCCATCAAATGGAGATTAAGGCTCTTATAGCTCCCAGTTCCTCTCAGAAGTGAGGTTCATTTTAAGAATTCCCCCAGGGCTTCCCTGGTGGTGCGGTGGTTAAGATTCCCCCTGCCAATGCAGGAGATATAGGTCTGATTCCTGGTCCGGGGAGATCCCACATGTCATGGAGAACTAAGCCTGTGTGCCATGACTACTGAGCCTGTGCTCTAGAACCCACAAGCCACAACTACTGAGCCCGTGTGCCACAACTACTGAAGCCTGTACGCCTAGAGCCCAAGCTCTGCAACAAGAGAAGTCACCACAATGAGAAGCCCGCACACTGCAACAAAGACTAGCCCCCACTCGCCACAACTAGAGAAAGCCTGCACGCAGTAACAAAGACCCAATGCAGCCAAAAATAAATAAATAAATTTATTAATAATAAAAAAAGGAATTCCTCCAGCAGGACCTCAGGGTTCTTGTACCTTTGAGATTCCAGGACTCCCACTCTTCCTGTTTTGAGCTGGGGCCTTTGGTGAGTTTGCTTCTCCATGACAGACTCTCACATTGAATTTCCACCTTGAAGATTCTTTTGAGATAATATTAGCACTTTGCAAACCCAAAGCCTGATACCAATGTCAGTGTGTCTGTTTAACAAACTGCTCACTTCTGTTCTATATTCCTGAAAAATTTAAACTGCAGACTATTTATCTTATTCTTAAATCACTCTTTTATTCTTGCCATAAATGTTTTTAAGCAGCTTTATTGAGGTATAATTGACATAAATAAACTGCAAATATTTAAAGTGTACAACTTGATAAGTTTTAACAACACCCATAAAACCATCCCTCCAATCAAGATAAGAAACATATCAATCACCTTTAAATTTTCCCAAGCCCTTCTTAAATGCATTTAATAGCAAAATAACATTGTTTTTGCCCTAGATCTGGCCATAACCTGGTGTGTGCCTTTGGGATTCTTTGCAAGTTTTCATTTCCTCACATGTTAAATGAGGGGATTGGACTAGATGATCTCATGAGGACCAAGCTTCTTCTAATCTATTCTTGAAACTAACCATCAAGGGCAAATGGTCACCCATGGGTTTCCTCATTGTTCTTTCTGCCCAAAGAATTCATCCTCCAGCTATATGACATAATGCATGGCATCATAATGTTTAAATTTTTTGAACAAAATTCCATCCATACTGTTGCACTTCTAACAGGACCGGTGTGGTTACACAAGGCCCCACCCTCAGAAGGAGCATGCATACACTTGCCATTGTGAAATTCTCAATAATCTTATCCTTGAACTTGTGCTTAGTAAGTGAAGTCTGTGGGACAATGGAGCAGGGGGCTTGGAGATTTGTCTCTCATGCATCCTACCAACCACCATTTCCCCACCTTCTCACCTCTCAGCTGTCTGCTTTCTCTGCAGTAGTACCCTGGTCTCTCATTACTGACCCGATCCTAAAAGAACTGTGTACTCCACCTGGGGTGAAAACCAAGTAACACTTGGGGGAGAGGCCTGCGTTCTGCTGTCATCCTCTGCCCCCAGCAGGGGGAGGATCAGGGAGAGATGTTCACTCTATAGCATCCTGGAACAGAGCCATCCTGCCCCTGCTTGGCAGCACCACTGCACATTTGATAGGCAAGTTGGAAGATGGGGAGGGTCAACTTCAATTCGGGTACCAAGCATATTCAGGCACAGGTTAGGGCAGCTGGTATATGGGAAAGGGAGATCGACTTCACCACCCCACCTGGCCCCACGTTTTCATTTTGCACTGGGACCCACAGAGCATCTCTAAGATCATATTTTATGAATATGAATTGGCTGGTATAATCTAGGAATCAACAGGACAGCCCTCATCTATGCTATGCCAAGAAGTAAGGCAGGAAATGACACTTCAGAGTGTTAAAGTAATGACTATTTAATGATCTTCTGCCTCTGGTCATTTTATTACCCAAGGGCAGGCAGAAACAGATAAAGAATCTCCAGCTGGTTCAAGGAACAGCACAAAATGGTGTTAGCCAAGCTGGAACTGAACTGTAGTGAAGGCCAGGCTGAATTATTCTTCCAGGTTGCACGAGTAGAAGCATCTGAGAAGATGGCAGCCCTTCCTGGTCTGCTCGTAGGTCAGGGCTCTGCCCACCCTCCTCCAGATACCTCTCCCACCAGCTCACTGCTGTCCGAAATGGCTTTGATGGAAAATAGCACCTGTGTTAGTTTGCTAGGGCTGCCATAGCAAAGTACCAAGACTTGGGCTTGGAACAACAGAACTTTACTGCCTCAGAGTTCCGGAGGCTGGATGTCTAAGATCAAAGTGTCAGTAGGGTTAATCCCTTCCACTGTGAAGGAAAATCCAAGCCTGTTCCCGGCCTCTTCTCTAGCCTCTGCTGGTTTGCAGGCAATCTTTAGTGGTCCTTGGCTTGTAGAGGTATCACCCTGATTACTAACTTCATGTTCACATTGCATTCTCCATCTGTGTGTCTGTGTGCAAATTTCCCCTTTTATAAGGACACCGGTCATATTGAATTAGGGCCCACCCCATCCAGAATGACATTGTCATAACTAATTACCTCTGCAACAACCTTATTTCCAAAAGAGGTCACATTCTGAGATACTAGGGTTAGGATTCCAACATGAATTTCAGGGGAACACAGTTCAACCCATAATAGTACCCATGAGTCAACCATCAGAGACCATGCTTTAACAATTACTCCTGGGAGAGGAAGAACATTGGCTAGCTCAAAACTCTCACCAAGGGTAAGCAAGTTTTGACTAGAGAGGAGAGAGAAAAATCTAAAGTCCCTTGGCTGTAGGATACAGTTGGGGGTTAGGACAGAGGGTTGGAGGGAGAGAGGAGAAGGAAAGAAAATAGAGGGTCATCACAGAATAAGGGAATAAAAGAACATATAAAAGAATGACAGAGCTGAAGGACAAGTTTTTCTAGCTCCATAAAAGGTCTGGCCCCAGTTCTGAGGCTAGAGAAAAGCTACTTTTTGAAGAAGGTTGCCTGTCTCCAGTCTGTAACTTCACTCTTATTTTCCTGATTTGGAAACTTAAACCAACACACACACACACACACACACACACACACACACACACACACAAACTACCATCAAATAACTCATCTTTAACAATCTTCCCTTCATTGCAGCAAGAGCTGGTTTCTTCCCCAAAAGCGAGTTCTTCCAGGAATGTGTCCTCCATCTCCAACTGTGCCCAAGCCTGAATCAACACTTCTTACCTGTGTTAAAGCAAAATCCTGCAGCATCTGCAAGCCTGGATATCAGAAGCCTGTTAAAAAGGAAGAAAAGAAGTTGCAATTGCTGCACCTTCCTGAAAAACAGAAATTAATTCAATGCTTCTTCAAATACATTCAAGTGTACATACAAGATGACAGATGGGTATTTAAAATCCTATTTAAAGCCCCTGCCTTATGAACAGTCATCCCCAGCAACTGTAATCTCTTCTTACAATCCTGCTTTCCTAACAATATCCTATGGTGTTAGCTAACTGCTTATATAGCAGAGGAGATGTACGTGTATGTTCCAATGAATATACACTTATTAATGGCCCTAAATGTTCAGCAGCTTAGCAGACTTTAAAAATTCATTAACACTTCTGTTCTTAATCCATGGATTTATTCATTTAATAAATGTGAGCTCATAGTAAGGAGCTATTAGCCTTTTGTGATTGCTATTTGGGGGCATCTGGCAAAGTGATGAATTAGATGGGGTTTTAATTTTTTTGGAAGCTACGTGTGTTGAAATCCTCTGCAAGAGGAAATAACCAAGCCTTGCCCAGGGGTGGAGTCACACGATTTTGAATGGCCCTGGAACTCCAGAATAAGGATTGGCTTGAATAAATACTAAGTACTCTTTGCACACTCCCAAATACCCTACCACATAGGTACCATCATTATCCCACTGTATGGTCTTAAATCCCAGTTAAGTGGCAGTCATTAAGAAACAGCAGCTGCCAAGAAACAGAGATTCCAGAGAAAAGAGCTATTTGGGGGTAAGAAAGAAAGAAGAGAACTTGAAAAAAAGGAGAAATGCAATCCACTTTTCTTTAGAGTGCCAGGATAGAGGAGGAGAAGGAGGGAGGAAGAGAAAGGAGAGTTCCACTCCTTCCCAGGATCAGCACCTATGAGTTGTTCCTCTTCTCATAGTTTCCAGTGTGTTCCTCCATTTCTGAAACTATAGATTCATAAAAGCTTCTGTTTGTATTCCATGTCCCTTCCTGCTTGATGAAGAGATTCTCAGCTCATGATAATTTAGGGAAATTAGAAGGTTTTATATAATAGTTATGTAATAAAAGTGACAGCCCCAAAGTGATGGTCAATGTGAGTCCAATGCACTCATTTGCTGACAGTTGCTGGACATTGGTGGACTTCACAGAAATTAGCACTGTCTATATGCACATACACACAAACACCACACCTAAACTCCAAATAAAAGAGGATAACCTGGTCGGGGGGAAAAAAAGGTAAGGGTATTTTTCAGTTCAGGCTGCCATAACAAAATACCACAGACTGGGTGACTTAAACAACAGAAATTTATTTCTCACATTCTTCAGGGTGGAAGTCCAAGATCAAAGTGCTGGCATGGTCAGGTTTTGGTGAGGGCTCTCTTAGTGGTTCTCAGACAACCACCTTCTCATTGTGTCCTCACATGGCAGAGAGAAAGCAATCTTTCTCTCTTTCTCTTCTTATAAAGCCACTAACTCCGTGATTAGGGTCCCACCTTCATGACTTCATCTAACCCTAATTACACCCCAAATGCTCATCTCTAAAAACCATCACATTAGGGGTTAGAGGTTCAACATATGAATACTGGGGAGGACACAATTCAGTCTATAGTATTCTGTCCCTGACCCCCCAAAATGTATGCCCATCTCACATGCAAAATGTATTCATTCTGTTCCAAGAGCCCCAAAATCTGATCTCATTGCAGCACCAACTCTAAAATGTCACCTAAATATCATCTTAATCAGATACGAGTGAGACTCGACGTACAATTCATCCTGAGGCAAATTCCTCTCCAACTGTGAATGTGTAAAACCAGACAAGTTATGTGCTTCCAATATACTTTAGTGGGACAGACATAGGATGGGCATCCCCATTCCAAAAGGGAGAAATTGGAAAGCACAAAGGGGCAAAGTGTCCCAAGCAAGTCCAAAACTTAGCGAGGAAGATTCCACTAGATCTTAAGTCTGGAGAATAATCCTCTTTGATTTAATGTTTTGCCTTCTAGACTCACTGGGGCAGTGGTTCTACCTCCGTGTCTCTGCTGGGTGGAGTTGCACCAAGGATCTGGGCAGCTCCATCCCCAAGATTCCACAGGGTGGTCCCAGCCACAGGGCTCTGCAGGACAGTCCCACTCCCAAGTCTTCAGTCAGAGGCCACCTGGCCTGTTGAAACTAAGGCAGTGCTGAATTGCATTCAGTGTTCTTCTTACATTTTCTTGAAGAATAGTGCACATTTTTAACCATACAGCATTATGACCCAGCCTAAGATCTAAGAATTCCAAGAGCCTTCCTTCATTTTGTCTCATTTTTTCTATCCCTTTTAGTTCCAACTAACAATATCTTTGGTGGCATAATCCCATCTCTGTTCTTAGCTTCTGTTGTAATTGCTAATTAGGTCTACAAGTCACATCCAAGATATCTTTAGTAAATGGTTGTTTAGCCACACTCTTAGTGTCCTCTTCAGAACAAGCTTTCTCATTTTTTTGCAGCATAGATAGGCTGATACTGTTGGTAGGAATGTAAATTAGTGCAGCCACTGTGGAAAACAGTGTAGGGTACATATCCCCCCCCCAAAAAAACCCCCACTAATTTGAAAAGATACATGCACCCCAATGTTCATATCAGCATTATTTTCAATTGTAAAGATATAGAAGCAACCTAAGTGTCCATCAACAGATGAATCGATAAAGAAGATGTGGTGTATATATATATATACACACAATAGAATACTACTCAGCCATAAAAATGAACAAAATTTTGCCATTCACAGCAACATGGATGGACTTGGAGGGCATTATGCTAAGTGAAATAAATAAGACAGGGAAAGACAAATACTGTACTATGTCACTTATATGTGGAATCTAAAAAATACAACAAACTAGTGAATATAACAAAAAAGGAGCAGACTCACAAATATAGAGAACAAACTAGTGGTTACCAGTGTGAGGGCAGCACTATAGAGGTGGGGGAGTAGGAGGTACAAATTATGGGGTGAAAGATAGGCTCTAAGGATGCACTATACAATATGGAGAATATAGCCAATATTTTGTAATAATTATAAATGGAGTGTAACCTTTTAAAATTATATACAGAATTTTAAAATGATAGGTAGATAGAGATATAAATAGATAATAGGTTGAGAATTTTCCAAATCTTCACGGTCTGTTTCCTTTTTGCTTAATAATTCCTTCTTCAGTTTCTCTCTCTCCTTGCACATTTTACCATAAGCAGTCAGGAATAATCAAGCTACTCCTTCAATATTTTGCTTAGAAATCTCCTCAGCTAAATAACCAATTTCATTGCTCACAAGTTCTACCTTCCATAAAACACTAAAACATCATTCAGCCAAGTTCTTTGCCACTTTATAAAGAAGATCACCTTTCCTGCAGTTTCCAATAACATCCCTCATTTCCAGCTGAGAGCTCACCAAAACCACCTTTTAACATGCCTATGACTTCCCTGGTGGCACAGTGGTTAAGAATCCTCCTGCCAATGCAGGGAACACAGGCTCGATCCCTGATCTGGGAAGATCCTACATACCATGGAGCAACTAAGCCCATGCACCACAACTACTGAGCCTGCGCTCTAGAGACCACGAGCCACAACTATGAAGCCCACACGCCTAGACCCCATGCTCCACAACGAAGAATAGGCCCCACTCGCCAAAACTAGAGAAAGCCCGTGCGCAGCAACGAAGACCCGAGGCCGCCAAAAATTAATGAATTGATTAATTTTTTTAAAAATACGTGTCTAGAGTGCGCCTCAAAATTCTTCTAGCCTCTACCCATTGCCCAGTTCCAAAGCCACTTCCACATGCTTAGGTATTTGTTACAGCAACACCCCACTTCTCAGCATCAAAATCTATATTAGTCTGGGTTCTCCAAAGAAATAGAATCAATAGAAGGAGAGAGAGAGAGAGAATTGGCTGATGTAATTATGGATGGTAAGTAGTCCCAAGATCTGAGGTTGGCAAGCTGGAGCCCTAGGAGAGCTGATGGTGTGGATCCAGTCTTCAGTCCAAGTCCGAAGACAGGAGAAGACTGATATCTTCAGCTCTAAGACACGTAGAGAGAGAGAATTCTCTCTACTCCACTACTTTGTTCCATTCTGGCCTTCAATTGATTGGATGAGGCCCACCCACATTGGAGAGGGCAATTTGATTTACTCAGACTACTAATTCAAAGGTTAATCTCATCCTGAAACACCCTCACAGACACATCCAGGATAATGGTTGACCAAATATCTGGGCACTCTATGGTTTAATCAAGCTGACACACAAAATTAACCATCACAGGACCCAAGGAAAATGAAGACAGCACTATGATAGTATGGTTTCAGCCTCTCCATTCCGTTCCCTCCTGGCTCCTTCCCACTGACCAAGTGTTGTCTTAACTGAATGAAGTGGGGAGAGGTAGGAGGAACAGGGATGGAAATGGACAGGATGGACGAAAGAAGGAGAATTTCTAAATTAGTTTGGGGCCAACACACTTTTGGGATAAGAGTTAATTTGGAGTAATTTACCAGTTTATAGAGGGAGATTTTTTAATAATCCTTTTGTATTGGCCTATATCTCTAGTATGATAACGCATTAAATGGGATCACATAACATAGTCAAGATTTGCAAGGAAGGGACAGGATCAAGAGATTTTTTTTTTTTAAAGAAAGGTTTTAATAAGCTCCCACAAGGTCCCTGACCCTCATCTCATGCCCCTAGGTCCCTTTGAGGTAGATATTATTATCCTCACGTTACAGATGTGGAAACTGAGGTAGAGACCCGTTCTGCCAAGATGGTGGAGCAGGGACCGAAAGGAGTACCTGTCTTTCCTGGTCTGCTATTCTTCACTACTTCACACTCAGCAGCTGACCTGCTGTTAATTAGCAAAGGATGCCCCCCTCCTTTCTCCACATGTGTACATCTCTAGAGAACATTTTTCTCTCATTAGTATCAAAAACGAACCAGGGTTTTTAGTACCCAAGCTCTGGAATCGATTAAGCATTTTAATCAGATGAGAGCTACAAGAAGCTGTCAGTAGACTCATTCCCAGCCAAATACTCTTGCCCCTGGCTCATCACTTCTAATAAGACAATAATAACACTTTTAATCCTGCACTCCACAGTTAGTGAGTCATTCCTAATTACCCTCGTCTATGAGAGAAATCTCTTTATTAGGCCCTGAGCTAATGCTGTCCTAGAACCCCTTCTATGATTTCACAAATTCTCTGGGACAGGGTCTGTCAAGGTGAGAGGAAACAGGGAAATATATTTGTCCCTGTGCAGAGAGCCATGCACAAGGCATCACATTTCATGCAGCTGTAATAAAGCCAGGGGCTATTAGTCATAATTAATTGAGTTGAATTAAAGAGAGGTTGAACTTTTTTTCTTCAATTTATCTACCAGCAAAGAAGGGATCACAGCACATTTTTTAGTTTCCCGGAAAATAACTGCAGAAAGTTGGGTTATTCTATGTGGTCAGACTTAGCATACCTTGTCCTTGTTACTAGTCAGTTCCCGTTCTAGAAAAAAGTAGGCTTGTGGCTCCTGTTCCATAGAAACACACTTGATGATTTTTTTTTAATTGAAGCATAGTTGATTTACAATGTTGTGTTTGTTTCAGGTGTACAGCAAAGTGAGTCAGTTATACATATATTGTACATATATATATGTATATATATATATATATATATGTTCTTTTTCAGACTCTTTTGCCTTATACGTTATTACAAAATGTTGAGTATAGTTCCCTGTGCTATACAGTAGGTCCTTGTTAGTTATCTATTTTATATATGGTAGTGTATGTTAATCCCAAACTCCTAATTTATCCCTCCCCCCTCCCCCGCCTTTTCCCTTTGGGAAAATTGATGATGTTTTTAAGTAGCACTCTGATGGATTATTGCAAACAGTGACCATCCTGACTTGATATACATCTTTCCCTAGGACACCAAAGGACACACATGGACACCCACACACTTCATCAGTACCTTAAATTGGTCAATTATGTTTGAATAAAAGGGACTTCTCTCCTCTGTGCCAGTGTTTGGTTGAGAAAGCCACCTGGGGAGGGAGAGAGGCATTCAATTTTGAATATACAACTGAGCTCTCCATGCAAACAAGGCAATAGAATAAAAGACCCAAGAGAAACCTCTTAGTGCCATTGCATCCAGCCCCCAATTCCTCAATAATAAATCCCCTTCCCTCCAAAATAGTAGGGAACGCTGCAAAACTGTCAATAGCAGCTTGGACTAGTTTTAGTCTAGCTGTCACTTTTCAGATAGGCTTAATATTGGATACTAAACCAGAAGAATACAAATACGGCCTGACCACAGAACACAGCAGGCAGTAGCTCACTGAAGCATCACACGGAGGTTGTGACAAATTCATGCTGCACTGTGTACACCTTCTGCTCTCTGTGCATTCCATGCCATCTGCTCCTTTGCCACTGCCACCGTGGCAGGACATCTCCCAGGTTACTGCTGCTGAGCTGAAACTGTGCCCTCTCCCCTGTGATCTGCTACCAGAAGAGCATTTAGCACTCATCCCCGAATCAGAGGGGACCACTTAATCCACAGGGACATGCTGTGTAGGCACACCTTGATAGGCTCTGCATGAGTCTGCACTGCTGTGAAAGGCAGACTTGGGAGAGACCCTGGGCTATTGTTTCCAAGCCTCATCAGGCTTAGAAAGGCATGAACATCTAGTAAACAGTCGCCCCCCCAAATGCACAAGCCAGTAAAAAGAAAGCTGATTCTAACACTCCCTGCTTTCCCCCTCCCATGAGTGCTCTCTCCCATCTACCTACAGCACACAATGTATTCATTCAGTCAATAAGTATGCTCTGGCACCTGCACTGAGCTCTGACACATAATCCTCACCCTCATGCAAGAGCAGGGAGCCAGTAGAACTATTTGGACAAGTTCTTAACATTCACAAAGGGATTCAAATTTAGACTTGTGAAGTTACTGCCAAATGAAGTCCTGTATCAGTCACAAAGATATACTGAATGACTGAAAGAAATTTATCACCCAGACTTAAACTCATATCCAATCATCAGAATGCCTAATGCCTAATGCACTATGAATTATAATCAAGCTATAATTAAGCTCTGAATAGAAAGAATTCACTTGTGCTTTGTGCTTTATAGCATTGATGTGTTCATTGTAAACCTCTCAAATGGACTGCAAGAAGGTTCAGACCTTCCTTTATGTTTCCGTACACCGGAAGCCTTGAAGAATGGAAGGGAAGTGGACCTCTCTCAACTGCTGTAGGAGAAAGAGGAAGAGAAAGGGGTAGAGAAGTGACCAACAGTCCACAATACATAAGCTCTGTTGTCTACCCAGGCCTCTGTTTCCCTCCAGGGCTCTGCTAAGCTAGGCTCTCACTTCAATTCAGAGATTTCTCCCTTCCCTGAACAGTGGCCCTTTCCCTACGTCAAATGTCTAACAATAGACATTTGGCATAGGGGGGCTTCTAACAATATGGCACACTGAACTGATAAGAAAGAAAAATAAAGCCTCTTTCAAAACCATGTTAAATACTTGATCAAATATAATACATTTTTTAAATCATGATTAACTTTGAAAGAATAAAGTTCCAGGAATAAAGAGGGGATCCAAGCCAGAGAGTTAATGGAGGCTGTACTTTCAGGCCTTTTTGTGTGCCAGGCACTTGGATGAGCATCTTTTCTTTTTTTTTTCATGTAGTAGTTTCTTTTTTTAACATCTTTATTGGAGTATAATTGCTTTACAATGTTGTGTTAGTTTCTGCTGTATAACAAAGTGAATCAGCTATATGCATATGTATATCCCCTTATCCCCTCCTTCTTGCATCACCATCCCATCCTCCTTATCCCACCCTTCTAGGGGGTCGCAAACCACGGAGCTGATCTCCCTGTGCTATGCAGCTGCTTCCCACTAGCTATGTATTTTACATTTGGTAGCAAAATATGTAAATGTTACTCTCTCACTTCGTCCCAGCTTACCCTTCCCCCTCGCCTTGTCCTCACATTCATTCTCTATGTGTGTGTCTTCATTCCTGTCCTGCCCCTAGGTTCATCAGAACCACTTTTTTTTTTTTTTTGGATTCCACATATATGTGTTAACATAAGGTATTTTTTTTTCCCTTTCAGACTTACTTCACAATGTATGACAGACTCTAGGTACATCCACCTCACTACAGATAACTCAGTTTCATTTCTTTTTACGGCCGACTAATATTCCATTGAATAGATGTGCCACATCTTTATCCCATCTGTCGAAGGACACTTAGGTGGCGTCCATGTCCTGGCTATTGTAAATGGTGCTGCAATGAACATTGTGGTACATGACTCTTTTGGAATTATGGTTTTCTCAGGGTATATGCCCTGGCATGGGATGGCTGGGTCATATGGTAGCTCTATTTTTAGTTTTTTAAGGAACCTCCATACTGCTCTCCATAGTGGCTGTATCAGTGTACATTCTCACCAACAGTGCAAGAGGGTCCCCTTTTCTCCACACCCTCTCCAGCATTTATTGTTTGTAGATATTTTGGTGATGGCCATTCTGATGGGTGTGAGGTGATACCTCATTGCAGTTTTGATTTGCATTTCTCTAATGATTAGTGATGTTGAGCATGCTTTCATGTGTTTGTTGGCAATCTGTATATCTTCTTTGGAGAAATGTCTATTTAGGTCTTCTGCCCATTTTTGGATTTGGGTTGTTTGTTTTTCTGATATTGGACTGTATGAGCTGCTTGTATATTTTGGAGATTAATCCTTTGTCAGTTGCTTCATTTGCAAATATTTTCTCCCATTCTGAGGGTTGTCTTTTGGTCTTGTTTATGGTTTCCTTTGCTATGCAAAAGCTTTTAAGTTTCATTAGGTCCTATTTGTTTATTTTTGTTTTTATTTCCATTTCTCTAGGAGGTGGGTCAAAAAGGATCTTGCTGTGACTTCTGTCAAAGAGTATTCTTCCTAGGTTTTCCTCTAAGAGTTTTATAGTGTCTGGCCTTACATTTAGGTCTTTAATCCATTTTGAGTTTATTTTTGTGTATGCAGTTAGGAAGTGTTCTAATTTATTCTTTCACATGTAGCTGTCCAGTTTTCCCAGCACCATGTATTGAAGAGGCTGTCTTTTCTCCATTGTATACTATTGCCTCCTTTATCAAAGATAAGGTGACTATATGTGCGTGGGTTTATCTCTGGGCTTTTTATCCTGTTCCATTGATCTATATTTCTGTTTTTGTGCTAGTACCATACTATCTTCATTACTGTAACTTTTTAGTATAGTCTGAAGTCCAGGAGCCTGATTCCTCCAGCTCCATTTTCCTTTCTCAAGATTGCTTTGGCTATTTGGCGTCTTTTGTGTTTCCATACAAATTGTTAAATTTTTTGTTCTAGTTCTGTGAAAAAATGCCAGTGGTAGTTTGATAGGGATTGCGCTGAATCTATAGATTGCTTTGGGTTGTATAGTCATCTTCTCAATGTTGATTCTTCCAATCCAAGAGCGTGGTATATCTCTCCATCTGTTTGTATCATCTTTAATTTCTTTCATCAGTGTCTTATAGTTTTCTGCATATAGGTCTTTTGTCTCCTCAGATAGGTTTATTCCTAGCTATTTTATACTTTTTGTTGCAATGGTAAATGGGAGTGTTTCCTTAATTTCTCTTTCAGATTTTTTATCATCAGTGTATAGGAATGTAAGAGATTTCTGTGCATTAATTTTGTGTCCTGCTACCCTACCAAATTCATTGATTAGCTCTAGTAGTTTCCTGGTAGCATCTTTAGGATTCTCTATGTATAGTATCATGTCATCTGTAAACAGTGACAGCTTTACTTCTTCTCTTCTGATTTGGATTCCTTTTATTTCTTTTCCTTGTCTGATTGCTGTGGCTAAACCTTCAAAAACTATGTTGAGTAATATTGGCGAGAGTGGGCAAACTTGTCTTCTTCCTGATCTTAGAAGAAATGGTTGCAGATTTTCACCATTGAGAAAGATGTTGGCTGTGGGTTTATCATATATGGCCTTTATTATGTTGAGGTAGGTCCCCTCTATGCCTACTTTCTGGAGAGTTTTTACCATACATGGGTGTCGAATATTGCTAAAAGCATTTTTAACAAAAAACGAATTTTGTTAAAAGCATCTATTAAGATTATCATATGGTTTGTATCCTTCAATTTGTTAATATGGTGTACCACATTGATTGATTTTTGTATACTGAAGAATCCTTGCATTCCTGAGATAAAACTCACTTGATCATGGTGTATGATTCTTTTAATGTGCTGTTGGATTCTGTTTGCTAGTATTTTGTTGAGGATTTTTGCATCTATGTTCATCAGTGATATTGGTCTGTAGTTTTCTTTTTTTGTGACATCTTTGTCTGGTTTTGGTATCAGGGTGATTGGGGTCTTGTAGAATGAGTTTGGGAGTGTTCCTCCCTCTGCTATATTTTGGAAGAGTTTGAGAAGGATAGGTGTTAGCTCTTCTCTAATTGTTTGATAGAATTCACCTGTGAAGCCATCTGGTCCTGAGCTTTTGTTTGCTGGAAGATTTTTCATCCCAGTTTCAATGTCAGGGCTTGTGATTGGTCTGTTTATATTTTCTATTTCTTCCTGGTTCAGTCTCAGAAGGTGTGCTTTTCTAAGAATTTGTCCATTTCTTCCAGGTTGTCCATTTTATTAGCATGTAGTTGCTTGTAGTACTCTCTTATGATTCTTTGTATTTCTGCAGTGTCAGTTGTTACTTGTCCTTTTTCATATCGAATTCTATTGATTTGAGTCTTCTCCCTTTTCTTCTTGATTAGTCTGGCTAATGGTTTATCAATTTTGTTTATCTTCACAAAGAACCAGATTTTAGTTTTATTGATCTTTGCTATCATTTTCTTCATTTCTTTTTCATTTATTTCTGATCTGAGCCTTATGATTTCTTTCCTTCTGCTAACTTTGGGGTTTTTTTGTTTCTCTTTCTCTAATTGCTTTAGGTGTAAGTTTAGGTAGTTTATTTGAGACTTTTCTTGATTCTTGAGGTAGGATTCTATTGCTATATACTTTCCTCTGAAAACTGCTCTTGCTGCAACCCATAAGTTTTGGGTCATCGTGTTTTCATTGTCATTTGTTTCTAGGTATGTTTTGATTTCCTCTTTGATTTCTTCAGTGATCTCTTGGTTATTTAGTATTGTTTAGTGTTCATGTGTTTGTGCTTTTTACAGTTTTTTCCTGTAATTGATATCTAGTCTGATAGTGCTGTGGTTGGAAAAGATACTTGATATGATCTCAATTTTCTTAAATTTACCAAGGCTTGATTTGTGACTCAAGATATGGTCTATCCTGAAGAATGTTCCATGAGCACTTGAGAAGAAAGTATATTCTGTTTTTCTGTGATGGAATATCCTATAAATATCAATTAAGTCCATCTTGTTTAGTGTGTCATTTAAAGCTTGTGTTTCATTATTTATTTTCATTTTGGACAATCTGTCCATTGGTGAACGTGGGGTGTTAAAGTCCCCTACTATGTTTGTGTTACTGTCGATTTCCCCTTTTATGGCTGTTAGCATTTGCCTTAAGTATTGAGGTGCTCCTATGTTGGGTGCATAAATATTTACAATTGTTATATCTTCTTCTTGGATCGATCCCTTGATCATTATGTAGTGTCCTTCTTTGTCTCTTTTAATAGTCCTTATTTTAAAGTCTATTTTGTCTGATATGAGAATTGCTACTCCAGCTTTCTTTTGGTTTCCATTTGCATGGAATATCTTTTTCCATCCCCTTACTTTCAGTCTGTATGTGTCTCTAGGTCTGAATTGGGTCTCTTGTAGACAGCATATATAAGGGTCTTGTTTTTGTATCCATTCAGCCAATCTGTGTCTTTTGGTGGGAGCATTTAGTCCATTTACATTTAAGGTAATTATTGATATGTATGTTCCTATTACCATTTTCTTATTTGTTTTGGGTTTGATTTGTAGGTCTTTTCCTTCTCTTATGTTTCCTGCCTAGAGAAGTTCCTTTAGCATTTGTTGTAAAGCTGGTTTGGTGGTGCTGAATTCTCTTAATCTTTGCTTATCTGTAAATGTTTTAATTTCTCCATCGAACCTGAATGAGATCCTTGCTGGGTAGAGTAATCTTCATTGTAGGTTTTTCCCTTTCATCACTTTAAATATGTCCTGCCACTCCCTTCTGGCTTGCAGAGTTTTTGCTAAAATATCAGCTGTTAACCTTAATGGGGATTCCCTTGTATGTTATTTGTTGCTTTTCCCTTGCTGCTTTTAATATTTTTTCCTTGTATTTAATTTTTGATAGTTTGATTAATATGTGTCTTGGCATGTCTCTCTTTGGGTTTATCCTGTATGGTACTCTCTGTGCTTCCTGGATTTGATTGACTACTTCCTTTCCCATGTTAGGGAAGTTTTCGACTATAATCTCTTCAAATATTTTCTCAGATCTTTTCTTTTTCTCTTCTTTTCTGAGACCCTTATAATTAGAATGTTGGTGTGTTTAATGTTGTCCCAGAGGTCTCTGAGTCTGTCTGCAATTCTTTTCATTCTTTTTTCTTTATTCTCGTCCCTGACAGTTATTTCCACCATTTTATTTTCTAGCTCACTTATCCATCCTTCTGCCTCAGTTATTCTGCTATTGATTCCTTCTAGAGTTTTTTTAAATTTCAGTAATTGTGTTGTTCATCACTGTTTGTTTGCTCTTTAGTTCTTCTTGATCCATGTTAACTGTTTCTAGTATTTTCTGCATTCTGTTTCTGAGATTTTGGATCATTTTTACTATATTACTCTGAATTCTTTTTCAAGTAGGTTGCCTATTTCATCGTCATTTATTTGGTCTTCTTGATTTTTACCTCCTTCGTCTGTAACATATATTTTCATTGTTTCATGTTTTCTTTTTTTGATGGGTGGTGCTGTATTCCTCTCTTACTGGTTGTTTGGCCAGAGACGTCCAGACCTAGAGTTTCAGGCAGTTGGATGTAGCCAGGTTTTTGTGCTGAGATGAGGACCTCAGGGAGGCCTCACTCTGATTAATATTCCCTGGGGTCTGAGGTTCTCTGTTATTCCATTGGTTTGGACTCAGAGCTCCCACCACAGGAGCTCAGGCCCAACCTCCAGCCTGGGAACCAAGATCCTACAAGCTTCGTGGCATGAGAAAGAAAGAAAGAAAGGAAGAAAGAAAGAAAGAAAGAAAGAGAGAGAGAGAGAGAGAAAGAAAGAAAGAAAGAAAGAAACAAAGGAAGGAAAGAAGGAAGGAAGGAAGGAAGAAAGAAAGAAAGAAAGAAATGAAGGAAGGAAGGAAGGAAGGAAGAAAGAAAGAGAGAGGGAAAGGAAGAGAGAAAGAAAGAAACGAAGGAAGGAAAGAAGGAAGGAAGGAAGGAAGAAAGAAAGAAAGGAAGGAAGGAAGGAAAAGAGAAAGAGAGAAAGGAAGGAAGGAAGAAAGAAAGAGAGAGAAAGAAAGAGAGAGAAAGAATGAAAGAAAGAAAGGAAGGAAGGAAGAAAGAAAGATAGAAAGAAAGAAAGGAAGGAAGAAATAAAGAAAGAGAGAGTGAAAGAGAGAGAGAAAGAGAGAGAGAGAGAGAAAGGAAGAAAGGAAGAAGGAAGGAAGAAAGAAAGAAATGAAGGAAGGAAGGAAGGAAGGAAGAAAGAAAGAAGAAGGAAGGAAGGAAGGAAGGAAGAAAGGAAGGAAGGAAGGAAGGAAGGAAGGAAGGAAGAAGGAAAGAAAGAAAGAAAGAAAGAAAGGAAGGAAGGAAAGAAGAACGAAAGAAAGAAAGAAGCAGTACAATATCAAGGAATAAAAAACAAAATAAAATTAGAAAGATTAAAAAATATATTAGGAAAAATAAAACTATAATTGAAACAACTGCAACAAGGTAAAATAAAACTACAACAGAAAAAAAAGGGGGGGAGGAGAACAAGCCAAAAGGAGAGAACAATAACAAAGTATAAAGAATAAAATAAAATTAGAAAAATAAAAGATTTATTAGGCAAAATAAAAATATAAAAAAATCAATAACAATGAATCTACAAGGTAAAACAGAACCCCAATCTAAAAGAGGAAAAAAAACAAAAGAAAACCTTGGCTATGGGGGCGGAGTTTAGGTGGGGGTGGAACTTAGGCAGGGGCGGGGTTTAGGGTGGGGCAGGACCTAGGCGGGTGGGGGAGTGACGTTTGAGTGTGGGCCAGGGCCTAGACTCAAGACCTGGTTGCTGGAGGTTCCTCCTGACCCCTTAGGTGTCTGTGGTCCCCCACCAGTGCCTGGTAGGTGCCCTAGTTGTGAAGAGACATGAATTCCACGTCCTCCTAGTACGCCATCTTGACTCCACCCCTTGGCTGAGCATCTTTGTACATAAAACTTTTCTTAGGTTTTAGTCCCCTCCCCTGACTGGGATGGGTCCATGGCTTCTAGGATAGATTCACAGATGCAATGTTCTTTGTATGTATGCCTCATACCTATGCATCCTCCTCATATATTCTGGTCACTGGCATCCATTTCCTCTCTTGCCATTAATTGTTAATATATGGATTGCCAAACCAAAAACACACTGTACCACAGCAAAAATTGCTTTTTGTAGGTAGATGTCCAAACACTGACATGGCCCTTCCCCCAGCTACTGGATAAACAGCAATGTGGTCACAGCTCTGGAATCCTTGGACTTGAAAATACCTCATTCTATGGGGACCACATGGGTAATCTCTGAGAAAAGAAGGGAGATGATGGGAGGCCCATCCACCCACTTGTATCCTTGGTCTTGGGTGGACTCATTTGTTGGTCCACTGGCACACCAAAGTGAGAGCCATCTTAAACTGAGTCCTCAAACCCAGACCATCCTTTGTGAGCTGACCTAACTCACCAACCACCTCCACTTCCCACCAATAATAGTGCTCCCACCATAGTCTATGTGGCAGACAAAGTTTGTCATCCACCCAATACTCATTTCCCCTTCTTCTTTGCTAGCACAGCCTCAATCTTGGAACTGCAATGTGCTCAGCTCCAGAACTACAGTTAGTTAAGCTAAACATAACTATCCCATTCCCCAGTTTCTGAGCCTCAGAATGTGTGGCTGCCAGCTCCACTTCTAGCCACTCAGGTGTAAATGAACAGGGGTTCAGTTCTGAAAAGGCTTTGGCATTCTTGAAGGAAGAAATAGACATAGCTGACAGTTGCTTTCCCTTTTCTCCCTGTCATGAATGTGTATGTCATGCCTGGAGCTACAACAGACAGCTTCAACCAGGAGGAATCAAACCAACCAGTTAAGGCAGAGAGGACAGACAGAAAGAGGTTGGGTCTTTGAGAACATGGCTGAGCTGCTGTTTCCATTCCAAACTGCAAAACTCTAAACTTATAATTAAGATAATTAAATGTCCTTATTGCTTAAGCCACTGTTGGTTGGGCTTTCTGGTCAATGCAGCTGAAAGCATTCCTAATACATCCTTTTTTCCTGCATTGCACTCAGGTCCACCATGTATGATCCATGGCACCTCCAGTATGATGTGTACCCCAAGAGCACTTATCACAACAATGCAATTTGTTGCTTATTTCATATATTATCCATTTCCTTTCTACAATGGAAGCCCTACAATGTCTGACTAATTTCCTATTATATTACCAACATCTAGAAAATTGTCTGGCACATAATAGGGGTTCAAAACAATAACTGAATAATGTCAAGCTGGAAGGAATACATGAATGCCTGAGCTTTGGAAAGCAGTGGGAACATTAACAATGGATTTGTTTATAGTTGAGAAACATGCTCTGTGAATATGAGGAAAGTCAACTTTGGTAAGTTAGTGCTGGCAGGAATTAATGGAATGGGATAACTTTAATCTGGCTGCCCAGAGATGAGAATGACCCCATTTCCCCAGCAATGGGTACACCAAGGGATTCTGAAGGCCTGTGGTAAAGAGGCCCAAACCAACACACTGATCCTCTTTCTCAGGTTTGGGGTAGATCTAGGGTGACACACACTTGCTGTTACCATTGGTCCTTGGAGTATCTGAACCTTAGTAAGACAGCATGTAGCTCTGATCTTCACTTTCCAGTGATAACCTGCCATGCTTCTGTTGCTCCTGGGGTGCTGTGGAGCCAGCTGCAGGTAACCTGATGATGTTGCAGACAGCCAGGAGGGGGCCAGGATTGGTGAGTGCTGACAACTTGGGCTATTCCCAAACACTGGGGAGATGCAACAATTCACATCCTCAGAGTACACGTAGGCTTCTCACCACTGTGATGGTAGCTGAAAATGGCTCTGGGGACCATCCCAATGGTCTCCACCCACTGTGCCTATATTTGTAAAGACATTACATGGCACACAGGCTTTAGAAGAAGTCATACCCAGCTCATCAAACCTTCATTGCAAACATGTGTGTGAATTTCACCTGTAGAACAAATGCCCAAATCAGAAAAATCCAAATGCAGTTTTGAAGAAATAACTAGAAGTCGCTCTACACTGATGACTTGGTCTCACACACTGAGTTTTCGTAACCTGCCATGTACCTCTTCATAGGTGATAGAATGATCTTTTCATACAGCTTGGAACATAAATCACCTATTTCCTCTACATTTTTGCCTCAAAATGATTGCCATTCACCCACTATATTACACAAAGCCAGCCTTTTCCTCTCTGGGCATGGCTTCCTATTTTAAGCCCTTGATTCCCACTGATGTTATGGATATTACTTCAGTGACAGCTGCCTCAGAACTGTGCAGAATTTAGAGAGCACTGAGTCTCCCTTCACAGATGGACATTTTATGGCCTCAAAATGCATAGGTCCTCCCAACCCAGTAACTTTCCTGATGGTATTGAAATGCATATGGTACCATGATTTTCAATGCAAAGAATCTTAGAATATCCAAGTCAGAAGAGATCTTAAAACCCCTCACAATCTCTATTCTTTCACTGGCATTTGAATTTCCACTCTAATATCCTCAATAACTGAGTAGCTCTCTCTTTAGAAATCTTAAGGCTCCAGGAAAGTCACAAAATTCCAAACCGTTCCTTATATTTTGGAACAATTGTAGGTACTTGAAAATTCTTTCATACTTTAGCCAAAACCTGCCTCCCTATAATGCACACCCAGTAGTCTATGTACTGCCCTACAAGACAACCCTTCAAATGCTAGAAGGCAGAAAACTCATTCTCCCCATCCCTTCTTGGTCCCAAACTGATCACAGGTAGTTCCTCATTACAAACTTCTTTTCAAGTTATTATTTCAGTTAATATTTATAATATAATCTTTGATGTAGAGATGCTGTTATACCCATTTTATAAATGAGAAAGTGTGAGATGAGAAGAGTTAAGTGGTTGCTCTGAAGTTACCAGCTGGCAGGTGACAGAGCCTTGGCTCAAACCCAAGCCTCCTGATTCCCAGTCCTTTGCTCCTTCCGCTGCTGGAGAAGACATGGTTTTGAGTCCCCTCATGATCTCTCATGTTCTTCTGTGGACACAAACCTATAGTAAGTCACTCATTACTAAATCCTACACACCAAGGGTGGGGCAAGCACACAGAGCAGGGTGGAATTTCCATGTCCTTTGTTCTGACATGCCACTTCAATTCATGCAGCCCAAATTCAAAATGGCTTCATTGGCACCATGCCCACACTATTTAAATATTTTTTTTTTTTACCATTTATGGAATCAGTGTATGTTTATGGTAGAAAACAAGACAAGCAAAAAGAGAAATAATCTAAAATTCCATCAACCACATAAAACCACTATTAACCATTTTCCTATGCACACATTTGGTAATAAATAAGATCATATCGTAATGTTTTGAAATCTGCTTTTTAAACTCAATTAATTATCTGTCCCTGTACTTAAATATTTTCCATGACATCAATTTAGTAGTTGCATAATATTCCTTTATATAAATATGCTCTATTTAAACCAGTGCCCCATCGTGGGAGACTTGCTTCTAATCTTTCTCGCTGTTGTTACAATACTAAAGTGAATATCCTTGCAGCTAAATATTTCCGCACATCTATTGTATCCTTTCCATAGAATGTATACCTAAAAGTGGCATTGCTGGGCCAAAGATATTCACATTTTAGGATTTTCTTATTTGAATTGCCAAATATACCTCCAAAAGAATCAATTTACACTGCAACCAAAAGTATGAAAACTGATAATCACAAACCCTGGCATTGTTGTATGTTATCTTTTATTTAATATTTGTCCATTTTATGGGCCCAAAATAGTTTTTAAAATTATATTTTAGTTTGCATTTTTCATTTATTTATTGGCCAAAGTTAACATTCTTTTATAAATTGCCTGTTCATATCTTTTGCCCATATTTTTACTGGATGTTTACATTTTTATTAATTAATAAAGTCATTCACACCTCTTTGTTGAGTAATATGAGTTTATCTGCATATTAGCCAAAACCTCCAAAGCTTTTTCCATGATGCTGTTCAGACACAACTCTCCTATCTCATATGTATCTTATAGTTTTGGCTGCCATCTATGTTTCGTTTACATGTCCTCTTATTAAATTTCATTTTGTTAAACTTCCTGTACTGTTACAAACCATTAAAATAATTTTATCCCCATCCCATCATATTTTCCCCCTATTCTGAGATATCCACCAATTTAACCCATATCTCTACATATTTACTTGGGTCAGGATAAAAGATCATAGGGCAGACATGACTCTTTGAGAGTCCTGAGACCTCCCTACAAGAAAACATTATTCACCACTTCTTTAACACTTCCTTTGGATTATGTCAGAGTTCTTATTCATTTATTAATGTGTGCCTGCCATCAAAGATATAAATAATGAGTCAAAGGATACAATGGCCCCAATCATAGGTAGCTTATAGACTACTGAGAAAGACATTAATCAAATATTCACACAAACATACACTGCTGTAATAAGTGCAGTAAAGGAGGAATATTCAAGCCTATGAGAGCCAATAACAGGGATCCATCAGTTACAGTAGTCCAACTAAGACATGATGGTTGTTTGGTGTAGTGTGGAGATGGTATACAGAAAGAGAAGTACACCTGAGAAATACTTAGAGTAAAATCAAAAAGCCTTAGTTATATATATATAAATATATATATATAAATATTCTGTTTTTAATTCTTTTCCATTATAGGTTATTACAAGATATTGAATATAGTTCCCTGTGCTATACAGTAAATCCTTGTTGTTTATCTATTTTACAATATATGGTAGTGTGTATCTATTAATCCCATACTCCTCATTTATCCCTCTTCCTGTTTCCCCTTTGGTAACCATAAGTTTGTTTTCTACATCTGTGAGTCTGGTTCTGTTTTGGAAATAAGTTCATTTGTACTATTTTTTTAGATTCCACTTGTAAGTGATATTATATAACATTTGTCTTTCTTTCTAATTTACTTAGTATGATAATCTCTAGGTCCATCCATGTTGCTATAAATATCATTATTTTATTCTTTTCTAAGGTTGAGTAATATTCCATTGCATATATACACCACACCTTCTTTATCCGTGAATTATGTACTTTAAATGGTTAGATTGTATGGTGTGTGAATAATTTACATAAAATAAAATGTACTGATTTTAACTTTAGAGTTTGATAAATTTTGACAACTGTATGCACCCATGTAACTACCATCCCAAACAAAACACAGAAAATTTCTTTTTCCCCAGGGAGATTCTGTTTCTCAGAAAAATACCCTTTTTATTTAATTCATCCTTCCCCCAAAAGATAACCACTATTCTGACTTCTATCACCATAGCTTCTTGGACTTTATATGAATGGAAACAGACATTATATATTTGGCATGTATGCTTGACTTCTTTTGCTTAGCATAAAGTTTTTGAGATTAATTCATGTTATTACATCTTTCTTGTTTGTTTGTTTTTTGCTGCTGACTAGTAGTCTACTAAAGGAATATATCACAATAATTTTATCAATTCATCTCTAAATGGGCATTTGTGTCATTGCCTGTTTTTAGCTATTAGGAATAAAAGTGCTATGAATATTTTTGTTTTTGCTTTAAGATCTTTTAGTACCAAGGGTCACATGGAGTTCCCTCCCCCTAAATCTCGGCAGGCTCTCTCACTGCATGGTGAATTAAAGCATTGAAGAGTGATGCTGTGCTTAAGAGACTGGCAGCTTCCACTTCTGATCTCTTGGACCACTCATCTGGGAGCCTTGAGTCCAACAACCCAGCTGAAGAGACCCCAGGTAGAGGCCCTAGACAGACACCATGAAAATAGAGAGGGCCCAGCTGCATCTAGCCTTGCAGCTGTCCCCATCGAGAGACTCAACATTCGAGTGAGGCTGTCCTGCACCATCCAGACAGGACCAGCCACCAGCTGAGGACCACCAAGTGACCCCAATGTCGCATAGAGCAGGAGAGTTGCTCAGCCAAGCTCTGCCTGAATTTTTGACTCACAAAATCTTGAGCCACAATAAAATGTTGGTAGTTTTATGCCACTGGGTTTGGTCCTAGTTTTTTACACAGCAATAAATAACAGAACAGGATGAGCATGGACTCATCCTGCACCTGGGGCTCTGTAGTGTAGTTGAATAGTGTCCCCCCAAAATTCGTGTCCACCTGGAACCTCAAAATGGGCCTTATTTGGAAATAGGGTCTTTGCAGATATAATTAAGGTAAGGATAGAAATGCAATTATACTGGTAGGTCCTAGTCCAATGACAAGTGTTCTCATAAGAGACAGAAAATGATACACAGAGACACAGAAGAAGACAGTGTGAAAGCAAAGGCAGAGATGGGAGTGATGCAAGTACAAACTAAGGATCCCCAAGGAGCACCAGGAGCCACCAGAAGTTAGGAAGATACAGGAAAGGATTCTTCCCTAGAGCCTTTGGAGAAAGCCTTTGGCCCTGCTGACACCTCAATATCGAACTTCTAGCCTCTAGAACTGTGAGGTAATAAATTTCTTTTGTTTTACGTCACCAAGTTTGTGGTCATTTGTTACGGCAGCCCTAGGAATCTAGGACTTTTATTCTGTTGCATCAATCTGTGCAGCCAGCTCTCAAAAGTGTGGCTGGTTTCTCCACCTATGGCAGGGTCAGCTACTCCCTCAGCTGTACTTGTGTTACCGAGTCCAAGCTTGTACTGCTTGCCACACAACTGGCCAATAAATCAAGAGATGAGTTGTTGGGGCAAGGAACAAGGACTTCATTTGGAAGGCCAGCAGGCCAGGAAGATGGTGGACTAGCCTCCCAAAGAACCATCTTGCCCAGGTTTGGATGCTAGCTTCTTTTGTAGAACAAAGAGGGTAAGGTGAGGAGGTAAAGTAAAAAAAGGAGATACTTTGTTGCAAGTATTTCCTGGTTCTGGCCAGGCTCCAGAGAGGATGTGTTAATTCACAGGTAGGCCTGGTCAGGATGTTTCCTGTGAGCTGAACAAAGGTAGTTTAGCTTAATGCTCAGGCATGGGAGACAGAGTTCCCAGAGATGGGCCGTTAGGTACACTTTAAACTATAGGCAACATCCCTTTAGTGATTAACTTGTAGCAAAAGCAATAGAATATAAAGGTTAAAGTAAAAGAAACAGATCTAATATGGAGTCAGATTTGTTCTTCCCTATTACACTCACAGGGATACAAGCAGCACTCACAGGGATGCAAGCAGCATGGGTCTCTTCTCTCCTTCTGTTCCTTGCTAGACTGAAGTTCATTTAGATTTCTTGGCAACTTCAACTATCTGATGGGTTTTTTAAATGACTAGTGTGTAACTAATCTAGCTTTTTCATGTTGTTAAGATGAGAGCCACATTCTCTTGTAACTTTCTAAATTCTAACTGCAAGCTCATGCAGAACTTTTTAATTTGCCATACGTACATCTCAATAAAAGCTATCACATAATGAATTTATAGCTACCTTTTAGTTCTTCCCCTTTTTGTAATATTATAATAAAAATAATCTGAACCAGCATTGGTATCTGAGAGAATCTTTCTTTTAAGTTCCCCTTCAGTATGAGAGGCAGTGGATTAGGTCGGTCAGTTAATAATGAATTTACCCAGTTTTATGCACTTCAGCCCACAATCCCCATCTCTACGTTTCTTGCTCCTCACTGTGCTTCTCACCAACTGTTCTGTCCCCCTGTTTCTCTGGCTCCACCCCTGTTCCAGGCCAAGACAAATATAGGACAGACTTCTTTCTGTCCAAAAATTAGACTCTCTAAAGCTGAAAATAAACTTGTAAGTAACTGTGTGTCCTAATTCCTACAATGCTAATGCTTCCTGTACCAGACCAGATCTCATTCCCTAGCACAGAGGAGATTTCTGGGGAAACAAATCTCCAGTCCCATTAGGATTTAACTAAACGGAACCAAATTTTTAGTGCTAAAATTGTTAGTGTTATAATTAGACAAAATTATAAATGGTTCTTTTCATAGTGAAAGCAAAAAGTAAGCTACACTTTCATTAGGAATTGAACATCATTTTCCAATTCGCCTCCAGGAAGTCCTGTCAACAAACTTGAAATGTGCACTGCTTTGCAGATGACACCACACTTGTGGTTCATTCTTTATGTTCATCACTACATGTAGTGAAACATTCCTTTGTCTCCACATCAGACACTAACTGAGGATCCAAGGCCTGGGAGAATATAAATATTTTTCTATAAAAAAGAATTATAATCTGATTTGCTGCTCCTTCACCCAGATGTTTGCATTGCTGGTATTTTTTATCAACTCCACTGCAGACTGATCTTCAAAATGATAAAAGCTACTGAGGTGCTTTATTTTCTTTTTCCCATAATGATTTTTTTTAAAAAAATACCCAGAGCTGATGAAATGTTAAGTCATACATCTTTATAACTAGCTAAATCCAAGGTGGTTATGATATTCTACCTTTCCCCTCCCAGGGAGGTAAAGCCAGGTCAGATGGGCACAGGGCCAAACAGAGCAAGGTTCAATTTGAGTTTCAGTAGACATATTAATGCCCTAAAAAGAAGGAGGTGGAAAAAAACAGTGAGGCAGTATGATCGTGCCCAAATAAAATGCCAAATATCAATCCTGGTGAAGCTAAACCCATTGTCAAGACTAAGGACAAGACTGGGAAGTCAGGAGCCAAGGATACAAAAGGATGGAACAGTTGATAAGGAGCAAGGCAGGGACAAGGCCATCTGGCCCAGGACATCTATTGTGAGCAGAGCAGTCTTCTTATCAGACACTGATCACATGACACTGGGTTATAGGGGCTGATTTGAAGATGTGGAGCTCACTGAGGATAGGAGAGGCTCTCACATTTCCAGACTGGAAGTTGAAAGGTCCTCATATTTCTTCTGGACTGAAAGTCTTAGATGTTTCATTGGCCCATGACAAAGGATGCAATGGAACTGAGGGTAATCTCTACATTTCTCTCTCAAATGGCAAGAATTTATGTAAAAGAACCTATCTGTTCTCCAGGTTTGTGGCTTACCTCTACCCCCCACCTCCACTGGACACCTTCATTCTGATAACAGTTTCTTCTAGTTCTAATGTACCCATTGTATTTTATAAATAGCCCTTTATATCCATGTCCCTAGATCTGGAGCTCTGACTTACCTTCAGAAGTGTTATTCACTGGAGACAGTTCCTGATCTTAAACCACAGAGGTTTAAAGCTCAAGTACAGGTGGCTTGATCTCCTGGGCACTGACCCCACCTGCTTAGGTTCAGAGAAACAACCAACCCGGAGTCCCCATTGTGACCACCTCCCTTGGACCATTGGTCTATCATGGTCACAGCCCTCAGGCACCAGTGGCTGGAGCCATTGCTCTCAGCCAGCACTCCAGCCATCAACCTACCCCTGCCATTTGTACTCAGTGACACAACTATCAGACCAGTCTGTGATTCACCCTTTCTTCAAGAGGGAAGCAAAAGCCAAATAACCCATATTTGCATTTATTCCCAAATATAGTGTCTAGCAGTCATCATTATTCAAATCATTATCCCTACCCAGACACTTTCACAGGAACAATTATCATGGAAAAGAACAGTAGGGCCGAAGCCAATGATAAATTAGCATACTTCTCCAAATATTTTATGTTACTGAATATGAGTGCCCCTATATTTCAGAGATGTCAAACTATAGTCAACACAGAATGGATAAAGGAAATGTGGTATATATATATATACACACACATACATAAGTACACACAATGGATTATTCAGCCCTAAAAAAAAAATAGGAAATCCTGCCATTTACAACAACATAGATGAACCTGGGGTCATTATGCTAAGTGAAATAATCCAAACTCAGAAAGACAAACATCACGTGATATTACTTATATGTGAACTCTAAACAAAAGTCAAACTCATAGAAACAGAGAGTAGAATGGTAGTTACTAGAAGCTGGAGGGGAGGGGGAGGGAAGATATTGATCAATGGGTACAAACTTTCAGTTATGAGATGAATAAGTTCTGGAGACCTAATGTAAAGTATGATGACTATAGTTATTAATAATGTATTGTATACTTGAAATTTGCTAAGAAGGTAGATCTCAAATCTTTCCACTACAAAAAAAAAAAAAAATTAACAATGGAAGGAGACGGGTATGTTAATTAGTTTGAGTGTAGTAATCTTTTCACAATGTGTACATATATCAAAATATCATGTTGTACAACTTAAATATGTACGATTTTTATTTATCAAAAATAAAAAAAAATAAAAACTAATGTAGAGTCAACAAAATATGGAGATTTTCTGTATTTGGCAGGCTAGCACACAATTTCTATGCTAAAGGTCAGGCCCAGGACCCACTGGTAAGAGTAGCAGAGCTACCAAGGTGGATGAACTTGAGGCCTGAGAAAGTCTCTTACAGACAGCCAGATATATCGGGGGCTACTAGGTACACAATCTAAAATAGCATTGATAACAGGCTCTGTTAGAGAAGGGACATATAGACACCATGCAGTAAATGCAGTCCTGGCCCAAGTCTAGCTCACAATGTGCTAATGGGTCCACTGGCTGATCATTTTTACAGTCCCAGAGAGCATAATTGATATTGATATACTTAGCCTCTGGCAGAGCCCACACATTGGTTACTTGACAAGCAGAGTAGGTGCAATCAGGGTAGGAAAGGGCAAGTGGAAGCCCTTGAAACTTCCTGCCTTCAGGTTCAAATAATAATTCAGAAGAAATACTCTATCCCGGGTGGAATGGCAGCAATTAATTCTACACCTAACACCTAAGGGATGCAGGATCGGTGCGCCTATCATAAAACATTTAACTCACCAATATAGCCCTTGAAAAAATAAATATGCCTCCCTGCATTCTGGCAGATGATGGTAGGCTATCACAAATTTAGCTAATCTGTGTCCCTAATCACAGTTTGTATGCTGGGTGTAATATCCTTACTAGAAGGTGTATATATTTATCTGGTGAATGAATTCTTTTCAATATGCATCAGAAATACAGAGCAGAAGTGCCTGACTTCACATGGGATAGAGAACAGTACTTTCCTAGTCTTGTTCCCGGGCTATGTCAACACTTCTGCCCTCTGTTTCAATGTAGCTTGAGGGACCATTGTTGATTTGCATATCCCACAAAACATTAGGTTGGTCCATTATAATGATGATATGAGTTAATTAGACCCAGTGAGTAAGAAATGAAAGAACTGTAAATGTCCTGGCAAGAAGCATGCACTCCAGAGGGAGGAAGATTCATTCAGGGGCCTGATACATTGGTGAAGTTTTGAGCAATACAGTGGTTTGCACATGATAGAGCACCCCCTCCATGGAAAATATAAGTTACTGTACCTTCCCTCTCCTTCCACCAAAGAAACTGGCAAGGCTATTCAGGTTTTAGAAGCAATATATTATCTGCACTTGGAACAACTGATGTTGAGATCAGTTTATTGGGGCCAAAATAGGCTGCCAGTTTTTGTTTTGCCTTTTTTAAAAAAAAACATTTTTGAACCACAATAGAACTTTATTTTTTTATATAAATTTTATTTCTAATTTATTTTTGGCTGCATTGGGTCTTCATTGCTGTGCGTGTTTTCTCTAGTTGCAGCGAGCGGGGGCTACTTTTCGTTGCGGTGCGCGGGCTTCTCACTGCGGTGGTTTCTCTTGTTGCAGAGCATGGGCTCTAGGCACACGGGCTTCAGTAGTTGTGGCTCGTGGGCTCCAGAGTGCAGGCTCAGTAGTTGTGGCACAGAGGCTTAGTTGCTCCGTGGAATGTGGGATAGTCCCGGACCAGGGATCGAACCCGTGTCCCCTGCAGTGGCAGGCGGATTCTTAACCACTGCACCACCAGGGGAAGTCTGGCTGCCAGTTTTGAGTGGGCATCCAAAGAAACAGAGAGCTCTACAATAAGTAGGTTGTATGACAAGGAGGCCAGTTGGCACATGAACCAGCAGTTATCACAATGATAGGAGAATACACAGTGGATAAAGTTATCATGTGGAGTTTTTGACAAGTCACAGTAGGAAAGTCATAACACAGAAATCTAAAGTTCTGGAGCATGCAGTCTGCAACAGAGAATTATACACCATTTGAAAAACAACTCCTCGTATACTGTGGCAACAATGGAGTGTCTGACCATGGGGCATCAAATGAACGTGTCGCTAGAGCTGTCCCTCATGAGCCTGGTGCTGTCAGATACACAAAAATCAGGTGGGCACAGCAGCAAATCATCAGGCCGGAAACTGTCTGTGAATAGATGGCCCAAATTCCCATGCCACTCACCTCTGTTGCAATGACACCTCTTCCTCAGTTTACACCTATTGTGTCATGGAGTGGAGTGGAGTAGAGTGAGCTCTACACAACCTGATAGTAGGAGGAAACAAACAAACGACTGGTTCATGAATAGATCAACTCAATATTGATGTGAGCCAAAGGTAGGCTGTGACCCTACAGCCTCACAAGTGGGCCTGAAGACAGTGATGAGGGGAAACCACCACAACAGGCAGAGCTTCAAGTGATGTATTTGGTCATCCACTTTGTATGAAGAAGGAAGCAGCCATGGTAAGAGTATACATAGACTCCTGGGTTGTGGTAAATGCCTTGGCTGGTTGGCCAGGCACTTGGAAGAAGCAAGCCTGAAAGATCAGGAACAAGGCGGTATGAAAGAAAAACTTTAAGAGTGGGTACAAAATGTAAGAATGTACAGAATACACATTAATGCCCACAAGAAAGGATCCAATGTAAAGGAACTGTTGATAAAACAAAATCCAGCTGAGTAACTTTGAAGACTTAATTGGCTTTATTCAATGATTTATTAATCAGGCAGCATCCCATCCAGCAAGAAGAAAGGCATTCTGAGTAGTTGTACGATTTGAGGCATTAACACCACCCTCAGCTACCATTCTGTAGTTCCTGCAACTTTTGTTGATTCTCTGTTTTTGTTTTGTTTTGTTCTGAATCTCTGTGGCATTCACAGGTCACAACTTCAGATTCACATTTTCTAACTTGGTCATTCCCTTCATTTCTTTTTCAGTATTCCAATCTTAGGGAGATCATTTGGCAGTTAGCAGCTGCAAACATGCCCTTAAAACTTTTGAGAGAATACAATGCACCCAGGAGTTTATTATGATTATTATCAACAGGATAATTACCAACGTTTGGAGTGAACTTTGGAGTCATGGTCCCCAAGACCCAAACAATCAAAATCAAATAAGTCTAAGAAAGACCTCAATGAGGGAGTCATCTTTTTAAGCCAAGTGTCTTGCTCAGTGAGCTTATGTAACTGAGTTTCAATCTCCCTGGAAGTGTTAATCCAAGTGCAGTGTGTGATGTTGACCACAGCACAGACACCTCGTTGTTCAGCTAAAAGATAACCAATGGCTATTCTATTACCAAGAACAAATTTGGCCAGAGAGTCTAATTATTTTTGATGGGTATATATTGCTTTAGCAGTAGATTCTGCAATACGCTCAAGAGTTAAGGAGAGGCTCCTGATCATAACCCCATTTGTACTCACTCCTAACTAGGGAAGTAGAGCCTTGCCAAAAGAAGTGAATCCTGAATAACGAATACCTCCTGGCAGGTCCCTTCTAACTCAATGACGTAAATCCAGGGGAGCTGACAAATGAAGTGTCTCAGATTCTTTATAGATAGTTAGGAACACAGTTAAGACCACCTAAAAGGTGTTGTCCTGTTATGTGCCAGCCATCTAGGCATTAATAGGCTCAAAGAGAAAAATAACCACCACAAACAAAGATAAATCCTGCAGGGGCACAAACAGCTTCCATTAAGGTGGCACAGGCAATGGACTCATTTTCAGATATTGTTGCATTTGCCTGTTCAAGCCAGGGGTCAGTTAGATTTTTTTCCTAGCCTGAAATTAAAAAGTAGTTCTAAATTCCAGAGAGTACTCCCTTTGCAATGGCCTAGGAGACATGGGTAATGGTGTTTCCAGACCAATGCGGGGAAAAGAGAGGGTTTCATGTTTAGTTGAAGTATTAAGTATTGATTCAGTGTCTTGGGTGGAAGCAGTCCACATTGATGTCAGCTACCTTTCTTCCTAGTCAATTTGACTTGAAGGTCTAGAGCATTTGTACAGGACCACATGGCAGGCAGAACCTTTTTGGTTTTCAGATGCATAACCAAGGTTCAAACCCCTGAAGTTTGGCTGCCGTTGTGTAATGAGGGAGACCTGGTATAGTCTCTTCCAAGGACATTCAAAGACAGCCTTTGCTCTTAGGGATTCTAAATCAGAAGAGTGGGAGAAATTAGAAATGATAGTTTGGAGAGTTGTAGCCAGCTATTTGAGAAAACTAGAAGAATTCAGGATCCAGTCCAGTTTGCATATAACAAAACCTCAAAGACAATTAATAGAATTAGAATCTAATACTTACATTGGTGCAAAAAAAAATTTTTTCTCTCTAAAATTATCCCCATTTTTACCAAAGATAATCACAGTAAAACCATTTTTTTGCATTAAAATTGGCCTGATTATTTACATAAATGTAGCAAGAATAGTAATTGACCATATAAGGTCTTTTAAAGACTGCTTTGCTGGAACTTTTTTCTCAGATTGAATTCTTAAAAGCTTTTGAGGTCAGGAAGCCAAGTCAAAAACTCACCACTAGATTTTACCTGCAATAACATTTCAGTCAAACTTTGGTAATACAGCCAATGTTTCCAATTGTGTCCTGTTATAAGGAGAACAGATTCTTATTGAACTTATGCAAATAACTACTGGAGGAATTAGGTAGGAGAAAAAGTAAATGTTTTCATCTTTGTCTAGAGAGGTATAATTTACTAACTTGCTGTAGGCCTTATGTAGCTTAAGAGAAACGATTTCCTCAAATCTGGTAAAATAGCAATGTTTCAGAAAAGAAGTTGTAAAAAATTAGAATTATTCTCCTCAGTTCATTCAGTCCCATACTATTAATTTTTGTTTTGCTTTAATACAGTTTTTTTTCCCATTATTCCTGGAAATTCTTACCCAGTTCAGTTCTATGTCTTTGAAGTTATCAGAATCCTGTAATTGTCAAAAGCCCTTTCCATGAATCTTTTTGAAAGTGAAGTACTTTTGCAGAAACACTTTTGCAAAAATTTCTGAGTAAAATGGTAACTGTCTATAAATGACAAAGATTTTTAAATGCCTATTGTTTGAGTTCATCTGGTAAGCAAATATAGTTATTTTTGTGATGTACAACATTTTATGATAACAGCTAGAATTATGATGACAACATTATACCAGGATATATCAGACTTTCAGGAATTTCACATAATTTCTGAAACTTATACCTATGCAAACACAACATATAGAAGGCATAGTGTTACTTCTTATTTAACAATGCTTCCCATGTAATTTAACATAACAAATAAGCCTAATTAGTTTAACATCTTTCCTTTTATAAGGAAAGAGAAAAAAAGTCCTTTGAGGTGTTTCAGGGACCCCTCTGAAAAATCCCAGTTAGTTCAAGGTCAAAAAGATTTCGTTGAGCATTTGATTTGGGAAAGTTTGCAAAAAAGATTTAAAAAAAAAAAAAAAAAACTTGGTCAAGTAAGATCATAGATTACTGTGAAACAATATTTAGTCACCTGTTTAACCAAAGTGACAATTAAAGACTTCACAGGCACAAAAATTTACATAGTAGCAAAACAGACAAAATCAAAAGATAAAACAAACCCTAGCTATTTCAGTTGAGAAGACTGTTTTCTTAAGTAATCAAAAACCTGATAAGGCACAGGAAATTATTTTTTGTAAAATACAAAATCTTTGCCTTCTAGGCAGATTACCTAAAATCTAAAGAAAACTTTGCCATCTGTTATCAAAATCAAACCAAAAGTCCAGTAAGTCTTTCTCCTTTTAACAATAAGAAAACCAAATTTTAATCTTACCAGCACACTTTTAATATTAAAACTCATTCACTTAATTAAATTCATTTTAATCTTAGCCAGCTCTGACCACATATAAAATTTCTTTCTAGAGATTTCTTTTCCACGGCCTTCTTACAACTTTCTTTTTTACATTCAGATTTTGTCCTGTGTTTTTCCTTTTTTCCCATTCTGAAATAACCAGCCTCACTTTAGGACAAAATTACTTTCTTCTCTCTCAACAAAATGCATTTCCATTCCTCATAACCTCTTTTACTGAAAACAACACATACCATCTTCCTTGCATGCAGAGCTGTTTCCCCCATTATTTCCAGTAGCCCTAATAACATATACTAGAAATCTTAACCTTTAAAATATTTAAAATTTTCAGGGTAATATAGAAGTATTTTGTATTACATATAAACTCTTTTATATTAGCATTATGTGGCTTGGCAGATTTGTAAATACTTTTTATAATTTCTATGCTTTCTCGTAGTAAATGTTTTAATGTAGCACAAGATATGTTTACTCACAAACCCAAAAATCTTGAATTTTTCAGCAACAAGAAGTCTAAAGCAGATAAGCCATGTTCAGCAACTAATATTTTAGTATTTTGTCCTATTTACAAATGATCCAGAAATTTAATGAACCTAAGATGCTGAAAGCACAGCCTCTCTGCACCAGTGGTGCCAAATTGAATCTCGGAGACAGAGTTTTGGGTGAAGTAGAAAGGGATAACTTTATTGCTTTGCCAGGCAAAGTGGGGACACAGCAAGTTCCTGCCTTGAAAAATTGTGTGTCCCAATCTGGGAGTATTTGATGAGGAGTTTTATAAAAATATTTCAAGGGTGAGGTTGCTGACAAGATTAGGGTGCGTGCAGGGCCTCAGGGTCTCCTAATCTTGAGGAGCTTCTCTGTTTCCTTTAATCCTCCCTCAGGTGGTTTCTTGGCTGCTCCTCCCTTGATTAGCAATCCACCCTTTGGAACTCAGGGTAGGTCATGGAGGCTGGAGTCTTGCCTACAAGAAACCAGGGACAAAAAAGAGGCTTCTGTGCCCAGGAGCCCACAGGACGCCCTTCTCCCCCTTCCCCACAACACCCCTCCCCCCCACCCCAGTTTCACTTCTATAATTTAACTTAGCAAAATTTTAAGGCTTCAGGTTATCAAAAATATTGGGGGAGATCATTTGAAAAGTTCACCTAAAAAACTTTAATCCAGTGTACATCTATTTAATTTACTTGCTCTTAACAAATATGTTTAGACTACCCACAAAAACCTCATGAGACATTAGACAAACTCAACCATTATCCCAAGCTATTTTTCTTGCTGACAAATGTTGTAAGAGATAACACGAACTCATTTGACCTTTAATAAGCCTAAGTAGAATAAAAGTATTATATGCAATGCTGACAGTTCTAAAGACATGCCTGTTTTAATTAAACTAACGAACAAACTAGTTTTAATAATGAATATTTTCCTAAATCACATGAAATTGAAATTCACTTGAGCCACTTGTTATTATATTTCTGAGAGTTCAATTTATATAAGCACTTAATTTTCTTTAAGCCAATTAAATAAGAGCTCTTTTACAAATTAATTTTGGCAATACCATCTAGAGATGGAAAATGCCACACATATGTAATGCATATATATAGACACACATTAACATAAAAACAGACACAGAGACCTTATAACTTCCATTCTTTTAATTACCACCATGAATCAGATACAATAATACAAAACTCACCAGTTATAAAAGAAGTTGGATCTAAGTTGCTTTACTGATAGATGGAATAAGTTAAGGTTATCTGCTAGGATGACTAAAGCTTTCACACATGATTTTTCATTTGCCTAAGTTTCAGATGACCTTACCCCTACTTTTTTCCTTCAGATAAGAATTACTTCCCTGAAGTTTGCACTTTAAAGAGATGGCCTAGATAAGAGTTAACACTTACTCAGGGAAAGAACGCAAATTTCTCCAAGAAGAACTTTGGTTTCCTAATGCCAATATTTTACAGACATTTCAGTTAAATGGGGGAGGTTTGGGGACTGGTAAAACAACTGATGGACTTTGAATTGTTTCTAGAGCCACAGATCTGGTCCTGTAAAGACTAGAGTTGTAAAACAAGGGCAGCTGTTTTTAATTACTCAAAGAATTGGTCTGCCAATAAATATCAAGGACTATCACACCCATACACCTATGTTGGAATGTTTTTTTCTTTCCCCCCGGGTAGTTTAGCTTAGGGGAGAAGGCCTAACATAATTCCTATAAGACTCTGAATATCCATTTCCAATTTGGCCAAATTTCTGATGGTAGAGTTACTAAATTTTTTCAAATTTATCAGTTTTCAGTCAATAGAAACAATAACTATATCTGGCAGTATTGAACAACCCCTTGGATTTAAGATCCATTCCCAAAGAGGATGCAGAAAATATTATCTTCCCAAGATCTTAGAGCCAATCCCAAAAATAGCCAAAAGAAAGAAAGACTTAGATACTAACAAACAAAAAGGTAACAGTTGTCCCTGGGAGAGAAAGGAGCAATAACAAATGGATCTGGATTTGGGCAGGAGGGAGACAACATGAAATCTTATTTTTCTCTCTCAACAGGGCTCTACGTACATAGTATACTACTACAGTGAGTACTCAAATAAAAGAGGACAGAGGGCAGCAGTAGAAGTTACATCAGTCTTTTATTTTTTTTTTGTCTTGTTTTTTGATACCTCTTGTGTGTTTAATTTTTCAGTAGCCATTTGCAATGAATCTTTTAATGAAGCTAGTTTGGAATTTTGAAGTCTTTTGGAGGTTTCTGCATTACCAATTAAAACAGGTATTCCATTCTGTTTGATATGGGAACCCTTACTTTCAAGTGTACTTCTTAAATGGTCATATCTAGTTGGAACGTTCCTCATAATAGCCATTGTAATTCTAGGATGTAGTTTCCCCTTAGGGCTGGCATCAGTTTGGTAGGACCTTAGCCACAAATGGAGTTTAACTCATATTACTATCCAGCCATATCTAACTGCAGATGGAATGCAACCCACATCTCTGTCTGGATATATTTTGGGACCCTCAACCTGATGTTTACCGAGCCAAGTTCTCAGAACACAAAATTCTAGGTTGTCTTAGTAAGATTTTGCCATTTTTGTAGATATTTATAGTTTCCCGGACCATAGTTCTTAAGAAGGTATGCTGGTAGATTGCAACCAAGCAGGACCCCATGGGGGACTTCCTGGGACATGCCCTCCCCCATATCCTCTGCTTTAGCTCCTCTCTGAAGTACCTAGATAATAGTATCTGATGCACATTTCCTGAGTTGTTTTGCAGAAGTAAAAAAAAAAACAAAAAAAACCTCTCCTACAAATGGAAGATGTTAACTACCAAGAGCACATAGCCCCAGGCCTCCTGGAGCCCGAGGACTGATAATGTTAACCCCTATGACACCACCCTGCTACCTCACCATCAGCCAATCAGAGAATTGTGCACAAGCTGATCACATACCCTGCGGACCCCGCCCACCCATGCACTACCTGAGAAGAATCCATATTTTATCCAGACTTGGATCTATGTCAAGCCTTCCTTAGGGTGCATCACTCAGTAAGCACTGAGTTACTGTTACTAACTGACCAAAAGCGGAGTCCTTCAGAAGCAATGAGCCATGAGTGAAAATTCTGAGGTCAACAGAAACGGCCCCCATGATAACAGAGTCTCTATAATGTTTCCCTTGATGCACTGGGGTGGCATTCAGGATCTAGCATTCATAGAAGGGAACTTTACTGTAAAACTAAACTGAATCCACAGCCTACAAGTGAGTACACACATACACACACCCCAACTTCCCCATTGTGGAAAAGCAGCCATGTTTGATTTCCTTGTCACCAAAATGATTCATCCATAGCAGACAAAAGAAATAGCCAAGTTCTATCCAGGCGCAGAACAAGAAATGCCTTTTTTCTCTTCGCACATCAAGTTAAAAACTACTGCTTGTGGAGCAAAGCTGAGATTGCAGGACAAAAGCAGCAAAATCTAGCTCACATCTGGGGAAATACTGAGACTCATTGCCGTTGAAAGCTTTGTCTACCTTTGAAGGAGAAGCACCTCTGCAGAAATATAATAGCCACAAAATCTCTGTCTTTTAATACAGAGTTGCATGAGGCCTTTAGAACAAAAGAAGTGTGTATCTGTCTCCCCTACAAGACCTGACCCAGTGTTTTGCCACAGGTTCTTAGTAAATTATTATTGGATGGATTGCTCATATCAGAAAGCACCATGTGTCTTGCTGTCATCTAGATCCTTTCTACTTAACATGGGGTCTGTAGACCAGCAGCAGCATCCTGGGGGCTTGGTACAAATGCAGAATCAGGCTACTCCCCAAAGCCACCTATAGAATCTGAATTTTAACAAGATCCCAGGTGATTCATATGCTCATTAAAAGTTTTATAATCGCTGCTATAAACAAATGCTCTCAACAAAATGTAGAAACTCTGCCCCAAGATGACTGAGGGCCTATCCAGTCAATCAATCAACAACATATTTCCTGACAGTCTGCTCTGCACATGATGCCAATGGGGGTAGCCAAAGCATTATCCAAACACTAGAACACTTATGCAAAAGAACATCAACAGAATGACAGTTTGGCAGTAGTTCTCTGGAAGGCACTGGACATACCACAAAGTGACAAACGAGAGAGGAAATTTGGGCCACATGGGACTTATCTCAAAAGGAGCCCTGGGAGTCTGAAGTATATTAGTACAGCAATGATTATTCCCTTCAGCCTCAGCAGACCTCTCCAAGGTGCCTCTCCTGATAAGGGGGCAGGCAGATCTGAATGAAGATATTAACTTAAAGATAGCAGGAAATAAGCGAGCAGTGCATTAGAGTGGAGCAAAACCAGGGGAAGGCAAGAGGCAGAGGCCTGTCCCTAGCAATGACTTTAATAACCAATCTCTGGGCTGCCAGAGACAATTTTCATCAGCAGTCATGAGCGAGTGAATGAACGGCTTCTGGCACCATTGTGACTCTGTTCCAGCTGTAGCTCTATTGCCTGTTGGATTTAGTTTTAAAGTAAAAGAAAGAAGTACCCTGAATGAAACAAAAATGTGTCCCCTGCCTTCTATTTAAGTTCAGCAATGGCTGGTAGACAGGAGATCAGAAGGCAGACTGAGTGAGACATCAGGTTACTTCCTTCCTTCCCTCACCATCCACACACCTTGCTCTGGGTGTGGCAAGAGGGTGAATTGGTCCCTGGGGGATATTTGGCCAAGTATAGAGACATTTTGGATTTGATAACTAGTTGGCTGGGTACTCTTGTCATGTCATTTGTAGAAGCCAGGGATGCTGCTAAAAATCCTACAATGGAAAAGACAGCTTCTACAACACAGAATTCTATGACCTGAAGTGTTGACGCTGCCGAGGGTGAGACACTCGGCTCTATGAAAACAGCCCCATGGGGACCCTTCCTGCAAGGACCTCTTCAGGCGACAGATTCCTGCCGTTGTTCCTCCCACGTGCCTCAACTTCCCTTGGGTGTTTCTTAAACCTACCACTCCCCTGAAGTTAGCACCAACATTAAACTCCCTTCAAAAATCCCAGCCACGCGAATCTTTTCGTTGCTTCCCAGACCGTATGTTGAGAGTTTAGCTAAGCTACTTCATGATATTTTTATGGAACCAGATTTATTTACCCGACTCGCAAGCCAAATGTTGAGATGCCAAGGTTTGCAGCAGAGAAAGAGTTTATTCATAAGACACATAAGTGAGGAGATGAGAGAAAATATCTAAAATCCACTTCCCCAAAGGTAAGGGGTTTGGGGTAAGCTGGGTGGACTTAAGCATGGGAAAGAGTGAGGTAATCAGTGTTCTGTAAGTTACCTGTTTCTTCATGGGAGGCATGCTCAAAAATGGAGATGCTTAGCATGATCTGACGGTGGAGTTTTTGGCCCTCTGACATCAAAAGTCACTCATCAGATACCTGTGTGGCCCAGTTTTAGGGTCGGTGGCCCCAACCACTTTTAGCTGGCTCAAACTGAGTAAGAGGTGACTCCAAGTTCCTGAAAAACCACTTAAGCCCCCATTAATATAGCAAGACATACATCAGAGGTGTTATCTATAGGAAGTGGTTAAGAAGTCTTGTGATATATCACCTAAGTTATGTGAAGCTTGGAGGGTATGCAATTAAAGAGAGGAAAAAATAATAACTAAAGCGAGTTTAGTCAGAGAAGGCAGTTTACAGGTGGAGGGGTTTTTAACAAGCTGTTCCCTTACCTGTTGTTCTGTAAAACAGGCTCAAGAATTTCTGCTGGTCACCAGCCTCTGGTAACCCTGTGGGACATTGTTGCAACGTATCTGCCTCAGCATCCATCCTGTTTGGCCAAGTGACCTGTGGGACCATAAACCACCACTAGCCCCCTCATGCAAGCACGAGCCCTGGATAGCAGCCTCAGAGTCACAAGCAAATGTAAGTTCTGATGTGACTTTCCAACAGCCCTTGTGACCAACAGTCTGATCGTAGAGTTACTAAATTTTTTCATTGCGGGCCCTTTCGATAAGACCGCCTCCCCCTGAACGAAGCTTGCAACATCCCTGTTCTTTTGGTTTGAATTGACCAATCCAGCCTTAGGCTGGGAACCCCAAAGCACTCTACCCACAGACCCTAATAAAGGCATGTGCCCCAGGTCCTGCCTGTCTCTCTGCCTGCACCCTGCCTTGACCTCTGCCTACGGCTCCTTGAGGCTTGTGTGGAGGACCTCCTCTAGGATCTGTGAGTAACAAACTTCTCTGTTTCAATTCCTTTGTGGTCTTTTGTTGAACTGTGGCTCACAGCTGACACCCCCAGAGCTCTACCTAGCAAATGCTAATTTAGCAAGTCATAACACCACAGCTGGTCCAAAGAAAGACCAGTAATGAGAAAAATAATACTAAGATTTGTCCTGAGGCAGTAATTCTTAATTGATGACCTGGCCAAAGCTGAAAAGAAGAGTGAATAAGGTCTGGAGGCAGGGGGGAAGTGGGGTTACAGGGTTCACGAAGAGCCTCTGCAAAGACTGTGACGGGGGCAGCCTTGGAGCATCCAACCCCAGCATGGGAGAGGGCAGGGCAGGCTGCGTGGGATAGAAGTGCCCTTCCCCACCCTCAGTAAAGCAGATTTACCTTGATGAACCAATGATGAACTAATGAAGTCAAAGTGGTGGCATCCCCCACTTGCATGAGCACTTTCCAAGGATGTCAGAGATGTCCTACCCTTACATTGTTATATATGTTTGTGAAATGCTCAAAAATGAGATATTTTAACTGCACCTGGTTAAGAATATTGCCTCTTTCCACACCAACTTCCCCTCCATCACATTTTCATTCTCGTAAGGTAGCATTAGGGGATACAGCTAAAACAAAGTTGAAGTGGCGATGCATGTAATTTGGATTTAGTGGGATGTACTTATGCAATTCACAGTCACTTTGGGATATGATAAAGTTATTGCTAGCCGTCCACGTATAAGAATGATTTTCAGGAGTACTTCTATCATCCGCTGTAAGAACTCACCTGGCATTGTGACATGAAGGGTGTGTCCAGAAGTCATATGGAGATAGGAACCTGTCCAACAATGTTGCGGACACAGGAGAGGAGAAATAAGACTTGAAATGCATAAAGACAGACACTAGTCTATGGGAAATTCTTCCAATCATCAGATGTGTAAAGTGTTAAAGATAAGTTAGTTCTCTTCATCCTCTGATCAAAACAAAAGTTCTCTCCTTCAGGAATATATTCAATAATTTGGAATATACAATTATAAATGTACCATAGATTATTTTTTCCTTTTTGGAGAGGGAGAATATCAGGCTTGATTTCTGATTTCACTAAGGGTCCCCTCAGCCCCTTTGTGAGAGCACAAACTACACAAATGTGTACGCAGTAGCCTCGATGATAAGGGTTTGAAATATGTATACAGAGCCTAGTGAAACTGAGCAGAAGCCTGTGTCCGCCAAGTACAAAGCCCCCTCCATGTCACCTGCCTCTAGTTTGTAGAAAAGGCAGTCTCCCAGGCCTCCCTGAATCACAGAAGATCAGGGTCAAGCAGTTAATGATTAGGACAATAGAATTACAGAATCCTTCAGTGTTTGATGCACATTCCTGAGTTGTTTTACAGAGGGAAAAAGCTAACTGCATGATGACCAGACAGTAGCCGTGACATAAGCTGCTCCATCTTGAGCAGTACTGAATCTATGGCTAGCACAATTCCAGAAGTTGACCTCAAGAGAATGAGATTAATACTATTGCTCATAATAATCTGTACCTTTGTGGGCGTCAAAAAAATTGTAGATTGCTCTGCCTGGGCAACTAAAATTGTCAGCAAAGAAATGCTACAGACCTATGACAACATCTTCCATTCTGAGAATATGATGCCTTATATCAGCATGAAGAAATTACGAAGACAGACCTTTGCCCATAATCCCATAGAAATGGAACGATGTCTGGCAGTGGGGATGTGTAAGCAGCTCTTTGCAGGAAAGAGCTCTCTGCGGGAGGCCCCTTTTGTCTTGTCACCCTAGAAAAGCTATATTGTAATTCACCTCTGCCCAAGCACACCTTTCAAATCTTTTGATAACACAAAGCCTTGCCTAACCTGTTGATTCTTTCCTTAGATCAAAGAAGTAGAAATGAAGAATAAGAAATTAACAGATGACCAGATCTTTTCCCCAGCTTCCCCTTCAGTAATCTCACAAGCAAACTGTGTGAATGATATACCATCTAAAGAAAGATCACATAGAGTCAACAAGTCTGCATGCAATGGGAAATGACAGCAAATATGACCCTCTACCTCAGTGATTAACTGAGACGACTTTCCCTTTAAAAACTTTCATGGCAGAGCAGAATCTTCCAAGTTGGTTCTGGGACATTAGTCCTCCTTATCCCCAGGTTGCCAGCCTCTTAAATAAAGCAACCTTTCTGTTCCTACCGGGACTTGTCTCTCGAGTATTGGCTTTTCAAACAGCGAGCAGCCAAACCTGAATTCAGTTAACACTAGCAGTGCATGAAATGTGCATAACACATTTAATGAATAGATGGATGGATGAATGATAAATAAATTAGTATGGCCTCGAGTGGTTGGAGAGGCTTCCTGGAAGAGGTAAGAAGTCAACAAGATGTAAGACAAGCTCTGGAAAAGAGCCCAGTGTGAAGTGAGGTCGAGTGAGGAGGCCAACTCACTGAAGAGGACTAGCCCTCCAGAGGAACAAAGGGAAGTTTTGCTGGGTAGGAGGGTAGGGCCAAACACTGGAAGTCCTTGGAAGCCAGAGTTTTTATGCTGTAAATAACAGGAAGCCCTTATAGATTCCAGAGCAAGGTAGTAGTATGATGAAAGGTGGTGTTTTCCAGAAATTATCTTGACAGTGGGACCCAAAACAGATCTAGCAGGGAGAAATCAGATACGAGGAAGCACTGTGGTAATGCAAGTACACGATATGGGCCTGGATTAGGGTGCTGGGAATGGTAAGGAAAAGGTATATCTTAAAGAGAAGGCTCATGGTAGGAATAATCTCAAATTAATGTTAATCAAAATCTCTATGGTGTTATAAACTATTTCACGGAATTGGCCATGGACATAAAGATAACTAACATCATGGCTCTGAGTTCTCAGATGAGCAGTTTGACCACCATAGACTCTAGGATTGTATAATATGACCAAGAAAAATCTCTCCAGATATCTTGGTAAAGAAAATCTCAATGAAGCCAGTTTCTTGTCCCTTGTCTACATTCACAGTCAGCTGTTGCCAATGTCATTCTCTGCAGCTGCTCCACAGCATATGACATCCTGAATGGCCTTCCCCGGAAATCCAGTGGGTGTTGATGCCCATTTTAGGGTCTGCTGTCTGACAGCGGAAATGCACGTTCTCCCTGAGGGTGGTGGGTGTGTTCCGGAGACTTCATTCGGATGAGTCCACACAGACCTCCCCAAAGGAACTTCAGGATAATTAATTAAATCAGTGCTTTTCAGTCCTCTTGATTACACATTGAGCCATCCCAGTGGTTTTCCTTCTTTTGGAGAATCATCCCACTCAGTGGGGAACTATGTCATTTTTCTCTTTCTGCTGGTCTTCGGGCAGGAGAAAGCAAGTCCAGCCAGTGAGCAAAGGAACCATTCATAACTTTTGACAATACAAGCAGGAAATTGCTGTTGCTAAATGAATTTGCATTATTTATCCCTCATCCTTACTCTGCAATTTCATGCTGCAGGATCTACTTCTTACCCAGAAATTTAGAAGTATGGCAGCATCCCCTGTGTGCAGTACCCAGGGTCAATTTGTGCTGTGGCTCACCAGGGCCCTCTTCTTGATGGCCTGTGAGTTCCGTCAGGCCAAGACTTTAGCTGCAGAGATGAGAGATACAGCATTACAGCTCTCCTCTTGAGGGCTGAATTTTTATTTCACAGGCCCAAGGTGGTTGAAAACTGTTCTCCAGAATGTTGCGCTTCCTTTTCCTTCAGAAGGAGCCCTAATCTTAGCACTTAACCTATCACTCCCATTTTAACCAGATTAAGCTCTTAGATAGTGGTAAATGACCACAGAATTGTGGCCAAAAACCAGGCAAAAAAAAAATGTTTAAATAATGCAAAATCCAGTGAGAATGGAAAATTTGACAACGTAGATGAGGAAGTACAAAATTCATTTAACTACCCTAATCATCCAGCCAAACGACTAGAGACCACAAAACTGGGGGTGAGAAGAGTTCAAGAATTCCTCCTATCCAAAACAGTCAATAAAATGTTGAAAAGAGGATAAAAATTGGGTAAAGGTGAAACTTGAGAGCACAGGCTGGGGTACTCTTGTGCTTAGCTGACAATTCCCAACCAAAAGAAAGGATTCCACAGATTCTTCTATGACTGAGTTAGATTTTACAAAAAAGAAGTATCCCATTCACATCTCTGGAGAACTGTGTCCATTTCATGGACCTAGCCTTTACCTCTTTTGCCCTAGCCCACTTGATAGGTAGGATTAAACTTCTCCATTTATCAGATATATGATTTTAAAACTATAGGAAGGTGCAAAAATAGACAGAGATGGTGAAGTATATAAAAACTTTGTTTGAATACCTTTTGTCAAATTTAGGAATGTTTTGCATAAGGATAAGGATATTCATATATTTTTCTTATTGAAACAATGCAATTTCAAATTTAAGTTACTTGTGATACTGTGATTTATAAGAAATATACTTTAGTCTTCTCTCCATTCCTGGCACAAAACTCCTAAAATCCTTGGAATTTCCTAAGTAATGAGAACTATAAATGTGTCTTTTGTTATGTTAACGAGGTAATTTTTGGAAAGCCCCTAGGTAACCTAAGGATGGGGGTTGGTTGCTAAAAGAACCAACCATGTGATTAGAGGGTTGAAACTTTCAGTCCAATCCCAGACCTCCTGGGAGTGGAGAGGGAATGGAAAATAAATTCGATCATCAATGGCCAATGATTTGATCAATCAAGCCTACAAAATGAAGCCTCCATAAAAAACCCTGAACTACAGGATTCAAAGAGCTTCTGGGTTGGGGAACATATGGAGATGCTGAAAGAGTGGTGCGCTTGGGGGCATGGAAGCTCTGTGCCCTTCCGCATACCTTGCCCTACACATCTCTTCCATCTGGCTGCTCCTGAATTACAACATTTTATAATAAACCAGTACATCATCTAATAGGTAAGTGTTTTCTGAGTTGTGTAAGCCATTCTGGCTAATTCCACAACCCAAGGAGGGGGTTGTAGAAACCTAAAACCAATAGCTGGTGGGTCAGAAGCACAAGTGACACATGGACTTGTAATTGGCATCTGAAGCTGGGAGAGGGTAATGTTGTGGGACTGAGCCCTTAACTCAAGGGAGCTGATGCTATCTCCAGGTAGATAGTGTCAGAACTGAGTTGAATTGTATGACATTCAATGAGAACTGGAGAATTGCTTGGTGGTACCAGAAAAGCAGACACACACACACTAGACTTGTGCTTTTCATGCAAAAGGTGTAAGAAAGTTTCTTTGTAAACAGTTTGAAAGTTTAACAAAAATTTATGACACATAAACATGAATTTATGACACATAAACATGAATTAGAGAGAGCTTGTTTTCTGGGTGTGTAAATTTGCTCTTTCAAGCATTTGATGTGTTTAAGAGAATCAGATAAATTGCATTTTAATGTACACAAAGATATTTAAAAGATATAAATTAATTAGGTTTGTAAATAGGGTTAATTGTTTAGAGAAAATCAGTCTGTTAAACTTATTAATTTATTAAACATTACTAATGTACATAGAAAGGTAATTATTCTTACCTAAATATTTAATAAATTTATAGGTAAAATAACAAATTTTGTAAGTTGAACTTTAAGCCTTAAGAAAAGTAGTTTTTTTATTTTGTGACTTTAATAAACTATGTATTAGTTTAAAGCCACTTAACTATAAATAGTCCTTTCCACACACACAAACACATACACACACACACACACACACACACACTCGCTCCCTGGGCAGTGTTAAAGCAGAAACTTTAAAAAACACACATCAATAGGATTTCCCTGGCGGTCCAGTGGTTAAGTCTCTGCGCTTCCACTGCAGGGGGCAATGGTTTGATCCCTGGTGGGGGAACTAAGATCCTGCATACTGTGTGGTGTGGCCAAAAATACAAAAACAAAAACACGTCAGGGCTTTCATGGAGTCCACCAATTCTCATCTTATCACGAAGTGTCCCTCCCCTGGCCTAGCTCCTTCCCCTGCAGGGAACACATCAGACTTTCAGGTTGGGTAAGAGGTGTATTTCCTTAGGGGCAGTGCTCATGCCCTCCGTCCCACTTGACCATAAACCCCATAAGGTGAGAGACCATGTCTGTTTTGCTCATCATTATATACCCCCATAATTTTCTCTCCAGCATGGGACCTAATAAGAAGTCACTTAAATATTAAATGAGTGAATGAGGGAATTGTGGGTGTGCCAGCTGCCTGGGCTCCTGCCCCTTCCCTCAACTGTGTCTAGACAGGGGTTTTAATGCCTTGCCCTCTTACCTCACTCTCCAGAATCTGAACTCCTACAACTTTATACTACTTACCTGATGTGACCCACCATGTATCTGGATACATTCTAGCTCCAGTTTTACCTGGGTTGAGATCTCCTTGTCTCACTGAGTGATAACATTGAGGTTCTCCCACTGTTGGTCCCATTTCTATGACTTGCTCTCCACCTGTGGTCCTGTCATCCTATCCCCATGACATTTAAGTAATGGAGCTGACATTTCCTATCTGATGTTCTCTCTTTTGCTTTCTATCTCTTTCTCCTTCACATTGCTCAACATTTTAGGGTCAAGGATTAAAAAGGCAAAATATCAGAAGGAGAGAGTTAAGATGAAGATGATTGAATCTCATGTTTCTCTTTTTATGCAGCCAAGAGAAAGTGACTATAGATAACCTTTATCCTTAAAGAAAAGAAATTTCTTTCTGTATACCCCTGGCTCCCCCGAGATGCCATTTTATTTTGTGAGAGTTAAGAAAATAAATGTAAAAGTTGGCATTGTACCAAAAAAAGCCACATATCTAATGGTGCTTCAGATTGTCAGCCTCACTCAGAGGAACATATAACTCTATATTTGAAATTTCTCTAAAATCTATTAAATATTAAAGGATAGATGCTGGTTTGGATACTTTTTATGGATTTAATCTGAATTAAAAGTCAAACTTAGACATTTTAATAGTATTTGAGTGTCATTTCTGGTCAAAATAAATGGAAAACTTTCATGAAATGTATTAAGAAATGTAAATGCTTTATGGTAGTTGAAACAGAGGAATAGTTTCCCATCTTTGTTTGATTTGTTTTGTCACCAAAAGAACTGATCTCTTCAAGACCCGTTTGAGGCTTTGGTATAAACTATATGTGTCTAAAACCCTGGAAGGTGGTCCAACAGCACACATCATCCTCTCTATTTGAAGTCTTTGGACTTTTTCAGGCTTTCAAGGAACACTGGGTTACCTCAGGCAACATGGTGTTTTGCTAAAGGGAAGAAATGCCATGTTAAAAAAAACAGACTTCATGGAAAGTTGTTCAGGACACGAGAGCAACGTTTATGTCCCAACAGTAGCTCCAACTTCTATCTCACCTCTCCTATGAGCTTCTTTTCCTTTCATCCTCTTTGTTTCTCTTGCCTCCCCCCTCTCTAGTCTTGGTTGTGCCCCTTGATTTTCCTCCCGACTAACGGCTTATGTTCATTCACTGTCCTCTCTGTGCTCTCTTAACATATGCTGCCACTCTCTGTGGATCATCTGTTTCTCACATAAAAATAGCCATTAAAGACTTATTTGGGGTCTCTTAGTCATTGTCCAATACAATGCATGCTCAGTGGACAGGACTTTCCTGAACACCACCCAGGCGCCCCTTAACTCAGGCACCAATCCACAGAGTCCAGGGAGCAGGGACACATGGTACAAATCATTTGTGATGACTTTTCTCCAAGGAAGGTAGTGAGCATGACAGCCACTCAGAACATCTGAGCCAATATATTTGAGTTTTATAGACGTACGGTTCCAATTTATTTTTATGGCAACAAAATTAAACCTAAAGAAGGACCACATATTATTACATTATAAGCATCTTCCCACATATAACCTTGTACTACAGACTTATGGAAAATATAATAAGCCAGCTTCTCCATTTTCATTGAAGACACTGATAGACTGTCGAGCAGGACAGAGCGTGAAGACAGAATCCTCAGGCACCCCACGTTAGTGACCAGCCTGGTCACAAGTCAACATTCTTGCAATGCAGACCATGTTTCAACCAGTTATGACTTTATTTGGCTTTATTATCCTATTTCTTCAACTTAGAAATGAAAAGAACTTTGTCAAAAGCCTAGTAGGCATTAAGCTACCTTGTGGATTTGGAAAGTTTGGCTTTTCCATTTTTTTAGTTATCCATAAAACATGTCACTATTGCCTAAATTTTAGGCTCTGAAAGTGAGCTTTAATACCATTATTGCTATTACCCAATCTGTTACATTACTCCAGCTGAGCAACTTCTTGCTGGGTTCAGTTTAGAGTGAAACTAATGCTCAAGATACTTTTTCCCCTTTCCATTCACAGGCTGTTCAGCAGAAAATTGGATTATAGCAAGCATCAATGAACACTACCTGGTCTATCAGTTTAGTGACCCCATCACAAAATGAAGTGAGGTTAGCGTGACATGTTCTCAATGAATTGGTGTCGGCTTTTACAGTCATCACTGGTTCCTCAAAGAATTCAAACCGCCTGTCCAATATATAACTCCAGCCTTTGCAAGGGCATCAGACTTAGAAGTTTGCTCCTTCCAAACCCCAACATGTCCCATTCTCAAAAATGGCCTTTCATTAATTGAGCTGTATTTCATCTCCAAACTTTAGTTTCCATTAGGACTCCCACACAAAGTCTCTACTATAAATACTAAAACAAACACACAAAAAAACTCACAAAAAGTAGGGGTGGAAGAACTACCATCTAGAAAGGCCCAAATGTGGTAAGCAGTTTTTGCTAATTGTTGTTTTATCTTTCCCCACACGCATAATGCAAATGGCTGCAGCCTAAGATGCAACCCACTGATATGAGCTGAAGGACAAGATCCTTCACGGTCCTTGCCTGTGGCTCTCACACTGGACTCTAATTCCCTGGAGATTTCAACTTCCTGTTCTCTCCCTGGGAACTTCCTGCAAAGAATCCCATACGACACAAACTGGCGGGCTCCTTGGCTTCTGATTATTCATGCAATCAATTAGTATTCATTGAGCGTATGCTGTGGGCCAGGAATTGACCTAGATACTAGGAATAAAGCCATGAATGAGACAGACAAAGGCTTTGCTCTCTTGGAGTTTACCTTCTAGTGTTTTTGTTGTGTGGAGCTTACATTGTGCCATATGGATTAGCATTGATAAGCCTTTGCTCATTCTGTTCCAGCTGCTTTGAATCCCATCCCTCATCATTTCCATTTAACTAATTTCTAACATCTTTAAAGTGCAGCTCAACTCATACTTCCTCCATGACTCTTTCCCCAATTGCCCTGGTGGAGGACTTCTTTAACTTCCAACCAAACACACCCCTGTACCAATCATTTAGTCTCTAATACCTTACTTATTATTTATACATATTCATGCACATATCCTATCTCCCCAACTATGCCGAAGCCCTCTGAGAGCATGAAATGGATCTTGTATTTTTCTGAAGGCTTACACTAAAAAGAGTGCCCTTTGTGAAGAGGTTACATCTTAAATGGTGGTAGTTAATGAGAACGAGAGAAAATTGAATAATATTTTTCCTTTAATCTGGAACAAAGAGCCAGCAAAGAAATCAGAGATGTCTTGGGAAGTAGTATTTTTATTGGTGAAAATTTTATGAAAGGAAATTACCAACAGCCAGTTTTACTGATTTGGTCTGAAATACAGTTTAACTGCCTATTGTGAGATTTTTTTTTGCAATCACTGTCTTTAAAATGTCCTCTTTTCAGCACTCAGAGAAAACTGCTCATTGATGCTTGCTTAAGTTTAATTTTCAGGTGAACAGTCTATGAATAAAAGAGAAAAAAAAACTTTGGCTTTCATTCCACTTACACTGAATTGGTCAAGGAATTATTCAGCAGATATAATACAGAAGATTGTGTAATAATAACAATAGCAGTATTAAAGTTTATTTGCAGAGGATAAAACCCAAGCATTAACACAAGACATGCTTTACAGATAAGAGAAAAACAAAAGGCCAAGCCTTTTCCAAACTCATGAATGTTATGTGATCAAGTAAGCTATGCCTAGTGGGAAAAGTCCTATTGTGCAAGCATTATTGCTGTTTCAGCTGGAATTTTTCACGGAGAGTCTAAAACATATGAGAATTTGGAGGAAGCAGAAATAAATATTTATATTTGATTATAAATAAACATCTATATTTATATTTGAGTTTCACCCTAAAATTTACACAGTGCTTTCACACACATTATCTCACTTAGTCCTTTCACAAACTCAGCAAAAGTACACATTATATCACTTAGTTCTTTCAAAAACCCAGAGAAGGTATTTTATACCCTTTTTAAATTTTAGAATAGGGAAACTAAATCTCAAGTGTTAAGATCACTATAAGGATTAGTCATATTAGATGACATTCCCATCGATGAAAGCTTCCACTTCCAAAGGAGATCTCTTTTTAAGCCTGGGAGAGAGTTCTCCATGCTGAAATGATGGGAAGGTATAAAATCAGATTTGCTCTATGAAAGAAATGTTTGTGCTCTGTACACAAGCATCATCAATCCAACAGTCTGTTCCAGTGGGCTCACATTGGATATTTGCCTCATCTTCCCACACATGCCCACAAAGTGGTCCTCTGAGTTCTTGCCTCTGGTCTTTCTCTGTCTGTTTAAAATAAAATAAAAACAGTTCTGCTTCTGGCAAAGTGAAGTAACTTGTTTGGACCAACCCTCTCATTGACAACAACTAGGAAACACAGACAAAATACTTTGAAATATCTGTTTGAACACACCTAACAGCTACAAAGCCACTGAGGACTTGTGAATTTGATATCCTGGAGAGAAGGAATCTCAGAGAAATGAATCTAATCTTTGGTGTTTTAGTCTCTATGAAGGCATTTGTCAGTTCAAAAGCAGCAACTGAGAATTTGAAAAACTAACAGAGTTTTCATAAGTCTCACAAGGAAAGGAGTGTAAAAGTTGGAGTTTAGAGCCACAAAGAAGATGGGTCCCTGGAAAATATTCCAGGTTTTGGTTTGTGACATACAAGAACTACAACCAATGAAAAAGAGTGAAGTAGAAGTACACTCACAAGAACTGAAGCTTAGCCTCAAACAGCTCATTTCCTGATTGGATTCAGGTAATAACCCCACACCTAACATCCAGCTAGAAGTAAAATATTTTCCTTTCCCGGAGGAAAATATTATTCACAACTTCAAACTATCTCTATAATTTTTCAACAAAATGTCCAGCACCCACATAAAAAAGTAAAACCAGCATGCAAAAAGATAAGAATTGATCATAAAATAAAAGAAAAATGACAATGAAATAGAATAAACTACAATAGAGTAGAATAGAAGCAGATAAACAGGAGATCCAGATATTGTAATTATGTTGAATGTGTTCAAGGAAATAAATGACAAGATGAAAAAATTTAAGATAGAAATGGAAACTAGAAAAAGAAGATAAATAGGAATTCTTAATAAAAATTAAGAGCTCAATGGATAGATTTAACAAAATATTAAATTCCTCTGAAGAGAGAAGATAGGTCAGAGGAAAATACCCAGACTGAAGCATGGAGAGACAAAAGGATAAAAATTACAAGAAAGAAAACAAGAGACATATGGGATACAATTTTTAAAATTCTAACATACATTTAATTGGTGTCTCATAAAGAGAGAAGAGATGCAATGGGGCAAAAGCAATAAAGAAAGTAATGGCTGAGAATATTTAAACACTGATGAAACACTTCAAACCACAGATTCAAAAAACACCATAAACACCAAGCAGGAACCATAAAAGGAAACTTATGCACATCACAATAAATTGATGTAGAAAATGAAGGACAAAGAGAAAGCAACTAGAGAAAAGGGACATACTACCTCCAAGAGAACAGGAATAAAACTGATAGCTGAAATAATAATAATAAAGATGAATATGGACATTTCAGACAAACAATGACTGAATTTGTTAACAGAGTAATTCTACTAAAGGAAGTACTAAAGATAGTTCTTCAAGCTAAAAATAAAAAAAAATAGTCCCAGAAGGAAAGTTGAAACCCAAGAAGGAATAAAGAGCAATAAAAACTTAAATATATAAATGATCATTGACAGTAAAAAACAATAATAATAATGTTCTATGGGATTTGCAATAGATAGCTGATAGATAGATAACAGATTTTAAATAAATGCCAAACATAGCACAAAACATGGGAAGAGTTAAAAGAAGTTAGTGTTCTAAGACCCTGCATTACTCACCAAGTGGTAAAATACTAAATTATACCAGAATGTAAAACATGTAAGGATATATTTGTAATTGCTAGAGTAACTATTAAAAGAATATATAAATAACTAGCTAATTGAGCAGGACAGTAAATTATATTAAACATTTAATCTAAATATGTATGTGTACCAAAACAAAAATCTTCTATAATACAGTAAGGACAAAACAGATAATCCAATAGAAAATAAGGTACTCAAAGAATTTAATAAGCACCTCACAAAAGAAGATAACCAAATGGCCAAGAAACTTACCAAAGAGTGATCGCCCTCATTAGGCATTAGTAAAATGCTAATTAAAGCCATAATGAGATACTGTTATATCTGCACACAGCAGAATTTAAAGAAACTGACAAGAGGGACCTTCAAGATGGCGGAGGAGTAGGACGTGGAGAAAACCTTCCTTCCCACAAATACATCAGAAATACATCTACATGTGGAACAACTCCTATAGAACACCTACTGAATGCTGGCAGAAGATCTCCGACTTCCCAAAAGGCAAGAAATTCCCCACATACCTGGGTAGGGCAAAAGAAAAAAGAAAAAACAGAGACAAAAGGATAGCTACGGGACCTGCACCAGTGGGAGGGAGCTGTGAAGGAGGAAAGGTTCCCACACACTAGGAAGCCCCTTCACTGGTGGAGACGGCGGGTGGGCGGGGTGGTGGGGGAAGCTTTGAAGTCACAGAGGAGAGTGCAGCAACAGGGGTGCAGAGGGCAAAGTGGAGAGATTCCCGCACAGAGGATCAGTGCCGACCAGCACTCACCAGCCCAAGAGGCTTGTCTGCTCACCCACCGGGGCGGGCGGGGGCTGGGAGCTGAGGCTCGGGCTTCAGAGGTCAGATCCCAGGGAGAGGACAGGGGTTGGCTGCGTGAACACAGCCTGAAGGGGACTAGTGCGCCACAGATAGCCAGGAGACCTATCCCATACTCCAGGAAAAAGTCTGGACCTCCTTAATAGGCAAGAGACCATAGTTTCAGGGTGCGTGAGGAGAGGGGATTCAGAGCACTGCCTAAACAGGCTCCAGAGACAGGCACAAGCCGTGGCTATCAGCACAGACACCAGAGACGGGAATGAGATGCTAAGACTACTGCTGCCGCCACCAAGAAGCCTGTGTACAAGCACAGGTCACTATCCACACCTCCCCTCCTGGGAGCCTGTGCAGCCCGCCACTGCCAGTGTCCTGTGATCCAGGAACAATTTCCCCAGGAGAACACACGGTGCGTCTCAGGCTGTTGCAAGGTCATGCTGACCTCTGCTGCCACAGGCTTGCCCTGCATTCCTTACCCCTCCCTCACCCCAACCTGAGGGAGCCAGAAACACCTAATCAGCTGTTCCTTTAACCCCGTCCTGTCTAGGTGGGAACAGATACCCTCAGGCGACCTATACACAGAGGTGGGGCCAAATCCAAAGCTGAACCCCAGGAGCTGTGCAAACAAAGAAGAGAAAGGGAAATCTCTCCCAGCAGCCTCAGGAGCAGTGGATTAAATCTCCACAGTTACCTTAATGTATCCTGCATCTGTGGAATACGTGAATAGACAACGAATCATCTGAAAATTCAGGTGGTGGACTTTGGGAGCAACTGCAGACTTGGGGTTTACTTTCTGCCTCTAATTTGTTTCCGGTTTATGTGTATTTTAGTTTAGTATTTACAGTTTATTATCATTCATAGATTTGTGTATTAATTTGGTTGCTCTCTTCCTTTATTTTTTTTAATATATATTTTTTCCTTTTTCTCTTTTTGTGAATGTGTATGTGTTTGTTTCTTTGTGTGATTTTATCTGTATAGCTTTGCTTTTACCATTTATCCTAGGGGTCTGTCTGCCCGTTTATTTAGGGTTTTTTGTATAGCTTTTAGCACGTGTTTTCATTGGTGGATTTGTTTTTGGTTTGGTTGTTCTCTTCTTACTTTCTTTTTTTTATTACATTTTTATTTTTAATAATTTTTTTATTTTTTATTTTAATTATTTTATTTTATTTCATTTCTTTTTTCTTTCTTTTTTTTCTCCCTTTTCTTCTGAGCTGAGTAGCTGACAGGGTCTTGGTTCTCTGGCCAGGTGTCAGGCCTAAGCCTCTGAGGTGGGAGAGCCAAGTTCAGGAAAGTGGTCTACCAGACACCTCCCAGTCCCATGTAATATTAAACAGTGAAAGCTCTCACAGAGATCTCCATACCAACACTAAGTCCCAGCTCCACTCAATAACCAGCAAGCTACAGTTCTGGACACCCTATGCCAAACAACTAGCAAGACAGGAACACAACCCTACCCATTAACAGAGAGGTTGCCTAGAATCATAATAAGGTCACAGATACCCCAAAACACACCACCGGGTACAGTCCTACCCACCAGAAAGACAAGATCCAGTCTCACCCACCAGAACACAAGCACCAGTTCCATCCACCAGGAATCTTAAACAACCCATTGAGCCAACCTTACGTACTGGGGGCAGACACCAAAAACAATGGGAAATACGAACCTGCAGCCTGCAAAAAAGAGACCCCAAACACAGTAAGTTAAACAAAATGAGAAGACAGATAAATACACAGCAGATGAAGGAGCAAGGTAAAAACACACCAGACCAAAAAAATGAAGATGAAATAGGCAGCCTATCTGAAAAAGACTTCAGAGTAATAGAATAGAATTGGAAATAGAATGGAGAAAATACAAGAAACGTTTAACAAGGACCTAGAAGAACTAAAGAGCAAACAAACAATGATGAACAACACAATAAATGAAATTTAAAATCCTCTAGAAGAAATGAATAGCAAAATAACTGAGGCAGAAGAACAGATAAATGACCTGGAAGATAAAATAGTGGAAATAACTACCACAGAGCAAAATAAAGAAAAAAGAATGAAAAGAATTGAGGACAGTCTCAGAGACTTCTGGGAAAACATTAAATGCTCCAACATTTGAATTATAGGGGTCCCAGAAGAAGAAGAGAAAAAAAAAGGGGACTGAGAAAATATTTGAGAGATTAGAGTTGAAAACTTCCATAATATGGGAAAGAAAATAGTCAATCAAGTCCAGGAAGCACAGAGAGTCCCATACAGGATAAATGCAAGGAGAAACATGCAAAGATACATATTAATCAAAATATCAAAAATTACCTACAAAGATAAAATATTAAAAGCAGCAAGGGAAAAGCAACAAATAACATACAAGGGACTCCCCATTAAGGTTAACAGCTGATTTTTCAGCAGAAACTCTGCAAGCCAGAAGGGAGTAGCAGGACATATTTAAAGTGACGAAAGAGAAAAACCTACAACCAAGATTACTCTACACAGCATGGATTTCATTCAGATTTGACAGAGAAATTAAAACATTTACAGACAAACAAAAGCTAAGAGAATTCAACACCACCAAACCAGCTTTATAACAAATGCTAAAGGAACTTCTCTAGGCAGGAAACAGAAGAGGAGGAAAAGACCTACAATAACAAACCCAAAACAATTAAGAAAATCATAATAGGAGCATACATATCAATAACTAACTTAAAGGTAAATGGATTAAATGCTCCAACCAAAGACATAGACTGGCTGAACGGATACAAAAACAAGACCCATATATATTCTGTCTACAAGAGACCCAATTCAGACCTAGGGACACATACAGACTGAAAGTGAGGGGATGGAAAAAGGTATTCCATGCAAGTGGAAATCAAAACAAAGCTGGAGTAGCAATTCTCATGTCAGACAAAATAGACTTTAAAATAAAGACTATTACAAGAGACAAAGAAGGACACTACATAACGATCAAGGGATCAATCCAAGAAGAAGATATAACAATTGTAAATATTTATGCACCCAACATAAGAGCACCTCAATACATAAGGAAAATGCTAACACCCATAAAAGGGGAAATTGACAGTAACACAGTCATAGCAGCGGACTTTAACACCACACTTTCACCAATGGACAGATAATCCAAAATGAAAATTAATAAGGAAACACAAGCTTGAAATGACACATTAAACAAGATGGACTTAATTGATATTTATAGGACATTCCATTCAAAAACAACTGGATATTCCATTCAAAAACAATGGAACTAAGATCCCACAGGCCACACAGCAGGGCCAAAAAAACAAAAACAACTGAATACATTTTCTTCTCAAGTGCTCATGGAATATTCTCCAGGATAGACCATATCTTGGGTCACAAATCAAGCCTTGGTAAATTTAAGAAAATTGAAATCATATCAATTATCTTTTCCAACCACAATGCTATGAGACTAGATATCAATTACAGGAAAGATCTGTAAAAAATACAAACCCATGGAGGCTAAACAATACACTATTAAATAACCAAGAGGTGACTGAAGAAATCAAAGAGGAAATTAAAAAATACCTAGAAACAAATGACAATGAAAACAAGACGACCCAAAACCTATGGGATGCAGCAAAAGCAGTTCTAAGAGGGAAGTTTACAGCAATACAATCCTACCTCAAGAAACAAGAAACATCTCAAATAAATAACCTAAGCTTACACCTAAAGCAATTAGAGAAAGCAGAACAAAAACACCCCAAAGTTAGCAGAAGGAAAGAAATCATAAATATCAGATCAGAAATAAATGAAAAAGAAATGAAGGAAACGATAGCAAAGATCAATAAAACTAAAAGCTGGTTCTTTGAAAAGATAAACAAAATTGATAAACCACTTGCCAGACCCATTAAGAAAAAAAGGGAGAAGACTCAAATCAATAGAAATAGAAATGAAAAAGGAGAAGTAACAACTGACACTGCAGAAATGCAAAGGATCATGAGAGATTGCTACAAGCAAATACACGCCAATAAAATGGACAACCTGGAAGAAATGGACAAATTCTTAGAAATGCACAACGTGCCGAGACTGAACCAGGAAGAAATAGAAAATATGAACAGACCAATCACAAGTAATGAAATTGAAACTGTGATTAAAAATCTTCCAACAACCAAAAGCCCAGGACCAGATGGCTTCACAGGCGAATTCTATCAAACATTTAGAGAAGAGCTAACACCTATCTTTCTCAAACTCTTCCAAAATATAGCAGAGGGAGGAACACTCCCAAACTCATTCTGTGAGGCCACAATCACCCTGATACCAAAACCAGACAAAGATGTCACATAAAAAGAAAACTACAGGCCAATATCACTGATGAACATAGATGCAAAAATCCTCAACAGAATACTAGCAAACAAAATCCGACAGCACATAAAAGGGATCATATGCCATGATCAAGTGGGGTTTATCCCAAGAATGCAAGGATTCTTCAATATATGCAAATCAATCAATGTGATACACCATATTAACAAACTGAAGGGTAAAAACCATATGATCATCTCAATAGATGCAGAAAAAGCTTTTGACAAAATTCAACACCGATTTATGATAAAAACCCTCCAGAAAGTAGGCATAGAGGGAACTTACCTCAACATAATAAAGGCCATATATGACAAACCCACAGCCAGCATCATTCTCAATGGTGAAAAACTGAAACCCTTTCCACTAAGATCAGGAATAAGACAAGATTGCCCACTTTCACCACTACTATTCAACATAGTTTTGGAAGTTTTGGCCACAGCAATCACACAAGAAAAAGGAATCCAAATCAGAAAAGAAGAAGTAAAAGTGTCACTGTTTGCAGATGACATGATACTATACATAGAGAATCCTAAAGATGCTACCAGAAAACTGCTAGAGCTAATCAATGAATTTGTTAGGGTAGTAGGATACAAAATTAATGCACACAAATCTCTTGCATTCCTATACACTAATAATGAAAAATCTGAAAGAGAAATTAAGGAAACACTCCCATTTACCAGTGCAACAAGAAGAATAAAATACCTAGGAATCAACCTACCTAAGGAGACAAAAGACCTGTATGCAGAAAACTATAAGATACTGATGGAAGAAATTAAAGATGATACAAAGAGATGGGGAGATATACCAAGTTCTTGGATTGGAAGAATCAGCATCGTGAAAATGACTATACTACCCAGAGCAATCTACAGATTCAATGCAATCCCTATGAAACGACCAATGGCATTTTTCACAGAACTAGAACAAAAAATTTCACAATTTGTATGGAAACACAAAAGACCCTGAATAGCCAAAGCAATCTTGAGAAAGAAAAATGGAACTGGAAAAATCAGGCTTCTGGAATTCAGGCTATACTACAAAGCTACAGTAATCAAGACAGTATGGTACTGACACAGAAACAGAAATATAGATAAATGGAACAGGATAGAAAGCCCAGAGATAAACCCACACACATATGGTCACCTTATGTTTGATAAAGGAGGCAAGAATATACAATGGAGAAAAGGCAACCTCTCCAATACGTGGTGCTGGGAAAACTGGACAGATACATGTAAAAGAATGAAATTAGAATACTCCCTAACACCATACACAAAAGTAAACTCAAAATAGATTAAAGACCTAAATGTAAAGCCAGGCACTATAAAACTCTTAGAGGAAAACTTAGGCAGAACACTCTATGACATAAATCACAGCAAGATCCTTTTTGACCCACCTCCTAGAGAAATGGAAGTAAAAACAAAAATAAACACATGGGACCTAATGAAACTTAAAAGTTTTTGCACAGCAAAGGAAACTATAAACAAGACAGAAAGACAATCCTCAGAATGGGAGAAAATATTTGCAAACGCAACAACTGACAAAGGATTAGTCTCCAAAATATACAAGCAGCTCATGCAACTCAATATTAAAAAAACAAGAAACCCAATCCAAAAATGGCCAGAAGACCTAAATAGACCTTTCTCCAAAGAAGATATACAGATTGCCAGGAAACACATGAAAGGATGCTCAACATCACTAATAATTAGAGAAATGCAAATCACAACTGCAATGAGATATCACCTCACACCAGTCAGAATGGCCTAGATCAAAAAATCTACAAACAGTAAATGCTGGAGAAGGTGTGGAGAAAAGGGAACCCTCTTGCACTGTTGGTGTGAATGTAAATTGATACAGCCACTATAGAGAACAGTATGGAGGTTCCTTAGAAACCTAAAAATAGAACTACCATATGACCCAGCCCTCCCACTCCTGGGTATATACCCTGAGAAAACCATAATTCAAAAAGAATCATGCACCCCAATGTTCATTGCAGCAGTATTTACAATAGCCAGGTCATGGAAGCAAACTAAATGCCCATTGACAGACAAATGAATAAAGAAGATACGGTAAATGTATACAATGGAATATTACTCAGCCATAAAACATAACGAAATTGGATCATGTGTAGAGACGTGGATGGATCTAGAGACTGTCATACAGAGTGAAATAAGTCAGAAAGAGAAAAACAAGTATCATATATTAACGCATATATGTGGATCCTAGAAAAATTGTACAGATGAACGGGTTTGCAGGGAGGAAATACAGACACAGATGTAGGGGACAAACATATGGACACCAAGGGGGAAAAGTGGCGGGGGGTGGGGTGGTGTGATAAATTGGGAGATTGGTATTGACATATATATGCTAATATGTATAAAATGGATAACTAATAAGAACCTGCTGTATAAAAAAAATTAAATTAAATTTTAAAAAAATTAAAAAGAGTCATGTACCATCATATTCATTGCAGCACTATTTACAATAGCCAGGACATGGAAGCAACCTAAGTGTCCATCGACAGATGAATGGATAATGAAAATGTGACACATATATACAATGGAGTATTACTCAGTCATAAAAAGAAACAAAACTGAGTTATTTGCAGTGATGTGGATGAACCTAGAGACTGTCATACAGAGTGAAGTAAGTCAGAAAGATAAAAACAAATACCGTATGCTAACACATATATATGGAATCTAAAAAAAAAAAAAAATTGTTCTGAAGAACCTAGAAGCAGGACAGGAATAAAGACTCAGAAGTAGAGAATGGACTTGAGGACACAGGGAGGGGGAAGGGTAAGATGGGATGAAGTGAGAGAGTGGCATGGACTTATATATGCTACTAAATGTAAAATAGATAGCTAGTGGGAAGCAGCTGCCTAGCACAGGGAGATCAGCTCAGTGCTTTGTGTCCACGTAGAGGGGTGGGATAGGGAGGGTGAGAGGGAGATGCAAGAGGGAGGAGATATGGGGATATATGTATATGTATGGCTGATTCACTTTGTTATACAGCAGAAACTAACACACCATTGTAAAGCAATTATACTCCAATAAAGATGTTAAAAAAAAAAAAACTCACATGGTCTTCCCAAATTGCAAGCTGTGAAGCTTGATTGTTAACAGTGAGGGGAGAAGGTCATGGCAAAGACTTACTGCCAGAGAGCTGAAAATCCAAATGTTTATATACATATGCTACAGTTTTCCAAATGGTTGGAGTTGATGTTGTGATCATTAAAACACAAGTTCACTTAAAAAAAACAAAACAACAACAAAAGAAAAAACACGTACCAGAATATCCATAGCAGTGTTATTCATATTAGCTAAATATGACTCCAATGATTAAGTAGATGAATGAGTAAACTGTATTATACTCATACAGTGGAAAATCTCATAGCAATTAAAAAGAATGAAGTATTGGGACTTCCCTGGTGGCACAGTGTTTAAGAATCCACCTGCCAATGCAGGGGACATGGGTTTGATCCCTGGTCTGGGAAGATCCCACATTCCATGGAGCAACTAAGCCTGTGTGCCACATCTACTGAGCCTGCACTCTGGAGCCCACAAGCCCACAGCTACTGAGCCCGCATGCTACAACTACTGAAGCTCATGCACCTAGAGCCCACGCTCTGCAGCAAGAGAAGCCACCGCAATGAGAAGCCCGCACACTGCAATGGAGAGTAGCCCCCGCTCGCAGCAACTAGAGAAAGCCTGTGAGCAGCCATGAAGACCCAACACAGCCATAAATAAATAAATAAATAAATTTTTAAAAAATATTTTTTAAAAAGAATGAAATATTACTATACACAGCAACAATGATAAATCTTTCAAACATAATCATAATGTTAAGTGAACAAAGTCTGGCACAAAAGAATACATGTTGAATGATTCCAATTACATAATGATGGGGGAGGGGGAAAGGCAGGCAAAACTATTGTGTGAGAAGATATAATAGGGATTATCTTTAGGAAAGAGGAGGGGGTAAGATGAAGGCTTTTGGGGTGCTGGTAGCATAGGTGGTCATGGTAACCACAGTGGATATGTTCAGTTTGTGATGCTGTGCATATGATTTGTGCATTTTATGTACTTACATTATACTTTAGCCTAAAAATGTATTTTAAAACAAAAATAAATGAAAATTAAACTTTTAAACCTATTTACCAAGATCTGTGAAAATATTAATTTCCTTTTACCCAGTAATCCAATTTTTGATGATTTCTCCTGAGGAAATAATTTTAATGGAATGTATTCTGTGGTATGGTTGTCTCATGTTTTATGTAGCTATTCCTCTATTTTTGTATACTAATTTTGCTTCCAATGATATTTCTATTATGAAATACTTCTGTGGTAAACATCTTAGATCATCCAGAAATTTTTTTCTTTATTTATAATTATCTCCCTAAAGTAAATTACCATTAAAAATGCTTATGGGGCTTCCCTGGTGGCACAGTTGTTGAGAGTCCGCCTGTCGATGCAGGGGACACGGGTTTGTGCCCCGGGAGGATCCCACATGCCGCGGAGCGGCTGGGCCCATGAGCCATGGCTGCTGAGCCTGCGCGTCTGGAGCCTGTGCTCTGCAACGGGAGAGGCCACAACAGGGAGAGGCCCGCACACCGCAAAAAAAAAAAAAAAGAATCACAGGCACATTGAAACTAAAAAAAGTTAATGTTATAAAGTAGAAAAAAGCAGAGAGTGAAATTATAGAGCAAGCATGAGCATAGCTATGGTCCTTTTTTTAAAATTTATTTATTTTATTTATTTATTTTTGGTTGTGAGGGATCTACGTTACTGCACTTGGGCTTTCTCTAGTTGCGGTGAGCCGGGGCTTCTCTTGTCCCGGAGTACAGGCTCTAGGCACGCAGGATTCAGTAGTTGTGGCTTGTGGGCTTTAGAGTGCAGGCTCAGGAGTTGTGGCACACGGACTTAGTCGCTCCTTGGCATGTGGGATCTTCCCGGACCAAGGCTCGAACCTGTGTCCCCTGCATTGGCAGGCAGATTCTTAACCACTGTGCCACCTGGGAAGTCCCTATGGGTTTTTTTTTTAAGTAAAGAAAAAAGACTGCAATGAAATATACCAAAGTGAATCACTGATTTTAATTGTCTTTAATGAGTGAAATTATGAGTAGGTTTTTTCTCTTTTTCACTATTTATTACTTGATTTTTATAGTAAGTATATATCATTTTTCTAACAGTGGAATGTAGAAAGTCACATCATTAAGATGGAAAACGATTTGTAAAGGAACTCATCTAAGTTCCTGCCCTGGCTATGCCCCTTCTCCCGCAGGGGATCTGACGTGGAGCTGGTCTTGGAGAGTTCACCACTGTGCCTCGTCACTCACACACGTTGCCTTGATTTTTACATCTTAGAACCCTCAGCTAAAATACAGTGGCAGGGTACATCATATCCTCCCTTCAGTTCTCTTCAACTCTCCCCAGCAGAGAAATCCATCCAAGCCAACTTGATATAACTTAAAAGCAGTACAATGTTGGAACACACTCACACACACAACTCATTAGCTGATATAACTTGTTGGAAAGAAGGTATCATGTCATCTGGACAATAAAATAGACTACTAAGCCCATTTCTCCCTGACGCCTTCATCAGTTCCTGGCATAAGCTGAGGTACTTAAGGCACAAATTCATTTTCCTGACCCACTAAGTCCTGGTTAGTGAATTGTTATTGCAAAATCTAGCTTTGTGGGAACTTTCAGACTTTTATGCATTTCGAAACTTTTATCTTAGTTAAAGCCTGGGGGTTGAGAAAATGAGGTACGTAACGACAAAAAAAGCTCACTGATTATTGGCAGGAAACCTACTGAGAAATTCCATCTCAGAATCTTTTTCTTTTTTTAATGAGAATTTCCATGGAAAAGGCAGAATTAATCTGTTCCAACCATATATGTTTTTGTTTCTTCATGAGTCATTTCACGTATTCATTCATTCCACACATAATTCTTGATTGTGAATGTTGTTTAAGACACTGTACCAAGTAGTGATACAAAGAAAAGAAGTTTCTCCTGAGCTTAATGAGCTCAGAGTCTGGAGCAGAGAACAGATAAGTCAATGGATTCTCAAGTCAGTGGGGTCCAGGCTATGGTGGAGATCAGAGTCTTAAAGGAACTGCCAGCAGGGGCACTGGATCAGTGTATCAAATTACCACAAATCTGTGGTTTACAACCACATTCTTTTATTACTTCACAGTTTCTCTGGGTCAGGAATCTGGGCACAACTTACTTAAGTCTTCTGCTCAGGGTCCCACAAAGCTCCTGTCTAGGTGTCAGCCAGGCTGCCTTCCTTTCAGGAGCTCAGGTCTTCTTCCAAGCTTGTGTGAATGTTCAGTTCCTTGTAGTTGTAGAACTGAAGTCCCCTTTCTTTCTGGCTGTCAGCCAGGGGCCACTGTCAGCTCCTAGAGGTTCCCATAGATCCCTGCCACATGGCCCTGACAGATCATCTCATAACACGGCAGCTTCCTTCTTCAAACGCAGTAGGAGAATCATTCTGAATCCTAGACCCCCTTTTATGGGCTCGCCTAATTAGGTCAGGCTCACCTAGGATAATCTCCCTTTTGATTAATGCAGAAGTCAACTGATTAAGGACCTTAATTGCATCTGCAAAATTCTTTCACCTATGCCAAGTAATATAACCTAATGATGGGAGTGATATCCCATTATATGCACAGGTCCTGCACACAAAGGGAGAGAATTATATGAGTATGCAGTCTACATAGGGGTGGGAAACATTGGGAACCTCCTTCAAACTCTGTCTACTATAGGCACCTACCCCAAGATGGTACCTGCAGTAGCTTCCTAAAGGCAATGACACCAGAGCAAGTGTTGAATGGGAGTAGAAAGAGATGCAGAGGGAGAAAGACTATTCTACACAGTTACTAGCAAGTACAAAGCCACCAAATGAGAAATATCATGGTAAATTTGAGGAAAATGTTCAAGTTTTTTGTGTTTCTATGTTAAGTGAAAAATAGATGAGGTTAATTCCACAGAGAAATGGATTTCAGTGGGAGAAATGTGTTCATCTTTGGATATATTGAATTGTCTTTGGAGCTTCCAGAAGAAATGACCAAAGAACTATAGGAGCATTGAGTCTGTAGCTCAGAGAGAAAGATTAGAACCAAAAGGACAGATTTGGGACAATCACTACAGAGTTGGTAATCATGCCATAGTAATAGATGAGATTAGTCAGTACATGTGTGTAGAGAAGAAGCCCACAGATGAGGACCTCAAAACAACACTATTCAAAAGATGCACAGAGAAAGACAAGACCGGGAGGAAGACTGAGAGGGAACAGCTAAAAGTGTAGAAAAGAAGCATGTTACCCCAAAAGCAAAGAGACAGACGTCTCAAGGAAGTGAAACCCAATGTCAAATACTGCCCAAATGTTCAGATAAAGACCAAAAAGTAGTCTATTTATTAACTGAGACCCTTGGTTATACTTGAGTTAGTTGTTTAATTTGGAAGTAAGGAGAAAATCAGATTGCAGTGGTTTGAAGAGTGACTGAGCATATGAGATATGGTGTAAGATATGGCGTAAGCATAAACCATCCTTTAAAGTAGCTTGAAAGAAGAGAGGTGGGACAATGCAGGATGGAATTTGATTAAGATGACTGTTGATCATAGTTCAGAGGATGCCATAATTCTGTCATGGGTGTCAAATCATGGTAACATGTTACAGCTGGAACAGACTATAGAAGTCATCTAGATCATACTACTAATACCGGATGTCAGCTAAAATCCCTTCCTCTGGAAAACTCTCATGGATCCCTTAGGCCAGATCTGGATCTTTCTTTGACATGCTTTTATAACACCAGCCTTACCTTTCCTTCAGAGCATTTATCACAGTGGTAATTTTGCATATAGTTGTATGGCTATGTGACTATATAGATTTCCTCTACTAATTATGAACTCCATGAAGGTAGAGATCATGCTTGGTTTGCTCACCATTTTGTCCCTAGAGCCTAGCGTAGGGCTTTGTGTATATCAGCCATTCAATAAACGTGTAATGAATACATAACTTGAATCATTTTATTTTACAGGTGAAAAAAGTGAAGCCCAGAGAGGTTAAGCTACCTGTCCTGGTTACACTACTATTAAAACCACATTGACGTGAAGGTGGGTGTGTTCATTTCTGCTCATTTTTAAAGAATGGTCACTTCCTACTCACAGTGCTATTAAATTTCCTCTGAATCAGTATTAAGCACATGTGAAACACACGCCTCCAGCATCAGCGGCTTAGGGATGCTGCTGTCTAACCTCTTCACACATTCATGTGATGTTACCTGAGCTCTCTGATTCTACAGCCCCTCTTTTTAAATTTCCGTTTATCACGTAGTCACTCTGTGCTAAGCACAAAGGCGCTAAGGTCTTTATGTCCATTTGCTCATTTGATTTTCATAACAATTCCTTAAGTTTGTTGATATTATACAGGATACAAAGTTAATATAGTTCTTACAGTAACTTTGGGTAGTTAGTATCAAATTTGAATTAAACTGTTGGATACCCAGTTGGAGTCAGAGAATTAATTGATCGGTATGAGGAAAAAAAAACACACACCCTTGAACAGATTTGAGGTTCTACTATGAAAGAAAGAAGGTAAATATCTTTGGAGTAGAGAGCCAGCAGTGTCTGCTATACTACCAACTGGTTAGTCCTTCAGGTCTCCGCCACCCACTAACCTAGAAAATATAAATTACCAGTACATTTTTAGAAGCTAAAATACTGAGGGAAGGGTACATTATGATCTCTTCATCATTAAAGGGACTAAACATCTCTTCTGGTCCCTATTCATCCAGAGGCTGAATCTTGACCAAAGAAAAAATGGTCGCTACACCTAACACTACCAGCCACTACCACTTGCGTGATTTCCTATTACAAGTTATACTGTGTTTTGACCACCTGCAAAGATTTTGTTATGGCATTTGTGAAAAGCTTATTCATTGAAATTATATGATGCCTTTATGAATTCATACAGAGTTTTACTGTTTCAGTAATTAGATAAATTTAAGTGAATCACCCATTTTAAAAAAAAAAAATCTAGTCATATTTACTAGGAAAATACAGGAAATGCCATGCTCCTAAAGAGAAAATCCCATCTCTTACTGTGTCATTCAGGCCCAGCCCCTTCCCGTGCCTAAGATTTACTTAGCCAAATCTCCTTCATAAACTCCTTGTCCCCAAGTTCATTGGTTTGATGCCTTGAAGCGCTTGACTCTGCCCTTTTTAGTGCACTCAGTGACTCACACTCACCTACCATTCGCTCTACCAGATGCTCCGAGTGCCTCGCGTGAACCTACCTCCTTTAATCCTCACACCAGCCATGTGAAGGAGATGCTATTTTTGTCCCCACTTTACTAATGAAAATCTGAAGTTTAAAGGGTAACTTGTCCAAGGTCACGCAATAATGTCGAAAAAAAAATTTCATACAGTGGAATCAAGATTCAAAATCAGAGGCGTAGAACTCCATAGAATCTGTTGCCTCATAACGGCAAGCTGTTTGAATGCTAATTTCTTTCTGTTTCATAGTGCTGACTCTGGTGATCGATTTATCACTCACCTTAGAAGATGAGCAGGCTTGGCTAAGATTTTTTAAGTCTGTAGTTACGTCTGAAAGACATGATTCAACCTGTGAAGACTCTGAATCCAGGTGATGTTGAATGTGATGGTGTGGAGTTCTACTGTACTTTAGAATGTATGAGAATTATACATGAAACATACTCATAAAACCTCAGGGAAAAAAAGGAATTTTACTGGTGATCTGTTATTTCTGACTCAAAAGTAGCAAATATATCTGCAGTAAACCTCATCGATGATCATTCAGTCTGTGTAAATACAGTTAGTAACTGTGAGCATCCTCCAACTCGATAAAGCGGTCCACTGTTAGACAGCACGAGTTGTCCCTTTATAATCCACCCAATTTCCCACCCCCAGTTTGGTCTGGAGTCAGTTACCCAGAACTGAACTAGGAAGTCCCAGAGCAAGTTCTTCCTTTCTGCTGTTCAGGTCTAACTATTTCATTTCCATTCCAAACAACCACAGACCTGAATCATGTCTTTATATACTAATTGACTTCATTCACTTCAAGCAATTAGAGGTGACAACTGCTCCACAGACACCCGCTTGCTCTTAAAGTATCTCTGCACAGGGAGAAGGACCACCCCCATCTCCCTGACCCCTCCTATAATCATGTTTAACAGTCAATCAGTTCATCTTCCGTTGAACCCTATCCTGTTCCTCACATGAACTATTCCAAAGCATTTTTTCTTTTTTAAAAATTTTTATTGATTTACAATGTTGTTAGTTTCAGGTGTACAGCAAAGTGATTTGGTTATATATATATATATATATATATATATATATATATTCATTTTTTACATTCTCTTCCATTATAGATTATTACAAGATATTGAGTGTAGGTCCCTGCACTATACAGTAGGTCTTTGTTAGTTATCTATTTTTTATATAGTAGTATGTGTATTTTAATCCCAAACTCCTAATTTATCCCTCCCCTATTTTCCCTTTTGTAACCAGAAGTTAGTGTTCTATGTCTGTGAGTCTATTTCTGTTTTGTAAATAAGTTCATTTGTATCAGTTTTTTAAATTTTACATATAAGCAATATCATGTGATATTTGTCTTTGCCTGGTTTACTTCACTTAGTATGATAATCTCTAGGTCCATCCATGTTGCTGCAAATGGCAGTATTTCATTCTTTTTATGGGTGAGTAATATTCCAATGTATATATGTACTACATCTTTTTTATCCATTCATCTGTCAATAGACACTTAGGTTGCTTCCACATCTTGGCTATTGTAAATAGTGCTACTACGAACATAGAGGTGCATGTCTTTTTGAATTATGTTTTTCTCCAGATATATGCCCAGGAGTGGCATCATATGGTAGCTCTATTTTTAGTTTTATTAAGGAAACTCCATGCTGTTCTCCATAATGGCTATACCAATGTGACCATACCAATTACAAGTACTGAAATTGAATCTGTGATTTAAAAACTCTCAACAAACAGAAGTCCAGGACCAGATGGCTTCACAGAATTCTATCAAACATTTAGGGAAGAGTTAACCCCTACCCTTATGAAACTATTCCAAAAATTGTAGAGGAAGGAGCACTTCCATACTCATTCTATGAGGCGACCATCATCCTGATACCAAAACCGGACAAAGATACCACAAAAAAAGAAAATTACAGGCCAATATAACTGACAAACATAGACCCAACAATCCTCAACAAAATCCTAGCAAAACAAATCCAACAGTACATTAAAAGGATCATACACCATGATTAAGTGGGATTTATCCCAGAGCTGCAAGGATTTTTCAGTATCTGCAAATCAATCAGTGTGATACACCATATTAGCAAATTGAATAAAAACCATATGATCATCTCAATAGATGCACAAAAGGCTTTTGATAAAGCTCAACAACTATTTATGATAAAAACTCTCCAGAAAGTGGGCATAGAGGGAACCTACCTCCAAAGCATTTTTAGTAGCTTTAGATTTCCCAAACTTTTTGTCTCCCTCAAGCTCTGGAGAATGAAGGTGCTTTCTCATCTCTCTCTCTCCAACTCAAATACCTGTATAACTTCATTGGTCCTTCCTTCCCCCTACAGAAGAAGTACCATTCTCCATCCTAATCCAACCATTGACTTATGTCCTTAGTCCCATTTCCTCCAACTTTCTCCAGAACCTGTCTGCCTCAACTATCTCCTCTCTGGGATCATTAGCTGATGGTTTCAACTAAATTAATTGAATTAATTAATTCAAGAGAATTAATTAATTCTCTTGAATTAACATGAGACCATTAGCTGATGGTTTCAACTAAAAGAGTGAAGAGGAGGAAAGAAAAGAAAGCCCCAGTGCTGAGATTTTTCTGGGTCATTGAGCAGAACAAAATGGAGTAAAGAAATCAAGGATGTTGAGAAAAGAATGATGTAAAGGGTCAGTAAACCAGAGCTCTCAAGTCAAGTCAAGCCCAGCACCTGTGTTTTTATGCCAAAAGTGAAGACTAGTTTTTGCATTTTTAAACAGTGGAAAAAATTCAGAAGAAGAAGACTATTTCATGATAGAAAATTGTATGAAAATCAAATGTCAGGGTCCATAATAAAGTTTCACTGGTGCACAGCCATGCCCATTGTTTACGTATTCTCTGTGGCTGTTTTCATATTACAAAGGCAGAGCTGAGTAGTTGTGACAAAGACTATGGCTCACAAAGCCTAAAATATTTACTATGTGGTCTTGTACAGAAAAAGTTTGCCAATCCCTGGTTTAGATGCTGAAGCATAAGCCTTCAACACTTGATAAAGTAGGGAAGAGGAGAGAGGCATGAAACACAGAGGTCCCTGGGGTCTAAGAATAAGAAGGATGAGAACAAGGAAAGGTAAACAGTCTGAAAGGCCAGGAGGTGTGATCAGAGAGCCAGATACAGGAGGGAACGAGGTGTAGCAGCTCTAAGTGGTAGAGTGGATCACATGAGAGGCCCAGGAAGTCTGTTTTTCTACCCCATTATTAAGGTCATGAATCTGAGGCTGGATAGTCATGTGTTGCCTTCTACTACCAAACCCTGTAGCTGCCTGTAGCTCAGACCAACTAACCAAATCACAATGTTATCACATGCATGTCCACCATCTGTCACGTGCATGTCTACCATCAAGTTAATTCTTGAATTAACATTAACATGTTAACATTCATATTCACATTCACATGTGAATGACATCATTAACATGACTAGCTTTGAATCATTGAAAAGGTTTGAATTAAATTTAAAATCTTTCCATTCATCACTTCCTGTGCTGCCTCCCACAAAGAAATTCAGGCATAAAATCTTCATTAAAATAACAGAATGGGGCTTCCCTGGTGGCACAGTGGTTGAGAGTCCGCCTGCCGATGCAGGGGACACGGGTTCATGCCCTGGTCCGGGAGGATCCCACATGCCGCGGAGCGGCTGGGCCCGTGGGCCATGGCCGCTGAGCCTGTGCGTCCGGAGCCTGTTGCTCCGCAACGGGAGAGGCCACAACAGTGAGAGGCCCACGTACCGGAAAAAATAAAAAAAATAACAGAATGATGATTCTCCAGGAAAACGAAAGTGAAAAAAAGATCTATCACTCCTGAATTTGCTAAAAGTTTTTCCTGTGGCTACAAATAATCCACATTTACTTTATGTCCATAACCCTGGCTCCAGTGCATAGAAGTAGGTCTTCTTCATAATCTCATGCTCTGGGAGCCCGGGATTGATAAAACTATAGGTAGCTTCCATCCCTTTCATTTGAACCCCATAGTAAATAATGCCTGCAGTAGATAAATTCTGTTCGGGGACTGAATACAGCCAGTGGAACAGGGAGAAAAATGCCCCATCTCAGTGCTTTCTGGATTAGAGCAGAATACCAACGTGCATTTCCCAAGACTGAAGTGATCATAACCGCAAGGTAATTTGGCAGCTAAATGAGATATTTGCTCCTTATCCAGCTTTGCATAAAAATCACCATGGTACCAAGCACACAGATCAAGGGCAAATCACCACTTCTCCCTCTATGCACAGAGTAACGGGAGGAGACGATGCCTCACCACTTGAAGTGTCACCAGTTGAACCCACAGCCAGGGATTTAGAGTCATCAGCAGTAAATTGAGGTATTGGTCTCAACTACAAAGAATTTGAAGACAATAGAAAATGGAGTTTTACCACTGAGGTTAAAAATACTCATATTCACACATTTCCACCAAAATCAGGAAAGGAGCAGCAAGTTCTCCTGCTTAGGAGTCCAAATAACAAACTTCATAGATCAGAACAAACGCTGTATTTCCAAGACACAAGCATGTAAAATTATCCTCCATTTTGCAAAATGCAGAAGAAAAAAGGGCATTGCAGAAAATAAGAGAGATCTCACCTCCCTGCCTGCAAAGAAGTCACAAGCAAAATGGATCTCTTCGCTCTGTCACATCCTAGACCTTGATGCACCTCTGACCATGACCTGCCCATTTCTCTGCTCATTAAGTGCCTTATTCATCACAGAGCAGCCCTGCTCAAGTCAAAGGCAGAGCGTTCTTTCAGCTCCAGGAGCGCCGAATTGCTCCATTAGTTTTCAGATATTGATGGCAGGTCAGAGGTTCCCTGAGCCTGTCTGGGACTGAAGAGACCTCACAGATCCTTCCAGCAGAGATTCTGGTGGAATCACCAATGGAGGAAAAATACCTTGACATAATGAAATTTAAGGGTAATCTCAGATAAAGGAAACCACAATTCTTTTCTCGCACTAACCCTGGGACCTTGAGTTATTTGGCTTTAAACGTCTTTTTTTCATATCACAAATGACTACAAATGCCAAAATAAATAATTTACAAGTTTTCCAGCTGCCATAGCCTATGGCTGAAAAAGCCTCTAAGGGCTTGCATGAAAGCGGATGCAATTTACAAATGGCAGTTAGGAGGGTCTCATACTTGTGATTATTTTAATACATCTTTCTAAGAAATCCTCAACATTTTAAAATCCTAGTTGAAAGAGGGCCTGCAGGCATATGCAGAATAATTGATGAAATCCCATCTCATCTTTTTGAACTTGGTATTCTTCACCCAGTTCTACTCTTATCTAGTGTTTGCCATACTGATATTTCCCTCTTGGATCTGTAGAGTTGTCACACACGTGGTCCCTCCCCGCGCAACCCCTGCCAAAAATAAAGACTGTTTGCTTTGCTAAGAGGGAATCTGGCCTAGTAATAAAACACGAGATTTTCCTCCACAGCCTCATGCAGCCTTTCTCAGCCTTGATAAGCAGTGAGGGTGGGTGTTATGTCTGCCTGGCCCCTCACCTCTTGTCTACTGCCTGGCACACTGATTAACATACACTGGACACTCACAGATCGTTATTGGATGAATCCAAGAATGAAAAAACTTTCCTAGGAGAGGGGGAGTTTGCTCATTGGCAGAGACTGAAAAACAAAAAAAAAACATAAAGTTATTGTATTTCTTTTTTCAGTCCTAATTTTAAAAAAGATACCCTTAGAGATGGATAATGTGTGAGAAAGTCCTGTGGTCCACTCACGCCCAGAACTGGTTTTTTTACTCTGTTGGATCAGATCATGTCCAGAACTGGCTTTTTTACTCAAGTGGCAAAATCCTCTGAAAATATCATTATTTTGTCCTTTCCTGGTTTAAAGAAAAAAAAAAGTCTTCATCATGGGTGACAGGAGAAAAGGATCCAATTGGATCATATGATTCATTTGTGGCTTCAAAATAGCTTTGGTCTAGTGGGATTAAACCAACAGGCTTAAAGCCCACCAGTAAAGGGCAAAAGTACCATTTGTCTTTGAGGAGACAGTAGCTTTCACTGGCCATGAATTAATGAGAAACGCCATTACTCATTTATTCTGAGGTCCTTTTCTTATTTTTCAAGTAGGCTGTCACAGTCAACATGTTTTGACTGACCAGAAGGAGATGCATTTTCCACCAAAAATAAAAACCTCCTTGGTATTTCTGCTATTTTCTAGGAAGAGAATTTATCATAAGCTATTCTTCTGCAAGCGTCTTCAAAAAGGTTCGTGCACTAGCTCTAAACTGAAGCCAAGAAAAACGTGTGTGTGTGAGCATTTGTGTTCTGTGTCTGTAGGAAGCATGCTTTCCTCTCATTAACTGATGGTCCAACCACTCTGAAGGGCAAAGCGGCAGTGAAGAACCTTAAGCTGTCCAAAGCCCAACTGCCTGGGTTGAACCTCACTTCTGCTCTTTACTCTGTGAATATAAGAGCAGGTTACTTGCTCTCTCTATGCCTGTTTGCTCCTTTGGAAAGTGGAGATGATAATAGTACCTCCCTCAATGTCGTAAAGAAGGAATGAGATATATTACTCGCAAAACAATTAAATAGTGACTGACACAGTAAAAAACTGAGTGAGTCATTGCTACTATCGCTCATGCTAATAAATTACTAATACCATTAACAAAGGATGAACTGTACATACCTTTCATACACCAATCCTACTTGTAGGAATTTATTCTACCTATAGATGGATTCACTTGTGTGTACAAGATATATTGTGCACAAGGGTTTGTGGCACTGTGTGTGACAGCAAAAGACCAGACAAGCACTAAATTTCAAGGACTTAATAAAAGGGTTGGTTAAACTAATTAGGGAACTTCCGTACTATGAAATATTGTGGAGCCTCTAAAAAGGACATTACTGCATTACATGAACCAACATGGAGCTCTCTCTGAGCTGTATTGGTAACTTTTTTCAAGCAGGATGTAAAAACAAATATCACATACTACTATTTCTATAAGAAAAGAAAGATATATATGTTTATATATCCAAACACAATTTCTGGAAGAAGATATAAGAATCTGACAATGGTGATTGCCTCTAGGAAGAGGAACTCAGGGACTAGAAGAAAGCAAGAGAAAGGAGACATTTTTATTACTACCATACACTATTGTATCTGTTACCTACTCAAAACATAAAATATGACATAAATGATAAAATTTTATAAGAAAACTTAAAAGAAAATAATATGTCACACAGCAAGCTTGAAACTATATTGTCAACGTACAAAACTGAATATTTTTAGATTATAACCATGAAGGTGAGATGACCCAAGAGCAAAATTCCAAGCTCCAAAAGTGGGTAGCTGCATGGACCCTGGAGGAATGGTTCAGGCTGAAGGATCTAAGATGTGGTTCCCAGAAAACGGGCAGATTCTGGATCCACTGAGGATAGAAAGGCCCTTTAGTGCCACCCTCCACTTCCATCCTCTGCCCATAAAAACTGAAGTGAGACCTCTCATCTTATCTATGAGCACCTAAGGGCCAGACCTTAGTCAAGGCTACGAAAACTTGGAATTTCTGATCACAAATTACATCATTTTATGACTTCCAAAATACAAGACTAGGGAATCTCAATATCGAATGAGCCTTAAAAGTCCTCTAGATTAACATTAATTAATTTAGAGGTTGATCATGCTCTACAGTATTTCTGATGTGGTTGCCAAGCCTTCAGCAGCCAGAAACTCACTAACTCCCAAAGTAGCCCATTCCCTTTTCATATTCTCTAATTTTGTCTTCCACTGGAACAAAATTTGTCATACCATTGTATCTATTTTTTGTTTGTTTTTTTTGAAAACAAACAACTTTTTGTTGAAGTATAGTTGATTTACAATGTTGTGTTAGTTTCCATTGTATCTAACCACTAGTCCTAGTTTTAACCCTTGGAGCCTTACAAAACAAGTCCAATTTCTCTCCTAAGTTCATTCACTCCTTTTTTCACCTATTATGCCCTAGGCACTATTCTAGGTGTCAGGAAAACAAAAATGAGTAAGACACAAATATGTCCAGTCTAATGGAGTAAGCAGATATCTAAACAGATCAGTAAAAACAATATAAATGCGAAGATAGAGATAGACACAAGATATCATAGAAGCCCATGCGAAATACATGAATTCTCCATCTTGGGTGGGGTTTGGGGAAATAGTGCTAGAATAGGTGACATTTGAGCTGAGAGGGGCAGGATGGGTGGATCTGGGGAAAGTGGGTGAGGAGGGATAAAGGTGTCCTGGACAGAGGGGGCTTTGGGTATTTGGTCTCCAAGAGACATAGTCCTGCATGTGTGACTGTGGCTTGAAGGGTCAGTGGGGAGTTGTGGAGAAATAAAAAATTTATCTCAAGAAAATAATCAAAAATGTTAATATTTTGTATATAGATTCATTTGTGTATTATTTTTAGATTAAAAAAATGTATACAAGAATTCTTTTGCTGTATATCTGAAACTAACACAATATTGTAAATCAACTATACTTCAATTTTTAAAAACTTTAATGTTAACTGTACCTATCTCTGCATGGAAGAAATATTGTCAACTTCTTTATTTTTCATGATTTTCCAGTTTTTCTCAAATGACCACATAATGCTTTTATAACCAGAAAAGGCAAAATCATGATGAATCTGAAAACAGCACATCCCTCTGGGCCTTCCACAATCGTCCCCTCGTCACCAAAGGCCTGAGTCAACAAGAGCAAAGGGTCTGGTGGGAGCAGTTCTGGGGTAAAATGTCTCAGCGTCTCCATTCTAGAGCTGTATTTCCAAGTCTTTCCTGCTTCGTTATGACATTGTCACAACAGCAACTTTTCTCAATTAGTTTGATTAGTTTGAAATACGAATCATCCTTCACTTGAATTTTTCAAGACTTGTTTTTGTTATTTGTTTTTATTATTATTTTTTTATTTGCACCCGTCATCAGGACGGGTTTGCATTTTTAAAAGATGCATGAGGTGTTCGGTCTCCCTAATGGCAAAGAAATGCCATGCTGGATGAGGAGCTCTGTGTTCTGAACAGATCCTGCCAGCAATGATGCAAGTTCATCAGGGACCAGGACCACAGATGAAGAGAGGGCTCTGAACAGGGACCATGAACTGGGAGGGAATGGGAAGACAGAGGTGTCTGAACTAAACCAGTAATGGTTGTGGTTGACCTTCACTGAGCGCTTGGACTTCACTTGCATGGCTTCAGTTCATCCTCACAAGAACCCTGTGAAGCAGGTAGTAGTAATAGTAGTTCCAGTAGTTGTTGTACCAGTAATAGTAGTAATAGTACTTGTCCTAATAGTACTAGTAGTAGTAGTACTAGTAGTAGTCCTATTTTGCAGACAGGGTAATTGTGCCCTAGAGAGGTCAAGTAACTTGCCAAAGACGCCAGAGGTCGTAAGTGAGGAACTGGGTTTAAATCCAAAGGTCCTCACTACCACCCCGTGCTGTCACCTAATAGCAGACAGCAGGTTAGGACAGAGCACAAACGTACCAGACCCACAAGGAGCCCTGGCCAGCCTCTGTCACTCCTCAGCAGTGTTGCGAGGATTCAGGGTCCAGGTCTCACCAGGGAGCCGCTTGAAGAGCAGAGCACAGCAGGCCTCAGGGCCACTGCATTTCCCTAATCACATTTGCTGAGCAGCCTTGTTGCCCCTCCTCTGCAGCCCTTCCTCCCACTCTTGGCTCCTATCATCTCATCATTTCTTACCTGGATCATTACTCTCCCAACTGGGGTTCAGGCATCTGGGCTGGCCCTCCACATTGATGCTACAGGGCTCTTTCTAAACTGCAGACCTGATCATGTGCCTCCTCTGCTTAAAGCTCCTCAGTACCTCCTGATGCCTTTCAGAATCAAGGCCAGACTCTGTTTAACAAAGCAGAAAAGGCCCTTCTGGGGCTGGTGGCTGCCTTGCTCTTCTAACCCCTCCCCTATCACTCTCACTCCCTTCACATCCCCACCACACACACACACACACACACACACACACACACACACACACCCCTCATCAGCGATCCCAAATTATTCATAGTTCCTCAGGTGGGCCATTAGCGTCGCATGGCTTTGCATGTGCTTCCCCTTGGCCAAATGTTCTTTTACCACTCCTTCAGCTTTTCAGCTTGTCAAATCCTCCTCTATTTTTGAAGCTTAGCTCAAGCACCACCTCCTCCAGGATTCAGATATGGAAGCCCCTTCCCTTGCTTCATCCATCCTAGCACTCATCACGCAGTCCTGTAGTAAATGATCCATCTGCCCACCTCCCCCAGGAGGCTGCGATATGACAAGAAGCACAAAGTCCTATTCGATTTTGTATTTGCAACCCCTATAATAGCATCTGGGCTCAGCTAATATCTGTAGATGTGTAATGAATTGTTTGGGGAGAATCCTGAGTTCCCCGACCTCACGTTCCTGTGCAGATGGTGGTCCACTAAAGTAACGCCCCCAGCGTCTCTAGAATAAACAGCACGCTCGGCTCGGAACCTCCTAGGCTTTCTTCTCTGAGTGAGTCTGCCCTCAAGAAGCTTGCCTCCCAGCCCACAATCTACCTGGCACTCAGAACCTGCCCCGTGGGGGAGGCCTGTGAGGGTCCAGCTGTGAGGACTGGGTAAGTCCTTCTAATTAAGCAGGAAGGCATTTGGGTGTTGACCCAAAGCTATGTTCTCCCATCAGTTCTTTCAGTAATAAAAGGGATATTTTTATCTTCATATCAGTTCCCATATCAACTTCTCAGTGGGTTCCAAACTCATAGGAGGAGGAGAGAGATGAGATTTATTGGTTCCCTGAAACCTGAACGAAATGTTTAATGAATGAATAAATTAATTACCACCCCGTAATTACCACCCTGAGATCGAGTCCCAGGCTTGGAGAAATTCCCCATCAAATAAGGGCAATGAGAGTAGAAGGGAGACTGTTTAACACAAGTTAGAAGGAGGGCTGGGTGGGGGCATGGTGACATGAACATCTTTGAATCAAAGAAGGTAAGTTGTGTGTGGAAGACAGTGAATAAATGTGATTGAGGCCCATGGAGAGTGAATGTGCAAATATGAGGAGGGGAGACTGGGGTGGGATCCTGAAAAGAGCCCTAGGCCCGGACCCCAATCACAGATTCATGGCTGACTTTCCACTTATAGGTTCAAGGGCCTCTCTAGGTCTTGATTTCCTCCTGGAATAATCAAATATATTTCTCAGGATTGTTGTGAACATCAAATGACTTAGTATGTAACAAGTCTGCATAAACTGTAAAGTGCTTTGCAAATCTGAATTGAGTACATGCAGAACCCCTTCCCCAGTGGCTGTCAGTGTTTCCACAGAATTACTCCTCCATTTTCCTCTTCTCACCTTGGGCTTTGCCCACAAGGGAGGCACACATTTGACTTTGAGAATAAATTTGGTTTAGGACTCTGGCTTCCAGGGAAGGGTCATCACGTCTCCCATGAACCACCACAGAGGCAGCCCTTTGCTGGAGTCAGAAAGGGAAGGAGATGGGGCTTTTATTTTGCTAAAATGTATTACTTAGGCCAACTGAATAAGCTCTTGGGAGAAAATGAAAAGATTTTCATAAAGTTAAATGAATGTACGTCTACAAAATAAGTGGGGACGTAGAGACCCAAGCTCTGACGTGTATCTCATCCCCATACACGAACACACAAGCACACTCACAAATGCATGAACACGGACATGTGCATGCGTGCGTGTGTGCACACGCGCACACACACACACACACGCACGCCTTACTTTCCCTCCTTTGCAGAGCTAATTTTCTCAAATGCGGAAGCAGACAGATAGCTGCCCACACAAAGGTGGGGTGGGATGGTCTTCTCTTAAAGAAAATGTGCCAGTGTCTTTGCAAAAATAAATGAAAAAACATATTTTCTGGTGCTTTTCTGAAACAGTGTCAGAAAACTTCTAAAGTAGTTGGTCTTACATCCTGCTTTCTTTTATTAAAATTTAAAAAATAATCATAAGCTTTGCCTTATAATCATAAGCAGGTAAAAAATTATTATTATAAAAATAATACTAATCTTTTACCTGCCTCAATTTTCAAATTACTAGGGACTTACACTGAAAAGTCTCAGCTCCCAATAGTTGCCAGCAAAGCAAGAGCGACTCTGCTATTTCTCGACGTCACAGTCCCGACTTATCCAGTAAGAAACACAGTCCAGCGGGAATCCAGAGCAGCAGGAAAACTTCGGATGTTACCTGTTGCTCGGGTCAGTTTGAGCTTCTTCCCTCCCAGAGCATCTTTTGTCTATTTCTGAATTCACCACCAAAAAACATTTCTTTGCTCCAAGAGTTCAGATATTCAGTCTAAGCTTGAAAGGAAACACCGAAGACTATGATTCAGGCCTTTCTTCGGAGACTTTTCTGCAGCATTTGGCACTGCCGACCCCTCTCTCCTTGAAACTCTATCCTCTCTTGGTTTCCATGACACCAAATCACTCTGCTTCTCCTTCCTTCCTCCTCTGTCCCTCCTACTCCTTTTCAGTCTTCTTTAGTGAGTCTTCCTCCTTTGGATGCCCTTTCTGCTGTTTTTCCTCAGCACTCTGTCCCAGGGCTCTTCCCTTCTAAATCTTCATAAAATCACTGGAGAGTTGGCAGCAATATACCTAACTGCCAGGGAAGCGGGGAAATATGGTTTCATATTCCAAGTTGCCTTGAGCCCAGCTACATAGCAGGGGTTCCTCTACTAAGGAACATAGAGAGAGAGAATGGAGGTTTGCTAGGCAAGCAGAAGCCTGCTGCAAGGGATGTGAAGGGGAGATGAAGATACTCGGAAGGCAAATTTCCGCACGCCGTGATTTTGTCTTTGTGTTGATCCTGGAACGGTACCATGAAATGCGTCCTCCACGAAGCTTGCCTGACCTCCTTCCTCACCCATCACAAGCAGGCTCCACTTACACTTTGTTTGCCCCTCAGTTACTGTCTCCCCACACTTCATGCATACATCTCTCCCACCAAATGTCAGCTACTTGAGGGAAGCAGGGACTCTACCATACTCATATCCCTCCTTCTGGTGGTTCAGAACCCTACTCATCATAGCCTTGAACAATAGCTCTTTGAATTGGGTTAAAACTAATCAAACTGAGTCACATGGAGGCCAATTAGAAAACAGACATTTCTGGTACGAGGAGAATGGCCTGGGTCCTCACAGGAAAGCATCTTCTAGAAATAGCACAGCCCAACCATCAGTGAGCATATGCTTTATATGGCCATCAGAGGGGCTTGCTCAGGACCAGTTCAAATCATTTTCTCCCAAGTATCCCATAGAGCTATTTCGCATCTCTCACATGAGGACACCAAGCTGCTTTTCTGGTACAAAGATACACCAGATGCCACTCCACCAAGCTGCTCCCATATGCAGTCCTCACCAGCACTATGGATCGGCCCCAAAGAAACCTGAATTTTTCCAAGTGAGGAATTCTAGGAGAAGTAGAAATACCACTAAGCCTGCCTAAGGCATAGCACGGTTTATTCCATTAGTGGGACGTGGAGAACTTCAGACATCTCAGGGACAGCCTTCTGGATCACTCGGTTCTTGAGGGTATCTTATTCTTATTATGCGGTTGCAGTAAGAACCAGCCTCCTGGTTATCTGAGCTGCTAAATCACGAAATTTTAGGTTAAAGGTCAGAAAGCACTCAGGTGGTCTCCAGAATCCTGAGATCATTTTGCGATACTACCTATGACAAGGAAACATACCTCTCTCTTTCCCCTACCGGACAAAGGTGAGCAGCATTAGTGCTTAGAGGCCAACTCAAGCTTCAGCAATGTTACCATTTTCCCACTCTGAGGAGACAGATTCAGCGAATAATCTAAACTGAGACAACAGGGGACCAGAGCATGAGGATGTGTACAGGAAGCCAAGATAGGTGAGGGCAAGGCAAGGCTTGGGGTAATCAAGACGTTCTACGTGGAACACAACCCAAGCTGCAGTCTCCTCATTAACTGACTCCCTGTTACCAGGAAAAACAACGCAAAATTTTAAATGCCCAGAGGAATTGTTGAAGTTATTGTGTACTCACAGGTCTTTGATGTTGATTGTCTCTGGCAAATTAAGAAGTAAATTTTTTCCTACAGTAATATTTTACTACTACTTTTTTTTGGTCACACCGCATCACGTGGGATCTTAGTTCCTGGACCAGGGATCAAACCCAGGCCCCCTGCATTGGAAGTGCAGAGCCTTAACCACTGAACTGCCAGGGAAGTTCCTACTACTACTTCTTGAATGTCCATAAATAGCAGACACTGCTATGCACAGGTCATATACATGAGTTCACCATGGAACACGTGCAACAAGAATAATGTCTCCATTTATAGAGGAAGGATCTGAGCTCAGAGAGTTTACAACTACATAGCCATTAAGTGACCAAGCCTTATTTCAGTTTTAATGATGGCTTACACATTCTTTTAATTTCTGAAAGAATTAAAGCTTTGTTTACTATAGAGTGAGATTTCTCAACCTCAGCACTGTAGGCCTTTTGAGTCAGATAATTCTTTGTTGTGTTCTGTCCTCCGCCCTGTAGGATCATTAGATTAGCAGCATTGCTGGCCTCTACCCACTAGATATCAATAACACTACCACCCCAGTGTAACAACCCAAAATATCTCCAGATATTGCCAAATGTCCTTTGGGGGACAAAATTGTCCCTGGTTGAGGACCACTGCTATAGAGTGAGTTTTAAATGTCCTTTAAGTACATTAAAGGTAAATACAGAGACCGGCTTCACTGAAGATAGACTAAGGAAAATGGGACTTGTGAAAATTTAAGGTTAAGTGTCAGGACGTATTTCCCAATAGGGGATACTATTATGCTCCGAGTTGTGTTTATAGACAAAGCTGTAGGGTCCTCATCTCTACGATCTGACTGAGGTGCTGTCTGAGGAGAGGCGGAGGTGGGAAGAACGTTTCCAGACCTTTCTAGCTGCAGGAGTTCATGATTAATCAGTAAGAAGGTGAGAACTGTCCACTTGGTTAAGTAGCCTGTATAGTATTTCTATATCTTAAGGAGTTCCAAAAAGGAAGAATGAAAGGAGACAGGAGGAAAAGGAGAAGCAAGAGAGAGATCCTTGAGAACATCCACCAACCCTATGGCGTAGCCCGTTGGGAAGGAGTTAGCAAAGTGAAAGAAATAAATGACAGTACATGGCAGACTGGCCCTGTGGATAGGGAGGTGGGCCACTAATTGAATGTTCTGGACAAACACTCCGCTCCACAAGTATCAGAGATCATAGGCCAGGGCGGGCCTGTTTTGCCCATTTTGGAGCTCAGGCCGAAAATCCAGAGTCCCTTGCGTGTGTGGATTTGGCATAATCTAAAAGATAAGGGGCCAAGTCACTTTTTTCTCTTCGTCAGTATATTTCAAGGGAAACCCAGGCCATCTGTTTCTGCCTTGTCAAATCTACAGCCACGGCATGGCTTTAGAGAGATGCCGTTGCCATCCAGATAATGGCATGAAGATTCTAATGCGCCAATGTAAGATTTTTCAGCTTTTTTGTTTTTTTCTTTAAACAAGAAAGTCTGGTTTCTCTGGGAGAAGGCAATCCAAGTAATCAAAGATAACAAACCAAATAGATTCCAAGCCTGGCCAAGGGCTCCTCTAATCTTCTGAACTTCCGACAGGAAGGAAATTGGGTGACACAGTGCTGATGTGCAAGGTCAGTGCCTCCGCCCCGTGCTCCCCTCTGTCCCACTGAGAATGTAGATGGAGCGCAGCAGATAAGTTCCACGTTTGTTTTACTGATCATTGCATCTCTCTGGAAGCAGAAGTAGCAACAGTGGGAACTGTGACTCTGGTGTCATTCTGATCAAGAGGAAAAACAGGGACAAAATGTGTAAGTGGCAAGTAACTTGGGAAAAACAAACTATATCACCTGAGAGTTCAAATTAGGAAAAGACAATAAAGCCCACGAGACTGCAAGGCAGGAAACAGTCAGTCTTGTTCATCGCTTTTTCTCCAGTTCCTCACACAATACCTGACGTACTATAGGCACTTGATAACTATTTAGTTACTTATGGACCTAGAAGTTTCCTAGAATCTAGAAAGGAAATTTGAGAGGAATAGATGGATATGATTTTTATCATTGAATATGTCTTTTTTTAAGTTGGATTCCAAAAATGGGAGTCAACAATGAAATTCTGATCATACAATCTCTAATAATAAAAAATGAAGAAAAGGAAAATATATCAGTTAAGATGCATTTGGCGGTAAGTAACATAAAGCTAGGCTAACAATGACTTAGACCTAAGGATATTTATTATTTATCACAAGAAGTCTGCAGGTAGGTAATGCCAGGATTGGCTCATAAGCTCCACACACAGACACTGGGTTGGGATATCTGTGATTCTTTGAGCTTCCCTCAGCTTCATAAGATGGCTGTCATAGCACCAAGCATCACATCCTCACACATCTAAAAGTGGGAAACAGGCAACTGGCCGTAACAAGGAAAAGCCCCCTTGTGGTCCTCCCTCCTTGTATAAAGTACAAAATATCTTGGATTTGACACCAAAAGCAAAGGCAACAAAAGCAAAAATTAACGAGTAGAACTATGTCAAACTAAAAAGCTTCTGCACAGCAAAAGAAACAATCAACAGAATGAAAAGGCAACCTCTCAAATGGGAGAAAATATTTGCAAATCATATATCTGATAAAGGCTTAATATCCAAGATATATAAAGGACTCATACAACTCAATAACAAAAACACAAACAACCTGATTAAAAAATGGGCAGAGGACCTGAACAATTTTCCAAAGAAGACATACAGATGGCCAACAGATGTATGAACAGGTGCTCCACATGGCTAGTTATCAGGGACATTTATATCAAAATCACAATGAGATATCACCTCACATCTGTTAGATTGGTTATCATCAAAAAGGCAAGAAATAATAAGTGTTGGCAAAGGTGTAGAGAAAAAGGAACGCTTGTGCACTGTTGGTGGGAATGTAAATTGGTGCAACCACTATGAAAAACAGTATGGAGGATTCTCAAAATATTAAAAATAGAACTACTGTATGAGCCACCAATCCCACTTCAGGGTATATATTCCAAAGGAATTAAAATTAGGATCTCACAGAGATATCTTTACTCCCACGTTCATGCAAAATTATTCACAGTAGCCAAGATATGGAAACAACCTAAGTGTCCATCAACATATAAAAGAAGATAGATAGATAGATAGATAATGAATATTATCCGGCCATGAGAAAGAAGAAAATTCTGATGTTTGCTACAACTTGGATGCACCAAGAGGGCATTATGCTAAGTGAAATAAGTCAGACAGAGAAAGACAAATATGTATGACATCACTTGTATGTGGAACCTGAAAAAGCCAAACTCAGAAACAGAGTAGAGTAGTGGTTACTAGGGGCTGGGTGGTGGAGGAAACGGGGAGATATTGGTCAAACAATACAAACTTCCAGTTACAGGTTAACAGATTCTGGGGATCTAATGTACAGCATGGTGATTATAGCTAATAATACCGTATTACATACTTGAATGTTGTAAGAGTTAAGGCTTAAATGTTCTCACCACACAAAAGAAATGGTAATTACATGATGGAATGATGGTGTTAGCTAATGCTATGTTGGCAATCATTTTGCAATATATAAATGTATCAGATCAATACGTTATACACCTTAAAATTGAACAGCGTTGTATGTCAATTATATCTCTATAAAGCTGGGTGGGGAGAAGAAGAAAATAATCAACAGTGTCAAATGCTCCTGATTGTCAAGTAAGATAAGGTCTGAACTTAGCAACATAGGGTTGCTGGGGGGAGATACTGGCAAAAGCCTGATTTGAGCGAGTTTAAAAAATGTGAGAGGAGGAATTGGAGATGGTGAGTTTAGACTCTGAATTTGATTTTGAATTCCTTAGAAAAGTTTCTTGCAATGGAAAGCAAGAATTAGGGAAGTAGTTGTTAGGAGAAGTGGGATGGAGAGGAGATTTTTTTTTTTTTAATGGGAGAAATAACAGCCTGTTTGCATCCAGCAGAGGAGGGGAAGATGATAGAGAAGAAGAGGAGAACTGCTGAAGCGATGACCTTGAACAGTGAGAGAGGATAGGATGTAGTCAGCTTCAGATAGGATCACTTAAAGCAACCAGGCAGTGGGAAGGCAGAGGTATGAATGCAGATGCCGGCAGGCAGGTAGAATGTGGAGGTAAAAATCTGCCAACATTCTCTTCTATGTGCTCCAGTTTCTTAGTAAAGCAGGAATCACGGTCAGCAGGTGAGAGTAAGGATGCAAGAGGATTTGTGGGAGGTTTGAAATGATGAAATGGCCATCTAGGAATGTGAGAGAGTAAATGGACCAGGGAGATATACTATGAAAATGATGCTGGGTAGCATTAAGGTCTCATCTGAAGCTCATGGTCATGAATATAAAGTCAGACCAGGCATCAAGGTTGTGATTTTCTCCAGGAACACTCACCTCTCCAGGTGTGGTGGCAGAACAGATGGAGAGAGAGATCTAACCAGGGCTGTAGTTTTAATAAAACCATAAAGTGGCAGAGGGGCAAGGGAACAGAAGGTACATATAAATGAGTGATTATAAGGAATGATCATAGTTTCAGCTGGGTAAGAAGTGAAGAGAGGGCGTCAAGAGGGTGAGGGGCAGTGAAAAGAGAGTAAGATTAATTTGCTGGAGGTCCTCATGAGATTGAATAATTGCTGAAGGTCATGGTTCCCAGGGGAGAAGATGAAAAGCTAAGATGGTGTTAACAAAATTTGAGATGCATGGAACTGAGGGTGTGGATCACAGCAAACAGGTGTCTAAGAAGCAGCATCCTAAAGTATTTGAAGAGCTGAGCTGCATTATGGAAAAAGACTTTTTCTGTATTATTTTTGGACCAGTATTTGGAAATTATAGGAAGAAAAATTTCAGGGCAAGAGGAGCGTTCTGTAAAAGGAGAAGTGGAACAAAGATGCCTATAAAAGTAGTGAGATTTCTCCAACAGTTCAAGCAGAGGCTGGATAACCACCCAGCCTCTTAGGAGAGGCATAAAAGGGAAGATTTCTACAGTAAATCAATCATATGAGAAAACCATACAGGGTTCATCTTGCTGGAAAGTTCTTTCTTTTTCCAAAAAAAAAAAAAGGTTTTGCCTTATTGTAAGCCATAGAAGGGGAACTTTACAATAGTATGGCCATATTTGCTGATGGGAGCTGCCCTCCCTGCTAGGTCCCTTCTATCTTTGTGATGGTAGAGTCCCAGAAGTTCTGCAATTTCTACAAGTAACCTATTCCCAGGAGCTCCATCAAACACTGGAGGGTAAATATCGAGTAGCAAATCCAAACACATCCACTTGGTCTCCATGGCTCCTTGCTCTATCCTCCAGCTGCAATGCTCTCCTCACTGCTTCACACACCATTTCATTGTTTGTCCTCACCCACCACCTGCGAGGCCTGTGCCCCCTGCCCTCACCTTCAAGTCATCTCAAAACCAACCTTACCACAAGACCTCCCCAGGGTGTCTTCACCCCTGTGCCAGCCTAGAGCTTTCTTTCCCAACTATCATGGATGACACATTTGACACATTATTGGAGAACTATTTCTCCCCATCATCTCATATTTCTAAGGGATTTCTCCTCAAGAGCTCTCTCTCTATGTGGACGATTGTTAGAAGAAGCAATTCCAAACTCTATCTCTAATGGCTCCTTTGAAAAAGAAGAGTTACAATCTGACTGATTGAAGCTGACATTCAACGGCCCATGTTTTACGAGGAAGCATGTTAACTGTGCCTCAGAATCAGGAACCAGGCCCACTGTTGATGCTGTCATTGTTGTTTTTCGACTCCTGTGGTCAGTGACAGTTTCTCCTCCATTTCCTGTGCCCATGCAGTATACACACATGAGTCATTCAGCTTGTTGGTAAGAGCATTTAGAATCACTTGTACAGGTTCAGTCATATTGGGGTGGGAGAAATGAATCCCCACCATGACCTCAGATCGAATTCATATTCCCCAACACAACTCACCAGAAGCAACGCTTGGGTTTATTACCCAGAGTAATAAATGAGTATATCATTTCCCATTTAACTAGTGTTGCTTTAATGATTTCTCTAGCCCCTAGAATCCTAGAGGAGCAGAGGTGAGAGGCAACTCAACCCTCCCGCACTTAGTATTTGCTCTCAAGTACCGATCTCTTTCAATGCACAGATGTTTTGCTGCCAAACAAGATTTTACAATCTTTGAAGGGAGGAACACCTTATGCTTCTTTATAACCCCTCTAGCACCCACCACAGTGTCATATGGGTAATTGTTATTCAATAGACTACTTGTTAACAATACTATCCACAAGCAAATAAGCCCATGAATCACTAGCCCTGCCCTTGTACTGCCAGCTCCCCAAACGAAGGCTTGCTATCAAATAAGAGCATTGAAGGGGTTGAGTGAAAAATGAGACTTGGAGAGGACATATCTGAATTCCCAATGTGTTTCATTTGTTTTTCCCAGTGGCACAGGCAAAACAATTTCTCATCCTCTTTCTGTGGATCGCAACACTTCAGAAACAATATAGATTTTATCTCTGGTCCAATTAATTGAAAAAAAAGCAAGGTGACTGCAGCCATTTTGTCCCCATGCCTTGAGAACCATCACATCAACTGGGAATATTTAGCTCTCCTGTCACCTACTGCTTAGAAACAATACAAGTGGCATTAATAGGTCTTTAATCTTCTCATTAGGGCAGGCAGGAGTTTGTGAGAGTACTGCAATGAGTATGAGAAAAATAAGTTTCCATGGTTCTTTCAAATAAGACTTAAGATCACAAGAGCACACTGCAAATGCCATTCTCTTCCTCCCGTTACATCTAAAACTCTTTTTCAATGAGAGAGGAAAGAAAAAGAATACATTCTGGTCATATTTAACTTGACCTCTTTTGCTTTGTGATAAGCCCATTTTGTTCTTAACCACTATCATTATATAGAGGAAGGATATTCATATGGAAGGAAGAGCCAAAACTACTCTGAATCTGAAACAAATGGACTGAGAACAAATGCGTTGCATTGTACAGGCCTGCCTAATGCACTTTTTTTTTTTTTTCTAATGCGCTTTTAACTCGGCCCCAGTTGTAGGTGGTTCTTACCAGAGAAGCCCCAGATACCTAACAAACACCGATAGCACCCCTGTAAATGTGAACAGCGCCAGAGACCACATCTTAAAGTAACCAGTAAGGTACTCTGACTCACATTCCTCCTTAATATCAGAGAATGTACACTACCAGTATCGAATAAGATGGTTAATAACAATTTTATTGAATACCCATGCTCTGACTCATTTTTCCTCCTTAAGGTACTGTCCAGGAAGCACTGATGAAATGAAAACTGGCCTCTTGCTTTGTATGTTCTTAGATACATCAAGGTCACCAGTCATTAAACCTCTCTGCTTAACCGGCCCTTACTCTTCAAGGCAACCTGAAGCACCACCCCCTCTGCTCCTTGCTCTGACCACCTAAGCCTGCCCAGTCCTCCCAAAGTCCATTTCCTATGCCATCAACTCAGACATGATCCAAGTCCTCTGACTTCACAGATCTTTAACCTTTATCCCGGAATCCAATGTATCGGGGTTCAACCTCACGGTACTCAAAATCAACATTATTTTTGAATGTCTGTCATATGCAGCCCAATTAATAAATATGTATCAAGCACAGCTAAGTACTTCCCTGCATCACCTCTTATTTAATCCTCACATTCACTCTGTGAGGGAGGTCCTATCACTACCTCAATTTTATTGATGACAAGATAGAAAGCAACAGGGTTACAGTTGTTGCACAAGCAACCACCCCAAAACATAGTGGCTCAAAATTACAATTGATTCTTATCTCTCACGGTCATGTAAGTTGATGGGGGCTTAGCTGGGCAGTTCTCTCTGGGGCTTCTCATGCAGTCGCAGTCAGATGTCAGTTGGGGCCACAGTTCATCTGGTGGTTTGACCGGGCCAGACGTCCAACATGGCTTCTGCACTCACAGGTCTCTTCCACATGAACTCTGTCTCCAGCAGGTATTCATACGTCTTCCATGGCGACTCAGGGCCCCAAAGACCAAGGCAGAAGCTGCTAATCCTCTTGAAAGCTAGTCCTAGAATGGCTTAGCATCACTTCGGATGTACCCTGTTGGTCGAAGCAGGCTGAGACCAGTCCTGATTCAAGAGGGGAAACAGACCCCATCTTTTGATAGGAGAGTGTGAAAGAATTTCCAGCCATCTTTAATCTGCCACAGAGAGGTTAAGCAACTTACCCAAGGCCACACAGCAAATAGGTGTCCAAGCTAGGGTTCAATCCAGTTCAGTCTGACACCAAAGCCCATGCTCTTAATCAGCCACTCTATTCTCTTCCCAGTGAAGGGCACTTCCATTAAGCTGCCAACTTGGGGGCAGAAGAAGTGAGCCTACCCAAGACTCATCACAGCTCAGGGAAGAGTGTAACTGAGGACACAGGCTCTCCCAGGACCTTAGCCCTTCACTGAGTCCTAGTTCAGCTGTTGGCCCCCGTCTATGGGTACAGGGACCAAAGGCCCCACCTCTGGAGGTTAGAATTACTCTGACCCTGGCACAGAGCATCATGGCCTTGTAAAATATATTCAAAAGTAACCCAGATTCCTTCTCTGAACAGTTGACTATGCCAGGGGTGAGACAGATGGAATCTCAAAAGACAACCACAGAATTTTATTACGATACCAAGTTCCAGGCCAGGCCATGTACAGAAATCCTTTGAGAGCCTTACCTGAACAACACTGAGGGTAGGGGCGAATAGATTAGAATCTGGGGTCCCACATGGGACTCTCCAGTAAACATTCTGTTACCCAGAGACAGATAAGTAGTAATGATCAAACTGACAGTGGTCCTAAGGATTTTGTTAGCAGAGAATCAGGGAAATGGAGGATGGGGTTGTAGGGAAATAGAAACAAGACAGTTAATCTCGAAAAAGAAGTGTCGGATGGGGGGATGCACAGGGCAAAGGAGCAGGGGTGTTGAGGGAAAGCATCATGCCTTGTCCTGAGAGGGATGGTCAAGGTCTCCAAGAAGAAGCAGCAGGAGGGAAGATTCTGAGTAAGCCTCTCCTCTTTCATCTCCAGGGCCACTGACCCTGGTCATTCTCCCCTGAAAGGATTCTAAGTCTTTGGCACCAGCCAGACCCCTTGGCATCTTGCCCATGACTGAAACACACCTTTCCAGGCACCTCCCCTACCCTCCAGCCTGCACGATCATTGTCTCTTATCTTGCTAAAGCCAGCATCTTGGTAGCATTTCTTTGCATTAATCATTCATCAGCCAGCCCTGGTCTGCGGGGATGTCATTTCCTTCAGGAGGAAACCCTCTTGTCCATCCACAGTCATTACTGGAAACACACAAATCGCCACACACATTTTCATTTGCTCAAGGCAGTTGTTTTTATGAGCAGCGGTGAAAACAAAATTCCATTATGTCAAAGTTAATTCCTCTGCAGCACATCAGTAGACGCTCCTCGGAGGCAATGCATTAGCCCAGCTGCAGTCAGTAACTTAGAGGGCTGATGGAATGAGAGCTTCGGTGATGCACTCGCTATTAGAATCACATAATGACCAATCCTTCCATTTACCTGGGGCTGCCTCATCTGGATGAATCCCAAAATGAGTCACTATCTACGTAAGTATCACTCATCCATCAGCTAAAGTAGAGTACCCATTTGGTAACCGCACCCAGCATATGCCTGCCTCCAATTCAGGTCAGAGAAACGTGGCCTGGGGGACAATTCGCACAGAGCTAAGCAGCTCTGACTTGCTTTTCTCTTGCCTATAAATCTGGTCTCCCGGGAATTTAATTTGGTCGGGGATCTCGCAGCTGCTTCCCCCAGGCAGAGGCAGCTGGCAGGATCCCACAAGGGAGCCATTGTGGCCACAAAGCCCCAAGGAAGGAAAGACAGATGTGAGTTCACATCAGTTAGTGCCTACCCAAGAACCTCTGGGCTGCTCCTATAGCAATGCGGGCATTCTAAAAGCCACTTGGGGCTGCTATGGGACTGGCATCAGGGATTTCCTGATGAAGCACACACAGCCTTAGGGAGTGTGAAGCCAAGGACTGCTCTGGGATCCAGAAGTTCAGGGTGAATTTGAAGATGCTGTGGGGAAAGGTCAGTGATGAGCAGATCATCCTTGTGGGTGGAGTAAGGAGGAGTTAGGGGAGATGCTTTTTTCCCCCCAACAAATGACATACTGTTGTAATGTGGGGGACTCCAAGAAAGTATCCTTCATCTCCCCAAAATAATAAGTTCACTTACAGGAAACAGAACTTCTTTAACAGGACAGAAGGTTAGTCAATCCACAATTAGGACAAAAATCAAAATGCAGTTGTCGCTGGGAGAGGCAACTCATCATTTGGGTAAATGATTGATATGGGAGCCTCTTCAGACAGATGGGAAAGGAGAGAGGAAGGTGTCTCTGGGAACCACATGAGAGGGGAAGAGGGTGACAATACTGAGGGGGTACGGGACTTCAGAAGGAGGAACCACAGACAGCTCGCTACTTCACAACCAGGGGAAAGCTGCCCCTACTAATTAGAGAACTGGGGGATTTCCTCCGATGGAAGATTCCTTTAGAGGTTGAGAGAGTTCAGAAATTAAAGATTGGAGGGAGTTCACAGTATCTCCCCTCCCCTATCATTCTACCCCATGAATTCATCCTGACAGCATAATTTTGACCCAGCAATGGCCATACCTGCTTCTCTTACCCTGGCTTAGGGAGATTCCAATGTCACTATTTTATTGTATTTACTGCTGGAATAAAGAGTGCTCATGAGATTTTTCAAAGAAGGATGACTTAGATCCATCAAAGAAAAAACAACTGTGATGAGAGGAATATGGCATACTTGTTCCAAATGACCTTGATTATCTGTCTACACTGGTTGATGTTGCTAGGTCATTTCACCTTGATGTTTCTCTTTTATTCATAAACTTGGTCAAGGTGACCATTCAGTAAATGTGGCCTCTAAACCTAGTGAGACAAAGAATAGTGGAAGGTGGGTCTGATGGCTGGGAGGTTACCACATGGCCTTAAGAAACTTGGGATGGGAAAATTTAATTGTCCAGTGTCAGAGAGATAGCTTGGGGGATCCTGAGATAGTTTGAAACACACCACCCTGGCTGCCTGTGGTCATTCCTTACAATAATAAAAAGTAATTGAAAGTGAATAATTGAAGGTGATCTGAACTCCAAAATCCAACAACAAAAAGAATGCATCCCAGAGGGTGTGGAATTTTAGAATCCACTTGGGTTATTTGCAATGTTAGGGTTTGAGGTAGATTTTTCATGCCTGAATCACACTTCTCATCCTTTCCCCCTAGAATTCTCAACAGAAAGAGAATACTCAGAAGGAACCAACAGCTCAGTGGAGAACAAAACACAGTTCTGTTTATAACTGTGGCAATGCCTAAGAGCCCCATAATGCAGACTTCTTGGGTAAAACTGAATTGGAACACGTGGCTCAGAAGACGCAAATGGAGCCATCCACCTCCTCCCAGAGCAGAGCTTTGCTCCTACCTGTTTAAGCATACACTCCAGGGGTGAGAAATATGACAGAATTCTATAAGATGCCTGGGGTCTACTTGAAAGGGACTGGCCAATCTGTCTCAACAGATCCAATCCATACCCAACCAAGAAAGGGGGTGAAGAAAGTGCATGTATTTTCCCTGTAGAAGGAGAAAGCTGGAATTGCGGCCCTCTATCAAGATATGTTGAAACCTGTGGAGATACCACAAAAGTCATACAAGCAATAGTTTGCAAGAATATCTCTATATTAATGATTGCTTTACTGAGAAGTTCCATTCTGAGAAGAGGTAGGTAGCCCAAATGCCTACCTAAAGGCCAATAAGCTGTGAGATTCCTTCTCAATTCCACAGAAAACCACCTGGTTCAAGGTAGGGTAATGACCCTTGACTATAGAGACTTACTGGGATTCCTTGCCCTCACAGGGCCTACAAAGACTTTCAGGAAATGGTGTAATTATGCAGAGAAAGGCAATGTCTAGTCATTTAGCATGGGCACTTAGGACTTAGACTCTCCCACTGTGGATGGTGGCAAGAAGAAGTTGAATGCCCATATACAGTTGGAGAACCTTGGATCATGGTTCAGTGCTTTGTCAGGGCATCAACTGACTCAGGAGAATTTGATGCCCAGAGAGATGCTGAGTGTTCAGAATAGCTTCAAGGGCTTGGCTGGTGGACCTGCTGTCTGAGAATGGGGGTGTCCTTGGTCCACAAGTTGTGCCCTCTCTTTTCTGGCCATGAGAGAAACAAAGAACAGTTGAGTAATACAAAGGTTAGCCTTTCTACTTCTGCTTTGTTTGGGATAATGAAAGCAGACTCTTCACACATGCCAAATGGCATGATGGGAGAATGCCATGAGGTCTTTAGGTAATTTTTTGAGAAGACAGCTAAAGCATAAACAAGTGACAAAACTAAAAGAGTAAGGAAGGAAAGAGAGAGAGAATAAAGCGCATCTGATCTGAAGACTCCATCCTCACTTCTCCAAGCTTTCAAAGGTATTTCCAGGCCACTTTGAGGGGCAAGAGGAGGTGGGACAGGCAAGTTTTCACACTTGCTTCAATTACAGCCATTCAATTTAGTATTATATGTTGGGATTTTATACCAGATTTCATTTGGCCAAAGGGGAAAGTCTTCAATCTTAAAAAAAAAAAAAAGAAAAAGTTGAATGCCACTATTCCAAAAAGGATAAAAAAGAGGAATTCCTAATATAACATGAAACAAAACTCTTGGCCTCTAGCATACCCAATTATATAATTTGACTCAAGCATAACTGGAATTAAAACTGATAGCTTCTGTCTGATTTACCCTCTCCCTTCTTTCCTATGGTTCAACAATTCCAAGATCCTGTGGCATAAAAGAAAGCGCCCTGATGAAATGAAAGACGTGAAGTAGAGATTTAGTTCCTTTGTTTACTAGTGATGTGATCTGTGCTCATCACCTCCGAGCCTCTAATTTCTTGACTGTAAAAGGACATTATAATCCACACCCTCCCTAACTCACAAAGTTGTGGGGATAATTTACGTGAAAGACGTTTTTCATGTGAAAGCATAATGCAGATCTGTGTTTGTATTTCTGAACATCTTGTAGCACCTATGCATTTTCCAGTATATATTTCAGTCAATGAATCACTTGTTCAAATCAACCAAAACTTCTGCACCTGTAGATAAACATGGGTCGGTGAATGATCTAGACTCTAAAGTTTGGGAAATAAATTCTAGGAAAGTCATAGGATAAGGAATTCAGGAATCCCAAATCCCAGTGTGGATGACATGGCCCCATGTCAATTACTCAATGCCTCCCACTGGCCCTGTGGGTGGGCTGAAGACCATGTCAGTCAGAATTACAAAAGGGGCCCCCCAGCTGCCCTCTGAGGGAGACCTGGCTAGGGGATCCACTCATCACTGCCCACAAGGCTCGGCAGCCACATTGCCACAACCTTGCTTCCTCTCGTCACCCTGCTCCAGGTTCATGCCCCAGGGTCACTGAGGGCCTCAAAAGGTGGCTGCCCCTGTCCATTCTGGCTCACAACCCCACGCCTTGAAAGATCAGAGGAGAGAAAATACCAAGGCTGCAGCAATGCCCACCCCTCCAAACCTCTCAGCACTTTCTTAAGCGCCCAAACTCCCAGCATCAGGTTAGAAACCCCCTCATTCAAGAGTGTTCCTCATTGCTCCACAGCAGCTGCAGATTTAACCATGAAAATGCCGCCAAATGCTGCAAACGAGTGGAGTGGTTTTAAACCATAAATTAAACCCAGGCACAAACGCAAGGTTTTACCTTAAAGTGAAGAAGTACATGTAGCACTTTTAAATGCGGTGCCTCGGACAACTGTGTATGTGATAAATCTCTGTCCTCATCTTAATTAATGACCATGAGAACCAAACATGTTCACTGAAAGAACCAATCTCAAGATGGTAAAATTGGAACTGGGTTCTGAAGAGCAAGCAGGTAACAATAAAGTCAAAACAAAACAAACCACAATCAGACTGCACAGGAAACTGCTCTGTTGTACCTTCCATAAAAAACAGGACTGACTAGGGAAATGATCACATTAAATCGTGAAAATTTAAAAATGAATCCGAATTGACTCATAATTATACTTGACCTTTAAATATTGCCTTGCCATTTTCAAACACCTTTCACATGCATTATCAAAGTTGCTGCTCACAGAAGCCTTGAAAATAGGCAACACAGACCCCGTTCCCATTTGGTTGATGGTCAAACTAAAGTCCAAAGTAGTTGTGTGACTTCCCCACAGTCACACAGCTGGTTAAGTGACAGAGCTGGGCCTTAAACCCAGGGCTCTAGGCTTTCATCTCAGGCTTCCTGCTATGTAAAACCTGCTATTATGAAAGCTAAGAAAAAGCAAATAAAAATCCTACGGGAAGCATTAAGTTGTTAAGCTTCTTGAAATGATATATCAGAAAAAATATGGCCCAAGTCAAGGAATGGCATATCATGATACTAGAAGGCACCACCTTAGCATCTCTATGTTGTAAATCTACCTAGAGTCCCATTCTCACCTATTTTTCCAATAAACACACTGAGGCATAGAGATGCTAGAAGATGGGCTCAGAATGAACTAAGGAAATGTCAAGGTCTTCCCACTACCAGTTTCAGTGCAAATGACCAACATCACTGAGTGCCTACTAGACACCAAGGCCTTGGGAAGATGGGGAGAAGGTGCACAAATGAGCAGAAGGCACAGTCTTGCCCTGGGCAAGCCAGCTGAAACAGCTCTCCAATGCAGTGTATGTTAACAGGGTCAAGGTCGTCTTCACTTTTCTCTAAGGAATCTGGGAGTACCATTCCTGGAAAGCCCACTTCTCATTGACCATTGCTCTATTTCTCATGAGTCACAGCTCATTGTAGAACCGTATGGAACCTACCTCAAATTATCCTCAGTAGACAAAAAGAATCCATTTTTAAAGTCTCTGTACCTGTTTTGAGAGGTACTAGCTTCCATGTCCATGCGAGCTACCTACCATTTGGGGCAGGTGTTCTGTGTTTTGCGTTTTGTGTCTTTGTCTGGATACACAATGTCATTTAAAATATTCATGCTCATAGAGCAAGGTAGGCCCGCTAAGCTCAAGCAAGAAATATTACCTTTATTATTCAAATTACTATACCAGAACATGAGGAAACCAAAGCAAATGCCGGGCTCATTACTGAGATGGGTTTGACACCCAAGAGATGAATGGGCTATCTAGGCTCTGAGACAACACATTTTGTGGCAGTAACACTTTACTAGATAATGAATCAGCAAACTACCCTGATGGTTTGTTTCATGTGCCTTGAGGAAGATTGGTCTTCCCACCACACTGCTTTTCTGGTTACAATTTGGGGGAATGTTTTCTTTTCCAGTTCTCAAGAAATACCACCCTTGGTTTGGAGTAAAGCACAGTCCTAAGCCTTGTAAGGAAAACAGAGACTAATAAAATAGAATGCGACATTGTAGAGGAAACTTCAGACCACCCAGCCAAGCACTGAAAGCCAGAGATTTTCAGCCCAAGCTGGGAAGAGACCCGGTATCTTGCTCTATGAAAACAATATCACAATGCTTCAGCATAGCTCGAGCAGGGACCATTCACTCCTAACATGGATCAAGGCTAATTAAGTTGCCAGATGGACTAACTGTGTTAAACATTTTAAGAGACAGGCTTTTACTCTCTAAAACAACCTACTCTCCCCCTGTTCTGGGTATAGGCCTAAGCGCTCCCAACCTGCCCTAGAATGTTCATGGCCCCTGTAAAGAGAAGGAAGGGGTCAGGAACTCTTGTTACTTGTTAAAAACAGGGAAGCATAGTATTCTCTTAAGGCAGGGTTTCTCAGTGGTGGCGATATTGACATTTTGGACCGGATAATTCTGTGTTGTGAGAGTGTATTGGTTTGCTAGAGCTGCTATAAGAAAAAATGCCACAAACTGGCTGGCTTAAAACAACAGAGATTTATTCTCTCATAGTTCTGGAGGCCAGAAATCCAAAATCAAGGTGTCAGCAGGGTTGGTTCTTTATAAGAGCTGTGAGGGAGAATCTATTCCATGGCTCTCTCTTAGCTTCTGTTGACAACCGGCAAGCCTTGGCATTCCTTGGCTTGTCGATGCCTGGAGAAATGCATCACTCCAATACATGCTTCCATCTTCCCGTGGTTCTCTCTGTATTTTCACATAGCCATCTTCTTATGAGGGTACCAGTCACATTGGATTAGGAGGTCCACCTACTCCAGTATGACATCATCTTAACTAATTACAAATGTGACAACCCTATTTCCAAATAAAGTCACATTCTGAGGTACTGACGATTAGAACTTCAACATAAATTTTTGGAGAGACACAATTCAGCCCATAACAGGTGGGTGTTCTGGGCACTGTAGGATGTTTAGCAGCATCCCCGACTTCCACCCACTAGATGCCATTAGCATCCTCCCCGTCTTAATAATCAAACATGTCTCCAGACATTATCAAATGTCTTCTAGGGACAAATTCAGCTCTGGTTGAGAAATGCTGTCTTAAGGCCTTGGTTCAGAAAAATAAAAATTTAAATTCTGATTCTCTTTTAATTACTTATGCTGTGACCTTGAACAATTTGGTTAAACTCTCTGGTCTTCACTTTTTTCACCCATCTCATGGAGTTGCAGTGCTGTTGAGGATTAAATGAGACGGCATATGAAAAGTATTTGTTGCATAATGGGACCCAATAAATGACAGCTATTATCTTTTGTAAATTAGGGAAGTTGCCTTTGCAGGATCCTCCACAGGCCTCACTGATATTGAACTCTGGCCCTTGTCCCTGAGATATCCCGAAGGCAAAGGAGACTTCTGGGTCTGCTCTACATCCTCTTCTGGGGGTTAGAAAGTCCCCTTACAGCCCCGTGATGCCCTTGTGAGTGCATCTGTGAGTGCAACACCAAAGCTGCAGATAGCCATAGATCACAGCCAGGGAAGGGGAAGCTCTGAGTATGACCAGAATACTAATGTGGCTGCATTGCACCATGGCCAGTATCAGCCCAAGTGAATGCTGCAGAAAATCTGCTGGAGGAGACAAGGATGGGGAAGACGAAGAAATCTAACTCTTAGATGTTGGGTATGACCTAACTTTAGAGACTTTACCTCCCTTGCCATGACAAGGTAATCTGAGATCCCATGCTAGGTGTTTATATAAAACACATTGCAATGAACTATGATTGGTGACTTACTAGACTAGTTTCCTCCCCAGAGTTTGGGGAGCATAAGAACTATATCTTCTTTAATTGTCCACCTCACGTGCTCAAAAACCTTGCCCGCCATATGGTAGAAGTTCAATAAAAGTATGAATGTATTAAATGTGTCACCTCCATGTCCCCAAGCTCTCTCACCTTCAAGATGGCATTTTTCTTTAAAGCTCTAACACAAATAATCCAAGCCCACATCTCGTGGATTTGGGGGAATGCCTTATTTTTTCAGATTTCCTTCTGTCAAGGAATTTCTGGGCATTCCCAAGGAAGGACAATGTGTTCTACAAATCTGGTGGACACCTAACTCTTCCACCAATTCTCCAGGTTACCTCTTGGCTTGTTGTTGCTCACTCCATATAATTTCAACTCAGGTGTGAACCCCCCTTCGAGTTGCCCAATGCACTGCTAAGAGCAGGTTTATAGCATTTAACAGAACTGTTAACCAAAGACTCTGAGAGACCAAGTGACCTCACATCTGCTAGTAAGCGTAGACACTTCTATGGTCCCCTGGCCTATATTTGACTTCACATCTCTGCCTATTTCCCCACATTTGGTGTTTCCATTTGGTGGGATAAGGGAGGAGGTGGGAACTCAACCCCCATAAGAATCTCCAGGCCTTTCTCTGCCCAAAGACCTGGGCCCATTCCAGTTTCAGACGAAAAAATGACTGTAAAATCCTCCCTCCCGTCTCATCTCCCACCCCAGGCTGAGTGACAGGGGAAACATCATCTTCTTCAGGAACGTGGTGCAATTTGGCCCCTATTGCTCCCCAAAACAATCAGCATACTTACCAACAATTTCTAAAATGTGGCTTTGCTCAGTCTTAAATAAGACCATTGAGGGTCTTCACTACAACAGCCCAGGTAACACTGAGCTAGGCCCAGTCCTGGCACTTCTCATAGTCATTCCTCTGGAGTAAGAAAAAGGAAAAGTCAAGCACATCATCCCTCCTGGTACAGCCCAGTCCTCTGTGAACAAATCTGGGTCAAAAAGACACCCATATCTCCCAAGAAGAAACAATAACGTGCCAACATAGGGCAACACAATTCCAGGATTAAGTGGGAAACATCTAACTGCTAAAGACACACTCAACTCACTTTAACAGAAGACTGAATATCTCAGTCTAAAGAATTTCTCTATGATTTACTTTGTTACTTCAGGTGTCTTTCAATACATTAAGGGTAGGTTTGTGCCTTATGCTTGACTGATTAAAAGGACTTATCTAGTGGTACGTATCTACAATGGAATACTACTCAGCCATAAAAAAGAGTGAAATAATGCCGTTGCAGCAACATGGATGGACCTAGAGATTATCATACTAAGTGAAGTAAGTCAGACAGAGAAAGACAAATACCGTATGATATTGCTTATATGTGGAATCTAAAATATGACACAAATGAACTTATCTAGGAAACAGAAACAGACTCATAGACATAGAGAACAGACTTGTGGTTGCCAATGGGGAGGGTAGGTAGAGAAGCGATGGATTGGGAGTTTGGGATTAGCAGATACAAACTATTACATATAGGATGGATAAACAACAAGGTCCTACGCAGAGACCTATATTCAATATCCTGTGATAAACCATAATGGAAAAGAATATGAAAAGGTATATATATGTATAACTGAATCACTTTGTTGTACAGTAGAAATTAACACAACATTGTAAATCAACTATACTTCAATAAAATAAAATTTTAAGAAAGGACTTATCTAAACTATAGAAGTGTGTTGGACATTTTCATTTGACTGCTGACCAGGATCCAAAGCTCCTTCCCAGTTTGAGGGAACCCCCTTGTGCGGGTCCAGAAGAGCTAAACATGAGTGATTCTCGTTCTTTCCACACCTTGGCAAACAAATCAAGGACATGCACAAGTCCAGGACTGCTGCTGTTTGTTTTCACACCACCGCTCAACTCCAGGGTGTGCCATGCACATTTTAGTCACCCTTGATTAGTATGTTTGCTATAGCAAAACTCTGGCAGAGGAATTTACAGAAGGTTCTGTTTGGGCTAGTGGTGATCCTGGTCCAGCCCCAGCCAGTACTTTAAACCATGAACAAGTCAGGTTAGCTCTGTGGTGGCTGTCAAAGTTGTGTAGCCCTGGAACCCATATGCAGTGGCTATAGGGTCCAATGGTGACTGTGTCCATTGGCAACCAGGTATAGTGGCAGCAGCATTGTACCCCCGTGGCAGTGGCCACACCCTGGCCTGAATGTTCCTTCTGCTGAGCCTCCATTGGTTGCTATTTTCCACACCTGGTTTCTCCACTAATTCTGTGAGGTAGCCAGGATTCTTCCAGCTCCGTGCCTGCAGTGTGCAGCTAGACATACATAGAGAAAAACTCACAATCGTGCAAGCTGCCTGGCGATCATACAATGTTTCCATTGAACATTTGCTTCCCTGCTTTTCAAGATACTATTGTACACCATGTTGTCTCTCCTCAATAACTTTGTTATCTCCCCCAATAGCTCTTCTCCCCATCTCCACTTTTAGCTGATAACGTCATGCTTCATTTCACTGCAAAAATAGGAGCAAATGAGAAACACCTGTACCCACCTGCTCTCCCTTCCCTCCTGTTGAAATGAATGCACTGTCCCTGCCTGGTCCTGTCTTCGCCTACCCATCCCTTTACGCTGGATTTATCCCTACTCATCTCCTCGAAGGACTCCACTCCTATAGTCATAACCTCTCTCTCCCATATCATCTTTCTCCTTGTCTCCAGAGCATTCCCCATTCTATCAGCGTCATCACAATCTGCTGAGGGAGACAAATGCTCCCATTTGATTAAAAAAAAGCAGAAGATAACCTCTTTCAACTCCTCAGCATCCCGATGGGGCACTGTACCCCCAGGAGACAAGATCGCAGACATCGTTTATATTAGACCCCTCTCGTTATGGAGGGGTACCAATTTGTTCTCACCAGAAGAGACTCTGATTTTTTAATATGCATTTGCTTTATCTGCATCGTCCATCATGATTCTGCCAGTATATCCATTAGTGGACTTACCGTATGCATTATTGTATACACAGTTCTGTCCCGTAGAATATGTTTTCTGACCAAGTTGTTCACTTTATAAGAAAAGAAATAAGGCAATATCACGAACGCCCATGGAGTTCAACGTTCCTATAGTGCACCCCGTTACCCAAAGACAGTTATGGAATAGTGCAATGGCCTACTGAATCCTCAGTTATGGTGCTAGGTGGAAACACACTCTGCCCCATAGAATGTTGTATGTGCTCTGAACCAGCAATATATATATAGCCCTCCAATATGCGTGTTTCTCCCAACACCACCAAACAATTAACTCAGTTCTGACACTGCATACCTAGAGATAGCCTCAGATCCCACAGGTTAAGAGCTCAGTCCTACAACACTGCCCCGTTCCTGCTTCAGACACCAAAAGCACGTCCAAGTTGTCACCTGTGCTTCTGACTCACTGGCTATAGGTCAGAAGTTCCCACAGTCCCCTCCTTGGGTTTGATTATTTTGCTAGAGTAACCCACAGAACTCTGAGAAACATTTTATTTACTAGATTACTGGTTTATTATAAAAAGATACAACTCAGGAACAGCCAGAGAGAAGAGACGCAAGATATGTGGGAAAGGGCAGAGTTTCCATGCTCTCTGGATGCATCATTCTCCCAGCACCTCCACCTGTTCACCAACCTGGAAGCTCTCTGAAACCAATTCTTTTGGGTTTTATGGTCCAGCCCCTCTCCCCTCCCTAAAGGTCAGGAGTGGGACTGAGTATTCCAACCCTCTAATGAATCACGTGGTTGGTTCTCCCGGCAACAGCCCCCATCCCTAGGTCAGTAGGTGCTTTCCAAAAGTCATCTCATTAACGTAGCAAAAGACACCTTTACCACTCTCACCATTTAGAAACTACCAAGTGTTTTAGGAGCTCTGTGCCAAGAACAAGACAAAAGCAAATATATATTTCTTATTATAAATCACAATATCACAAGTCCTATGTCCACTGTAGCCAAATACACAAGGCAATGAATCAAGGAGTAGAAGAGGACCAACAAAAGTGGCTTGGTCCGGTGGTGGTAGCTGTGTCCAGTAGCAGTCAAGTCTAGCAATGGCAGCAATGTCCTGAAGTGATGGTCCCACATCCTGGACTGATTGGCTTCTGCCCATTCTCCTAGCTGAGTTCTTTCTTCAGCTTTCCCTGGCAGTTCTGTGAGCTGATATCCTTCCATTATCCGTCAGAACTTTCATTTTCAGCCTAAGCTATTCAGCCTTGGTTTCTTTTTCTTAAAACCAAGGGCCCAGACTGTCACAGAGTTTTTATACAAAGATAATTCAGAAATTTCTTGCACTGACCAAAATGTTAATTTTCCAGCTTTAAAAAATTTAACATTCAAGCTCCAATAGGCATCCCATTACAAATGAATGAATGTGAGAATGAATGAACTCCAGATTTCAGCTCTCCAGATTAAGTGATCATGTGCTTAGAACTCTGAATGGTACACCAAGCTCCTTATTTCCCTACTCTGCTTGGCCTGTTAGTCTTGCCAGCCCTAAAACTGATTCAAGGGACCAGTCAATAGAACAAAGTAGAGGATTTGGATATACTGGGTTTTTTTTTCTTGGGGGGTGGGAAGCAGACAAATGATGGCACTTTTCTGTCTCCTAAACCATTTACTGATTACAAAATATTCTTAGATGAAAACAGATATTTTAAAATCTGTGATACAAATTGATGTAATATCTTTCTATCATGTTTGTAACCTCAGAGGGCTGCTAGGATAAAAAACAGAACCATAAAGCTTGTGCATCACCATTTGCACTTATTGTCTTTCTATCATGTTTGTAACCTCAGAGGGCTGCTAGGATAAAAAACAGAACCATAAAGCTTGTGCATCACCATTTGCACTTTAGAACTTTCTCCACCTCCACTAAAAGTAGAAGATAAAATACAACTAATCCAACAAAGAGCACAGGACCCCAGCCATCATTACCTATTGCTGTGCAATCTTTGCAAGATAAATGGCTTTGATGCTCATTAACACCCTCTGAACAAAAGCAAAAGGGAATTTAACAACAGGTATTCTCTGCTCCTTCCGCCCCAGAATGTTCATGAAAATGGCCTTATCTGGCATCCACAGTATACCTACTGCAATATCTGAAATTCATGGCAATGTTTTAAAAGCAGATTTTATTATTTTTCAGGTATGGTGAGGCCAACAGATCAGGAGACGACCTCCACTGAAAAAACTAGTCTATCACTCACAACGCCCAAGAGGAAGGAGCCTGATACATCATTCAGGGCCATGCAGGGGAGCATCAGGGCCCATCAGGGAGCAAAAGGAACAAGGGGAAAGGGGTAAGTGAGAGCTTTATTGTGTCTTCCACTAGAAAAACAAGGCAGGACAGGGTAAGTAGGCTTAGGATTCCCTAGTTCGAATAATTTCAGTGGGTTCTTGGGTATTGGGCCTCTCTCTACTTATCCAGGGCCTGGCCCTGGGTAAATAGGACAGAGGAATATTGCCTCCTAGAGTGTAAGAGCCAGATAGAAGAGGTGGTTTAGAACAGCAGTCCCCAACCTTCTTGGCACCAGGGACCGGTTTCATGGAAGACACGGCTGGTGGCAGGGAGATGATTCAGGTGGTAATGCGAGTGATGGGGAGTGATAGGAAGTGTCAGATGAAGCTTCGCTCACTCAGCCACAGCTCACTTCCTACTGTGCGGCCGCTTTCCTAACAGGTTGGGCACCACTGGTTTAGAGTATGGGCTCTGGATTTAGTTTGCATTTGAAAGGCATGTTTCTGGTTAAGTCCTTTGCTATTGCTAAGACCTGCTGGCCCTTGGAAGGACAGTCCCTCCGCAGGCAATGAAGAAATAGATGTCAGAGCATCAAGAATACAAAGAATAAGGAAATATTGTTAATGTACGTGATGACACTGCACGTTCTTGCTGGGTCTTCTGAATCATCTAACTGGAGGCGAATCTTATTTATCACCATTTTGGTGATAAGTCCTATGACTTTTAGGATTCCCTGAGTTGCAAATGACAACAAAAACAAAAATCAACCTGGCTCAAGCAGGAAAAAGGGATGTGCTTGCTCATGTATCTCAAAGTCCAGAAAGAATAAGAGTATAGACATAGGTATTATTTCCCAGAAGTCCAGGAAAGAGGTTGGGGGAAGAGGTCATCCCTCTATTGTTAAGGATGCAATCAACAAAAGTTAAAATGGCTGGCTTTGAACCTGGGACCTTGAGAGCTCAGATGTAGAATTATACCAATGGGAAGAAAAATAAACTTGGTAAATAAAATCTTAAGGCAGTTTTCTTTTGGGGGGGCCATAAAACTTATAGGAATATTTTACATTCTGGGACTGCCTGGCTCATTATAGTGACAAGTAAGTCCCTAAATGCCATTAGTTTAAAAAGGGACTGTTGTTTTAAAAGTCCACAATTCATTTCTGCAATGAATCTCCCCTTTTGCTGGATTTGTGCTGCGTGAAAATTAATCCTCTCCCTCCAAGAATCACATTGCTTCCAATTCATAAAAGCTCCAAGGCAAAGGGCAACAAATTTTACAAGCCACAGGAGGAGGAACAAAAGGCAATACACTCATCTGTTGATAGACACTTAGGTTGCTTCCATGTCCGGACCTCTGTAAATAGAACTGCAATGAACATTGTGGTATATGACTCTTTTTGAATTATGAGTCAGGGTATATGCCCAGTAGTGGGATTGCTGGGTTGTATGGTAGTTCTATTTTTAGTTTTTTAAGGAACCTCCATACTGTTCTCCATAGTGGCTGTATCAATCTACATTCCCACCAACAGTGCAAGAAGGTTCCCTTTTCTCCACACCCTTTCCAGCACTTACTGTTTGTAGATTTTTTGATGATGGCCATTCTGATAGGTGTGAGGTGATACCTCATTGTAGTTTGGATTTGCATTTCTCTAATGATGTGTTTGTTGGCAATCTGTATATCTCCTTTGGAGAAATGTCTATTTAGCTCTTCTGCCCATTTTTGGATTGGGTTGTTTGCTTTTTGATATTGAGCTGCATGAGCTGCTTGTATACTTTGGAGATTATTCCTTTGTCAGTTGCTTTGATTGCAAACATTTTCTCCCATTCTGAGGGTTGTCTTTTGGTCTTGTTTATGGTTTCCTTTGCTGTGCAAAAGCTTTTAAGTTTCATTAGGTCCCATTTGTTTATTTTTGGTTTTATTTCCATTTCTCTAGGAGGTGGGTTAAAAAGGATCTTGCTGTGATTAATGTCATTAAGTGTTCTGCCTATGTTTTCCTCTAAGAGTTTTATAGTGTCTGACCTTACATTTAGGTCTTTAATCCATTTTGAGTTTATTTTTGTATATGGTGTTAGGGAGTGTTCTAATTTCATTCTTTTACATGTAGCTGTCCAGTTTTCCCAGCACCACTTATTGAAGAGGCTGTCTTTTCTCCACTGTATATTCTTGCCTCCTTTATCAAATATAAGCTGACCATATGTGTGTGGGTTTATGTCTGGCCTTTCTGTCCTGTTCCATTGATCTATATTTCTGTTTTTGTGCCAGTACCACACTGTCTTGATTACTGTAGCTTTGTAGTATAGTCTGAAGTTAGGGAGCCTGATTCCTCCAGCTCCATTTTTCTTTCTCAAGATTGCTTTGGTGATAAAGAAGATGTGGCACATATACACAATGGAATATTACTCAGCCATAAAAAGAAACGAAATTGAGTTATTTGTAGTGAGGTGGATAGACTTAGAGATTGTCATACAGAGTGAAGTAAATCAGAAAGAGAAAAACAAATACCATATGCTAACACATATATATGGAATCTAAAAAAAAAAAAAAAAAAAAAGTGGTTCTGAAGAACCTAGGGGCAGGACAGGAATAAAGACACAGTTGTAGAGAATGGACTTGAAGACACGGGGAGGGGGAAGGGTAAGCTAGGACGAAGTGAGAGAGTGGCAGTGACATATATACACTATCAAATGTAAAATAGATAGCTAGTGGGAAGAAGCCACATAGCACAGGGATATCAGCTCAGTGCTTTGTGACCACCTAGAGCAGTGGGATGGAGAGGGTGGGAGGGAGATGCAAGAGGGAAGGGATATGGGGATATATGTATATGTATAGCTGATGCACTGTGTTATACAGCAGAAACTAACACACCATTGTAAAGCAATTAAACCCCAATAAAGATGTTTAAAAAAAAAAGGCAGTACACTTTTGCACACACATATAGTTTCTATAACATTTTTTTAAATGACTTTGACCTAGCTCTCTGATAGAGATAACCTGATTGAGGAACATAGGCCCAGAGAACCCAGCTCTTCCCCCAGGCAGGGGGACGCCTGGGCTTGATTTGTAGCCTGAATGACCCACCCCCCCTCCCCTGGGTGAGGTGATTTTTTACACACTTCTGCTTGCAGACCCACCTCTCCCAAGCTGCTCTCCCCACATACCAATCAGCTTCACATGTTTTCAGACTGGACGGTGATCTGGAATCCATAAATAATGAGCATCTCAGGAAAAATTACCTCTCTAAAATAGAAGCCAGAAACTTGTGCCTTTCTGTCTCTGTCTCCCTAAGCCTACAACGCCTGAGGTGGAGACATGGGCTATGGGAAGAAAGCCCCCACACGCTTGAGGGAAGGTGGGTCCAAACCCTAAGCAGGCTTATCCCAGCTCCTTCTGCGGGGGGTCTGCCTCACTGCACCATGAAGGCACTAGATCTCTGTACCCGTGGCTTCCAGGAGCCTTTAAAGGAGCCCAGAACACACCTTAAAGTAACAAAAGAAACGCTTGGCAAGATTGACTTTTCTCAGAAACCTTTTCACATTTCCCATCCTGCTTTGTGCACACGACCCACCCCACCATCTTTCCATTCCTGAACACACGAAGCCCTGGGGCTTCCTTACCTTTTCCCCCTGCCTGAAATGCTTTCTCCTTCAGATTTGTATGTATCAGCCTCCTTCTAATCAGACAGGTCACTCACCTTTTCAGAGAGGCCACCCCTCCACATCCCTCTACCCTGTCCCCCTATTCTAATTCCTTCACAGCATGTATCCTTATCCCAAAGTATGCATTGGGTGGTTTCCTTATCTATGTCTACATAAACATATCAACTTCCCCCTCTAGAATGAGTTCCATAAAGGGAGGGCCTTATGGGTCTCATTTACCACTGTACCGCAGTAACTGGCAGAGGCCAGGTGTTTGATAAACATTTGCTGAATGAGTGAATGAACCAGAGGTGATTTCTAACTTGTGGACACTGTTCCCATTTCTCTTGAAAAACTGGAACATTTGGCAACATTAGGCTTACATTCTCATGGAGCCACTGTTGCATGGAACTAACTGGTAGTTCCCCCATTTATGAGGTAGTTAATATAGTTTATTTTAACTGAGTATCAACCCAGCCAACTTTGGTCATTTTCAGGCCTACCTGGCATTTGTTTGCTACCTTTTGTGTTTGTCTTGTTCACTTCCACCCCATCCCCAGTAGCCTAGTGCAGTGCCTGGCACATACCAGGTGTTGTAATAGGTGAGCATCTTGGGTGTTGACCATGGAAAGAAGTAAAAAGAGATGCGACTCAAAGCAACAAATCTAGCAGTATCATGCAAGCTCTGCAAAAGCTTTGGTTGAATCAAAGCTGGGATAAAAACTGCCTCTCTAAGCCAGAAGATTTCTTCAAACACGTTTCCTATGACCCCTGCCTTGGATAACATTTTGCCATCACCCAAGGATCCAAAGTGGGAAGAAGTGGAAAGAACAAAGATTGAGTGCAGGTGACCTTTCATAGACAACATGCTTGGGGTGAGGCCTCTCATAACTTTCTCCATGTACGTTCTCAGCATGACATGTTTGGAATCTAAGGCCACAATTCTGTGCAACTGAGGCTGTCACAATACATATACCATGTGACTTAGCCACCATTGCATAGGTTTAAAGCACTGAACAAACCCTTTCGGGAATTTTCTTTTCACCTCTTCCAGCCCACCAGTTCACCTCAGGCTGCAGTCTGGGGACACCACCATCCACCCACCCAACCTCCCTCTCAGCCTAAGCTGAGCCCTGGGTGCTATGCCAGCCTCTTCCGTGCCTGAAGAAGTAACGACTTGTGCTGTTGAACCTCAATCCACTCCCCTTTGCCTCCAGCTTGAAATCCTTCTCACAGGCAGTGGCCCACCTGGTTGGCTTGGACAGAAGTTGCCATTTCTGGGGTTTCCTGGTGGCGCAGTGGTTGAGAATCTGCCTGCCAATGGAGGGGACACGGGTTCGAGCCCTGGTCTGGGAGGATCCCACATGCCGCAGAGCAACTAGTCCCGTGAGCCACAAGTACTGAGCCTGCGCGTCTGGATCCTGTGCTCCGCAACGAGAGAGGCCGCGATAGTGAGAGGCCCGCGCACCACGATGAAGAGTGGCCCCCGCTTGCCACAACTAGAGAAAGCCCTCGCACAGAAACGAAGACCCAACACAGCAAATATAAATAAATTAATTAATAAACTCCTACCCCCAACATCTGCTTTAAAAAAAAAAAAAAGTTCCCATTTCTGGATACCTAGTTGGACCTCTTGGCCTCTTCCCAGCTCAGGAAGTGTGTTCTTCTTCCCCTTTGCACTCTCATTCTGTCTCTGATCCCACATCTTGTTTTTAGCAATATAACCCAAAATACATCCTTAGTCTTCCCTCCTTTTAGCCCTCCATCCTTCCTTCCACTCCACCTCTGCCTGACATCACCCTAGCAGAAATATCCCACTTGTTAGAAGGATAAGGACTCTTTGCAGACTCTGCACATTAATAGGACCTCAGCATCTCCCCTGGACCTGACTGAACAGCCAGACGCATGAAGTCTATGGAGATCTTTTGGTGTCTTTCTTTCATCATATTCATTTGTGTGGGAGGGGAGGTTAAAATAAGGTTGAAGAACTCTAAGTGGATTTCAATCATCAATATTGCTCCTCTCTACTCAATCATGAGGACTCAAGGGTGGTCCATGCTCAATCATTAGCAATCCTGTGGCCCAGTGAGAGTTCCCTGGTTCCCATAGGCACCCCCATCAAAATTAACTTTGTCCCCTGGCTGACCTCGACCGCACCCAATCTCATTCACACCCACGAGAACGAGAGCCAATAAACTGGATTGCAGGCCAGCGATTTTGCCATCCCCACACATCTGGGCTCTGTTTGGGGCTGGTTAGTGAACTCATTGGTTGTTGGTTGGAAGAGTTTTGTTTTCATTCACAACTTTTCAGAAAACTGTTTGGAAAGTTAAGCTTGATTCAGAGTCTTCTCCGGGGTCCTCTTCTGGTCATTTCCTCTGGAGAGGAGAGAGGAAATACAAGGTAGCATCTAAGAAAACAAAGGCCAGTGGCTGACAGATCAGGGTGTAGGGGCTAAGCACACACAAGGATAACCAGGAGTCCCTTCCACCTCCCCCAAAGCAGCTGGGAGGCTGTACCCAGTAAGGGGGAGGGCAGCTCATTCTGACCTTGTGTGGCTAATGCAGAACTATGCACAGATACACCAGGGCAGCAGATCAAACTGGGGACACTATCTGCCCAGCACGCCCCTTCTCTCAGCTTCAACCTCTCTCTCCCAGCAGTTTGACATCCCTCCCTCTTGCTTTCCTGAATGTGTCCTTCCCTCTTGTGGTCTTGACTTTTCAGAAATTTAAAGCCCCTTTAATGCTATCAACTCTGTCCTCCTCTCTGCAGACACACAGAAGAACACACATAGCACAGATTTCAGACACACATAATGCACACACGCATGCCCACACACACAGAGCAAAGATTTATTGCTCTGGAAATGTTAGCTCTTCTACAATTCTTTGAAAAGTGAGAGATTCCCCTCCAGGGATGGAGCTGAAGGGCATTGGTTGGGGGAGAGAGAAAGGCCTGCATATTCAGGCAGCCCACCCAGGCTCCAGGCATCTGGTGGGAGTGGGGTGGGTCAGGAAAGGGGAAGGAGCCAACATAAATCACAAAGGTTGGCAGACTGGAAATGCCACTTGTCCTTTGAGAGAGCTGAGGCTTTAGGGTCCTTGCAGAGATTCAGATGCTTCAGGGCTTTATCAAAACATCTGGTCAATCTGCAGGTGGATAAGCACCTCCATAGGAAAGCTCTCATTTCCAGAAGCAGAAGCTGCAGAGCAGTGAATCTCAAGGTGGAGACAACAGCTCAGTAAGTTACCTGGGGAGCTGGTACAAACTACACATGACCATTCCTGAGAGTCTAAGAGGCACGTCAGGCCTCCAAGGCCAGCTTGCCTAACTTTAAAAGCTCCCAGTGGGACTTCCCTAGTGGTGCAGTGGTTGAGAGTCCGCCTGCCGATGCAGGGGACACGGGTTTGTGCCCCGGTCCGGGAAGATCCCACATGCTGCGGAGTGGCTGAGTCCGTGAGCCACGGCCGCTAAGCCTGTGCGTCCGGAGCCTGTGCTCCACAACGGGAGAGGCCACAGCAGTGAGAGGCCAGCGTACTGCAAAAAAAAAAAGCTCCCAGTGATCCCATTACGTCGTCACTGTAAAGTCTTCCTGATACTGATTTTAACTCCACAATCTGGGCTGCCACACACACATACAGGAGGGATGGGACCTGGCTCTGAAATGTGCAATACCAGGTTGATTGGAAGCCCAGCTGCCTGGGCAAGGAAACTAGAAGGAGGAGCCCAAAGATCTCCACAGACTTCTGGGAAAGAGTCAGGACAATATTTTAGCATATCCCTGAGAGCTCTAAATCTTCTTGCTACTTATAATGGCTGCATCTGAAGTTGTCAAAAGCAAATGCAATCTTGGATAGCATCTCTAAGAGTTTAGGGTATGACGAAGAAGACAGTGCAGACCTGCTGCCCTCCACCTGTCAAGCCACCCAGGGAAGGAGACTGTGTTCAGTTCTGGATACCACTTTATAAGAGGAAGGTGATAAGCCACAACTCATCCAGAGGACAGCAGTGAGCACACTGCAGGTTCTGGAGGGCTGTCACATGAGCAAGAAGAAAGGGGTTCATTAATAAGGAAAGCAGAAGGCTAAAGTGAGCAGCACGACAGCCTTCAGGGCTCTGAAAGGCTGTGCCAGGAGGAGAAGAGGTTGTTCTGTATAGCTACAGGAGGGACAAGTGAGAGGAATGAAGGGAAAGGCACTGCAATAAGCATTTCACAAATATCACCATTCAGCCCTTACCACAACCCTATGAGGTAAGTGTTTTCATACCCATTTTCCAGACAGGCAAACTGAGGCTTGATCATTTAAATAATCTATCCAAGTTAGCCAGTTCCCACTGGAAGAGAATTACATTCCAGTCTACATCTGTGTGATTCCCAGCCCTATTCTTTCCATTACTCCATAAAAGAAAATTTACCCCAGGAGCAAAAATTAGAGGAAAGAAGATCGTGATTCAACATAAGAAAGAATTGTGCTGGGTGCTATCAGTGCCTCACCCCAGCCCGTACCCCAAGGTCTTTCCTAGTTGTGCATCCATCTCCCCAGGTGCTGAAGAGTGTTGACTAGTAAATGCTATCTGCTCCCTTCTTGGGAGATTTGTCCTCTAGCAAACAAAAAGCTAGCCCCTTGCCCCACACCAGACTCCCCACACTGCATACCTCAGCCAATGACTGACTGGCTGACACAGAGATACAAAAGGCTGGACCCCTGAGCTCCCAGCAGGATCGACTCCGTGGCGTACTCGTTCTCCAGAGCATCCTGTGGGACGAGACTGCAGCTAGTGGCCAGCAGAGTGCTCATTATTACTAGCATTATCCCCTGCCTGATTCACTCTCCTGAGCATACTCCCCCACTTGCAGAAGAATCCCCATTTAAAGCTGTGCTTCTGGAGAAACCCTAAGGTGCCTTACATCACTGGCTTCTCAGAGTCCGCAATTCAAGGTGTCCAAAGGGTGTGAGTTTGCAATGAAGAATCAAAAGAAGGGATGGGAGATTTATAATAGGGAGGGAAGGTTGCTAAGGGAGAACTCAGGGTCCAGCACTGTTCTTGCCCTGCAGAGTTGCAACCTCAAACACTCCCCTGAGAGCAGTGTGGTTGACTGAGCCCCAGCCCTAGGCTTCACTCTCATGGCCTGGGTGATATATGGTTACAGCACAACTTTATTCCCTGGTAGAGTTTCTATTTAGCATTCATAAAATGTTCCAACCCAGGGGTCAAAAGAGAGAAAAATAAAGGGAAGGAATACAATTAAGCAGAATCATTTCTTGTAAATACAGACACTAAAAAGAAATAGTTTCTCTTTCCCTTTCTTCCTCCCACACATGGATCAACAGAATCCTCTACTAAGCCAAACTCTATGGATGTGGTTGTCCGCAGTCTGAATGTGGAATGGGGTTGTGGTGGATTTGGAAGTGTGCCTCTCCAATCCCCCTTCAATGAAGTATTTCCTGCCCCAGTTGCTGGAAGTGCTGTAAGCAGATGGCCTTCAACTGTCAGCTTTCAGGTGTTGCCTTTGCTGCAGAGAACCACCGCATCAGGGTCACACTTTTGTCCATGTGGTCCACATCCAGTGACCAATCCATGCAAGAATACAGAGGCCTGGCCATCTCAGCCCGACTTAGGACAGCCCCTGTGGTCCCCACTCCCTGGCTGTTCATGCCCAGATGGAATCCCCTCTCCTTGAATGACTTGCTTCTAACAAACAGAATATGGCAAAGTGATGGGATGTCACATCTGTGACAAACTTACAAAGACTATGACTGCCATATTGCTAGCTCTCTCTCTCTCTCTCTCTCTCTCTCTCTCTCTCTCTCTCTTCTTGGAACCCTCTCTTGCCCTTTATCCTGCTCACTGTCTTGTGAGATGCCGTATGCAGAGGCCCACAAAGAACAGAGCAGGACTTTTACCGGTAGCTTGTGATGAACTAATAGCCCAGGAGAAACTGAATCCAGCCAACAAATACATGCATGGGCTTGGAAGCAGATTCTCCTGAGCCAAGCTTTCAGATGAGACCACAGCCCCAGCTAACCTGACTGCAACCTTGTGAGAGCTCCTGAAGCAGAAAATCCAGTTAAACCATGCCCAGATCCCTGACCCACAGAGGCTGTGAGATAAGCTTTGGGTTCAATGTTCCTGAACAATAAATAACTAATACAACCCCGAGGAGGTATTCTAGCTCCAAAGCTCCCCACAGGGTCAGCTGAGGCTACTACTGGACCTTCATTAAAGTAAGAAGGAATACACCCACCTTTTTAAGGAATACACTCCCTCTAGTCCCTCTATTAAGGAATACACTCCCTCTAGCCCCCTAATAATCTTCTACTAAGGAATACACTCCCTCTAGCCCCCTAATATTCTTCCTTTCCCCTCCCTTCCATGGATGTTGATGCCAAGAGCATTCCTTAATAACCATCCTGTAAGTTAAACTCCCTCTCTGACTCTGCTTCCTGGAGTCCCCAGCCTGTGACAGGGCTCATCCAATAAACATCTTATGGAATAACTGCAGCCTCCAAATGCAATTCTGGTTTAGTAGTATTTAGTAACACCCTTAAAAAATACATGATTCCATTCAATTCGATACATATTTATCAAGTACAAAAGTGAACAAGGCTGACAGATGTGGTCACTGGCCTCAGGATCTTATCACCTACTGGGGAAGACTAGCATTCAACAAGTAATTAATGAACTATGAGCACAAACCTTCAGATTCTTGAAGAAGAAGGATCGAGAGTTAGCATCTCATCTTTCCTAATCCATTTTCTTTCTCCTCCTCCAAAAAGAGAGATGGAAAGGGCACCAATCTGTCTACTTCACCCCAGATGACCTTCTCTTCCGATGCAGAACTGGGAAGCCCACATTCTCCCCAGGGTCATACTCTCAGGACAAGGCTGGGACTTCTACCCCTGAACTAGAGTGAGCCGATGAGTCTCTTGATATGCTGTAGATTTTTGGGAGCTCCCCCAAATGTTAAAGAATAACCTAGGGGTGAGGAATCTCCAGATCAATCTGTACCCAGTGAATCTTCTGGGCCCTGGGGGTCAGCCAAAGTACATCAGCATGTCCTTTCCCGTAAGTGACATAAGAGAGAGAAGAATGTTGGAGAATGTCTCAACCAAAATACCAGGACATGGTCCCCTACCGTGATCCTAACCAAAATCATTACCATTTGAGGAGCTGTGTTTTATTTGCCATCTTCTTCATAGCATTTAACATTACATGAATTATGGTACCCATTTGTTTACTTTTTTATTGTGTGTATTCGCTTAGAATGTACGTTTCTTGACGGCAAGGATTTAGATTGTCCACTGCAATGTTTCTAGTGGCTAGAGCAATCCTAAGCCATAGGTGGAATTTGATGAGCATTGGTTGAATGAAGGAGTCAATGAATGAATGAACGAGTGAATGAATGAGTGAATAGTTTAGTGCCAACCTTCGGATCCTCAGATCTTGCTCCATTTTAACAGTATAGAAGCTCTAGAGGAATGGAGAGAGGGGGTATCCGCACATAGCAAGAGCTCTGGCTGAAGAAGCACAGATGTTTTAATACTAGGCACTTTTTGTCATTTATTCCTCACAGCAAACCTATGAGGTAGCACTCTGATCTTCATTTTACAGGTGAATAGAAAAGTGAAGAAAATTCTCCAAAGTCACACAGCTGGAAAGTCCCTGAGCCAAAGTTTAAACTCAGATCTCTCTGACCCCAAAGCCTTAGCTCTTTTCCTTCGGCCTACCTTACCAAGACTGGATTTACAGACACAACAAAAGTATAATCCATTTATTTCAACAAATACTTTCGTACCACCAAAGGTATGTCAACTGTAGGCACTTTAAGAGCAGGAACTGAGTCTGCCTTTACTCATCATTGATCCCCAAGCCTGGTACCATGCCTGGCACAGAGTCAGTGCTCAATAAATATTTGGTGAATGAAATATGTGCTAGGTGCCTAGACTACATAAAACAGCCTCCATTGCTTTCCTCATAACGCTTAGAATATAGTGGGGCCACAACCACACAGGAACACACCAGAAAGGATGATCATGAGAAGAATTTATTGAGCATTTGCTATGTATAAAGTGCTCTTCTAAGCAGTTTTCACTGATTAATTTATTTAATCCTTTCAACTGTCCTTTGTGGTTGGTACTACTATGATCCTTAATTTACAGATGAATGAATGGAAGCCTGGAGAAGTTAAATAGCTTGCTGAAGATCACAAAGCTAGTGAGTGGCAGAGGCAGGATTTGAATCCAATCAGTGTGGCTCTGCACCTGTGCTCCAGCCATAGGGCCCTCTACTGCCTCTGTAGGATAGACCATGATGATCACAACAGAAGTGGGTACCTGAATGCTGAGAATTCCTAAAGGCATTTGATAGCATGAACTGAGAGAGGAGTGGATTGACACATATATTAGTCCACTCAGCTGCCATAGCAAAATACCACAGACTAGGGAGCTTAAAAATAGAAATTTATTTTCTCACAGTTCTGGAGATTGGAAATCCAACATCAAGGTATCAGCAGAGTTAGTTTCTCCTGAGACCTCCCTCTTGGGCTTGCAGATGGTGGCCTTCTTGCTGTGTCTCACGTGGCCTTTTCTCAAGGCCTTTGCACGTGGCATGTACGTCCCAGGTGTCCCTTCTACTTCTTATAAGGACACCAGTCATAGTGGATTAGGGTCCCACCCTTACAACCTCACAAACCCTAATTACCTCTTTAAAAGCCATGTCCTCAAAAACAATTACATTGGGAGTTAGGGCTTTAACATACGAACATAGGGGCAGGGGAGGGGCACAATTCAATCCATAACAACCCTGTTTGAAATACAGCACCGTCAAAAATACAGGCTTCACATCTGAAGCAACATGGATGGATCTAGAGATGAGCATACTAGGTGAAGTAAGTCAGACAGAGAAAGACAAATATCATATGACATCACTTATTTGTGGAATCTAAAAAAAGATACAAATGAATGTTTTACAAAACAGAAGCAGACTCACAGACATAGAAAACAAACTTATGGTTACCAAAGGGGGAGGGGTGGGGGGTTGGGATAAACTAGGAGTTTGGGATTAAGAGATACACACTATTATATCTAAAATAGATAAACAACAAGGACCTGCTGTATAGCACAGGGAACTATAGTCAACATCTTGTAATAACTTATAATGGAAGAGAATCTGAAAAAGAATATATGTATATATATACACACACACACACACACATATATATATATATCTCTCTGAATCGCTTTGCTGTACACCTGAAACTAACGCAATATTGTAAATCAACTATACTTCAATTAAAAACTTGAAAAAAATTACAGGCTTCATATATCCCCAGTGAGAGCTTCCACAAGCCCTGTGAGACCAAGCACAGCCACAGGTCAGGAGCAGAGCTATGTCTCTGTCCTGATTTGATCCATCCGTCCCCTGCCCCTCTGCTGAGACTTTCCCAACCAAGGGGCTGACTACCTGAACAATATGCCTTCCGGACCCCATCGTCAGCCGCACACACAGAGGCCATGTCTGCCCAGAGCTGCTGTGTTTGTGAAGACGATGAATTAGTGATGTTCTGTTGGGGCCAGGCAAGTGGGGTCTTAACCCCAAGGAGCAGAGGTAACCCCTCCAGACAGAAAGCCCCTGGAGACTCGCCTCCCTTCAGCAGCAGCTTCCCGTAGTTCCTTAAGGGAAGGACACACACTCAGTTCATAAGTGTAGGGATTTGGTTTCAGATTGATGCTAAACTGAGTCTCCTTTTTTTTAAAATTTATTTATTTTTGGCTGTGTTGGGTCTTCGTTGCTGCGCGCGGGCTTTCTCTAGTTGCGGCGAGCGGGGGGGACTACCCTTCGTTGCGGTGTGCAGGATTCTCACTGCGGTGGCTTCCCTTGTTGCAGAGCTCGGGCTCTAGGCGTGCGGGCTTCAGTAGCTGCAGCACATGGGCTCAGTAGTTGTGGCTCGAGGGCTCTAGAGCTCAGGCTCAGTAGTCACGGTGCATAGGCTTAGCTGCTCTGCATTGGCAGGTGGTTCTTAAGCACTGCACCCCCAGGGAAGCCCGAGGCTAAACTGATTCTTAAGAGGCTTGAGAGAGAACTCTCAAGAAGGCCTTCTTAAGCTGATTATCTACAGAAGCCAAGATGCAATCACGAACTTGCTTGCACATCTCCTAGGTTTAGGTCTGGAGGGGAGCCATTTAAGGAAATGGGCTTTGAGAAGTTGTCTGCCCTGTCTTCCTGCCCTCCAATGGGATGGCTCCCAAACAATTCGAGAGTGGTATCAAACTGCTAGGATTTGTAAAAACTTCCAGAAAAGGAGAAGGAAGAAGAACACACTAGCTGGATTTGGGTCACACAATCCACCCCTCAACCAGCAGCCACAGCAGCCCAGAAGAATAATTCGTCCACCTATGAACTACCTTCAGGAAAACAGCAGCCACCTGGAGGGCAGTCAGGTGTTTGCCCATGACCTAGGGGAAGGGGGGAACCATGAGGATCTTTTGTGCTTTGTCAGGTGGGGGGATGGGAATTACTTAGCTACACTTTGTGAAATTCAGCTTAAATAGAAGGAGGTTCACTCACGTTCCCACCCCCCGTGAAAAAGCTTTAACTGATTCTGACGGCAGAAGCGCCAAGGGACATTGTGGGTTAAAACTTACACCTCCAATGAGCCAGCAAGGAGCCAGCCCTGCATACCAAGTACAGTGCAGTGCGTCCAGCATATGATATCACAGCCCTGGCGATCCCCCCAGTGCCCTAAGGTAACCACTATGCTATTCACAGTGTCTTTGCTTCCATAATCTCCAAAATCAAATCCAATCTAAATGTGAGATGTTTCAAGGAGAGAGATCTCTAATGAGCATTTAGACTGAATGGCAAAGCCCAGTCTCTTTTTTAACTGCATTACATTGAAGGGCATACTTAGAACGATGCATAATTGAAGGTATCCTCAACGTGGTATGTCAGTTTGGGAGTCTATATGACAGTGGAGAGGGGATGAGAAAGGCGCCTATACCTAGCAAAGTTCTTTCAAAAAACCAGACCACTCAAAAGAACTCAGGCCATTTCCTCTTCTAAAGCGTGACGTGTGGATCGCTCTGTCACAGGCCAACTGTGGGAAAGCTGGTATTTTATGTCTGTCCAGTGAATAGGGGTGTCATCTTCCTCATCTTTTTCTTGAGGGGCCTAGAATTCACACAGGTTCAGCATATTTCCCAAGATGACTCAGCCAATACCCAAGTCTTCTGACTCCCAACCCTGTTCCTTGTTCAAAGCTCTATGTGGTCACTTGGAAAAATAGGGCGTTGTCTTTATGAGTCTCTTCCCACCTCACAGACAATGCATCTACTTGGCCTGCCAGGGGTGGGTAACCATAGAGAGGTGCCTCTTGCACACTCCACTGCACCCTTTCTTCTCCACAGTACGTCCACTGTGTGTGCAGAACTTCAGTTTCAGCACATGCACGCACACACACACACACACACACACACAAATTATAATGAGACATGGAGATAGGAAGATAGTTCTCTGGGCAATTCACAGTTCTGACCGACTCCATATCCTAGGGTTTTCTGATCTCTCTCCTTAAAAATCATAGCCCTGACAGATGGAACCCCAGTTACACACACAGACACACCAACACCCACACCTCCCCCAAGTTCTCAACCACTAGTCTGTCTTTCAGAGCCCCCTACTGTGGTCAGAACTGGCTTTCTCAGTGGCCCAGCTCAATCAGTCTCCACACATAGATCACACATGGATTAAGAGATAAGTAAGTGCCACCCACTCCCACCTCATCAATCATTTAGAACCAATCTTTCATGGGGAAGGGACAGCACGTGCCATAGTGGCTCAGAACAGAACTTAGGTCACATGGAGTTGGATTTACATCTCCCTTCTCCCACTCTCAGTCTATAGCACTACTCCAGAGAGCATCACTCTGTCACCTCCAGGGGATGCCATTCACAAACTGCAATGTGAATGATGCCCCCAGAGTGTGGGCAGGCCATAGTCCTACCCACTAACTAGCAGTAAACTAGTAGTTCTACTTGACCAAGTGCTTAGCAATCTGATCCTCAGTTTCCTTTATTTATAAAGTGACTACTTTAATGTCTACATCACCAACTTATTATTTTTAAGGTCACCTAATCTAGTATCAGGCCCACACAAGCACTGTCAGAGGGCCTTGCTTTAAGGGCTTCATGAAAAGAAGTCTACAAGCCAAAGGTTTCCCGTCCCTACCCATGAGCTTTACTTAATTTGCCAGCCAATCTCAAACCCAGGTAGTTTTTACTACCTAAGTTCTTCATGGAAAGGAGTGAAGTTGAGGAGAACAAAGCCACTATGGGACAGCTGAAGTTTGGATTAGAATGATAAGGAGCCATCCCCACCATCCACTCCTAACCTGCCCCCATCGGACTAGGGTTATGCCACCTCATCCTCGGAATAGGGGAACCATGAGACTCTCACCCCTACTCTTCAGACAAGGGATTTGAATATAGAATTAACAAGGATAAGAGTTGGATACGAAGGAAAATAATCTCTTACATTTTTATCATGTTGTACATGTCATATAGTTTGTTGTAAGTGGCTCTTCCCAACTAGGGTTCTGGGAGACAGTTATGCTCTAAGGCTAAAGGGCAGATGCCTTCATACATACAAGCATACACATCATATGTAATGAATTGACTTCTCTCCTTCTCGTGGTACTATCTATGTACCAAGGTTAAGAGAATTGAGAAAATCGTCACTCAAGTTGTCTTCAGTGTTCCTTAGTTAGGATGGGGAACCCAGGAGATAAACAAGGAAGACAACATTATTCCCAATTTACCGATGAGAAAACTGAGTTTAGAGAGGTGAGTCACCCATGGTGACAAGACAAATAAGTGACAGAAGTAGAATTTGGTCTCCAAACTCCAAACCAAATGCTCCCAAAGGCACTCACATAGGTGCCTAAGATGTGTCTTAACAGCAACTGTAATCCTCAATCACGTGAGCGGGAGCTCAGAGACTTTCAAGGAGAAAGGGACTTAAAGTTCATCTGCTACAATGCTCTCATTTTACAGATGAGAAAACATCGTAACAGATGTCATTGCAATGTCCACTTCTCTCTAATGAGGTTGTTTCCACAGTCCAGTTAATAGTCCATATTAATGTAACTTTTCTAATGTGGACATAATGGATTCCGCTAAATAAAAAAGATGCAGTGGTATCTATTCTTTTTCATTCACTGAATCACTTTGCTGTACACCTGAAACTAATGCAACATTGTTAATCAACTACACTCCAATATAAAATAAATTTTGTTAAAATAATAACAATGATAAAAGTAGAAAAAATGCAATGGTAACAGATGGATTCAACAAGTCCTGTCTTTTTAGTGACATATTTATGTCCAGTGCCCTGGCTGGCCAGAAACTAGCAGTGTGACCTGAGGAAAGTCACTTCAACCTTTCCAGGCTGGAGTTTCCTCATTCAGATAATGAGGAGTTTGGATTGGAGAATTTACTTTCCATTAAGGTCCCTTCCAACTCTAAAATCCCTTACCTGTGAAAGTACTTTAAGAGGTCATCTACTACAGCCATCCCTACCCCAAACCATTGTTGAAGAGCAGTTTTAGTCCCACTTCATCGTTCTTTGTGTCTCTCATTCTGCAGATGGCTTTGGAGAAGGCACGTTTTTAAAACCTGTAAGGTCCAAGCAACATTAACTCCAAACAGCCAGACCAGCCCTTCAGACATTAAAAGACAAGAGTGTCCCATTCCTCAGACGCAGCCCTTAAGGCACCCAGCTCTGTGCCGGAGTGATGTCTACACTCACATTGGCAGAGCCCTCTTCCTCAGACACCCAAGATTTACTGCTCTAACCTGAGGCAGCCACCTGCTTCTGAGCCTCTCTACCCTGGAAAGGAAGCTAGGTACAAGGTATTCCCAGCAGCTCAGTTTCATGTGGTCAAAGTCTGTCTGATGGTGGCAATTCTTCTACAAGAGGAAGAATATCAGGTGTCCAAAGGGGTTATTGAAAATAGGAAGTCAGTGTATAGAGTCCAATAGACACTAAGAAGATGACAACAGCAGGTAACAAGTTGGACAAGACAAAATATGATGGGATTTAGAAACGCAGAGCTTCACTCAAAATTGAGGGGTTTTTTTTAATAATTTGTATTTGAGGAAGTATAAAAATACAGAAAGTAAAAAGAAAGAAAACTAAACTAGATAAAAAACACCCATAGTTTCTCCACTCAATTAAAAATTAGCATTTGTTACATGACTCCCTAAATGATAAAAAGAAATAGAACAAAAGATGAAGCATCCTCTATAGCCTACTCTCTGGAGCTCCCCTTCCCCCAAGACCCCTGTAAAGTCAGACACATACCACACACACACACACACACACACACACGCATGCATATGTGCACACACACGGGCATACTTAGTCATAAGACCATTCTCATGAGTTTAGGGTCTAATCTTTTAACACATTTCATAACTCAGTTTTTGTTTATATATCTAGATCAGATTCATTTAAGGGAGCATGAAATGCTCTGTAATAACGAATCACAATCTCTGAGTTTTTACTTACTGGTGATGCCTTATGGGGATTTTTGCACTTAAGATACCTCTTGCTTATTCTAAAATATATGGTTTCCATTACACAAATGTATATATATTTGCAAATTTATATATATGTACATAGGTAATATAATATGCCTATTTATCCCACTAATGATAAGGCACTTCTAATCAGAGGTCCACTCACAATTACCTGCACTACTTCTCTTAGCGATTCTTTGGATTCCTGTGTCTGCCCTCAGGTCCATATAAACACTCAGTCCTTGTCTGGCATAAAAAAGTTATAGTATCAGAGGTTTACATCTGGTTTTAACTAGAGAACTAATGGAAAAAACCTTGTTTGTCTTTTGACATTTCCTTAAAATAAGAAAAAGTAGTCAGTCCCATTTCATGATGGGGCCACTGAAACAATGTCATTATTGTCATAAATAGAGAAGGATCAGAGAAGTACCAGGTCCAAAACTTACAGCCTTTCCTGACCTTAATCAGGCAAACAATCATACAGACAAGTGAAACACTTCACTGCCTTGAAGGCTCTTCAAGACCTACTTCTGGATCTCAAGAACTACTTCAACCTCTGGTTTTGCAGTTGAACCACAGAGCATGGGGAAAGTGCTCAGTGCTGGGAAGGGGGATGGAAAGTCAAGTTCCGGACTTGGGGTGCTTGACTTCCCAAGTCATGTGAGGTCCATCCTAGAAAGCTGGGAGTGAGCGTCAGGTTCTAGCCATAAATCCTAGAGGCGGAACCCTGATTTTCAAATGATACTCCATGGAGCAAAGGAGATGACTATGGAGCAAAGTAGTGACTATGTCAAGCACTGTGTTGAAATACTGAGGCCACTTTCAGGCTCTACAACAAAGAATTCTGTGATCAGTTAGCAATGTCTGCCATTGGCACTGAGGGAAAATATCATGATGTTACCTGTATGCAACTTCTATTTTGAAAGAAACTATCAAAATTAAAATGTTAATATTCCTATTAGATGCTAACTGGCTTCTTTATAACACTCCTCTTCAAACGTTCATTTTCATTCTCCCTAAAAAGTTTTTGAATATCTATGTATTTTTTTAGTTGACATCTAAAATTTTTCATCCTAAGTTTAGAATCACAAAGGGTGTGATTTATGGGATGTTATAAATATTAATATTTTAAGATAAATACTAATATTAGTCTTGTAAGTATATGAGATGGAATTTAAGTAACAATTTAATAGCCACCATTATCCATTTTTTTAAAATAAATGAGCAACCCTTTATGTCAGAATATTTGCAATACTCCTTTTCCTCCTTGATTTTAGTTTCTTTCTATTTCTCTGCAAGTTTTTATCCTAATTAATATAATATTTTATTTGCATAAAAGTGTTTTATCAAAATTCACTGCAATAAAATATGTTTAAGTATTTGATAACTATAAGGCTTTAAGAGTTTTTAAATTTTCTCCTGGATTGAGTTATTGTTATATTTATTAATATAAAATTGATCAAAATAACATGAATATATTAAAATTTTCACTAAATAATTATTAAACACATGTCATTTTTAAAATTACATCTTTTCATAAGATTGATGAGGCTGGTTTTTTTCAATTAGGTCTTCTATATGCGGATAAAATTACTTATAGCTAGACTGAGACAGAGTTTAGGATCTGTTTAGGAAAATTGTGAAAGATTTTGACATGGGCAAAAGAGATTTTGGGGTGTTCTTTCAATGAAAATCTGTGTGTTGCCTAGAAAGATGCCCCTGCTCCCACAAAGGTTATCTGATTCCATAGGGTTACATGACTTTGGTTGTCTTTGACAGTTTACTTTACAACTCTGCAAACTGTAACACATTGAAAGTAATAAAAATTATTCTTGTCCATAGAAAATGTAAACTAATTCTGTCCAACAGAGATACAATTGATTTCTGCTTTTTAGAAAACATGATTCCAAACATTAGATTCCATTGCCCTAGAAGATTATAAGCAGTATTGCATCTATTAGCAGATTCATTACAACATTTATGATTGCCTGTATATATGTATGTCAGGATTTTTCCTTTTGGAAAATTATGTTGTAAAAATCAGTTATATTTCTACTTTTTTTATAGACAAAAGCACTAAGAAAACTTGTTCATATATATGAGATAGATAGATAGATAGATAGATAGATAGATAGATAGATAATAGGTAGATGAGAATGGAAGTTTAGTTACAGCAAAGTCACTCTATCTGATGTTCTGAGTATAGGTCAAAAATCATATAATAATCTACAATCAAAATTTATTTTAATGGTCTTAGGACTAAATCAATTTAGTCCCCCTTCAGTTTTGAGCCCCAGGGAAAGACTCCGAATGGGAGAAAGTTATTCATTTACTTTGTAAAGTGGAAGCAGGGTGCTTGTAAATAAGAAGGTAGGAGAGAAACACTACAGGCCTGTTTTAAGAGAGAGAAATTTTAGGAGAGAACGTGTGTAGGAATTGAGGATATTGATATTGATTCCCTTAAAAGTTCTCTGGAAAGTCTTTGTGAACCTTCATGAACATACGTGCACAATGTGAAGAGCATTCCTTGAAGTCATCTGGGAGAAAAGCCACTCCATGCAGAGCAGTTGAATTCAACAGAACCAGCTGAGAGTCCTCCAGACTTTGACTTTGTTTCCCAATTTTCAATCTTTCCTTCCTTCCTGATTTACTTCTAGCATCCACCTTGCTGGACTCCAGGTTTCTTCCAGCAATTTCTGTACAAGTCTTGGTTGCTTTGCCTCTGGGATATGAACTGACTCAGTCTTTGATTCACTAATGCCCTGAACTCACCTGACCCTTTTGGTTTGCTTTTCTGCACAATCTTCCCCTTATGCCAGGAAGTGTTTACAAAATGCTTTTTAGGCTTCCACCTCCAAAGTTTTCAGGCACTAAAACCTGTGAGAGTAGAGGCCCAGAACACCCCACAAAGAGCACAAATTTATTGTCTCATGCTTTAGCTTAAACTTTCACGTGAACTTTGGCTTCTATTTCGCAGTTTGTCAGCATCCATCTTAGTTTTCTAAGATATTTAAAATCACCTGCCACTGAATAAAATTGATTCTCGAAGAGGAAATGTCAGGATTATCTTGTGACTTAGAGTACCTCCTTGCATTTCACCGGGAAGTTCTCTTTAAAAAGTGTCTCACGAAGCCATTAAAAACCATGACATGACACGTAATCAGGTCAGACTTAGCAGAGAGCAGGCCCTGAGAGAATGAAGCATAAGTTAGGTAAGTTTTAAATTTGGGAAGAAGGTGGATAAGAAGGTTGGGAACATACAACCCTTCCATTACAAATGGGTGTTGTAATGGAGTCCTAGACAGTTGTGGGGGAAAACGTCCTGGAGTAATGGATACCCGGAGAAAGAAGGCACTAGGAAGGCATGGCAAGAGGAGAAGGAAGGGTGCAGTAGAAATATACAAAGGATAAAGTTAGATTGTTCACGATTTTGGACAGTCATCCTCCAGATCAACAAAGTTGTAGTCAATAGCACATAATATAGGGAGGAGACGGAGCTAACGCTTTTATTCAGACTTCTAAAGAACATAACCCAAAAGCTAGCCTCCTTTGAAATGACAGCTTCAAAAATAGCCCGAGTCAGGAGTGCTCTAAGCAAGAACGTCACTTTAGGAGGTGGCAAGAGAAACACTGAATCTTCCTCACCAGAGAGGACAATTTGAACCTCTCCTTTTATCCCAGGCAGAATTAGAAACATATGCTCATTATTTCCAAGGTTGCAGGGGGAGAAATAAAAACAGCCTATTATCTTCATACCTCATTTGCAGAATGGACAAGAGAGAACACATAGCCCAGAGGAAAATGGGCATCCTCTTCAGGTCCTTGGGATGATGGGATCTGCTCCATCCTTGAAGCCCAGCAGAGGGAGGACCTACTCCCACAGGTTCACGTACAGCAGGAACCAAGACATTAGCTTGCTTTGTTGATAATAATTTTATTGGCCCCCGTCAGCCTCTAGATCATGGGGCATCTAAATGATAATGCACTATGATGAATGCACTGACCACCTATCAGAAGTTCAATAATTATTGATCCAAGGGCAAGGTTGGGACAACTGGTGGAAGCCACACGTATGGAGAAGGCTTCATTGCTGCCCTCAAGGAGTCTTCCTTCTAATGCATGCAAGATGGTCAATAGCCAAGTCCTTTAAATATGTCCATAGTGGGGACTTCCCTGGTGGTGCAGTGGTTAAGAATCCACTTGCCAATGCAGAGGACATGGGTTTGATCCCTGGTCCGGGAAGATCGCACATGCCACAGAGCAACTAAGCCTGTGCGCCACAACTACTGAGCCTACATGCCACAACTACTGAAGCCCACGCACCTAGAGCCCTTGCTTTGCAACAAGAGAGGCCACTGCAATGAGAAGCCCGTGTACTACAATGAAGAGTAGCCTCCGCCAACTGCAACTAGAGAGAGCGCACGTGCAGCAACGAAGACCCAACGCAGCCAAAAATAAATAGATAAATTTATTTTTTTAAATGTCCATAGTGCATATGGGGTCAATCCATCAATATTTATATATTACTCATCCACTTTGTATCAAGCACCACACTAGGCGCTATGAGATTCTCAAAGAAGCAAAACATTTGCGACCTGACTTGAAAATGTTCACAAGCTGGTTGGGCAAATGGGATTCACCCACGTGTGACATTTGTTGAGCAACAAAGAGTCAAAATGTTTCACAGGCAGGAATGGGTGTTCAGAAAAATGAGGGGTCAGTGAGGTCTGGAACAGCCCCAGAAGGTTTTATGGAAAAAGAGACATTTAGCCAAGCCAGAAGAATAATTAGTATTTGGGCAGAGCTGAGAGAGAAGACACACATTACAAAGACAGCAGTTGGGGTAGAGGCACTGAGGAAACAACAGCCATAACAGGAATTGGGAGCATGGAAGGAACACCAAAGATGGGGCATGATGGTGTGGACAGTCTGTGTCAGGAGTGGTGGGAAACAGAGTCAGATTAAGGAAGGTCAGGCAGAGAAGGTAGGCTTGACAAGGTCATCAAAAGAGGTTATGATTGGGCTTCCCTGGTGGTGCAGGCGTTGAGAGTCCGCCTGCCGATGCAGGGGACGTGGGTTTGTGCCCTGGTCCAGGAAGATCCCACATGCCACGGAGCGGCTGGGCCCGTGAGCCATGGCCGCTGAGCCTGCGCGTCCGGAGCCTGTGTGCCACAACAGTGAGAGGCCCGCGTACCGCAAAAAAAATAAATAAATAAATAAATAAATTAGCTCTTGAGTAAGGAAAGGACATAGAAAAGCAAAGTTTTAAAATAAGCATCTTGAAATAAGTGTGTTAATCTAATTGGATATGAGTTTTATCTTGAAGCCTAACCTGGAGAAAATGCTGGAAAAGGTAAGCCCCAAACTCAATTTGCAGTGTTCACAGTGCTGTGTGCACAGCAGTTGGCCTTCATTCAGTCATGCATTCAGAAAACATGGAGTACCTACTATGTTCCAGGCACTGTGCTTGGCACTAGGAGTACAAATATAATGAATAAAATATCATTCTTTTCCTTGAGTCCACAAAATGCTCACCTTGGCTCTGTTAGACTGAATTGGTCACAATTCTTTATGCATGACACAAGCAGCAGTTTAAAGTGTGCTTGTGTGGTTGGATAAGCTCTCTTGAGCTTCTGCTATCTTGATGAGAAGAGCTTCCCCCACAGACCTCCTGCCCCTTCAGCCTGGACCCAGAATGAACATGTATAGAGCAGAGTTTCCCAGCCAATCCATGGACCTGAAGCCTGGAGGAACATCAGCTGACCAGCAGATATACAAGAAATAAATGCCTATTGTTACAAGTCGGTAAGTGTTTGTGTTTGTTATACAGCAATAGCTGACTGATACACTTGCTCTCAAGGCCCTCCCTAATCAACCCACAGTCTACATTTAACACCTTATCTCCTACTTCTCCTCTACACATATCTTACAGTCCAAGTAAAGTGGACTACTCACTGGGCCCTCAACCAACCCTGCTTTCCCACATTCGTGTCTTTATTTGATTCAAATCTCACTACCAACATCATTCTATCTCTGCCTATCAAAATCCTACTCATCTCATGTGCTACCTTCCTCTAAAGCTTTTCCTAATTCTAACTGTAGAGATGTGAACCACCCTAGACTGGCTCAACCCTATCTCCTCACCCCCAGCCCTACTCACTTGTCTTATATCCAGGCCAGACTTACCTTAGTGATAGCTCATGTTGTTTCTATGGTTACAAAGCGCAAGCCACCACTGCTGCCACCACAGACCAAAAGGCACTCACGGTTAAAAACTGACCATGTCTGTGCACTGGACAGACTGGACCCCCTGAGGCTCTGGCCTCCCAAGCGACCCCCTGAAGGCTGGATAGCACAACCCCAAATTGGGAGGAAGTTGGTGTCCACGGAGCAGACTTTAGCTAAGAGGAGAGAGGTAAGAGCTCCCTCTTCCTTTTTTATGACTTTTCCATGCAGTATCTCTGGATATGGCCCATGGGATGGAGCAGCCATCTGGTTCCCTGCAAAGCTGCAACCAGCTTAGCAATGCACCATCTTGCATTTGCTTTCCCTTCCTGCCTCACTTCCCTTTTTGCCTCACTGCTGTTTCCCTGGGATTGCACCCCCAATAGAGTGTTACATTATAAGATTTTGTTTCTGGTTCTTTTTTCCTAGAACTTCAGCTGACACACTAAATAAATATGATCTCTTCTTCCTTTGCCCCCAAATGGTACTTTTAACATCTCATCGATGATACTCTTTTCATTCTGCTTTGTGTTAAAGCTATTTCTGATGGATCCACCCACATCATTTGCTATGTACTTTATATGTAGTGGGCACTCAATAGTGCTATAGTTAAATGAAATTAAATTTATATCATTAAATTCAAGTCAATGAGTAAAAACAATCATTCTAGTGATCAAAATATATTTGTCCCATCGGTCCCATGAACTATATTACCTTCAAAACTCTACTCCAATTTCTGCTTTTCCCAGAAGTATTGACACAAAACAATGTTTTGTTCCATTGGACCTCACTATAAATAGAAATATGAATACTTGCAACAACTTCGTGGGGATGCAGAAAGGCAGAGAAAACATGTGGCTAATTAAGGACTGGGCAGGGGACAGTTAATATTTCTAAATCCTTAATAGAATAACAGAGTTACCACCCCCTTGCCAGCATCATGACAACGTCCTCCTTCCACCTCTGTGTAAAGAGTACTTCTAGATGTTTCCAAACACAGCATGTTCTCATAAATCACAGTGGCATTAACTGAATCTCCTTAGACTCACAATCTATCACTACAATGATAACAACAGGAAAAATATTACAAAATCCATTGCATTATTGATGCATTGTGTAACGAATGCCCATTCAGTAATTACACTCCCTCCTATTAAAAATGCCGGGTAGTGTAGTTGGCAAGAATTAAAATGTTTGCTATAAAAATAAATTTGAGGATTTTCTCTTTTTTTAATTTTTATTGGAGTGTAGTTGATTTACAATGTTGCCCTAGTTTCAGGTGTACAGCAAAGCAGATCAGTTACACATATACATATAGCCACTCTCTTTTTAGATTCTTTTCCTGAGGATTTTCTGATTCAGATACACTGTTGTTGTAACGTTAGACATATTTATGCTAGGATACTTACAAGCACCATCACCTCAGCATAAGCAGTGATTCACTTGTTGTTTTTACCCACTCTCCATAACCCCCTTCCCATGCCTCCACCGCCAAATCCTCACTTGTGGCCCACTCTCTGTAGAGGATCCTTTTCTTATGGCCAGAGGCTTAGGGCATGGCAAAGTGAGTAACAACAAGTCAGGGTCCCAAAATGGGACAAAAACAGGGAAGATTTCCAAAACGCTGTACATGGCTCTCCAGAAAAGAGCATGGATAGAGCCACAGTGATAGGACAGCTAACGGACAACAGTCCTCCTCCCCTGAACCCGTGGTTTGGAGCCCCACAACCAACTGGGGTTCGGGGGGGATGATCTCCATGTGGAAAGGATTCATCGTGGCCACAAATCAATCTTAAACAGCCCACCCCACCAACATAAATGCTCTGGAAGGTCACATCCTCCCATCCAGACTTCACCCCACAGGTTGCCCTCTTGTGGTTTCCTTTGTCCTCTGAGTATGGTTCACTTTCATGCATTTTCCAGAATAATCATTTTGCAAACAGAAGAGCCGGTGATACAGTGTTCTGGGATCCTGAGAAAGCCAGGGATAGGGGCAGGGGAGGAGCAGCCTTTGAGCAGAGGAGGTTTAAGTTCCATGAGACATGTAGACACTTTCTTATTAACAGATAAACAGGACTTTTTAAAGTTTCATTTGCCTGAAAACATTATTTTGAAACAGACCCTTTCTACCATTTACAACTAGAAATGTTTTATTCCTAGACTCAGAAAAAGTGAGAGTAAAAGATAATTCCCTGGGGGACATTGACAACCTGGACCCTGTGAATGAAGATGAACTGGGTAAGGAGGAGCCTGGAAGATTTGCTCTATCAAGAACAGTTAAGGGGGCTCAAGCACTGTTCTAGATTGAATTGGCTCTCCCAGAAAAGACATGTTTAAGCCCTCACCTCCAGAACCACAGAATGGGACCTCATTTGGAAATAGGGCTGTTGCAGATATAATTACTAAAGATGAGGTCATACCGGCATAGGGTAGACCCTTAATCTAATATGACTGGTGCCCTGATAAGAAAGGGAGAGAGACACAGAGGGAAGATGGCCATGTGAAGACACAGAGACACAGGGAGAATGCCATGAGAAGATGCAAGCAAAGATTGGAGTGATGCCATTACAAACCAAGGAGCTCCAAGGATCGTCTGCCATCACCAGAAGCTAGGAGAGAAGCATGGAACAGATTCTCCCTCGGAAGGATCCAACACCGCTGACACCTTGATTTCAGACTCCTACATTCTAGAACTACATAAGAATAAGTTTCTGGTTTTTTAAACCACCCAGTTCATGGTGCTTTGTTACAGCAACCGTAGGAAACCAGTATGGATGCTGACCATGGAAAAGCTGTCTCCCCACATGAGAATGACTGCTACATCAAACAGGGTGTATACTACCTCTGTGTGGAGTCAGCAAGAAGAAACAGGATCACTGGTTGCAAGACACAGCTCAACATAAAAAGAATCATGTAACAATTAGAGCTGCTTATCTAACTGAGTGTGGACCACCCAGAAGTCCATGAGAGCCTTCACTGTATTTTGACTGTTCCTACAGAATCTAGATGACATTTTATAAGGGCGATGGTACAAGGGATTCATAGTTAAGATGATATTTTCACCTCTAAGATGCTTTAATTCTGTGTGGTTTTCACAGATATGGTTTGCCACCATCCCCATCCTGATCCCCCAAGGAGAGCCATAGGGTTCAATGAGTCTCTGTACACCTGTACCTATTTGCCCTGAGGTGCTGGTGTATTATACATGTTTGCTAACATATTTGCATTTCTTATTTTGTTTCATGATGCTGGTAATAGAATGGGTATGCATTTCCTAAGTACCCACCCGTTTAGTTTTGTTTTGTTTTTTGACAGGAGGTAATGCTGTGATATGCTGATGGTAATGGGAAGTGGTGGCTGGTTTGCAGATGGATGAGCAAGATTAAAAACAGAAAAAAAAAGAAAAGAAAAGAAAAAAAAAAGCTTTGCATCAGGACACAGGACGCTGTTTAATCTATGGTGAGAAGGCTTGTATGTCTTGCCTAAAACCAGTCAAGACAATTCCTGGCACTTTTTTGGTTGCTTTTCCCAGCTTTGAAATAAAATGCTATTTGCATTCCTTAAAAATCTAAGCAGTGAGATGAGTAACGTGTCTTACAATTAATGAGTTACATTTAAACCTGAGCAGCAACTCCGTGTGATCTCCAAGTCTAACAGACCGGGGAGGTCTTGTAAATGAAATTGCTATTCAGCAAACATGTGTCCTTGGGGGTCCCTACTGGAGGACAGTCAGTGGGAAAACAAAAACAAGGAAAACCAGTTACTGCAATTTGTACACCAAGAAGGACTGCATTCGATCTATGCGTAGAAAAATTCCTGGGTACAAGTGGAAAAATGGCACTTAAGTGGTTTCACCATCATTTTTACTGATGACTTTTCACAAGTATCAAAAGGCAGAGGATGAGAAGTGAGGGAAAAGGGCTTACGGTAACAGCAAGTTACTTCCAGCCTCTGGTTTGGATTACTCTACCCCATAACGGCTGCAGTGAAATGGGCTCTCTAGTTGATAGGAAAGAGAGCGAGAGATTGCTAATGATTAGTTAAACCAAGTGACTCTGTCCTCTGTTTCCACCCCAGCTGGGTATTCTACAACAACTCAATTCTAACACTAACCATGCAGGGTTACTATCAAACTCCACAGGCTTAAAAACTCAGCCCTCCACAAGACCACCCTTATTCCAGCTTCCAGGCACAAGTTTCAGGGGTCCCCAGGCCACCCACATGTCTGACAAAATTGTTACAAATTTGGGGGTTCCCAGGACCCCCTCAGGTTCAATAATTCACTGGAACAACTCACAGAACTCCGGAAAGTGCTAAGTTACAATTGCAGTTTATTACAGAGGGTCCACACAGGACTGGGTCTGGGAGGGAGTCAGAACTTCTGTGCCCTTCCCCTGTAGAATCAGGCACATCCCCGTCCCAGCACATCAGTGTGTTCATTAGCCAGGAAGCTCCACTGAGCTTCAGTGGACAGAGTTTTTATTGGCATTTGATTACCCAGGCATAACTGATTCAATCATTGGCCACATGATTGAACTCAATCTCCAGCCCCCTCCCTTCTTCAGACGGTGAGTTGGTCCAAGGTTCCAACCTTCTGATCACGTATCTGGTCTCTCTGGTGACCAATATCCATCTTGAAGCTAAGGAGGGATCCACCACAATTCACCTCATTAGCATTACCAAGGCACTCCTTTACTCAGGAAATTCCAAGGGTTTGTGAAGCTCTGTGCCAGGAACCAGGGAAAAACACCCCCAAATTCAATCACCGAGGTCGACCACTAAAGACCCAGTCCCATCCAATCTCTTGTGTTCACCACACACTTGACCAGCACAGGTGTTTTACAGGGAACCCAAGACATCTGGCCTCACCCCGTCCCTAGGCAGGGACGCACTCAGTTATTCTTCTATCTGATATAAACTTTTAAAAAATGTCATCAACTTGACCTCACAGTATCTTCTATAGTACTTTGCTAAATGCAAAGCAGCTGCCATCTGCAGTAGTAAGAGGAAAGGGACAGACAGAATCGTTGAGCCTGGGTTCTGTCATCATCTCTCTCTAGGCTCAAGTGAGGACAGACCTAGGAATGAAGCCCTGTGCTTGTTCTGTTAATAGACATATGGTTCTGGCAGAACTCAAATGTAAGCAGTTATTCCTCTTTACTAAAAACTCTGAAACCAATCACTAACATTTCGTGAGCACTTAAGCATTTTATATGTATTTAATTATTCAAGCCCCTCAAATATCTTATGAGATATTAACCAATCCCCTCTTGATGGACATTTAGATTGCTTCTGAAGTTTTTCTTAACAAAAGCAGTATTACAATGAAAAACAAGGGTAAACCCCAAGGTTTGGGTGTCATGAACCAAAACTTCAGCCACTTATTATTATCTCCATTTTATAAATGAGGAAACCAAGGCACAGAGAAAATAAGGATTATGGTTAAAATTTCAAAAAATATGGAAAGATATTAAACGATAAGTTAAAATACCCCTCCCTCTCTGACCCTCAGACTATTCACTAAAATTAATAACTATTAAAATTTCATTGTGAATCCTTCCTTATTTTAAGAATATCATTCAGTTAGGACAGTAAAATAGATGATAGACAGAGAGATAGATAGCTCTTTTCTTTATAAAAATGGAATCATAGTAAAATATATGTTCCTTTTTTACTTAATGTTATTAATTGGCTATTTCTCCATATTAGCACGTACAAATTTACCTTACTCTCCTTAACGATATATCATGATGTATTTAATCCATCCCCTCTTGAAGGACATTTACATTGTTGCCAATTTTTTTCTTAGTAAAGCAACATTACAGTGAATGATGAGGGTAAACCCCGAGGCCTGAGTATCATAAACCAGCACCTCATTTATCTCTCATCTCTCATACAAAGCCGTGGTAGAATCACAGATACCCTCACAATATTGGCCCTGAGACAGCCTCAGAGTCTGTGCCCCAGCAGTGTTCACGAAGCTCTGCAAGAAGCAACTTGGGTCTGTGTTTCTGCTCAGTGCAGGAATGCAGACCCCAATCAGGGAGCTGTCCCTCCCACCAAAACAAAGTAGAAGGTAAAACTTCCCAGTATTTCAAAACAACAGAGAACACAGAAATAAAACACCCAAGCAGTTGGCCAAAACACAGAATACTTATATCAGAGGAAAGCCCAAAACCTGACCTGGACCTTCCATGGGGGGAGGAGCATCCTGAGTGGAAAGGGCAGGTATTTCAGAGTCAGGAGCCACTGCAACCCTGCCTTTTACCAGTGATCTGACCCGAGCATTAGCCCCGTTTCCTGATGTCTAAAAGGCAAAAAGGAATAATAATTTGGGGCATACAGAGGAAAAATTTATGAAGAAATGTTACATAAAGTACCGTGATACCAGCTAATGATACCTTCCAAATATTCCCTCACATATGCCCAGGTAGCCAGAGATGTTTGTTATCATCTTGTCTATGCAACACTTCATTCAGGCACTTTACAGCTGCAATCTGCTTCATCCTGTAGTAAAGATGAAAGTGGGCAAAATCTTCCGCAGTTTACCTATGGAGAAAGCATGGAAAATTAGAGAAGTATGTAAGGGGCAGGCGGATATAGTTATAGCTGAAGGCACTTGACAAGGAGAACCAGAACCAGAATGCTGCTGGCTGCCAGCTCGGAGGGCTTTTTCTAGTCATTTACATCCTGTTTTTTGCTGTGGACATCAGCACATAATATAATGCCATGTTCTATCATCTCTGGACTGGAGTAAAAGATGTAGCAAAGTGTATCATTGTCATGTACCCACTTTTGTGACTCTACTTTCCCCGTTTTCCTGTGGTGGCTTAATTCCCCTGGAGGCACTGTTTTCATTCTACAATCATTACCCGCAGACATGAGTTGCAAGGATTAGAGAGCCACAGTCAATCTGCGTGATAGACGGTGGTCCTGTGTTCTTGCCTCTCCTGGCCGGGGCAGCCCATGTCCTGCCAGAACCAGACCCCAGAGCGGCAGGCTCCACATAAGAACAAATGAACCTCCATCAGCTTAATGCAGGCCATGACCAAAGGATGCTGAGTGTTAATAGGCTGGATTCCCTCTCTGGAGACTCTAAAGACAGGGATCAGAAGTGAAAGGATTAATAATGCTGGAGAGTTCCTAGGCACTTAGTACGATGATTCATCAGCCTTATAAAGCACTTAGCAAGACCGTTGCGGAGTTAATATATACACTTTCAACGCAGAATGGCACAGAGCAAAAACATAGACTCAGACTTCAAAGAGCTGGTCTCTAGTCCAAGACCTGCCACTTTCTAGCTGTGAGAGCTCAGGCAAGTGTCTTACCTCTCTGGGCCACAGTTTCCTTATCTGCAAAACGGCGATAAACGATACCTGACTTGTCTACCTCTGAGATTGTTGGGAGAATCAAGCAAGATCACTCACGTGACAGTGTTTTATGAACTCGGAGATACGACATAAAGTGGTTTCGATGACACAATGAGAGTGACGATTGATGGATCGATTGATTGATTGATTGATAGCGTCCTTCCTTCCCAGACCTACCACAGTCCTCATTATCATATTCATCGTTTTTCTTTGTTTTTGGGGGGTTTTTTTGCGGTACGTGGGCCTCTCGCTGTTGTGGCCTCTCCCGCTGCAGAGCACAGGCTCCAGACGCGCAGGCTCAGTGGCCATGGCTCACGGGCCCAGCCGCTCCGCGGCATGTGGGATTTTCCCGGACCGGGGCACGAACCCAGGTCCCCTGCATCGGCAGGCAGACTCTCAACCACTGCGCCACCAGGGAAGCCCCATATTCATCTTCTGTGAAGAGAAGAATCACGATTAGACTTTTGTGAAACAGATTTACTCCTCACAGGATGTTCTTTCTATAAATGAGTTTTAGGTAATAATCCTGCACTGAACTTTCATAGCGGGAAGAGACTAGATTCCAGAATTCCCCACTTTTCCAAGACCCAGTCAAGAGGCAATGGGAAGTTTGATGCCGTGTCCTCTCGGCTAAAGGTCAATGTCTGTGAGCAACTAGTAAGTTCAGGCATATGTGTATCTCTTTCCCGTGCTAAATTTTCAATTAAAAGGACTTGTCATTAGAACCATTAGCTTTGAAAATTGGTTTGCTGAGCCTGACTCCCTGGCTTGATCGGCAATATTTTGCAAATTTAAATGTAATTTGCAGAATTGCAAGTATACTTTTATTTCCTGAAGTCTGTAAAGAAGACAAATGTCCTTGTTCTGGGAAAGAATCACAGGCACTATAAAGTTTCTTTTTTTTTCTTACTTGTTCTCACCACAAAAAAGAAATGATAATTATGTGTCATGAAAAAGGTATTGGCTAACACTATGATGGCAATCATATTGCAATATTTAAATTTATCAGATCAACACGTTGTACACCCCAAACTTACACAATGTTGCATGTCAGTTATATCTCAGTAAAATAGATATATGATTGATAGGTAAATGGATAAATAATCAACAAACAACGTAATCCCTGGGACCCATGACTGTACCTCATATGGAAAAGAAAACTATGTTGCAGAGGTGATCAAGTTAAGGACCTTGAGATGGGGAGACTGCCCTGCCAGTATTATCCAAGTGGGCCCTAAATATAATCGCATGTGTCATATAAGAGCAAGGCAGCAGATTTGACACAGACATACAGAGGAGAAGGCAGTGTGACCAGGCACAGAGGCTGCGATTGGAGTGATGCAGCCATGAGCCAAGGAAGGTCCCAGCCACCCAGCTGGACGAGGCAAGGAACGGTTTCTCCCCTAGAACCTCCTGAGGGGACACAGCTCAGCCAACACCTTGATTTCAGTTTAACTACACTGATTTCAGACCTCTGGCTTCTGGTACTGTGAGAGAGTACATTTCTGTTGTTATCAAGTTGTGGCCATTTGTTACAGCAGCCACGGGAAACTCATACACTGATGCTAGGAATCAATAATTCCAGGGTAACCGGAAAGGAATTAAATAGACTGTACACACTACTATTAAGATTAAGTTGATACTATATCCATATGAACTCGTGGATTCTTAAATAAGATATCGCATTGGCTCTAAGAGTTACCTTTCTGGTTACCTTTTCATTGAAGTGTAATTAACATATAGCATTGTGTTAGTTTCCAATGTAAAACGTAATGATTCAATGTTTGCCTGCACTGTGAAATGATCACCGCAAGATGTCTAGCCAACATCTGTCACCTTACACGGAGTTGACCTCCTTGAACAATACAGGGTTTAGGGGCGTCAACCCCCCACACAGTCTAAAATCTGTGCATAATTTTGCAGTCGGCCCTCTCCTCCACAGCTATGGTTCCACATCCCTGAATTCAACTAACCGTGTACATCTAGTACTGTAATATGTATTTAGTGAAAAAATTTGTGTATAGGTGGACCTTGCAGTTCAAATCCATGTTGTTCAAAGGTCAACTATAGTTACAAAAATGTTTTCTTGTGACAAGAACTTTTAAGATTTATTCTCTTAGCCACTTTTCAATCTGCAATACAGTGCTATTAGCTATAGTCACCATGCTGTACATTACATTTTATATGTTTTTACTTATTTATTTTATTTTTTTAAGTTAATTTTTATTGGGGTAGAGTTGCTTTACAATGTTGTGTTAGTTTCTTCTGTACAGCAAAGTGAATCAGTTATACATATACATATATCCCCTCTTTTTTGGATTTCCTTCCCATTTAGGTCACCACAGAGCATTGAGTAGAGTTCCCTCTGCTATACAGTAGGTTCTCATTAGTTATCTATTTTATACATAGTAGCTGTATATATGTCAATCCCAATTTCCCAATTCATCCCACCCTCCACCCACCCCTTGGTGTCCATAAGTTTGTCCTCTACATCTGTGTCTCTGTTTCTGCTTTGTGAATAAGTTCATCTGTACCATTTTTCTACATTCCACATATAAGCAATATTATACGATATTTGTTTTTCTCTTTCTGACTTACTTTACTCTATATGACAGTCTCTAGGTCCATCCACGTCTCTGCAGATGGCACAATTTCATTCCTTTTTATGGCTGAGTAATATTCCATTGTATATATGTACACATCTTCTTTATCCATTCCCCTGTTGATGGACATTTTGGTTGCTTCCATGTCCTGGCTATTGTAAATAGTGTCACACTGTTTGTGGGAATGTAAATTGGTACAGCCACTATGGAGAGCACTATGGAGGTTCCTTAAAAAACTGAAAATAGAACTACCATATGACCCAGGAATCCCACTCCTGGGCATATACCCAGAGAAAACCATAGTTCAAAAAGATACATGCACCCCAGTGTTCATTTACTTATTTATTTTATATAAAGTACCTGATTATTCTTCCTTTAACAGATATATTAACCCTAAAGACTAATGCAACTCTTTCTCATTCCTCTGACAGAGTAGAGTGTTAGGGGACAAGAGGTTGGCTGGTCCTGGTTTTTCAGTTCCTTGGGGTCCAGGGTGGAGCCCATGGAGGGCGGGAGGGGGTCACAGAGGTGAGACCAGTGAGGAGAGTCATGTGCCGTGTCCTGCAGGAGAGCCAGAGCCAAATTGGAAATGGATGTCAGACCAAGCTGTCAACCCTGAGGATTTAGCCAGCAATGGAATAAAGACAATGGGCCAAAAAGGGACATCGAGCAATGAGAATATGTCCCAGCGTCACTATCTATGGGACCATCTTATCAATTGCTAGCATCCATTTGCCAATGTGCGCCAGGATCACCTAAGTGAATTAAGACGATGTAATACTTTGTGAGTTGCATGACTCCAGAAATCTGCTCATCTAAATATTTTAAAATACCTTGTTTAAAATGTGGTTCTTTACTCTTTAATATGGAACCGAAAAGGTACAGTGTGGGACTAGCAATTATCTAATCAATCTCCCTGCCTATAGGCAGTCTTCCTTCATTTATTCCAAGCAGACAAAGGTCTATCCTTAAGAAGTCTGAAGAAGACAAGCTCACAGCTTCCCCAGGTAATTTTCCTACAAATTTAATCATGTTTACCAAAAGAGACTTCTCCTGGGATTGTGCTTCCCAGTTCTAAAATCACCAAGCCCATATTTGCCTTCCCTCCTCCATTTTTTCTTGATCTCTGCTATATTTTCCTAATGACCCCTTCCCATGTAGCTCTTCTAACACACTAAATTTGCTTTTTATTTCCAGTGGCATCGAAATAGATATTATACACTTAAAAATGTATGTGCCAGAGACTATGTAAACAGCCAAGTCTAAACTTGACTTGTTTATCAGGCAGGAAGACAGAAGCTCCCTGGCACCTAACTCAGGACATGTGCACAATTAGAACCAAAAGTGCACTGTACCCAGTCCAGCTGGACACATGCCATGGCTTAAGCCAAGAAAGTGAGCATTGGAGCCCCATCCAGACCTGTAACACACGAGCTCTTACAAGGAGGCTCAGCACTAATCTCCCCTTCCGGCAGGTCACAGTCCTTGTGCCAAGCATTCCAATGACACTCCTTTTCTGGTCCTTCCTCAAAGAAGGAGCTGGGGATACTGCCAAGAATCACATCTTGCATCTGAAAGATGGATCCCAGAGACATGTGTGCACTGATACCAGGGTTGGGTCTTACGGTGCTAAACTTCCAGATTCTATTTAGAGGAAGGGAAGCTGCTTCCAGCTTCCCAATCACCTTCCTGTCTCCCCAGTACTCTCTCCCCACAAACACACACACACATGTAAGGTCATGGCCAAATGTCTATTAGCCTCCTGGAGGAAGTGTGACACTGTCTGCAAGACTACAGAGGCTCCATTTGTATTTTGAATTGTTTTATTAGGGCAAGGATTTGTTAAAAGTGTAGCACACACATACACATATGACATATCCCTGGTAGGCATTCCCTCTGTTGCACAGATTCATTTATCCAACAGAGCGCTGGTATCCTTAGGAATCGAAGTAATTGTGGCATCAGTAGTAATAGCTAATAGCTACCATTTATTAACTGCCTCCTATGTATTAGATATTGTTCTGAGTGCTTCACATCCACAATTTCCAATCATCACGTTCACGCTTTGACTTGAGTTTTTGCTTCTTCTTCTACTGATGCTGAAATGGAGGCTCAGAGAAGCTTAGACACATGATCAAAGTCACACTGCTCACCAGCAGAGACAGAGCCAGGATGCAGGTCCAGCTCCATTCTGGTCCAATGCCTGGGCTCTTCACACTGCGCCACAACCAACCCCTTCTCACAGTGAGAACAAGGTGGAAAAAGGAATGTGGGTTCCAAGTCCAACCTGTCTGTTAACTAAATCTCCTTGGATGTAATTTATGACCCCAGTACTTGGTTGAAATAGAGTTGGCCTCTTTTATGACTTTTTTCTCGCTTGCAGACATTTTGGCTCTCTTCTCTGAGTGCTTTTCTCTTTTCTTAATCTACTTGTAGCATGAGAATATTTGCACATATAAATAACACCCCCTCATTTGCATCTTACCAAGACACAAGTCAAAATGCTCTTGGGTATATTATCCATCTTCCACTGTATGTTCTCCTCTGCTTTGCCAGTTCCATGTTTTCTTTTTCTTTTTCCTTTTTCCAATTCAGCCATGTAGGATAAATAATACACTTGCTCTACAATTGAAAATTAATCTGAAAACAGAGGGCTAAGTCGTACAGTATGTGAGGAGGACAGGTCCTGGGGAACATTTCATCTCCCTCCTTATATTAAATGGTTTCACCAGATGTTATGAATGTGAGGATATAAACTTTAGCCCCCAGAAGTCTGAGTTAATAAAAATTTTTTTAATTAAAAATAACAGAATAAGGGCTACTGTAAGTGGGAAAAATTGCCAAGCTATAGACTATATTATTTAATAACAGGCTCTACATCTCCAGATTATCATTAATTTTATGAACCTAGGCACTTTATAAAACATTGATCTGTTTAACATTCTTCTTCTCTCTACCTGAAACAATCATACTCTCTTCCCTGCCCTACTTTTCCCTCCCCTGGCTAATTTCACTCATCCTTTGGGGCTCATGTTAGCTATCACTTTTCCAAGAAGTCTATAGACTCCCCAGGTCTGGGTTAGAAGACCTGCCTATGGACCCACAAAGCACTGTATTCTCCCCCCATTATAGCCCTTTAAGTCCTCACTCACAGTCCTTTCCACTCTTACTCGTCACCAAATCCTAGACGATACGCATGTCCATGAAGATAAACCACCCGCTTGATGATACATCCAGCAATGTGATCTTGAAGTTCATGGATCTCCCTAACTCTGCTCATTTACTCCACTGCATTTGGACCACCCATCCTCATGGCCACACCTGCTTTTGTAATCACCCAAAAATCTTGAACTCCAATATGCTACTCTCTGGCCATTCTGCTAGCCTTTAAGTTCCCGTAGTTTCTCATTCCTACTACACTTACTCCCTGGCCTTACAGAGTATTCTAGTCTCTTGGCTTCTCAAACTTTTGCAGTCAGCAGTACTTTTCCTTCCCATCCAAGTCTACATCCCTGAATAGGTTACCTGAACTATCTTGTCTGTTAACCTTGATTACCTTGCATTGTTGTCTGTCTACCACATTACTTAGGAATATTCCAACCCTGAGTCAACCCTCCAATCCTCCTTCTCCATCCCTGTACCCACCAGCTGCACCACTGACAAAAATCAGGCAGCTCTCAGGGTTGGTTCCACTACATATTCATGGCTTCAAAATTCATCTGAGCTCTAACACCAACCAGCAAACCTTTGACTTGTCCTTGGTCAGTCCCTTTTTCCATTCTCTGCAATAATTATTCCAAATGTTTACCATTCTCTTTCTAACCCTTAGATTTCTTTCTTTCAGTGGATGATCTTACCTCATTCTTCATCAGTGAAGCTGAGGTTATGAAGTGTGATCTTCCTCATCTTTTCTCACAATTATCTGTTAATTTATTTACACCCATATCAGTTTTCATTCCTTCCCTCCAACCTCAGAAGATGTATCCTTCCACCTAGGACCTTGCTCTTATCTCCCTGGACATGGTCTCCTCCAGAAACCTCCATAACTTACCCCCCCATTCCATGAAGAACATGAAAGAAACAAAAAACAATATACCAGCCTTCAAATAATTTAAAATCTGCTTAGAAAGACAAGATGGAGAGACATTGGGCCAAATAATAAAGTGGATGAGTAAAATCCTCAGCCTAGTATTGTCTCATGGATCTACTACCCAATCATAAAAAGTCAATACCGAAAAGGACTACAAGGTCATCAAATGCCTCTGTTCCAGGCAGGCATCCAACTAAATGGACCAAGAAAGATAGTTGTCTCATCGCCCATTAAAATGCTCCAGAGATGGAAATTCCAACAAGTTTCCATTCCAAATTGGCAGTTGAACTTCCCCCAGGAGCATTCAGAAGAGATGTATTTTGACGGTGAGCCAAACCTTTCAATTGTCTCCTATTTCTTAAAATGCCTCATTCAAAAAGACCACAAGGCAATCAACTAAAATTACTTTCTGGAAATGAATAATGTGAAACTCTGGGAAAGTACAGTCAGCCCCGGGACTATCAGAGTTACAATAGATAAATTTCTTCTTGGAGGACTTGAAGATAACTTACAAGAGTAGGGTGATCTTTGCCTGGTATCTGAGAGTAACCATATCTGGAGAGTGAGACATACACGCACACGTGTGCACGCGCACGTGCGCGCGCACACACACACGCACGCACACGCACAGCTTACTTTGCCCCAGCCAGAATCTCTGATGTCCTTCTCTCCCTTCCTCTGCTTTTTCATTTCTCCCTGGGAGACTCAGTCTGAAGCCTTGATATTTGCCCAGCCTGCTTGATGGAAGTCATCCAACCCTGTACAGTGACTGATAAAGGCCTTGCAACAAGGTCATTAATCCTGGACAGTCAGCCAAACCCAATGCAGCAGTCACAAGGCTGCTGCTCTCTATTAGCCATGGAGTAACTCCACTTTTCCTCTAGCCTACAGCATCACAGATGCGAGACACTGGAACCTAAGAGCGAGGACCACTGCACAGGGGCAGCCAGAATCCCCCAATGAAGATTCCTGCCAGTGAACGTGAGACCATCTGTAATAGTCATTAGTAAAGTAAAGCCATGTTTTAAAGTTCCTGCTTATACGATTTAGCCAAACTTTATGTCCAAGATATATAGCCCCCAGATTTTCCACTCCTAAAATAGTTTTCCTTCTTGGAAGGATTTAGTCACTGAAATACATGAAGAAGGCTTGAAGTTATTGGGAAACAGTGTGGTGGTATGTATTAAAGGGCAGGGAACCCAATTAAGGACAGGACTGAGAACCTGGACCTGTCTCCACCACTAATGTACGTACAACAGTGACCAAGTTGGAGTTCTCTGTATCCGTGACCACAAAATAAAGAAAAATTAGAGAACTAGGAACACAATGCAGGTAACTAGAGGTAAATTTTATATATATATATATATAATTCATATATAATATATGTGAATATATATACATATACATCCATGACATTATTACTGCTGCATATGTATAAAATGGACCTTACTTTTAATAAAAAGAACTAAATAATTTGATGACTAAATTTATTCATCTCAAATCATCCGCTCCTTCCATCAACCTTGAGAAGCATCATGGCATGAAAGGAAAGAGTACTATATGGGGAGTCATCTAAATTCATTGCACCAGCGAGAAATCCAAGACCCAGAAAATTAGATGACTTATCCAAAATCTCACAGCTTTTAAACGGCCAAGTCCAAATTCCAGCCCAGGTCTTCTGATTCCAAAATATGGTTCATTCTCTACGAAAGGAAAATGCTGCAGGTTCTGCACAACTTATCACTGAAACTTACCAGTTATTGCCCCTCCTAGAATATTCTTCCAAATTACAACACCACATGGATCTTGCTGAGCAAATTCTATATCAAATTTAAAGCCTCCCTGACTTTAAAGCTCTACCTGTTTGAACAGGTTCAGTGTCTCCAGTCTCAGTACTAAATATATGGAATTCTGTACAATTTTTCGGTTTGTATGACAGCTATTCAAAAAGAACAGGGCTCAGAGGAATTGCTGGTACAACAGGTGTAGTTTGGGATTTTGCAAGGAGCTCAGTACCCTATTAGAAATGTGTATTTGGCATTACCTATGACTGTTTTGCTATGGTCTTTAAGAAAAAAAAGGCCACTTTTCTAGACCATAATGGTCAAAGAGTTCTCCATGGAAAGAGTTTTAAACAAAATACTTTTGTGCAGATATAGATCACCAACTTACATGAAGCTCTTTGGGATATAATTACCTATTAAAAAGAATGGATTAAAGCAGTGTTGTCCAATACAAATATAATGCAAGTAATTTCATATCTTCTGGTAGCCACAATTTTAAAAAGTAAAAGGAAATAGATGAAATTAATTTTAATAATATATGTTCTTTAAATTCAGTGCATCCAAAATATTATCATTTCAACATTCAATCAACAAAAAAATTATTAACAAGATAGTTTACATCCTTTTTATTTTCATTCTAAGTGCTGGAAATCTGGATTAGCCACATTTCAAGTGCTCAATACCCACACGTGGCTAGTGGATACTGTATGGAACAGAGCAAGGTTAGAGAAATCTATTCATTCAAGGGGATGCTCATGGTGTGTTTTTAAGGGGGAAGTGCAAGGTAGAGGATATTAGATAGTAAGAGTTCATGTTTAAGGGGAAAAAGGAACCTACACCTATCAGGTGTATTTATGTAGGCTTGGATGAATATGAAGAAAGATGTTGAAGAGTATATACATCAGGCTTTTAACACTGGTTATTTCATGAGAATACGAATTGAATGGGCTGGGTGGTAGATAGAATACTACTAGCTATTTTACATACATCTTTGTATTGTTTCACACATTAAAATGAGTCTGTATTAATTTTTTACTTTGTCTTCAATCTACCAAATAGATTGGCAAAAGTTGGGGGGCAATGGGTTTAAGAAGAGGAGAATTTTAGTTGATATAGCAATCAGAGCACAAGCTTTCAGAAAGAAAGCAAATTAAAGAAATTTTATATTTAACTCAACACACTTAATGACAAAAACAAATCTGTTTGGAGATGATGTAGAAAAATAATAAGTTGTTATTTGAATTTTAGAATCAAACAATATTGGAGAATCAGAAGTCAACTCCTCCTCCTGCCCCATCAAAGAAATTCTTCCACCTCAGCTTGAAAGGAAACATTTGGTGTCTTACCAGATATAGCCAGCGCTAAAAGGTCACTCCTTTGCCAGAAGTCTCATTCCAAACCAATTGCCTTCCTAACCCAAGTTTCTCTTCACATTTCAAATGAAAACACCAGAATTTGACAAGTCAGTTAATAGCAGGAAGAAGTAAAAAGACATTGCCCCAGTCAGACCAAGGCCAAAGGCTACTTTGAGAAATGGATAGTGGACAGCAGGGTATCAATATAGTTCTGAAGGTAGATGAGGATCACCAAGCCCAAACCCATCCCAGCAGAGAGGGGCCAGGAAGCGGCTAGAGAAAGGAGTTCAAGGAGGGCTCAGAGTAGATCCTCAAGATCACCCTCACCACTACCCCTTGACAAATCTTCCTATTCCTGTAGTTCATCAAATTATGGCTTAATCTTTGCACACTGCAAAGTAAAATGGAAAACTGTGTCAATAAAAATGCTGACAGGGCTTCCCTGGTGTCACAGTGGTTGAGAGTCCGCCTGCCGATGCAGGGGACACGGGTTCATGCCCCAGTCCGGGAAGATCCCACATGCCGCGGAGCGGCTGGGCCCGTGAGCCATGGCCGCTGAGCCTGTGCGTCCGGAGCCTCTTCTCCGCAACAGGAGAGGCCACAAGAGTGAGAGGCCCGCGTACCGCAAAAAAAAAATTGCTGACAAAAATACGACCTAAAACATACACCTGGATGATTCAGAGAAATTAATTGGAAACAAGAGTTGGCTAAATAACTGGTTTTCCATTCCACTGAGGTTAGGAAAGCAGGCCCCTTAAAAACAAGATAGAATGGAAGCCTTAAACTTCTTTTAAAAAGTAAAATCTTAATAATAAAAAAAAGATAGCATGACAACTCTTTTCCCATTCAGCTGAAATTATTTTCCATAGTCCTTTCCTGAAGATTATTCTCCATATCCTGCTTTAATCAACGTAAGAGACTTCCACTTACAAATCAACTCATCCATGAGCCATATCAAATGATGAGCTAATGCCTTTTGCTCTGGCAGACTCTCTTACTAACATGTGAAGGAGACTCCCACAATAATGACTCAATACCAGAGTTCTGAAAAGAATAAATCAGCAGACACTGGTGACTTTTTTAAAAAGTCAGCTGTGGGACTTCCCTGGTGGTGCAGTGGTTAAGAATCCACCTGCCAATGCAAGGGACACAGGTTCGAGCCCTGGTCCAGGAAGATCCCACATGCCATGGAGCAACTAAGCCTGTGCACCATGACTACTAAGCCTGTGATCTAGAGCCCACAAGCCACAACTACTGAGCCCGTGTGCCCGAACTACTGAAGCCCACACGCCTAGAGCCCGTGCTCCACAACAAGAGAAGCCACGGCAATGAGAAGCCCGCACACTGCAATGAAGACCCAATGAAGCCATAAATAAATAAATAAATAAAATTTTTTTTAAACTCCCTAAACCAACCACTTGAGAGTAAAGGGCAGCCTGGGACATCCATCATACTGAAATAAATGCAACACCACCCCGTGACGGCATGGTGTGAGGCACAAGGAGAGGGGAACACTAAGGGCCTCTGTCCTCAAAGAGCTTCAGTTCAACCAGAGCCCTCAGATGGACGAACATGGAAAGTCAGCTCTAGCAATCCCTGAAATAGGCCAGGTAACAAGTGGGGTTGGCTGGGGACAGTCTCAGTGTGTTGTCCCACCATAAAGATTAACGGTCTTCCTTCCCACCCTCCCAAGAAAAAAAAAGCTCCCTCTGCTTAAATAAATAAATAAAGTCAGCTGTATGGAATCAAGGTCTAAGGAAAGGAAGCAAGGAGAGAAGAGACAGACAGAGGACATGGATAAAGCATGATGGGTGGAAATGAGTAGTGAGACATGTAGCAGAGCTTCAGTTTGCTATTTGCAGTTAATCATAGCTCAGAAGAGTGGGAAAAAAGACAGAAGAGTGGGAAGACCCTGAATTTACCTTCGCCCACAGACACCAAAATTACAACTACTTACTATTTATGAGAATGTCCTAATGATTAGCAGAAAAGAGTTCCCACCACTAAAGACACAGAAAAGGAACCAGAACAAGATTAGTAAGGGGGCAAAGATGCAGTAGAGTCAGGACCCACACCCCAGGTCAGTGACTGACAAATGGGAGGAATATCACAATCATACATGTCCTCCCCAAGAAGCTAGGGGTCTGAGCCTCACATTCAGCTCCCCATCCTGAGGTCTCCCATTAGGAAAATGAAACCCTAGAATGTCTGGCTTTGAAGGTCAGCAGGGCCTGCATGTGGACAACCAGAGGGCTATAGGAAACAGAGACATCACTCTTAAGGGTGCACACAAAATCTCACACACTCCAAGGCCAGTGCAGAAGCAGTAGTTTGAAAGGAGCCTGGGTCAGACCCACTTGCTGATCTTGGACAGCCTCCTGGTGAGGCAGGAGGCAACTGGGACACCCCCCCCCCCACCCAAGGATGGAGACACTGGCAGCAGTCATTTTGGGGAGCTTGTTCTACTGTGATAACACAAATGGTAGCAAGCCACAAGTTTTGGAATCCTCCCTCTAGCCTATAAGCATCAGGGACATGGCTCCACCCGCCAAGAGGCTGGAACCAGCCCGGAGCCCCTCTGGACTGTGCAGACAACTACAAAAGAAGCGTAACTCACCCTCCAGCAGACCTACAGCCATTGCACAAGACATGGCCTTGTAGCAAACCACGGTGGGGTTCATCCCCGCCTGCCAGTGTGCCCACAAAAGTATAAGCCTCCAGTCATAAAATAAGCAAGCCATGGAGATGTAATATACAGCATATGGAATATGGTCACTAATATTGTAATAACTTTGCGTGGGGACAGATGGTTACCAGACTTATCGTGGTGATCATGTCATAATGTATGAAAATGTCAAATCACCACGTAGTACACCTGAAACTAACATAATATTGTATGTCAACTATTTCGATAAAGAGAGAGGCAGAGAGAGAGAAGTTCAAGAGAGTGTGCAAATAAAAACATTCTAGATATATATTGCTTAGGGAAAAAGCATTGTCATTGTCTTTTGGAGTCTCATGACCATCTCTTCCAGTGTCTCCCTTTGGTAGCATTTGAGGCATTTTAAGACTTCCATGATGTCAAAACTTGATGGTACTGTGATTTATTCCCAATATTCCTTGATTCCCCTAGCAGCTCATTATGAATCCATCATATATTAACTTGTCTAACGTCTTGGACTTTTCTGTAATCTCGATCTGTGATGTGTTTTAGAGAATAATAGTTCCATATAATAGAGTCAGTGAAGACTTTGTGTTTGTCCTTAAAACTGTTTCTCTCAGGCTTTAAGGGTTGCCTCTAAATTCTGTTACTGTGAAATTTACCATCAAGCCCATGTTTGTGCTATGTTTGTTCCCTTATAGTTTTCTTAACTTCTAGTGTTCCACCCTCAACCTGTACATACAGGACAGCCAGAAAAACAGACAGATTGGACTGTTATTATTTCTGCCTGGAAGGGTTTCACAGTGGATGATTTTCTACCAGAAAAAAAAAAAAACTTTAAAAGCCTTAGCCTCACATTAAGTCTCCACTTTATATCAAGGTATGAGGTCGATATGGAACTTCCAGGAAAGAATATAAATAGAAAAGTGACAACAAGAAACATGGAACCTATTTAACAAATTGTTTGCTAGACTAAGAGCTTTAATCACCTGTCCCTAGATCTTTATCTTCTTACCTCCTACCTATCCTCTGGTCTAAGATTCAGTGTCACTTCCCCCAGAAAGCCTCCATGAACCACCAGGTCCAGGTTGTAAGCTCTCAAGGGCCCCTATAACACCTTCTCACTCGCCATTTCATCATTATATTATAGTTGCCTTTTATTTATCTGTACCATGTTCCCTGAATCAGACCATAACTCCCATGGCAGTCTTGGTTTCAGACATTATGTCCAGTGCCCATCACAGTGCCCCCAGACAGTGCAATAAATAGATGAGAAATGCATGGATGAGCCATTTTATCATAAATAACAAACTTTTTGACTGCATTAACAAAACAATGTAATGTGCATCCTTAAAAATTTATAAGCCATGTGTGACCAGGTCCCATATGAAGCCTCCATCACACTATCCACTCCCCTTACAGCAGGGCTCAACACCTCAATATACCCCCAAAATTGATTAAAATTCATCCTTCATTAATAAAAATGAATACTTTGTTGAAGAGTTCATAGGAAGACAAGGAATGAGGTTTACAGTCTCATACCATAAGGAAAATTTTCTTTAAAATCCCCTGCATACTTTTCTATTCTTTCCCATGAAGTTCTCCTAATAGCCACATCACCCGTCTTCTCTTCTCACGGGCCCCTTTCCAGCCTCGGAAGCCCCCTGGACACAGCCCCCTTCTTCTCTCAGCCCTTCCTCAGCTTCTGTCCATCTCCATGCTTTAGGTAGCAAAGATTCATTCCAACTTGCATTTGCCCCATCATCACCCAGCCCAACAAATAAATGCTTCACCTTGGGATCCACCCTCATTAGAAAGCTGAACTATATATCAAAATTACGTAAGCTTTCCCTGAAACCTACTTATAGATTGCAAGTTCATAGAGGGTAGAGATCATGTCCACTTAACCAGCCAGACAAATTCCACATCCAATCAACCTTCTTGGCTTCCACTCCTGAAAGATTTGACAAAAAGATCTTTCCTTTTATTCTATGTATTCTGTGATCATCACCTGTCCACTCAGAAGTGGGAGGGGACAGGGGTTTCAGCAGAAATTGTTTTTAAATACATTTCAAGAACCTTGAAATACCTCTTACCAAGTGGGCATCAAATACTTTGAAAACTAATCATCTCGGTCAAGGTTCAATCAGAAAAGCAGAAGAAGTAGGAGCTTATATTAAGAGATTCATTACAAGAAATTACCTATGCAGTTGTGGGCACTGGCTGAGCACAACGATATCCCTAAGGCAGTGAGTCAGGAAAGAAAGATCTCAGCGTTACCGAACTCAGGTCGGGCTGCTCACCGCTAAAAAATCAATACTCGAGAGAGAGACAAATGTTGGTAGAAAGGAAAGATGCTTTTAATCAGAATGCCAGCAATCTGGGGAGATGGTGGACTCAGTGTCCCCCAAAAACCATCTCCGAAGATTCTGCTCGGCCATGAAAGTTTTTAAAGGGAAAAGGGGAAGTAATCTCAATCAGGGGGTCAGGGTCATTACCGTGAGATAGGGGGCCAGGGTCATTACCGTGCCCCACTGTGTGCGGGCTTGTGTGCAGGCTTGTTGACGCCTTGTATCTTCCTCTAGATATTATCTTGTTCACACAGTTTAGTCACACAGTTTGGGAGATTACTAAAGGGGAAGCTAGGGAAGAGATCTAGTCATCTGTTAATCACTTATTCTTCACTTCCACTTACTTGATCTACGGAGAGAACCAACAGCTTAGGCAAGGTATTGTGAGATCAAAAGATTTGAAAGGTGTGCTTGGGCCAGAGATGAGTGGAGCATGGGGGGGAGGGGGGGACCTGGTTAAAGGTTAGTGACAAGACCAAAGGGGTCTCCCGCAGAGAGCTCTTTCCTGCCCAAAGCTGCTTACGTGGGGCTGGAACCCACAGGCACAGACTCAAGCTGTCATCCAAGAGCAGAATTCCTTCTTCCCCTTGGGAAGCCGCAGCCCTGCTTTTAAGGCCTTCTACCTGATTCAGTCATGTCCCCCACAGGTGACCCAGCATGATCTCTCTTAGTTAAAGTCACTTCCTTGGGGGCAACATGATAGATAATTATATCTGCAAAATGCCATCACAGCAAGACCTAGATTAGTGTTTGTTGAATAACTGGGGACTGTAGCCTACACAAGTTGACACATCAAAGAAGCCGTCACACCATGGTAAACGCAATAAGAAGAAGAAGATGCACCTGTGGATCATTCCATGCCACACACTTCACATACGTTATCTCTTTTACTTGTCACTATCACTCAATGTGACATCACAATTAGGGTTAAAATGCCATTGGGAAGGCAGCAGCTTGTACAATACTCTGATACATTTTAGAGTTATTAGCCAACTGCTCTCTGTTAGTATAGACAGGAACATGAAGGGTGGAGAGGAAATTCCTCCTCCAGCATCTAGCGGAAAACGTGACAAAAGGCTCCTGGTTGGTGCCCCCGTACCCCATCCACCAGGGCCCACCTCCCACTTCCTCATTCAGGGACTGTTCATCAGGGGACTTCAGGGGCCAAAGACTTAGTACAGAGATTTAATGCAGACCAGGGTTTCTCGGCTGCATCATTACTGACATTTGGGGCTGAAGAATTCTTTGTTGAGGTGCTGTCCAGTGCATAGATAGGACATTTAGCAGCATCCCTGGCCTCTGCCCACTAGCTGCCAGTAGCAACCCCCTCTCCCTCTAGTTTTGACAACCAAAAATGTCTCCAGATGATGCCAAATGTCCCTGGATATGGGGAGGAGGGAGAGCAAAATCCGGTTGAGGACCACTGGTGTAGACCAAGAGTTCACACAGGTGACACCTAGAAGGAAAGTGTGGAGGTTACAACGTGATCACTCCAAACTAGAGGTCAGTGGTCTCTCTCCAGGAATGCACCCATTATTTGGGAATACAATGTACTCTCACCTTCAGGCATACTCTGCTCCCTCAGCTACCTGTCCTCTTTGCCTGGATAATTTCCAATTGTCTTTCAGACTCTCTGAGCACCTCAAGTCTGGGGAAGGTGCCCCTCCCATGTGTCCCCCACAGAGGCATTCATTGCCTGGTCTCCTGCCTGTCTCCCCCACTAGATGTATGTTCCATTCCAGCGCTAGCTGTGTCTTACTCAGCACTCCATCGCCTACGCCTATCACAGTGCCTAAGACTGGTGCTCAATTAATACTCTTTTTTTGATAATACTAAAATCTAAATTTTATTAACTTTTTACCCCATGCCAGGCACTGTGTTAAGAAAGAATGAAAGGGTAACTTGTTAATGAGGAATGAATGAATGAATATTGAATGGGAAACCTGATATAAGCTACATGTTATCCATCATGGTCAGAATTACACTAATTATCTCAATACTGAGGGTATTCCTAAGTATGCAATGCAAAGACTAACAATTCGTAAAGAATTTGTACCCTGTTGTGATATTGTGATTATAATAAATATATATTTGGGTCATCCTTCAGGGTTCCTGGCTCAGCTCCCGAAACCCTTGGAATTTCCTGAAAAATAAGAGAAATGGGATCACTTTTTGTTATAATATTTTGTCCTTTGTCCTCATTTCCTGAAATCCCTTCAGAGCCCTCAAGGTGAAATGGGTATCACATTATCAGCCCCTTTCCACCACAACTGAGTTTATGTTAATGAGGGGACTTTGGGAAATCACCTAAGAATGGGGGCTGGTTGCCAGGGGAACCAACCTGAATAGATGGTTGGAATTTTTAGTCCCACCCCCTGATTTCTGGGGAGGCAGAGGGGCTGGATGTTGAATCAGTCACCAGTGGCCAATGATTTAATCCATCATGCCAATGTAATGAATCCTCCATAAAAACCCCCAAAAAGGACAAGTTTTGAACAGCTTCCAGGTTGGTGAACCAGAACGCTTCCATGTGCCATTGTGTTGGGACCCAAATTCCGTTAGGACAGAAGCTCCTTTGCTCGGGAACTCACCCTATGTATCTCTTCACCTGGTTGTTAATTCCTATCCTTTACCATCCTTTGTATTAAACCAGAAATCAAGTGAGTTAACTGGTTTCCTGAGTTTTGTGAGCCCCTCTAGCAAATTAATTGAACCCAGCGAAGGGGTTGTGGGCACCTCTGATCTATAGCCAGTCGGTCAGAAGCACAAATGACAACCCGGACTCACAATTGGCATCTGAAGTGGCGGGCAGTCTTGTGGGACTGAACCCTGAGCCTGAGGGATCTGACACTATCTCCATGTAGATAGTGTCAGAATGGAGTTGAACTGTAGGTCACCCTGCTGGTGTCTGAGAACTGCTTGATGGTGTGGAGAAGAAAGCCCCTACATTGTAATCGGTCCCAGAATTGAACCTATGAAATACATCTTACATTAAAACTTCAGTGAACATAGTTTGTCCATCCATAATAATATGGGGGGGGCACATTTAAGGTGTTTCCATCTTTCAGAGACATAAGTAGGAATATCAATGACCACGTTTCACTCATGGGGAATGAGTCGCTTGATATTCAGTTCTTGTTGATAGAACACCGGTTAAACAGCCTTTTCTGAGGCTAAGACATGGTTTCTACACGAACTTAGTCACTTTTGAACCCCTGAACCATAATAAAAGGATCACCAATTTTCCTTTCCCCCAAAAGGCAGTTACCATGGGCCCGAAGAGACGTTTCTATTCTGTACTTAGCCTAGATTTTACACAAGGGACTAAAATGTTGTATTATTTGAGCCCAATCCATCAAAACTAATGAGCCTCCTGCACTTTATGGTTCCTCCTCTCCATCATAAGCTATTATCGGTGACCTATGTATCCTCCTCTTTCCAGAGCTGCCCAGGGGCTCAGCCACATAACTCGGGCATAACTGCCTCGTAGTCCTGCAGGCAGCCCTGCATGTTTGTGCAGATGGCCGTGCTGATAAGCAATTCATCAGATGGCTCCAAAGAGCTCTGTGCAATTAAGGATATGCAATCTGGAAAAGCCCCAAGCCCAGACAGTGTACCCAGTGCTCTCCATTGAGGCCTTCCAGTGATCATTGGCTCAGCCCTGTTCCTCCAGTGGTGAGAGGAGTGACCTAGAAGGAGAGGGACAGGTATGCTCCTGTGCAGTGCTCAGTGACCGTTCTGAAATTACAGAAGGAGAGCAGTTGGAGAAGTAACCTCAAATGAATATTCATGAGAAGAAAATCAATTATCCACCTTATGTGCCACCTGCCCTACCAACCCAACTTAGCCCACACCTGTGGGAAGCAGAGGGGGGCATACACCCAAATCACGACTTCCCCTCGAAGGCACTCACAGAGTCCAAGGGTCCAATGCCAAACCAGGAATTTTGGCACACCTGACCTGAGAAGATGGAATTTTGTGTGTGTGACCTTTAAAACAGGAACCAAAGCCACAGAAAGATGACATGGGGTAATGGAAAGAGCAAAGCTTTCTGAGTCAGACTGGCCTGGGCTCAAATCCCAGCATTAACCCTTCTTAACTCCTGCCGCTTGGTACTGATTAGCTGGACAGCCTCACCATCCATCCTCACCTGCACAGTAGGGAGAGACACCTACATGTGTCAAGGGCTGGGAGACAGGGCAGAGGGACTGAGATAACAAATAAGAAGCATCCAAGCGTGGCTGAAATGAACAACTATTAGCTCCTTCTGTCCCCAAGGATACCATGTCATGGGGGAGAGACTCGATTTGCCAGTGTCAAAACCATTAACACTGATTGCCTTAGTGGTGGACGAAGGTATGCAATTCCCAGAAGTTTACTGACTCCCCACAGGACTTTTTAAGGACTTGACATATTTAAAGGATTTGGTATTAACATAAAATATTTCTTGACTATTTTTCAGTTGTTTTAAATAATGTAGCTCGTTGCATAAATTCTTTATTTCCGCATCCAGAGCTATGACAAGGACAAGGCCACCAGGGTTTACCCAGCATTAAAACATTTAGAGGGCTTCCCTGGTGGTGCAGTGGTTGAGAGTCCGCCTGCCGATGCAGGGGACGCGGGTTCGTGCCCCGGTCCGGGAAAATCCCCCATGCCGCGGAGCAGCTGGGCCCGTGAGCCATGGCCGCTGAGCCTGCGTGTCCGGAGCCTGTGCTCCACAACGGGAGAGGCCACAACAGTGAGAGGCCCGCGTACCGCAAAAAAAAAAAAAGAAAACATTTAGAACACCTCAAAATTATAAACTGTGCTTTCAAAAGTGTTTTACAAAATGGCAGAAATGAATAGAACCAGAGAGCCGAGGTCAAGAGCAAAGACCCCCATTCACCCAGGGGCCCCTTCTGAGCTCAGGGACTGTAGTCCCACGCTCACACCCCAACCTCCTCTGCACCACGTCCAGTGGGAGGCAAAGGATGGTCTCCATTGCCCCCAAGCTGATATTCCCTGGCAGTACACGATCCCCAACCTCATGAAGCCATCCGAAAGCAGACTCTGGTTTCCTACAATGAAAATTCCAGCTTTCAACATCATTCCAAGTGGGTGGGGTAGGAGAGATGGCAGTCAAATGGGGGGACCCTATGAAGAAGACAATTTCTATTCTAACTGCTTATGATTTGCGTCCAGGCTGTACCCTTTTTTGCTTTGTTTTTTTTCCCAGTTTGTTCATCTGAGTGTGTGTTTGAAAAACCAGGGAATAGAAGGAGGAAGAGAAAGGATTTGGGTGATTGATTACTCCACCCGATAAACACCCTGGGCTCATGATTCAATGATGCCAAGAGAGAATCAAATTATTCTAATTCTGGGCTGTGGAACCACTTTCCTTTGCCAAAGCAGAATAGGGAGCAAGTCGTTGGAGGCACCTGGGCCCCTTCCTGCCTTTCAGACAGCCAGGTGGCCATCGCTGCTGCCTCCAAGCAGAGACAGATGTCAACCACCAGAGCCTCTGTAACCTGGAATTCTGCTTTTACATCGAAATTTCTCACCCTCCTCAGTGTTGCAAGCTGGCTTCACCCATGTGACACACCTGCCCTCTCCCAGCCTGTCCACAACATTCACACCTCCCACTGATGGCCGTGACTGCCCCTCAGCTCCCAGACCCACCCAATTCCCCCAAATAGAGATGGACAGTTTGCAAGAGAAAAGGCAGCAAACAAGAGACCTCTCTGCAGTCTCACCACCTCTCCTACCCTGAGGGGAGAAACACACACGCGCCAGCCCATCCTCAGAAGCCTGAAGTACCTAAGTTAGAACCTCAGCCTTTGAACCCATGAAACCTCATGCCTGAGGGTGGGAACAGAATGCAGGTTTTCCCCTCAAACCTGGAGTTGTGCAGAGTGGGGCAGCCCGGAAGAGGCAGGGGAGGGAAGGAGGAGAAAAAGAAAAAAGTTGGGGGCTTCCCTGGTGGCGCAGTGGTTGAGAATCTGCCTGCTAATGCAGGGGACACAGGTTCGAGCCCTGGTCTGGGAGGATCCCACATGTCGCGAAGCAATTAGGCCCGTGCGCCACAACTACTGAGCCTGCGCATCTAGAGCCTGCGCTCCGCAACAAGAGAGGCCGCAATAGTGAGAGGCCCGCTCACAGCGATGAAGAGTGGCCCCCGCTCGCCGCAACTGGAGAAAGCCCTCGCACAGAAACGAAGACCCAACACAGCAAAAATAAATAATAAAAAGAAAAAAAAGAAAAAAGTTGGTTCATAAGACCCTGCTGTTTGGGGTCAAGACCCAAGGCAAGTCTTCTTTTTGCAAGTTCATGACCATCCTCCTCCACCATAGCCTTTCTAAGGTTTTGAGAAAGAGCCCTAGAAGGAAACTGTAGCTCCTTCCCTGCCCTTGACTCTCTGGAAGCCCTCTCCATCTCAACCCCTGGGCCCACACAGCCTGGCCTTGGCCTCACCTGCGACATGTGTACACTCCTCGCTGCCCCTCTCTCCAAGGTCCCTTGGTACCCAGCCTTTCCTCCCTCCTGCCTTTTGCTTGTAGGCCCATATGCTCATTGGCTGTGCTCACCCAGCTGTATCCCAGTCCTGTCCATTGGAAACACCCCTTGATCCAGTTGATCCTGGGGAGACCTCAATGAACGGCCTCGACTCAGAGCACAAGAAGGAACTCATGAGGCCACGGAGCTGGTGTTTGTCATCATCGTCCCAGGTTCTCTTCCATACATTTTCCTGTTTCCATTCCATAAAAACCATGATGAAGGTCATTGAGGGTGATGAAGAGAAATAGGAAAAAGCAAATAAAGCCCTCGTGTCTGGGGACGCATGGGCCTCAGTCCGCAGGCAGAGCTGCTAGAGTGACATGCGGCCTCAGGCCAGTGTTTATCAGCAGAGCCTGGCCCAACGGCAGCGTCAAAGGGAGGCTGAAGGATTAGAGAAGGGCAAGATGGATGCGGCCCCTGTGAGTAGTGTAGAGGTCAGCAAGTCACCCTGTCCAGCTATAAATACACGAGGTGTGACATCTTGACAAATGTGGAGATCTCCCTTATTTTCTTTTTTTTTTCTTTTTTTTTTTTTTGCGGTACGCGGGCCTCTCACTGCTGTGGCCTCTCCTGTTGTGGAGCACAGGCTCTGGACATGCAGGCTCAGCGGCCATGGCTCACGGGCCCAGCCGCTCTGCAGCATGTGGGATCTTCCTGGACCGGGGCACGAACCCGTGTCCCCCGCATCGGCAGGCGGACTCTCAACCACTGCGCCACCAGGGAAGCTCCCTCCCTTATTTTCTTTTTGATGGCAACTCTGGACATATTGCAACCCAGTCGCTGTATATAAATATTCAGGCCCTGACAGCTCCACAGAATGCCTTTCCCCACTCAACACGGGTATTCTCTGTTGCAGCCTGTGACTCGAAGCTGGGACAGAGCTGGCCTTCAGGCACCAGCAGGAAGGTGGCTCAACCACAGCTGGGAAAAGCGCTCACTTGTCTGCCCTGCAGGTTTGGGAAGAAGTAAGGATCCTGAAGTGTCCTGCCATCACCTCCACACTGCCTGGGCCACGTGGTGAACAGTCATATTAAGTTTCAGCTTTAGATGTAGCACATGGCTTTGCAAAAGTCTGGACAGAGGCCTTGTCATCCCCTCTCCCACTGTCTTTCCGGGAAAAGAGACGGAGGTTAAGATGATAAATCTTATGCCCCTTAGACAAAACCAAGCCCATGATTCTCCGCCAAAGATCATTTCGTTCTCCATGCAGTGACTCGGCATAACATCTGTTATATTAAAGGTATTTGAACGTCCTCTTCCCTACCCTGTATCCTTGAACCGTGGTCTTCCTTTCTGCTTTTCTACTCCCTGCCCCAAGCCTGCATCCAAGAGCTTGTGTTTTCCATCCAGGGGAAGTTCCTCCCCAACCCTCACTGGCTACAGAAACCTCCTTATTCTCTTTCACACATTGTTACCTCTGCCTGGAATGTCCTTCTCTCCCTCCTTGCCCTTTTGTCCAACAAGAAATTCCCACTTCCAAGCTCAGCTGGGAACCCCGCTCCCAGGTTGTGCTGACCCCTCACTGCCTTCCCACCTTGGAAGTAAGCGCCTCTCCTAAAGCCTTGACTACACTGTTTTGCAATTACATGTTTACATGTGTCCTCCCAGGAGTATCTGATTTTGTTCATCTTTATTTTCTTCATTGCTCTGCCCCCAGCCAGCATGAGAAGCATTTTAGATGAATTGAATACACTGACCAAGACCCTGGTCTCTCTACTTAATTCTCCAACTCTCTCCCAAGACCAGCGTTATTCAGCCGCAGCTGCATTCCCGCCCTGCTTTTCAGAGCACGGAGGGAAGTCGTGAAGGGTGTTCATCATCCCTGACAGTTTTCTCTCACACCTCTCACTCTAGATAACCTCCTAGGACAGGCCACCTAAAAGAAATCTTTTTAAACTATGCTTTGGAAACCAGGTTTGGTAGCAAAACCCCTTTTTCACACCAGGAGGGTCAACAACACACTAGGAGAGAGTCAGAAGAGGAAGAAGCAGAAGGACCTCGGATCCTGACTTAGCAGCAGTGATGCCCTGAGGATGCCAGCCCTGTGCCAGCTCCCCAAGCCCCAGGGCAGACCCTTCCCCCCGAGGGCCTTTAGGCAGAAGCACCTCCCACACAGGGCATCTGAGGATGGAGGGCAGCCCACAGGGAACAGGCTTCTTCATCAGACATGTTTACCCTGCTGCCTGCTGGTGGGCAACTATTCTTTACCAGAACTAGACGATACATTTCATAACCCACCAGAACTTCAGCAGATGGAAAACTTGATGGGGATGACGATGAAAGAATCACTTGAAGGGGGAGGGATAAATTGGGAGATAAGGATTGATTTATACACACTACTATCTATAAAATAGATAACTAATAGGGACCAACTGTATAGCATAGGGAACTCTACTCAGTACTCTGTAATGTCCTGTATGGGAAAAGAATCTAAAAAGAAAAAGAGTGGCTATATGTATATGTATAACTGATTCACTTTGCTGTATACCTGAAACTAACACAATATTGTAAATCAACTGTACTCCAATAAAAATAAAAATTAAAAAAAAATGGGTTTCCCTGGTGGCGCAGTGGTTGAGAGTCCGCCTGCCGATGCAGGGGACACAGGTTCATGCCCCGGTCCGGGAAGATCCCACATGCCGCAGAGCGGCTGGGCCTGTGAGCCATGGCCGCTGAGCCTGCGCGTCCAGAGCCTGTGCTCTGCAACGGGAGAGGCCACAACAGTGAGAGGTCCGCGTACCGCAAAAAAAAAAAAAAAAAAAAAAGAATCACTCGAAATAGGAGGGTCATAATATAGGCTGTGGGCCTCTGTTAACCCATCTAAATATCTCTGTACTCCAGACTCAAGGGCAGCCGCCTCTTCATCACAATAAGTCCTAAATTTATGGGACCTGGCCACCTCTCAAACATTTCTCTTAGCAGAGGGATGTTCCTACAAGGTGGAAGGTCTTGACTGCCTCCATCAGGAAGAAAAAAACATCAGACTTGCACCTGACTGACCCTCAAACTAAGTCCTTCAGTGTTTCCCATCTATCGCCCTTCTGCCTGCTTGGTTAAAAATGGGAATGGCATTATGAATTGGCGAAGTAAAAAGAGAACGTGATCCGGAGTAACAGAGACCAAGGTTCCAATCTCAGCTCCACCATTTACTACCTGTGTAACCTGGAGCAAGCTCCTTGATCTTGCCAAACCTCATGTTCTTCATCTGTAAAATGCGAATGAAAGTGTACATTTCAGAAGGCTAATGTAAGAAGCAACCTAATGTCTATAAAGCATCTAGCAGTTTTCCTGCAATGGAAGAACTTCAGTAAATGCTACTCCCTTCACTTTGACCCAGGTTCCCAGAAGGTAGGTGTTACATGTGTAAAAAGGGCTTCATAGGCAAATAAATTTGGAACATGCTTGGTTAGACAACTTTAAACCCATTTCTTCTCTGCAGGACTTTTCAGAGCTTTTAACCTGCCAACATGACCTGTGAATCTCCAGGAGGTACTATAGTACCGAGGCTTCCCAGGCCACTGTGACCACAAAACCCTCTTCATAGACACCACTCGGGGGCAGTGCTCTGTGGCTTATCATTTAGGAAATGATGCTTTAAATTAAAGAGAATATAGCAACTAGATGTCACACTGTTCAGACGACCTCTTCTGGAATATGTAAATAGCCACTGGTTCCCTTTAGGGAAACCATCATCAAAGTAGAGAAGTCAAACTCAGTTTACTGCATAAAAGGAGTGCTTATCCCAGCCCTAACTTTCTGCTAGACGTGGACCATCTAGCAGCACCCGCTGCCCCAGCTTCACTGCTAATTATCTCTGCTGATGTTTCCCAGCACTTGTTTTTCTGGAAGAAACAGGGGCCAAAAATAAAAGCAGAGGGGTGAATGATTAGGCATTTTTTTAGGTGTTTGTCTGATTGGATGCCTCATATATGAATGTACTCTAAATAGGGATTTCTGGCCCAATTTGTAGCAACAGAGAAATTTTCAGCCATTTTATTAAGTTCTCACACCCTTGTAAAGGAAGCAGGCTAAAGACTTGCGTGCCCGGTTGGCAGAGTTAGAAACCGACAGCCAGACAGTGCAGCTGGAGAGCAAACCACCATGAGAGGAGGGCATAGCCTCCCTGAGGCTCTGATTTAGAGGCTTAACATTGTCTTCTATTGTCATCGTCACTTCTATCCATCAGTTGCGGATCCTGGCAAGTTGTGAAACACGGCCAATCCTGCTTGTAAGTAAATGTCACCCTGCAGAGGAAGGGAATTAACATGCATGCTCCGTCTTTCCAAAACTGTCTGCCAGGTGTGAAGAGCCCCTCTAGATGCTGTGGTACAATCAAGCTCTGCCTAGTGACCTGCCTACAAGCTTCACACGAGGTTGTGGATTAGATGCAAGGACAGTTTATCCCTTCATGCAGATGAGAATGTCAGACAGCTCGCCATCACCACCGTCCCCTGAATCCCGGGGCACACTTAATCCTGCCGCTAAATCAAATGCAAAGCATAATGGTATCGACTTGGGCCAGGTGGAGGCGAGAGCTTTAAGAATAAGTGTTAACGTTACCAAGTTGCAACCTCAAGATCCCCCTGTCCCCGCGTACCCCTCCCAGCTCCCTCCAGCTGCCTTCTTCTCAGTATCATCCCATGCCTAGAGCAGTGCCTGCTCCAACAAAACACACTGTCATTTCTGCAGAATGAAGAACCATCTGTTGAGCTCTTATGCTAGGAAGCCCTGTGTGGGGATCTTATCCTCACACCAGCTCTGCCAAATAGATAGTCTTCCCATTTGACAGATGATAAAATCATGGCTCAGACACATTCAAAACATACCCAAGGATGCTCTCACAGCATCTATATCCCAGGCAAGGCCAGAGAGGACTGAGGAACTGGACAACCAACCTCCCCATGTCTGAAGTGGTGGACATCTGACTCAGTCCCTGTTGAGTTGCCATTCCAGAAACTTCGAATATCGTTGAAAATGGGAAACAGTAATGCTGCATTTGTAATCTTGACACAATAATTTCCCTCATCCATCAGGTGCTTCCTATTTGCCAGGCATTATTCTGCATAATTTATATATGTTACATATTTAATCCTCACAACAACGTAATTAACTAGGTATGATTCTTGTCTCTCATTTCAGGGAGGAGAGGACTAAAGTAAATTAAGGTCAAATGAACTTTGAAACGTTCAAGAGCCAGAATTCAAATCCAGACAAGGCAGCCTGGCTCCAGAGCCCACACAGACTCCAAGCCCTCCATTTTCCCATCCTCCTGCTTTACTCTCATGGCAGGGAGGACTTCTTTTCTCATTAGATTAAGCGTAGTGACCAAATTTTATTCACCTTGTATATATGTGTATGTATAAACACACACAAACACACCCTTAGCACAATACATGGCACATAAGTGCCTCGTAAAATTTTAATTCTTACATTAGTTAACTCTACCTGACTGTCTCTTTTATGTTCCTAATTTGTAAGTGAGAAATCATGTATTATTTTGGTCCCATTTTTATAGGTAAGAGGTTGCCTTATCTCTTTCCAAACAGCTTTCAGAACTCATCAAAAAATAAGAAGGGAGTCCACCTGGAACAAAATAGCAGAAGCCACATCTGAAAATAAGCTCTTCCTAGCAAACACACCAAACTCTCAGGAGGAAGTTTAGGGAAGCAATTTGGAGAATTGATATGACTCACTTTCACCAGTGATCATCGACAAACTGCCTGCTGAGGGCTGAAGAAAATCTAGGAGCTTCTGTCCTGCAAGATTTTGACAAGACCTGCTTCAGCCCTGACTACCACTAAAAACACCTGGGAAACTTCAAATAAATGATGCTCAGGCCCACTCAGAGGCCAATTTTGTTGGTCCGGGGAGGGGCGGGGCGGGGGGGTTCCCCTCTGGCACATCAGCCTCTTTTAAAAGCTTCCAGGTAAATGTAGCCAAGGTCAAGCCTCAATATACTGCGTTCAGAGCGGGACAGATTTGTCGGTGGAAAGACTCAAAGAATGTTCCTTACAAATACAGCCCAAAGCGTAGGTGCTCACTTTGGAATGGTGTTGCGTTTTCACTCAGTTTTTCAGGGCATCTTCACAAACAGAAGGTGTATTGGTGGGTGGCTGACCTCTGCCCACCGAGAAGGCAGAGAGCTGAGGTAAGTCCATTGCAGAGACAGGTCAGTGGCAGGTGAAGACTTGAAAAATCACCGGCTCACCATCTATGGGGTCAACCTGGCACTCCCCAGCCCACCACATGGAAACAGCTTCTGCCCCCAGCCCCACCTCAGGACACCTGGTAACAGTCCAGCCAGCACAGCCCACGGTGGAAACCCCAGGGGATGCTCACAACACAATGTCTGAACTGTCCAATGCTGCACACCCAGGGCCTGGAACAATGCCTGGCACATAGTAGGTTCTCAATAAACATATGTCAAATGAGTCATAATATCAGGAACACTTCAAGCAGGACAGTCAACAAATTCTCAAAAAGTCTGTGGGAGGAAAATAACTCAAATGACTAAGGCCACAAATATTCCAAAAGCACTCGACTCAACCAACAAACATTTCCAAACTATTATATATAGAATGGATAAAAATACAAGGTCCTACTGTACAGCACAGGAAACTATATTCAATATCCTGTGATAAACCATGGAAAAGAATATGAAAAAGAATGTGTATATATATATAACTGATTCACTTTGCTGTACAGCAGAAATTAACACAACATTGTAAATCAACTATACCATCAATTTTCAAAATAATAACAAATAAACAAGCGTTTCATCAGAGCAACTAAGAGCTTAAAAAAACTACATATTTTTATGATTTCATATATTTTATGTAATGTCCAGGCATGTGCTCAGCATTGTGTAAATAGGTATTTATACACAATCTAACCTAAGCTTCAGAGTAACTAAAAGCTTCAGAGTTACAAAGAGGTAGAAACTAGTATTAATTCGACTTGAATGTTACCAATGAGGAAACTGCAGCTTATAAAGTAACTTGGCCAAAGTCGAGCAGTGAGTAGATGGTGGGGCTGCCTGATGTGGAGTCTGTGCCTTCTCACCTCACTCCTCTAAGACAAGGTATGGAATACTCTGGATTAGAGACTCACAGCTGCAGGGAGAACTAGAAAAAAACAGAGCATGGATGACCACAGACTAGGTCCTCCACCCCCTACCCCAGGTTCGGGGTGTTGAGGGCAACAATATGACCTTGTGATGGTTTCAGGGAAGCAGCTGTAAATCCTCTTAATCCTCCCAGATCCAGGAGCCCAGGATGGGTCAGTGAGGTGATTCAGTTGATTCCCAATCTCTCTAGCAAGACTCTAGAGAGAAGTGTCCCCACCTTCCTTGGGTCTCTCCCACCTGTGTCAGCCTCCCTCATCACAGAAGAAGGAATCAACACCACGGAGACCACCTGCACTTGGTCCTTGGAGGCTGGGGTGGAGGCAATGGTGAGGTCATGGAGGGAACTGTGGCATGATTCAGACTACAGCAACTGTAATCAACCTCGGTATGAATATTCGTGTCTCACCCAATCACTCACCTGCAGAACAACTTAATAGCCCAAGCAGACCCTTCAAACGAAATAGTGTTGTAGATCTACTAACACGTGATCAGTAGGAGCCTCACATTCACCCATCCTGCAACTGTCAGCTCTTCTCTCCCTCCCTTCCTCCCTCGCTCCTCATGCCCCCTCACCTGTGTTCCTGAGCATCCTATAACCACACATCTCTGAACGAGTCCATGCACACGGCAGATGAGTCATTCATGTATGTATCTGTCTCTTCTGCTAAGCTGGGATACCCTCAGGGCAAGGTCCAGGTCTTAGGTATCAGTAGATCTCCAACATCTTGCCCTGTTCCTGGCATGTGATTTGTCCTCACATTGGTGGTCCGGGTTAAAGTCCAACCATCAAGCCAAAGTGAGCAACATTACCGAGGCCTTAGATGTCAGAAGGTCCTTGTGCCTTTACAGGGGTTCAGCATAAGCTGTTAAAATATAAATCAGAATACATGGGATCCCTCTTAGGCCAACTTTCCTTCCCTAGACACCAGGCTACTGAGACACTTCAGTGTTGTCCCCACCACTTCAGCCTTCTCCAGGTCTCTGACCCACAGAGGCACAATGAAGCATTTTCTTTCTTTTTTTTTATTTTAAGATTTTTTTGATGTGGACCATTTTTAAAGTCTTTATTGAATTTGTTACAATATTGCTTCTGTTTTATGTTTTGGTTTTTTGGTCACGAGGCATGTGGGATCTTAGTTCCCCAACCAGGGATCGAACCCACACCCCCTGCATTGGAAGACAAAGTCCTAACCACTGGACCACCAGGGAAGCCCCACAATGAAGCATTTTCATCACTGTGATGACTCATTAATACAGACACACAGATTGGCCTATTCGCCAGTGCACGTGAAAAACTAGATATAGAAAAGGAAAAAATTGATCCCAGGGCAAGGAGTTTGCACAGCTTAAATTTATCCAAATTATTTTGGCTTTATTACCACACTGCAAAGTCTACAAGACATGGAAGCAACTTAAATATCCATCAACAGATGAATGTCTAAAGAAGATGTGGTGTGTGTGTGTATACACACACACACACACACACACATATATATATATATGTAATGGAATACCACTCAGCCATAAAACAGAATGAAATAATGCCATTTGCAGAAACATGGATGGACCTAGAGGTTATCGTAGAAGTCAGTCAGACAAATACAAATATATGATATAACTTATATGTGGCATCTTTAAAAAATGATACAAATGAATTTATTTATGAAATAGACACTCAGACATAGAATACAAACTTATGGTTAGCACAGGGGAAAGGGGGAAACAAAGATAAATTAGGAGTTTGGGATTAACAGAAACACACTGCTATATTAAAAATAGATAAACAACAAGTACCTACTGTATAACACAGGGAACTATATTCAATATCTTGTAATGGCCTATAATGGAAAAGAATCTGAAAAAGAATAAATATATATATAATATATATATATGAATCACTTTTCTATATATACCTAAAAGTAATATAACATCATAAATTAACTATACTTCAATTTAAAACTAAATAAATAAAATGAAAAAAAAAGTGCAGAATTCTGGTAATGGGCAAGTTTAAACCAAGACCCACTCCTGCAGTTACTTGCAATTATCACTTACTGCTTGAGTCTGCAGTGAGCTGTGTAGAAATAGCCAGCGTTCCCCTGGGGCTCTGCATGCCACCTGCTGAGGTCTCTGGTGCCACCTGCAGCCTCCCGATGCCATCTCCATCCTCAGTAAGGCAGAGAGAGTGAGGGTAGTAATGTGAGGTGTGAGAGAGGGAGAGGGTGCATATAATAATGAGATGAAAATGGAGGTGAGGCCTTGTGTGAGCAGCCTGGTGACAGCAGATAGGAGTATAAGAAGGATCCTGACTTCTTGGCCTGTAAAACTTTCTGAGCACCTCAATTCCAACGGGACTTGGAACTCAACACTGCCAAGCAATTCTCAGGTACCAGCTGGGTGTCCTACAATTCGACTCAGTCTTGACACTATTTACACAGAGATAGCATCAGATCCCACACGTTAAGGGCTCAGTCTTACAAGACTGCCCTCCTCACCCTACTTCAGATGCCAGTCAAAAGCCCTGGTTGTTACCTGTGCTTCTGACCAACTGGCTATGAATCAGAAATTCCCACAACCCCCTCCTCAGTTTTGATTAATTTGCTAGAGCAGCTCACAGAACTCAGAGAAACATTTTACTTACTAGATCTCCGGTTTATTAAAAAAAGGTTATAACTCAGGAACAGCCAGATGAAAGAGTTGCATAAGGCAAGGTATGGGGAAGGGACATACAGCTTCCATGCCCTCTCCAGGCTCACCAATCTCCCCAAATCTCCATGTCTTCATCAACCGGGAAGCTCTCCTAACTCTCTCTTTTTGAGTTTTTTATGGAGGTTTCTTTACAAAGTCATGATTGGTTAAATCATTGGCCAACCTTGATTGATTCAACCTCCAATCCCTCTCCTCTCCCTGGAGGTCTACAGTGGGACTGAAAGTTCCAGCCCTGTAATCATACGGTTGGCTCCATTGCCAACCAGCCCCCATCCTTAGGTGAGGACCAAAAGTCATCTCATTAATACAACAAAAGGCATCTTTATCACTCTCATCACTTAGGATATTCCAAGGGTTTTAGGAGCTCTGTGCTGGAAACGGAGACAAAGACCAAACATATATTTCTTATTATAAATCACAGTATCACAGCCTAGCATTCAGTCATCCAACAAGACTGGAGTCAAACCCCAGGTCACCATGTATGAGCTGTGAAACTTTGCGCAAGCCCCTGCCTGTAAACTGGGTTATCATGACTGCATGTCATGGGGCCACCATGAGGATGAAGTTACTAACCATATATAACTGTGTTGGAACAGTGTCTGGCACATCATAAGTGTCATAAGTTTGTTACTGTCATTATCTGGATTTTAGTCCACAATTCTGATCACCTAAGTGGCATCAAACTCTCTTAGCCCTAGTTCATTCAACTTTCCATCATTCATTCAAGAGATACCTCTTTTTATTTTTTTGAATTTTTTTAATTTATTTTTTATACGGCAGGTTCTTATTAGTTATCTATTTTATACATATTAGTGTATACATGTCAATCCCAATCTCCCAATTCATCACACCACCACCACCACCCCCCGCCGCTTTCCCCCCTTGGTGTCCATACGTTTGTTCTCTACATCTGCGTCTCTATTTCTGCCTTGCAAACCGGTTCATCTGTACCATTTTTCTAGGTTCCACATATATGCGTCACTATACGATATTTGTTTTTAAGAGATACCTGTTAAGTGCACAATAAATTGAACTACCTGATCATCTCTGTACTTGCCCTCAGAGCTTTCCTACCTAGACCATATTTCCTTCTCTGCACGGCCAAATCCAAACTCTTTGAATTCCCAACCACCTCCCCTATGAAGCCTTCCAGGTTAATCCCAGTGGGTGTGGCCCCCTCCTCAATTCACAGGGCACTTCACTTTTCCTCTCATATAGCATTTAATACTGTATAACTCAAACCTTAGCTTGAAGCTCCCTAAGGGCAGAACCAGTATGTTATTCATCCATATGTTTCCCACAGTATAATCTCTCACATCTAGTATGGAGTCAGTAAATAAGTGTGGAGTAAATGAAGGAGAATTTAGGCTAGCAACCAGGAGAAAGAGGCTCTCTGGCCTCTTACAAGAACCTGTTTAAAGAAACAGGAGATCATCAATTCAATTCCCCTCCCCCAGAATTGATGCCAAAATCTCAGCTTCTTTGTCCACCAGTGCCGAATTGAATCTCGGAGACAGAGTTTGGGGTGACGTAGAAAAGGATAGCTTTATTACTTTGCCAGGCAAAGGGGGAACACAGCGGGCTCCTGCCTCATAAAACTACGTGTTCCCCACTTGGAGAGGATAGTGAGAAGTTTTATAGTAATGGTTCAAAGAGGGCGTGATCAGCTCATGGACATTCTTCTGATGGGTTGGTGGTGACGTAAGTAGGAGTCAGCATCATCACCCTTCAGGTTCCAGCTGGTCTGGGGTCTACATGTTTGTGGGCAGCGCACCATTGTTAATCGTTAACTTCTCCCACCTGGAGGGGGGTTCAGTACCTGCAAAACAGCTCAGCTCAAAGATATTGCTCTGTGTATCCATTGATGGGGAACCAGGACCCTGCCCCAAGGATGCACTATTGTTTCTCTTGACTGTTCCTCCCGTGTCTCTGAAAACCCTCCCTTCCCTAATTAGCAACTGTTTGAACCTGCCCTTGGAACTCAGGGGAGGTCATGGAGGCTGAATGAAGCCTATGTCCTGTAATCAAGAAATGGGGGACACGGAAAGGCTTTTGTGCCCAGGAGGCCCACAGGGTCCTGCTCGGTTTCATGAGGCCTTCCCCTATGCCCATAGCACATAGTTCAAACCTTCTTTGCCCTCCCTAAAAACTGCACAGTCTCTCAAGGCCTACCACCTCATGGCACACTTTACCATTATCCTGGGGCCACCAGAGTGAATGCCTCTGTTTCTCCCACTTACGCCCATCCTCCCCCCTTCCCCACATTGCAAGGAGACCCAGCCTTCTTCCTTCCAAAGGCTGCCCTTTCCTGGGCTCAGGACCCTGTTCCTTATTTTGATTTCTCCCAATCTTGCCCTCTCCCTCCAGCATCTTCCCTCTAAATTTCCATAAATTATTTCTCCTTTGCTTACCAGGGTCAGCTCTGCCCAGGGCAACCTTGGGCAATTCACTTAACCTCAGCTATAAACATTAAGATAATAAAACCCATTTCTCAGATAACACTAGGTCTCCTTGAGAACAGAGATCACTTATTTTTACTCTTATTTGGGCATTCCTCAATATCTTGCAATGGGTCTGGCATATACTAGGTATTCAATAGATGAGACAAACATAAGATTAATGAGTAAGTCCCAGTATGAGTTAATCAAACCTCCCATATTAATTGACTCAGTTTTTCTCTGAGGAAGAGCATTTGACGTTAACACCTCACTCCCAATCAAGTGAGAAAATCCCGGCTGGGCCCCTTATCTCAGAAGGAGTCTTTTTTTAAAATTTTTTATTGGACTATAGTTGATTTACGGTGTTGTGTTAGTTTCAGGTGTACAGCAGAATGATTCAGTTATATGTATATGTATATCTACTCTTTTTTACATTCTTTTCCCATATAGCTCATTACAGAGTACTGAGTTGAGTTCCATGTGCTATATAGTAGGTCCTTATTAGTTTTCTATTTTATATATAGTAGTGTGTAATGTCAATCCCTATCTCCCAACTTATCCCTCACAGCCCCTTTCCCCCCGGTAACCATAAGTTTGTTTTCTAAATCTGTGACTCTATTTCTGTTTTGTAAATAAGTTTATTTGTACCATTTTTTTAGATTCCACATATAAATAATATCATACGATACTTGTTTTTCTCAGTCTGACTTACTTCACTCAGTATGATAATCTCTAGGTCCCTTCATGTTACTGCAAATGGCATTATTTCATTCTTCTTTATGGCTGAGTAATATTCCAGTGAATATATGTACCACATCTCTCCCCATTCCTCTGTCGATGGACATTTAGTTTGCTTAAGGAAACCATAAACAAAATGAAAAGACAACCCTCAGAATGGGAGAAAATATTTGCAAACAAAGCGACTGACAAGGGATTAATCTCCAAAATATATAAACAGTTCATGCAGCTCAATATCAAAAAAAAAAAACAACAACAATGCAATCAACAAATGGGTGGAAGATCTAAATAGACATTTCTCCAAAAAAGACATACAGATGGCCAAAAAGCACATGAAAATATGCTCAACATGACTAATTATGAGAGAAATGCCAATCAAAACTACAATGAGGTATCACCTCACACCGGTCAGCATGGCCATCATCAAAAAATCTACAAACAATAAATGCTGGAGCGGGTGTAGAGAAAAGGGAAACCTCCTACACTGTTGGTGGGAATGTAAATTGGTACAGCCACTATGGAGAACAGTATGGAGGTTCCTTAAAATCTAAAAGTAGAGCTACCATATGACCCAGCAATCCCACCACTGGGCATATATCCGGAGTAAACAATAATTCAAAAAGCTACATGCACCCCGATGTTCATTGCAGCACTATTTATAATAGCCAAGTCATGGAAGAGTCTTTTAGATTCAGATCAAAATGTGATGCTATCGTCCAGACAGCAATGCCATCCCTAAGCCTCTCACATCTCTAGGCAGAGCTGAGCTGCTGGGCAAATTCACGACTCTCATCAAAGTGTAATAGATCTTGATCAATTATAAGACTTCAGTCATTTATGGGAACAGAATCTTTATGCTGTTGCATTATATTAATCTGATTTCTTTGGGCTGGTATATAAATATTATTTGTCAGTATAAATAATTTGTTATATCAATTTGCTGGTTTTACTCATCTGTAAATCCTGAGTCTCTAAAAACCCTGATGTGTGATTCATGTACCCATGCCTCCCCAATCCTAAGGGACAGAAGCCTTTCCTGTCACACATGCTGCCCTCTTAAACTGCCATCCTGGGTCTCGCCTCCCTTTCCTTACCAAACCCTGGTCACAGTAACTTGAGTCATGCCCTCCCATACCTGAAGCTCCTGAAATGGGGGCCACCCTCTCCCATTCAGCTGCATCCTCCAATCCCACTGCCAGATTGGTTAGCATTTTCTTGGACTTTTCTTCAAGATTTCAAACCACTAAGCAGCCCCTCTTTCCTCATTCTCTTGCCTCGGTTGCCGGGACACGACAGCACCTCCTGGCTCCCTTTCCCCCTCATCCCTAACCCACCCCTGTCCCCCAAGTTCCAGCCTCAGACCTCTGACCCCTCATTCCTGAAGAGCTCACTTATGCTTTGGCTCCCACTTCCCCTTCATGAGGACACAACCTCCAACTCGGGCCCCTCTAGGCTCCAGGCTGGAATTTCCAGCAGCGCCCCGGACACCTGCACCTGGGCGTCCTGCCAGCTCCATGTTTCTAACCCTGGGTTCCTCATCATCTTCCCCAAAGCACATTCCCAGTCAGAGACGCCACGTCTCTGTCCATCCACTTGTTCCGCAAGCACAGGGCAGGTCATGCAGCAGCGGGCAGATCCGGCCCCCGCCCTCAGGGATGAGAGAACTCAGACAGTATACAAAGAAATAGATATAAACTACCACGCAGATGGTGAGGGAAGAAAATACAGCAGGCTTCAGAGACAGCTGCAGCGAGAGGCTCTATTTCACGCGGATGTTCATCGCTCTCGGTCAAGATGCGCCCCTCCAATAAGTGAGCCTGGAGAGAGAAGAGGAGAAGATCTCACCGCGGGACGCATGGATGTCTAGAGAGGAGAGGGGGCAGCCTGGGAGACGGAGAAGGAGCTGCTAGGGCAGTAAGAGGACAACGAGGAATGAGGGCCTCGAGGCAAAGGCAGGAAAAATGTTTCAGGAAGGTCAACCGAGGCCAGTGCCCCAGTGGGGTGAAGACTGAGAATAGACCCTTGGATCCGGCAACATGGAGGTCACAGAGACGAGACAGGGGTAGATTCAGTGGCGTGTGGAGGAGACGGGTGAGAGAACGAGAGGTGAGGGACGAGCTAGAAACAGCAAGTCTTCCGCGGAGCTTTGCAAAGAACTGGAGCAGCAGCTAAAAGAAAACAAAATCTAGGGTGGGGTTTGTTACTTTGGGAGGTTACCGCATATTATTTGTATGCTGGTGTAATCCAGTGGAGGAGGAAAATGTGTGGGGCAAAGAGAAGAGGTCGTTGCAGAAGCAAAGCACTTGATGGGAGAGAAGGTTTAGGACCCGGCGCGCCCGTGGACAACGTGCTTTCAAGAGGAGCAGGAAAGGGTCTCGTTGACACCTCCCTAAAGCCCTAATCTCGCCTCTAATCTACACTCCAGATTCTTCAGTCTTGAATCAATGGCCAAACATGGTCTTTTATTCACCCCGTACTGTCGATCACTCTCACCGCTTGGTTTTTGCTCTCACTGCCCTCAGTCACAGCTCTATTATTACAAGCCTTCTTCTCTATGAAATATGTCTGCTTCAGCGTTCAAAGCACAATCACAGGGAGCCCTCGCCTGCCCAGGTGGGCAGGCCAAGAAGTTTCTCCCCATCGCTGGACATGGTCTGTGGAGAAGGGGCGCTCCTTGAGGCCTGTTCCCGCAATCATGGCCCTCCAGATACTGGTCTCCACTGCCTCCTGCCCGTCTGGGCTCCCTGATGGAGCCCAGAGAATGAAAGCAGGGCAAAGAGAAGGCCCCCAGGAGCCACAGTTGCTGTGACAGGTGCTCTCCACACTCACCCATGGATCCCAAGACCACCAGACCTCTCGTCTTCAGACCTGCTCATTCGGCAGAAACAGCCTAGACCAGGGGCAATGGCTCTTAGCAATGACCTCTTTCCAGCCACAAATTCTTTAGGGAACAAGTACAGCTCTGCGGATGCCTAAAATCAGTCCTGGCTTCTCCCGTGGCTTTGCATGGAGGTGTGCACCTGGCAGGCACAGGCCAAACACTGCTGAAGCTGCTGCCCCACTGCCACAGCTGGGAGTCACCCTGCAGGGTCAAGGGTAGCTCATCCCCAGCGTTGGAGGTGCCCCAGGCCTTCACACAATCAGAGTCTGGGCCTGAGAAAGGAGGAAGGTGCTCTTTCTCCCAGCCCAAGGACTGTCTCACTCTTGCCCAGGATGATTGACCGTTGAAACATCAATTTCTTGAACAGTAAAATCCCATCCCTACCTGTAAGGACCTGGCCGTTTTCTAGGAGCTCAACGATAAAATAATCCAACATGGGTATATTTTCCAAAGTCTAATCTATTCAGGCCTCTCAATGGCTTGTCAATGAAGGTAATGCTAAATTTTATACAGATAAACCCCCAAATATTAAGAGTTAATCCAAAAGAAGTTAATTATTGCTCTCATAAAATCCATTGGGTACTGGAGAGCTGGATGGAGCTCTGGTCCATATAGTCATTCAGGATCCAGGCTAAGAGAGCGTCAGGCATCTTCAATACCCGGCTTCCAAGGTCACTGCAGTGCAATTCTGACACCAACTATCTAGACTCAGCAAAGACCCCACAAGCTTAGGGCATGGCCCCCACTTAAGACACCAGCTGCCAGCTCAGGCCACCCACACTTCTGCCCAACTAGCTACAAATTTGGAGATCTCCACAACTCCCTCAGGCTTGATAACTCACTAGAATGACTTGCACAACTTAGAAAATTACTGTATTTGCAATTACAGTTTTATTATAAAGGATACAAATCAAGACCAGTCAAATGAAGGCAAGGTCTGGGACGGTCTCAAATGTGGAGCTGCCATGTCTTCTCCCCAGGGAATCAGGATGTGTCACCCTTCTGCCACATCAGTGTGTTCACCAACCAGGAAGCTCACCCAATCTCAGCATCCAGGGTTTCCATGGGGGTTTCATTACATAGGCACGATTGATTGAATCATTGGTCACGTGATGGAACTCAATCTCCAGCACCACCACCCCCATCCCTTTCCCAGAAGTCAGGAGATCAGGCTGATATCACATGACTCAAAACTTCCATCTTCTGATCCCATGGCTGTTCTTTCCCATGGCCAACCGCCCACTGAAACTATCAGTGTGCCCATAATGAGTCACCTCATTAGCACAAACCCAGCTGTGGTCCCAGGGCCCATCATGAATAGCAAAGACAAAAGCTCCCTCACCTTGGTCCTCAACACCCAGCTGGCTGAAAACAGAAGAGAGAAAGTAGACAATTTCCCAAGAAGTAGGTATGAGCCAGGCCTGGAGGTGATGTACGTGACCACACCTAATTGCAAGAGGATCTGGAAATTTTGGTCTAACTGTATTCCCAGGAAGAAGAGAAAACAGATTTGTTGAACAGTAATGCCACCAGGATACCTTATTAACCCGGGATAATAATATTTGCCTTAGAGGGACAGGCTGAGGATAAGAGATTATAAAGTTTCTTAGCATATTACTTGGTACATGATGGGCAAATGACTAGCATCCTAACTAGTCTCCCTTCTTCCTTTCTCCCTGATCTGTCTTCTCTCTATTCTTTTCTACCCTTTGTTTCCTCTTTAATAGTTCTGAAAGTTCTACTTTTCTCAAATCTTTCCCTACTCCCCACCCCATCTGGAGAACTTTGACAGTTCCCCCGTTGCCTTCAGGGCAAAGTCCAAACTCCAGAATCTGGCATTAAGGCTCCCACCCCAAATTTCCTACTCCCCCACCAGTAACCCCCCATCATGAAACAACTCCTGCTCTCAGAACATACCATGCAGGTCTGCTTCAATTAGATTCTATCTGATCTCCGGCCCCGCCCAAATCATACGCATATTTCAAGACCTAACTCATTTCCCATTTTCTCCGTGAACCTCTCCTGTCCACCCAGGTGTCACTCCCTCAGACTGAATATGTCATCTCTTCCTACTGGGCATTTGTGATACTTCTTCATATTATTCATTAACTTCCATCTGTGTAAGTCTTCTTACTGCAACTCTATTCTAATTCCCTGAGGGCAGAACCGTGTCCCGTACTCCTTGCATCTCTCTAGGTTACCTAGGGCAGCACTTTTTTGCAGAAAAGAGACCTAAATAAGTACATGTTGATTGAGGCATGAACTTCAATAGTACAATGTACTAGGAAGAGTTCAGATCTGAGCCTAAAATCCAATTACAACATTTTCAAGCTGCATAATCAGAGACAAGGTCATCCTTGAAGACATCTCTACATCAAGGCTAATTAGTGCTACCAGACAGGGCGGTTGTGAGTAGTAAGTGAGATAAACGTATGTAACGCACCTCGTGGGTCCCTAAAACACAGTGTGCCCTCAACAAATGTTAGTTCCCTTGCCCAGCCACCCTACCTGAAACTGACGACACAGAATGACCTGGGAGGAGACAGGCAAAGCTGACAAATGTACTTTACATTCCAAAGCTCAAAGATCCTGGCCCCGGGGAGGGCGGTGGGCCTCAGCTCTTTTGACAATATGTGGAAGACAAGTTGCCCTTTGACTCTCGGGAGGCCTGAAACGAGGTTTGGGAGATGGCGAGATGCTAGCAAGTTCAAAATCAGAGTTATTTCAAGAATCATTTGCATCTCAAAGGTTTGACCTCAGCAGGGAGCTGGAGACTGTCCACCACTCTGTCACTTTGGCAGGAAGGTGAATGTTCAGCCCCGAAGAATCACTGGCCCAGACAGCCCTGGTTTAATAGCCCAGCAGTAAGGGGACTGGCCTGTCCCAAACCAAATGGGGGGTCATGGGGGCTCACTCGCTCAGGCCTGGACCAGCAAGCTCATGTCCTGCTTCCATGCTGACAGATGTCTTAAACTGGCCCTTAGGAGAGCCACCCTGTGGGACACCCAGTTGAGTCCATGGCTCTTTATAACACGATGAATGTGTGCAACTCGGGATAAAAATAAAGCCCTGCACCTACGTGGAGGAGTAGATGTATATCTGTATGTCCTTTGAATTATCATCAGTGATTGAACGAGAACTCATTGCATATTCTTTCCAGAGCAGCCTCTAGGCACTTTCTAATCCGAGGGAAAAGGCAGAGTCTCTGCTTCTCATATGGGGCAGTTGAGTCTCCTGCCTACCTGCTTTCTCAGAGACCTGAGTTAGCCTCCCAGCTCTACCACCCACCTGCCCCAGGACTTTCCGAAGTGATCCACCTTCATTTCCTCAGATGTACTGACCTTGCACGTGCCGTGAGCATTAACTGATGTCCCTAAAGTGCTAGCAGCGCCCCTACTGCGCCATCCATGAGAACTATCAGTACATTATTACACGTCAGGAAACTGAAGAGCAGAGACTAAATTGAAACAGTTTATTAAGCATATGTAGGGACCGAGTCTGGGCAGACACAAGCAAAAATGAAAAGGGACTGAATTGGTGGGAATGGCATCAGCCCATCTCAATTCGAGGCCCCTCTACTGGCTTGAACACTTCTTCTGACATCACGTGTGGCTGTCTGGCCACCTGATTTGCAAACCTTCTAGGTTCTGATCGATGTGCATGCCTTTGGAGAAGTTCAGGCCCTCTCGCAACCATCCTGCCCATTCAATCTACATTTTACAGATGAGAGCAGAACATGAAGGCATCAGTGAAATGACATTTCCAAGGTCAAAGGGCTAGTTGGTGGCAGAGCTAGAATGCAGGACTGTTGGGTCTGCAGCCACCCTCTCAATCCTGTACCTCCCTTTCTAAAGCCCTGACCCACGTGGGACTTCACAGTAGCGGCTACAGATTGTGGAGACCAGTGGCAAGATGATTGTGAATCTGCATCAGAGCCAGTGAGTCCAAATCCATTTACAATTGGGTTGGAGAGACTGCATGGTAACTGCTGGGCAGAGGGACCAATGAGAAGTTTGGCCCCATCACCATGACAACATGCAAACAGCACTTCCTCCTTTCCAGTCCCATCCATGGCCACCTGGGATCTTCACTCTGCTTACCTTCTAACGTGGGCCAGAAAAGTGATCCCTATTCTAACTGGTAAAAAACCTGAGGGTCAAAAAAAGTGACATGGCTGCCTAAGTGCAGGTCCAGGCCGCTCATAATTCAGGAAGAGCCAACCAGACAATTAGAAGGGTCTTCGCATGACGACTACACTTTTATGCAACAGTCGTGACAGAGGCACATCAGTGCCAGATCCCAGGCCTATGGCTGAGCTCAGCTGCTTCTCATTCTCTTCTGAGGCCAGGCCTGCTGGGAGGTTTCATTTAATTGTGTATTTTTATCATTTGATATATGTAGCCAGATGCCTGTAAGCAATAAATGCCCTTTTCCATCAGTTCCAGCAAGAAAATGTACCTGCCACGGTAGTATTTGCTTCATTGGGCTGCTGACTTATTTTAAGAACTAAATCTTTCCTGTTACTATATTTTTCACTCTGGGGTGCATGTACTCCAAGACTGACATTAATAACTTAACACGGAAGGCACCGTCCTCTCGCGTGAGAACGTAGCGCCACCTAGTGTCCACTCTCTCAACCGCAGCCAAGATAAGTAACGGTGGTTAACCTTGACAAAAGTTTTGTGCTCTCAAGGAGAATCTCTACGCGCATTCTTCTCTTCTCGCATAATAGAGCTTGCCTAGCAGTATTATATTTGTGTTATTTTTAATATAAATAAGTTAAGACACAAGGCTCCAACAAGAAAGCTGAGTAAGTTTTCTACTTGCCAACTCCGGGTCATACTTTCCAACTTGGGTGGCTGTCATTTATAAACGATGAGCTCATGAGAGAGGAGGACTAATGCAACCCCCAGGTGCCCAAAGCACAACCGTGGAGAAAGGCAGCCCTCCCGCGGGACCTGATGCAATCGTCTTGGCTTCACTTAGCCTTTCATACCAGCGACTCTAAGCTCTGGATGCAGGATTATCCTCACAGCACCCCTAAGGAGTATAAATCTCAGTGTTATTATTACCTGCAGGAACTCATATGTAAGAGGTGTTAAGTCTTTCCTCTGTGGCAGCTACCCAGAGATGGGGCTGTTTACAGCCCCTGTAAACTCAGCGCCCCTTTGCTCCCCTGCCAGTGCAAGAACCAAAATCTATCATCCCATTATCACTCAATGGTTCTGGCCTTCAAGCTCCCCATTCTTTTCAGATATCTAGAGCAGAGTTTCTCGACCATCAAACCAGAGTTTGGCACCATTGAGTTGGATGACTCTTTGTTCGGGGGGTGGGTGGCCTGTCCTGTGCACCATGAATGTTTAGCAGCATCCCTAGTCTCTACCCACTAGATGCCAGTAGCATCCCTCTCCCCCGTTATGATAATCAAAATATCTCTAGACAATGCCAAGTGTTCCCTGGGCATGAAAAATCACCCTTAGTTAAGAACCACTCTTCTAGAAGGCAAGTACATAGAAATATAAAACAGTAATACTAACAACAACTACTACTACTGCCACTGCTACCATTTAAAAGGCACAAATTGTGTGCTAAGGGGTTTATGACATTATCTTATTTAATCTTCACAACCAAGAAACCAGTTTGTGTTGACTCTCTGAGGAAATACATTACAGATAAAGAGACTGGAGCTCAGAGATGTCAGGTAATGTGGCCAAGGTCACACAGCCGGCAGTGGCAGAGTTACCATTTAAAACCAGGCTTTTGTGACTCCAAACCCTGAGCTCATCACCACTTCCAGATCCTGGGACCACAGATCACGAGTGTCTCTGGAACAGTCTTGATTGTCCACAGTCCTTCTAGAGTGTGCTAGCACCACTAAAATAATATATCCAGATTTAGGTTTAAAGACATAAAGACTGTAGCTCTTCTCTGTAAGAAAATCAATCCAAAGTGTTATGGCAGAGGAGATTTTGCTCCAGGGGAAAGCCCTGGGTCTGGGTTCAGACCCTGTGGCCAATAATTGACTATATGGCCTTTATTTGGGGTCAATTATTTAAGCTCTCAAAGTCTCTGTTTATTCATCTACAAGATAAAAAGGGTGGGTTAAATGAGGTTTTCAACCCTGGATGCACACTAAAATCATGGGGAGCATACTAAAAGGAATGCCTAGGAGTCACCTGAAACCAATTAAAGCAGAATTTCTGGGGCCTGGGCGATAACATTTCTAAGCCCCCAGGTAACTCAGGGTGCGCCCAGAACTGAGACTCATGGGACTAAGCCCCTCAAGTTCTGTGTTTCTACCTTAGGACCCAACTCCCCTTAGACGGGAGGTCCTCTTTTCCCCCTTCCACGACACACAAAGCTGTTTCGGGGGTGCCTAGCTTCTCTGTCTCCTAAGACTGTCCCAAAAGCCTTGAACAATTTCCTGGGACCTCCTCAGTGTCTCAACTGCCCTCCAGTCCCTGAACTCAACATTTCCAGCCTCTCATCCTACCAACCCAAAGTCTGGAAATCCCACCCCACTGTCTATGGCAGGTGGTGGGTGGAAACTCCTTCTACAAAAGGCTGCAAAGAGCAGGGAACATGACAGAAGACAGCTGACAGCTGCGTCCAAGAAAGACTATCCCCCGCCTGGCCTCACTGAGCGCTTGCCCGGTCTGACTTTAATAAGGTTAATTCTAATCCGTGGTCTTTGGGGAGGTGAGAGAATCTCCTCTTTCTGGACATGACTCACTGCCTCCTATATCAGCTCAAAGAAGAGTGATAACATCTCACTCAGCAGGTCCCCGAGAGGAGCTCTGGATGCAGAAATGGGGCTGCATCCCCTCTTTTGCCTCCTGCCACCTCCGTTTCCCACAGACGATAGGAGGGCTTCGCTCAGTACTTCTAGGTACAAATGAGTAATAAAAGTAATTTACATCAGTAAGCGCTCCCCAGACACCAGGCTCCGGCTAGAGTATTTACACGCACTGCTTCATTTCTTCTTCCCAAGTACCCGCGTGAGAAGGCATATTGTTATTAACGTCATCGTCATCATTGTCCCCATTTTACAAATGAGGAAAGCGGGTTGTCTGCATTCACCCTTCCTGTTCCTCAGCCTTGGTCCCCACGATGCCACCAACTATCTGAGTGATGGCAGTTTCCCACCGGCTCATGAGCTCTACAGGGACAGGGACCACATCCGGTTTGGTTCACCACTGACCCCCAGACTGGCAGGAAAAGAGCCAGAATTCAGGCTCAGGTAGGCTGGGCCCTGCGTGCCTGGACGGTCTGTAAAGAAGGCTGAGAAACCATTTCCTGGGAGCTGAGCAACCTGTCAGGAGTGTGGACCATGACGGACACGAAAGAGAGTATCGAAGGAGGATACATGGCCAGTGGTGTCAAGTGCTGCCAAGACACCGAGGTTTTATCCATGACGAGGCCAGGGAGGGTCATTTCAGGGGAGCTCTGGGGTAGAAGGGAGCTGGAGAGTTGAATGAGTGGGAGGTGAGGAACAGAAAGAACTGTTACCAAGTCCAAGTTTGTACTGCTCTCCACAAGACGGGCCAATAAATCAAGGGACAAATTGTTGGGGCAAGAAATAGGGACTTTATTTGGAAAGCCAGCAGACCAAGAAGATGGCGGACTAGTGTCCCAAAGAACCATCCTCCTCAAGTTGGAATTCAGGCTTCTTTTATACTAAAAGAGGAGGGGGGAGAGTCCTGGTTGCAGCCAAACTCCAGAGGAGATGTGTTAATTGCTTCCTCCCTGCAGCCATTCACACATGGGCCTGGTCCTGTGAGCTAAACAAAGGTATTTTAGCTTAATGCCTTGGAGGCAGGGTTCCCAGAGAGGGGCCATTATGTATAATTTAAGCTTTAGTGATTAACTTGTAACAGAATACAGAGTTTCTTCCTTATTATGGAACAAGTGAAGACAACTCCCTAGGGTGGAGGGAGAGTTTGTTTTGGTTTGTTTTGTCTTGTTTTATTATGCTTTTTGTGAGAGAGACTCCAGCATGTTAAAAGCTGATGGGAAGTGTGCAGTGAAGACTAAGAGGCTGAATGTTCGAGGAATAGAGGGCAGAGTGGGTATTGCAGGTCCCCGGCTGTCTCTGCCACAGCCAGAGGGAAGGCCAGAGGGCCGACCAGACCTCGCAGGTCCACGTGGTGGTACCTGAAGGGGAAGTGAGTCTGGCCCTGGGCTGGCATCTTTACACCAGAATTTTGTTCTACCCTCACGACCACCCTGAGAAGGATGGACACTTTAGCCCCTCTGCACAAGTGAAAAAAACGGATCCTCAAAAGTTAGGTAACTTCGGTGCAGCCAGCAAAGGGCGGAGCTGGGCTGGGCACCAGGCCCCTCTGACAGTGAAGACTGAGCTGGTCCATGGTGCAGCCCGGAGCCCTCTGCAGTCAGCAAAAGGTGACCAGGACCAGGTGTCACTAGATTCAAACTCAGTTACCAGACCCCAGAGTCCCTGGTCTTCCCACTGCCCTGCCCTCCCCCTGCACTTTGATCTGCAAGTGATCAACTTTCACCTTCCCAGGGTGAGCCAGTCTTTGTTGGCTCAGCAGCTCATGAACAGATGCCAGGATCAGCGGCACCAACCAAATGAGACCTTGTCTGAGCTAGTAAATTAGCTCAGCAGGTGGTGGGGCTAGGGGTGCATCTTCTCCAGCCTCTTTGGTCTTCACCCCTCCAGATTCCTCCCTCCCAGAACAACCTAAACACCAGCGACCCCGGTCCCACCACTAACTGGCCGTGCACCCTGACCCAATGACACCCCCGCACGGCTGGTGCACACCTAGCTCCAGACTCAGAATTGAAGCACGTGCGTCGATCCCATCCAAAAGGCCAGCAATCTGATTAAAATCCTGTCTGAGAGAGGTCTATTTTGCATGAGATGGGACCAACATCCAGGAGATGAATTTTGTTACAATGATTTTAATAAGCGTGTGCATTCCATCGGGCATAGGGCAGGGAGGCATTCGCTCTTGAACTGCCCCCAGGAAGGTCAGACTCTGCCCACCCACGTGTGGGACGCATCTGGCCTGTTAAAATCAAACACAGGGCTTCCCTGGTGGCGCAGTGGCTGAGAATCCGCCTGCCGGTGCAGGGGACACGGGTTCGTGCCCCGGTCCGGGAGGATCCCACGTGCCGCGGAGCAGCTGGGCCCGTGAGCCATGGCCGCTGAGCCTGCGCGTCCGGAGCCTGTGCTCCGCAACAGGAGAGGCCACAACAGTGAGAGGCCCGCGTACCGCAAAAAAATAAATAAATAAATAAAAATTCAGACACAGAGACCAGACTCACAAAGTCCCTGAGCAGACAAGACCAGTTTAGTTATACAAGCAAAGCTTAATTTAGCTTCTTTTGCAAAACAAGCAAAAGGTTAACTTGACCTAGATCACTTCTTCCTTATGCTGCTGAAAATCAGAAGCAAAACATAAACTGTTCCCCAAAACTGATACGAGGTAACCAAGAAACCAATTCTTTTTCATTTCAGAAAATTCTAATATTGTAAACAATTATAATACTGTAACCAATCGCTGTGAAGAATCAACAGTCACAGACTCCACACTATATAAGCTGCTCTATAGCAATATTCCTTGGAGCCTCATACCATGGTTCGGTTTCAGTGCTCCCCATTTGCAAACCATCTTTTTGGTGCGTGCACAATACTCTTACTATTTACTGCTTCAGTGATTCATTGGTTTTACTTCTGTTTTTTTTCTGAACTCTTGACAGCTGGAAGCGGTATGGGTCCGGGTTGTTGAGAAGAGCTGTGTGCCCTGAGTCATTCTAGAGGATGCTACAGCCCCTCCCACCAAGGGTCTGGGCAAATAGAGGAGAGGGTCATCTAGGACTCAGGGTCCCTGACCCCAGCATCCCAGATTCTGAGCCCCTGAGCCCCTCCTGTGTCCTGAGTTCCTATCAACCTGGGGGTGGGGGGGAGGTGCGGGTCAGAGTTCAGATACCTGGGCCAGGCAGCCAGTTTCACTGGACACCAAGAACATTGCAATGCACTCGGGTATTTATCCCTCCTCTCTAGCACTAAATGGAAACCTGGATGGCAGGGATTCCTATTCTGCTCATTTTGAATCTCCTGTAACTAGACAACCCTGTATGCTCTATCCTTCCTGAGACATGGGGCCACAGTCCCTAACTGCTGTCACTTCCACTTGTGAATCTGTGTTGGGTTTATAAAGCAATAGGGTCCTCGGCTTCCTGCCCCTCCCCTTCTTTAGTGTTGTTCCTCTCTCTCTCCAAGCCCAGACTCTGGGGTTCTCCCAGCTAAGGGGTCCTATTCCCACCCCACACCCCTAGATCACTTGTGGGTGGGTGTACAGAGGGACCAGATCCCAGGGAGGACCCTCCAATTTCCTCCCTTTCTTCACATCCTGGCCCTCGGGTCCCCACTGAAGAGCCTACCTTTCATCTTGGACGTCAGCCCCTTCCCCTCCCGGGGCCAAACTTTCTCATCTTCAAAATGAAGCGCAGGCTACATAAACTTGAAAGTCCCCCCTGACCCTTACACCTCACATCCTCACCTGATTTTGGATGGGATAGAATAAGGCCTGCTCCCAGGACAGCGGATGCAGGAACAGTGATGCCAAGGACAGTGCAGCAGAGCCGCTGCCCCAGGTGGGTGGAGAGCTGACCTCTGTCCTACTTCCCCACCTCCCGGATGCAGGAGACTCAGCCCTGCACAGCTGGAGAGAAAGGAGAGTTTGTGGGTGACGGCAAGCAAAGCAAACTGCCATGCAGACTGCTGCCTTACAGCAAAAAGAAAACCAAACACAGCATAGTTGAGGGACTTCTGTTTCCATGTCCTCCTCTCCCTTCACCCAAATTGGACCTTGGAGGCCTTCCCTGCTCCCAGTGCCTCAAGCCGGAATCTCCCCCTGAGATGTTCTGATCTGGGTCAACCATAGACTAGGGGGAGATGTTCAGCCTATGAAGAACAACGCCTATCATGTTTGTATCTGGCACTTCACAATCTCTGACCACTGTCAAGTTCACAATTGTGTTGAATCCCCCAAAGTGCTCTGAGATAGAGCCAGAATGATGGCCTCCATTTTACAGGTGGTGAAAGGGCTTGAGCTAGGGCTCGATGGAGGGGGTCAAGAGAAGGAGGAAGGGTTATAAAATTAAATATAAAACCCTCCCAGACATGGTCCTCTAATGCCGTGTTACTTATGAGCAAATTACAGTCTTTATAGGATGCCCACCCTACTGATCTTTCATCCTGTCCTTCATCCTACAGTTCAGAAGTTTGAGTTGAGAGGAGAGGGTCCATTTTTCCGTCACATCCCACCCGCGGCTGCCTGCAGATCCTCTTCACCAGGGCTGTGGGGAAGGCTGGTGCAGGTGAAAATCGCTAGTGAAGCTCCCACTGGCCAGAAGCAGCATGGGATCAGGAGAATGGAGGGATGCCTTGCTGCTGCCTTGATTCAATGTCTGATCTACTTGTTACAGGTTAACTTGTGTCCCCTCAAAATTCTCATGTGGCAGTCTTAACCCCCAGTAAGTCACAATGTGGCCTGTTTGCAGACAGAGTCTTTACAGAGGTAATCAAGCTAAAGTGAGATCACTAGGGTGGATCCTAACCCAACACAACTGGTGTCCTTATAAAAAGGGAAGTTTGAACACAGAAATGGACACATATAGAGGAAAGAGACACCAGGAGAGGACAGCCATCTACAAGCCAAGGAGAGAGGCCTGGGTGGGATCCTTCCTCAAAACCCTCGGAAGGAAACAACCCTGCCAACACCTTGAATTTGGACTTGTGGCCTCCAGAACTGTAAGACAATGCGTTTCTATTGTTTAAGCCCCACCGTGTTTGATATTTTGCCAGGGCTAGAAACAAATGCACTCCTCAAAATCACCTCAGATGGAAAATAAGCCAGTTCTTGGTGCTTTTGGCAAGATGACGTGAGACATTAAAATCAGGCTAAGATGTTACAAGCAGAAGAAGCCACGTAAAATGAGAAATGGAGGGGTTTCCTAGGCTTGCTTGAGAGGGAGGAGAAGTTTGTATGCAAACAATGAAACTACCCGAGGAGTTTGCCCTTTATCCTTAGAACAATGAGAAGCCCCTGGAGGCTCCTGGAGCAGAGGAAGGAGGAAAGCCTCGCAATAGGCCAATCAATCTCAGAGCAAAGGGTGGGGAAACAGGACAATAAGAAAATCCGATAGGCCGAGGAAACTAAAGGGTGTTAAAATTTCCAACTTGTATGGAGAGGCTGTGGAAGTGGAAGTAAAGGAAAATGATGACACGACACCTCCCAAAACGTCTCCCTGATTTCTCCTGTCTCACAAAATGAACATCATCGTAGATGTCATTCATTCAGCATTTATTGAGCACCTACTGTATGCTAGACACTATTCTAGATGCTGGGAATACAGCGGGGAATAAAACAAAAACCCTTGGCCTCAAAGAAGGAACATCCTAACCTGGAGAGAATAATAGACATAATATTAAGCACAGGGCTTCCCTGGTGGCGCAGTGGTTGAGAGTCCACCTTCCGATGCAGGGGACACGGGTTCGTGCCCTGGTCCGGGAGGATCCCACATGCCGCGGAGCAGCTGGGCCCGTGGGCCATGGCCGCTGAGCCTGCGCGTCCGGAGCCTGTGCTCCGCAACGGGAGAGGCCACAACAGTGAGAGGCCCGCGTACCGCAAATAATAATAATAATAATAATAATAAGCACATTATCTAGAAGGAAAGAAAGCTAAGTAGCATGGGACAAAAGGGCAGGATAAGGAGGACAGTGCAGCTTTAAAGGGGCAGGGGGTGGGTGTCTTGTTGAGAAACGGAATGTGAGCAGACACCTGAAGAAGGTGAGGGAGAGAAGCCTGCAGACCACTGCGAGCGGGTGACCACCATCCTCCGCGCGGTGACGGGTCATGCTGCGGGCATAATTTCATCCCCTCAGTAAAGAGTTAATTAAGCAAAAGGAAATAAGGCATCGTTTCATGATCCCAATCATTAAAAAAAGAGCAGGGACAGAGCTTTACTTATTCACTCTAATGTCTAATAGTATGTAATTACTCAATAAATGTGTTGAATCAATTAATTCATCGATAATCAATAACTTATTTAATTTATAAGAACCAAAGACACCCCCCATAACTTCCCTATAAGTGCAAAACTTCATACAATTTGTCATATAAACACTAGATTGGAGAATTTTTTAAGACGTAAAGGTACCACTCATAACGTCGTCGGAACATTATTTCATTTTTGCATTTTCCCTTCCAGCACTTATCTGTATGCATAACTTATCGTAGGTATGATTTAGTATTTTGTAATCATAAAATTTTGAGACTGGGCTTTTTTCTACTTATTATGTTGTCTTTATAATAATTGTCACTGATAGAGGATGCACAGGGTCAGTTTCAGACTGCCAGAAAGCAATGCTGCTTCCAATGTCCCTGAACTAGAGAAGTGCAGGTAGAAAGCAGGCTCCATAGCTCAGTGGTTAGAGCACTGGTCTTGTAAACCAGGGGTCGCGAGTTCGATCCTCGCTGGGGCCTCGTGTTCGTTCGTGCTATTTTTTAAAATCGTCCTGTGTAAACACGCACCAAAATGCAAAGTGATTTCTGAAAACGTTACTTCTGGCAGGATTAAAAGTTACTCCTGAAATGCAAATCATGAGCATCCTTACTGTGCTTTAGAAGTGACCCGGAAGAGAAAATCCTGGAATGCAACAAAGAGCAGGAAAAAGAAAAGAAAAGCGGTCCTCTGCGACCCAGCGCTACCCGGACCTGCGGCCCAAGAACCGGCAAAAGGGAGGCGCGAGGCTCCACCGGCTAGTTTTCAACGCCCTGCAGACTCCCAGCACTGAGTTACAAAAGGAAAAGGGGCGGCCGGCGCTGGGAACTCGACCTCCGGCGGGGCGCGCGGGGCGCGCGGAGGCGGTGCTGCGCTTGCAGTTACGCCACGAGGCCGGCGGGCGGCGCTGTGGCCAGGCTCCAACTCTCCTGTTCCCGGCCGGCGAGTGCACCTTCCGACACTATTGCCGGGGCTCAGAGAATGGCCAGCGTGGCCTGGACTGAAGCCCGCGCTGTGATGACACGTGGCAGCCCTGGCTTCGGAGCCCAGCCTGGCTCCAAGGTCCTGCCCCCTTCGAGAGGAAGGAGGAGCGATTCATAAAAATAGTCTCGGGCGGTTTGGGAAGCCAAGTTTTGCAACCGGTTTCATTTCTCCGTTTTTTCCCTGAATTCCAGAATGTCGCGTGACAGTAGGGTCACGAGAGCCTTTTCTGAATAAATGAATTCTCTCCACCCAGGATTTCTTGATAAAGGATTGTCTGTAAAGTAGCCACTAGCCACATGTGGCCACTGAGTGCCTGAAACGTGGATATTCCGGATTGAGATGTGCTGAAAGAATAAAATACACATTGGATTTAGAAAATTTAGTACCAAAAAAAAAAGTGAACTGTCCCATTAGTAATTTTTAATTGATTACATATTGAAACGATAATACTGTAATATATTGGATTAATTAAAATAAATACATTAAATTTACCTATTTTTTTAATGTGGCTACTAGAAAAATTTTAATTACATGTGTGGCTCCCATTTGCAGCTCTCATATTTCTGTTGGATGGTGTGGGTTCAAGGAGCCAGGGTCCTGTGACCTTGAGTTCAAGGTTAATTCTTAACCAGTGCTCACACCAGGTAAACCTTTCATCTCTGGGTCTCCCAGAGCCAGTACTGTGCCTGGCAAGCAGTAAGCATGGCATTGGTTGAAATGAAATCACATATCTCCCCAACGTAATCTAAAACTCCACAAAGAACAAGAGAATGTTTTTGTTTTTGTTTTTTAACACCTTTATTGGAGTATAATTGCTTTACAATGGTGTGTTAGTTTCTGCTTTATAGCAAAGTGAATCAGCTATACATATACATATATCCCCATATCTCTTCCCTCTTGCGTCTCCCTCCCACCCTCCCTATCCCACCCCTCTAGATGGTCACAAAGCACCAGCTGATCTCCCTGTGCTATGTGGCTGCTTCCCACTAGCTATCTATTTTACATTTGGTAGTGTATATATGTCCATGCCACTCTCTCATTTCGTCCCGGCTTACCCTCCCCCTACCCCATGGTGTCCTGAAGTCCATTAAGAGAATGTATTTCTTAAAGTGGGTTAGTTTTGAGAATGATGTAACTGTAAGAATTTCTACCTTGGCTTGCAAGATTTTAGCTCTGGAAAAACACACATGCTTTTGTTGGTTATTTTGCCCTTCTATGGTCTGGATATCTGCTGCTAGGAGTGCTGGGAGACAAGTGGTCAGAGTGCCTTGAGGAAATAGGCCCCATTTATGCAGGAAAAATATACATAATTATCACATAAGGGGCATCATTTCACTGGCGCTGAATGCCTTTTTGCAAAGCCATTTCAGATCCTCAAATACCTTAATACCAAGACTCCTTACCCTGGCTTTACATAGTCAACAAGTAACAGAGTTAGTAAGAAAAAGATGCAATCCAGTCCCATCTCCCTCCAGCCATTCCCAGCCCTCATGTTTCATCCCCTTCCCCCTCCTCCTGCCGGTTTCTATAAAGAACAAGCACATGCATGTGTGCCTTTTTCTGAACCTTTCAACTCCTCAGGCTCTAAGGAAGTTGAATACATGTTGGCTGTGACCTAGTGGTTGTTTTCTCACAGTCCTACCCCTTCATGAAAGTTCACGGGCATTGCCAGCCATCTTCCAAAAAATAAAGCCACTTTGCCGGAGAGGAATACCCTGCCTCTCCCCCAGGTTCCCAGCATTTCAGGGTACCTGTTCAGTGCCCTTCTCTAGACCCGGTATCCTCCTGTTGAAAAGGTGTGTTCAGAAAGCCTTGAATTTGATGGATGTGGTCCTCTACTTTAACAGATGAATTCTGAGCACCTTCCTCTCAGGGCTCAAAACACTTTCCAGTGTTTAGGACTCTGCTCTTTCACTGCTGAGGGTGCAGGTTCAATCCCTGGTTGGGGAACTAAGATCCCACAAGCTGCCCAGCATGGCCAAATAAATAAATTCATTAAATTAAATAAAAGCATGACCAAAAAAACCCACTTCCAGGCCAGAGCCTTTTTTTTTAAATTGAAGTATAGTTGACTTACAATACTGTGTTAGTTTCAGGTGTACAGCAAAGTGATTCAGTTATATATATACATTTTTTTCAGATTGTTTTCCATTATAGGTTATTACAAGATATGGAATATAGTCGTCTGTGTTATACGTAAATCCTTGCTGCTTATCTATTTTATGTATAGCAATTTGTATCTGTTAATCCCATACTCTAATTTATCCCTCCCCACCTTCTTTTCCCTTTGGTGACCATAAGTTTGTTTTCTGTGTCTGCAATCTGTTTCTGTTTTATATATAGATTCACTTGTATTATTTTTTTAGATTCCATGTATAAGTGATATCATATAATATTTGTCTTTCTCTGCCTAACTTCACTTAGTATAATATTCTCAAGGTCCATTCACATTGCTGCAAATGGCAATATTTCATTCTTTTTTATGACTAATAGTTCATTGTGTGTATGTGTGTGTATACATACACACACATACACACACACACACACACACACATATATATATATATATATATATATAATATATATCACATCTCCTTAAACCAATTGTCTGTTGATGGGCACTTGGGTTGTTTCCATGTCTTGGTTATTGTAAATAGTGATGCTATGAATATTAGGGTGCATGTGTCTTTCCAATTAGAGTTTTCATCTTTTCTGGGTATATGCTCAGGGATGGGATTGCTGGATCATATCGTAACTCTGTTTTTAGTTTTCTAAGAAACCTCCACACTGTTATCCATAGCGGTTGCACCAATTTACATTCCCACCAACAGTGTAAGAAGGTTCCCTTTTCTCCACATCCTCTCCAGCATTTATTATTGTAGACTTTTTAATAACCAGTGTGAGGTGATACCTCATTGTAGTTTTGATTTGCAGTTCTCTAATAATTAGCGATGTTGAGCATCTTTTCATATGCCTGTTGGCCATCTGTATGTCTTCTTTGGAGAAATGTCTGTTTAGGTCTTCTTCCCATTTTTTGATTGGATTGTTTGTTTTTTTGATATTGAGTTGTGTGAACTGTTTGTATATTCTGGATATTAACCCCTTGTCAGTCACATAATTTGCAAATATTTTCTCCCATTTCATAGGTTGTCTTTTAGTTTTGTTGATGGTTTCCTTTGCTGTGCAAAAGCTTTTAAGTTAGATTAGGCCCCATTTTTTAATTTTTGCTTTTAATGCTTTTGCCTCGGGAAACTGAGCTAAGAAAATATTGCCATGACTTACGTCAGAGAATGTTTTGCCTATGTTCTCTTCTTGCAGTTTTATGATGTCATGTCTTATATTTAGGTCTTTGAACTATTTCAAGTTTATTTTTGTGTATGATGTGAGGGTGTGTTCTAATTTCATTGAGTTACATAGAGCTGTCCAGTTTTCCCAACACTTGCTGAAGAGACTGTCTTTTCTCCATTGTGTATTCTTGCCTCCTTTGTCATAGATTAATTGACCATAGGTAAGTAAATTTATTTCTGGGCTTTCTATTCCATTCCATCAATCTATATGTCTGATTTGTGCTAATACCACACTGTTTTGATTACTGCAGCTTTGTAGTATTGTCTGATGTTTGGGAGGGTTATACCTCCAGCTTTGTTCTTTTTCCTCAGGATTGCTTTGGTAATTCTGGGCCTTTTGTGGTTCCATATAAATTTTAGGATTATTTATTCTAGTTCTGAGAAAAGTGTCATGGTTATTTCGATAGCGATCACATTAAATCTGTAAATTGCTTTGGGTAGTATGGCCATTTTAACAATATTAATTCTTCCAATTCAAGAGCATGGGATATCTTTCCATTTCTTGAATCATCTTCAATTTTCTTTATCAATGTTTTAAAGTTTTCAACATATAGGTCTTTCACCTCCTTGGTTGAGTTTATTCCTAGGTTTGTTTGTTTGTTTTTAACACAATTTTAAACAGTTTGGTTTTTTTTTACTTTCTCTTTCTGATATTTCATTGTTAGTGTTAAATACAACAGATTTCTGTGAATTAATCTTGTATCCTGCTACCTTGCTGAATTCATTTATTAGTTCTAATAGTTTTTGCGTGGAGTCTTTAGGGTTCTCTATATAGAGGGCCATGTCATCTGCAAATAATGACAATTTTACCTCTTCCCTTCCAATTTGGATACATTTTATTTGTTTTTCTTGTCTGATTGCTGTGGCTAGAACTTCCAATACTATGTTAAATAGAAGTGGTGAGAGTGGGCATCCTTGTCATGTTCCTGAATTTAGCAGGAAGGCTTTCAGCTTTTCACCATTGAGTATCATGTTGGCTGTGGGTTTGTCATACATGGCTTTTGTTGAGATATGTTCCCTCTACCCACTTTGGTGAGAGTCGTTATCATGAATGGATGCTGAATTTTATCAAATGCTTTTTCTGTACCTATTGAGAAAATCATATGGTTTTGTCTTTTCTTTTGTTAGATCACATTGATTGATTTCCATACGTTGAACCATCCTTACAACTCTGGAATGAATCCAACTTGATCATGTTGTACGATCCTTCTTATGTATTGCTGGATTCAGTTTGCTAATATTTTGTTGAGGATTTTTGCATTTATATTCATGAAATAGGGCCAGACCCTATTTTTGCCACACGTCTTTGAAGAAAGATTGTACAGGAAAAAAATGAGACAGAGTGAGCTCATATATTCTTTCCAGAGGTTAGATCCAGTCTCCCTGAACTGCACCAGGATTTTCAGCCATCTTTCAACAAAATGATGCAGGGTGTAAGCCCTCCCATCTTTATATTGATATCTTCATCTGAGAAGCTAAAAGTGTAAAATATCAGGGTTGGTCAGACCCTGAAGTTCATTTCTATCCTGGAGAGTGTGTACAGAGAATGTCACCTGCCATTTCAGTAAACAAAGGGTGTTGTGGCTATAAGCCATCAGCCACTGCAGCCTCCCCTGACAGTGTACCCTGAGGAGAATTCAGGATGGAGAAAAACAGGAGACTGGCTCTAGAGAGTTAAGATGCATACCTAAGGAATAATTTCAGTGAGCCCAGACTCTTGCATCTTCCCATACATAGAAAAGCACTAAGATCTTTAACTTGAAATGTCTCTTTGTTGTGATTAGCATTAATCTTTTGATGTTGAACCACATGTTGTTTGTTTGTTGTTTGTCTGTTTGTTTTCAGCAAAAACTCCCATATATCCTGGCTCCTCCCTTACCTCTTTGGAACAGCCCCTGAGAGCTAACTGACAGGCTGCTATCCTGTGCTATAGTCCTCAGTAAGTCTGACAAATAAAGTATAATTCTCAACTTTTAGATTGTGCGATTTTTTTCAGTCAACTAGAGTGTTCATAAGAGCTACAAAGGTAGGCAAAAGTAAAGAAAAGCAAAACCATGAGACAGGGCAAAGGAAGGTAGATAAGAGATGATCTAAAAATGATCTTCAGAAAGTGATGACCAGTGTTTTGCATATTTAATAAAGAGAAAGCAAGAGGAAGAGAATCAGAGAGGCTTGGTGTATTTAGATTAGGTTAGGTTACCCTACAAATGGAGTTTGCTAAAGAAACAAAACGGAATCTACTTCTTTGGAAGTCTAAAATAACCTGTCCAGGATATGTCCAATCTCATCTAAAGCAAGGATCACGTGACCTCTAAAAGTCCTTAACAACCCGGGCATTTTTGTTTTCGTTCTGCTTAAGTCAAATTGCCTATACCGTTCTGGATGCTTTGCACAATTTGGAGAACTTCTTGAAGACAGGGGTCATTTCCTCTCTTAGCCCTTTCATTCCTCAAATACCTGGTTAAAAGCTACCAACCCTCATTGAGGCCCCTCCAGGGAGGCAAGTTCACCGGAGGTTGACAGGGGCATTGGCTCAAGTCCAGCTGAACAATTCCCTGCTCCCTGGCTGCTGTGGTCTAGGGCACATGGCTTAACCTCACCAAGCCTCACTTCCCTCACCTTCAACATAACTTATATGGCAACACATAAGAAGCAAGGTTTTGAGGTTTCAGATAATATAACATATGAACTTAGCACACAGTAGGTATGCAAAAAGTAGTCACGTTTATTATGCTATTTGCCAGGGCAAAATAGTAGGCACTGGAGGTACAGAACAGGACCTAACCTTATTCAGACCCTGATCTTTAAAGGGGGCAAAGGAGATGACCATTTTAGAGGGGCTCTCCGAGCTCAAAGAAGCTTGTCTATTGGAGCAAGTGTTGATTTACTACCTTAGGTCACAGGCATTTACAAAGCAAAACATAAACACATAGTGGAATTCCAAGCAGGTTTACAGACTAGTGCACATGAGTAGCCAGGTGCCCTGGCAACATGGGGCTTGGTCTCCCCGCAGAAGCAGACAAGGAGCATCCGTTTAGATGGAAAAATTCCCGTGGACAGGACAACCGTGCCGCCTAAATCAAGCTCTCTCCGCCGGTTCCCACCTCCACCCCTGGCTTCCCATGCATCTAAGGTCACCTTCAGCAGTAGCAGCTTCCGCGTGGCAAGGTGGTTCTCTGGGCACTCGTCCCCTGACCTGCCACCGTGACCGAAGAGGCAGAGGGACACTTCTGCCAGCTCGCCTCCACTGTGCCGACTGGCTGCCTCTGCCTCGGGGGCATCTCGGGCTCTTCTTTCTCTTTCCCTGGGGGCCTGGGGACCACGCTCTAGCTCTCTGCTTTGCACCAGACCTGGGAAACGTCTTCCCGCTGCTTGTGGGAGAAGCCGGCTTCCTGGAGGAGCCTTTCTGAGATGAGGCCCGGTCTGGACTGGAAGCTAAAGTTGCATTGGACAGTTTCCTAGCAGCTTCCTCGGACTTCTTCTTTAGCAAGTCCAAGACCATTTCTGGGAAACAAGCGTTTATTTAGGAGAAATATTAGTTCTGGAAAGTAGCTCGAAGGGAAGTGCCGCCCAGGAAGCCTATGCCCACTTGAGGGTTCTTGAATATAAATTCTTTTGAAGTTAATATGTTTAATTCCCTGGCCTTGATCTAAATAGATTACTTTTGTAATGGGATCACTCCAGAGATGCATGGCTCTAGAATAGTTCCCTTAAGATACTGTCCCTCCCCTGTAAGTCTTTCCTGACTACCCTCCCGGGAGGAAGAGGTTCTCACTCTGAGGGCCTTCTCAGTCCCCTGGGCATGCTTCTAGCCAGAACCTCAATGCTATATTTATTTCTTCATTTGCCTGCACTACATGCCCTCCTCTCCTTTGATTCTAGACTCCTACAGGTCAGGTTCACTGCTGTATCCTCAGGGATTGGCACAGGGACTGCCACAAAGTAAGTACTAAATGAATGAATGAATACTTGAACGAACAAATGAATGAAAGAATGAATGGAAGCAGGTCACAGCAGAAGGAGGTGCTGCCACCTCTCACCCTGGTACACAGAGGAGACATACAGACCACAGGTAATAGTCCTCAGCCAGAGGATAAGCCTTAGGTGAGAAAATAAGACCTGCCACCCCGGGATTGCCACTGTTTGCAGAGGGCACTGTGCCGGCACCTGGATGCCAAGGCCTGAGCCTAAAGACAGAGAGGGACTCACTAGCAAGTGGTCTGAACTGGACCCGCTTACTCTTGGTTTTCACCGGCACTGGCTTGTACTTGCGCTTGCCTGGATGTGCTCGCCTAAAAACAGAGAGAAAAAGTGAGGATACAAGACTCTGAAGATGGAACCATGAAATTCCGGTCACCAAAAGGCATACATGTGCAAGAACTGGGTTCAGCCCTCCCTTATCCATAGGGATGGGACAGATGTAACAGGAAATCTGCGATGAGCTCAGACAGAGAGGAGAGAGGACATGGACATCACAGGGACACTGTAGTGAGGCACTTCGGGGACAGTGTAGTGAGGGGGCTGGAGCATGGGCTTGGCAACAGAGATAATAGGGTACAAATCCTGGGGACCATGGGCAAGTAAACCTTGCTAAGTTTCGATTTTCGCTTCTGTAAAATAGAAAAAGTAATATCACCCATCCTCACAGGGAGACGAGGAGGATTAAATAAGAACTGTGTGCTTGGCACACCATAAGTGATTGATATATAATTTTTTAAATTATTTTTTTGTTTGTTTTTGTTTTTGGTTTTTTGTGGTACGCAGGCCTCTCACCACCATGGCCTCTCCCGTCGCGGAGCACAGGCTCCGGACGCGCAGGCTCAGCGGCCATGGCTCACGGGCCCAGCCGCTCCGCGACATGTGGGATCTTCCAGGACCGGGGCACGAACCAGTGTCCCCTGCATCAGCAGGTGGACTCTCAACCACTGCGCCACCAGGGAAGCCCTAAATTATTTTTTAAATGAGATTTTAAAAAAACGATTGGAGCAATGCTCAGCACATACAAAAGTGATTCCCTTTAAAGAAAATCTCTTCAGATACTCATGGCACGGCCCCTTAAGTAATGGCAGCCTCTCTGCCTCCTAGTATTCTGATTCTCAAACTGCTGTCCCCTGGGTGCACCTTCTGAAACAAAAGGGACTTTGCAGACTAGGAACACTCCCGGCTAGTTGGTGGTAAAGCTGAGATTCAAACCCAGCATCCAGGGTCTATGATTCTAAGGGAAGGGCAGAAGGAAAAGATGGAAGGGGAAAAGCGTACGTAAATAAACCAACTGCTCCTTAGAATGCTGGGGGTGGGGTGCATTTAGTGCAAAGACGGGCTAAAGAAGTAAGCAGAGCAGAATCTGGACCCACTGCTACAGAAGTTTGTACAATTCAAGTCGTCATTATAACTGAAGTGAATAGGTAGTGCTGAAATGATTGAGCCAGAAAGAGGAATGCGTTCCTATCCTCTGTCACCTCTTACTAGCTCTACCTCGGGCAAGTGATCAAAGGTAGCTAGGCTCAGTTACCTAATCTGTAGATTGAGGGCGTTACCCTGTCTCACTGGGATTCTGTCAGCATCAAATGTCAGCCTGCACACACAGCACCAAGCACAGTGCCTGCGACACAGAAATGACTTCATAAATGTCAACTGAGAGAAAGGTGCATGAGAAAGGGTGTCTTCAGCATGGAGCAGCCTTTACAGTTGCTTTATGATTGATCTCTCATGCCACTAGAGGTAAGCTAAATTATCCCCCAGCCAAATCAGGAAACTGTCAAAGGAAAGAAAAAGGGATTCACATAGGAAACCTGTTGATAGAAAGAGCAGAAAACTCCCCGCCCAGGCACCTTCAGCCTCTGGAAGCACTTTAAAGACCCTGGGTTTGCTTCATCCCTCAGGCACAGGAGATCTGCATGGAGTAGACCCAGCAGTGGAGACAGCCAGTCCCTAATTCACCCCTGACAACCCTGCACTCCACCAGGAGAGCCCCTGGGCACAACCTCAGGGACTGAGTCTCTTCTGGGAAGGTCTGAGAACACCAAACCCAAGCCCGGTTGCCAAGGGGAGCTGTGCTGGGCTGGGCTTCTGAGCCCTCACCAGCAGCAAATGTACTCTGAACACCACCCCGGATATGGTAAGAGACGCCTCACAGGGAAGTCTTCGTCTGCAGGTCTACCTTCAAGCTGATTCATGGGGAGACTTTCTGGCTTTGGGTAAGAATCCTGAGATAAATCCCGCACACTGCCCAGAGCTCTCAGGATGGATACACTGCATCACTCTCCCAGGGACAGATACGGACACACCTTCAGCAACCTCACAAATGGGAGGCTGTAGTACGGCTTTTGCCTGATGAGTTGAAGGTTGGTTAGTCTCTGAGAAAGGTGGGCAGAGAAGCAGAGTTAAACATCATAGAGTCTACCAAGTGAATAAATACTCTCACTGAATTCCAGGAAGGATCAGGTGGAGACACTGAGAAACCTGACAGTTTTAGATACAGCTCCCAGGGATTGGTCCCAGGACCTCACAGATACCAAAACCCACTGATGCTCAAGTCCCTTATGTAATATGGTATGGCGTTCAGCCTATAACCTACGCATTCTCCATATGCTTTAAATCATCTCTAGATTACTTATGATACCTAACACAATGTAAATGCTATGTAAATAATTGTAAATAAATATAACTGCTATGTAATTAGCTGTAAATATTACATAAATAGTTGCCAGGGTATGGCAAGTTCAAGTTTTGCTTTCTGTAATTTTCTGGAATTTTTAAAAATATTTTTGATCCACAGTTGGTTGAATCCACAGACGTGGAATCCATGGATACGGAGGGCCAACTGTATGTGCCAAAGACCAACCCATGGGATAGGGTGGCAATATCTACTCAGGTGGGCAGGGGTGTACACCCACTGTCAGATGATACCAGACAGAAGTTTCCAGAAGCATATTTAAAAAAAAAAAAAAAACAAGACAGGAGCCACAGGTCTGGACTAGTCATCCTAGAAAGGCTGAAGATCCTCATTTCCAACCACAAAGAGACCATTTCCCAAATATTCCATAATTCCTACAGAGGCATTGTCCTACACATTTGTCTGCCCAATCTGCTTTTTTTTGTTTTAATGCATTTATTTGGTTACGCCGGGTCTTAGTTGTGGCACGTGGGCTCCTTAGTTGAAGCTCACTGGCTCCTTAGTTGCAGCGTGCATGTGGCATCTAGTTCCCTGACCAGGGATCGAACTCGGCCCCCCTGCATTGGGAGCTCAGAGTGTTAACCACTGCGCCACCAGGGAAGTCCCAGACCAGTCTGCTTTGCATCTAAAAGAAAGATACGCTCCGTTGATCATATCTGGTAATTCTTGGGGAGTGAGGACTGTTTTTCTGACCTGCCATGGCGATAAAGACAAGCTCCAATCACCTGAGAAGAAAAGGTAACCCAAGTCCCACCTCGATGGGTCAACAAATTTGTAAATGGATCCATGCGGTGTGTAGGCGCTCGGGTAAGAGGTGGCCAGGAAGTAGAGCTCCCCTGATAAAACAGGAAAAGGCTATCAAGGACAGGACACAAGGCCGGGCCAAGACAGCTGAACACACAGAAAATCATCACCAGGGGTTGTGGCCCTGAAATGCGTGAGCCCCAGGAAGGGGTCCCTGAAATCCTGACTGACAGTGAGGCCTCAAGGTCTGTGAGCTCCCCAAGGAGAAAGTCCATCTCAGCCCCCCAGACCGGCTTGGGGTGTCCCCCAGCAGAGGCACGTTTCTGTTCATGTTCCCTGAGCCAAAGGGCTTCTCATCTCATTTATCACCTCTTTGCTTTCAGAAACTTCACCTCAGTGAGCCTCCATCTCCCTCCCCAGTTCTCCACTACTGATAAGGAGTCTCCGTAAAGCCCAGAGATAGGCAAGCCACAGGCTGAGGACCACTTATTAGATACTTTATATTCTATTACCCCTTCCTTACTGTGTTAGTCCCCCTTCCCCCATCTCACCGTGTCCTCCAGCTCCACCTTCTTCAGTCTTGGGTTCCTTATTTCCTGTGACACCCTCCACTCCTCGGCACCCCCATGGTCTTCTCCACACCCCACAGAAATCACCTCCACCCACTGTCTTCCTCATCTCTTTTACCAGGGACCCCTTTTTCCTCCCATTTCCTCATGTTTGAACTCCAGAAAACACTGCTCCCTTCTCATGGTAAGTACCTCATTCCACCTCGTTTCACGGTTCCCTGTGAGGGACAGTGCAGGGTTTATGAGCCCAACTTTGGGTAGATAAAACTGAGTTTGAAATCTGATAACACCCATTACCATCTGTGTTGTCTTGGGCAGCCTCTCCACCTGGGTAACGCTCGTGTTATTTATTCACTTGTAAAAGGGAGATAAGAATACCCTCCCTGATTATTAGGTATTAAATGAGAAAGTGTTCAGTCATCGGCAGTTCCTCTTACTTCCTTATGTCTCTGTTCCCTAAAGCCTGGCACCGTGACAGTTTTGTGAGCCTGACACAACTTTTATGCTATCGCACTGGGTTTAATGCACTTGCTGTTGTGTGCTTTACACAAGCTCTCTCTCAAGCTTATGGAAGGAAACGTCTTAATAAGGTAAAAATTGGAAAAGCCTAGAGCTTTAGACAGCTCTGAGCTAGTTAAACAATCTTCTTCCTTGAATTCGTGGAGAGCAGTGACTAATGTTTGCCTCAGGCCGAGTGTGAGACTGATGTTCTTTGCAGAGGTAACGCACACAAGGTAACAACTGAATAATAGACTTTGGTTTTGTGTATTGACAAACTGTATTTATAATCTTCCCCTTGTAAGGGGGTCTGAGGACTTAGGACAAACCCTTCCCTAGAGCCAGTTTGCCCCTCTGATTAGAAACCCCAGGTACCATCCAAGGTGATGCTGACATTAGATAAATGAGGTGTCTACCAACTGTCTTCATGTGCACAGGTCACCCTCGGGCGAGGGTCCCTCCAAACCATGCAAACAATTTCTGGTCTAAAAGGAGAATTGGAAACCCTGCATTGCTGCATATTCCCTACACATGACTACAGTTGGTGTAAATTCTATATTCCAAACATGCCATAGATTTGGACATGCATGTATTTTCAGGGGAAGACAATGCTAGAAGTGAATTTCATCTGTAGGGTCTGACATTTTTTAAAAATGTATTTTAGGGCAAAAAAACACACCAAAAAACTATAACAGGCCACGTAAAGCAAAATGCATGCAATGTGAATTTACTGCAAGCTTTGTGACCTCAGCCAGTCCTCCTGAGGATGTGCTTCAGTGACTGACATTCAGAAATCCAACCCATCAGAACTCAGCCACGGGTAGCCCCACACCCGCCACTCACTCATTTATTTACTCACTCGTTTATTTGTGCCAGCTGTTGGTTAGAAGAGCTCAGGAAATAAACTGTAGCAACAGTGAAGGCAGAGCTCTGGTGCAACTAAAATGTGGCTTATCTCAAGCTGGTGACTAATAGTAAAATAATGAAATAATACTGAGTTCTAAACAGGTCAATAATGGGAAAGACTATAACACATGCAGAAAATCTGAATCACTCTTTGCAAAAACACAAAAGCAAGCAACTCTGGAAGAAAATAACTTGCCTCGGGGACAGCCTCCCTGGCTTTAGGGCTGCCCTTGGGCAAAGTCTGGCTTGGGAACACTTTGGCAAGTCCACTCCATCCAATTCAGCCAAGGACACTTAGTTTTGTCTGCCAGATGTACTTGAGTGGTATTCAAAAACTGCCTTGTTTTCTCCTGCGAGAAGTCTACCAGCTCAACAAACCAAACCTCCAAAACCTGGGTATTCTGTGGCATCCTGAAAAGGAGCAAGCCACAGAATGTGGCAGCCCAGGGTCCCCAGGCAGGCGGCCTCCAAGGGTCTCCAGCCTCGGGGGCTCCAGCTTCCTTTGGGCACCAGCAGGAGAGAGGGCCCCACCATGGCCTGTGGCTTTCACATCATCTACTTTCCACTGAGCATCACAGGCCAGCCTGTGGTTTCTCTGCTTTTTAGTATGTTTGGACTTCCAATTTGGAACTCACAAAGACTTTTCTCTATTAAGAACGCTTAAATTTTCCAAAATATCCTCTCCTACAAAATATTCATCCTGGGCTTCCCTGGTGGCGCAGTGGTTGAGAGTCCGCTTGCAGATGCAGGGGACACGGGTTTGAGCCCCGGTCTGTAAGGATCCCACATGCCGTGGAGCGGCTGGGCCTGTGAGCCACGGCCGCTGGGCCTGCGCGTCCGGAGCCTGTGCTCCGCGACGGAAGAGGCCACAACGGTGAGAGGCCAGCGTACCGCAAAAACAAAACGAAACAAAACAAAACAATATTCATCCTGAACTATCTATTCATAAGCTAGCTGAGAGGAAACGGTGCAGCTGCTGACTGGTTTTCTTTATGTCCCACTCAAGTGAAGCTCCTATACAGCCCCCAGTGGCTCAGAGTGGAAAGTGGGAAACCATCAAGGCTTTGGTTTACACTTGTAGAGTCCTGTGTCTCGAAGGGACCCCTAAGAGATCATTTTATTCTCTTCCTTGCCTCCAAGCATGGCTACGTGCAGTGCCAAATACCGGAAGGATCACAGGCCTTGTTGCCACTTACATAAACAAAATAAAAATTTAACTTTCAAATTGACACATAACTTATGTAAAGCTGAAATTAAAACCTCATTTTCTGATTTCAAAATTTGAGGATATTTATTAAAGCTGAGTCTCTCTCTCTCTCCCTCCCTCCCCCCCGCTCTTATGTGCACGCATGCCTTGCTTTGCTGATGCCCTTAACATATGCCTAATCTCTCTAGTGAGTAGCCTCCTACCTAGCTGTCTACCCTTTTCTCAGATCTCTCAGGAAAGAAATTCTCCCTTGTTCATTCACAGAAGTTGCCTCACAAACTGTTGGCAGCGTCAGGAAGAGCCCAGCCCAGCCGGTGGATCATCAGAGGTACCTTCTCTCAGGCAACACCAGCAGGATAAACACCCACTGCCTGCCCCACTGTTGGCCCTGTCCACATTTGTATAATTGCAGATTAGAAAAAAATCAGGAAGGAAGGAGTACATGCACCTCCTTCATAGTCAAAGAATTGAAAAGACTACAGTGTAGACCTTGGCCTGCCCTGCACAGTGAGCTGTGTAGTTCAACAAAGAAGGAGTAAGTCGGCATAGTCACTCTGTTTCCTCATTGGTGAAATAAACGTAACAGTTACATCATGGGGGTGTTGTGATTACTAAACAAGCTTTGAAAATGTAAAGTGCTTAGAACAGTATCCAGTACATCATGAAAGGTGACCGGGCTTCCCTGGTGGCGCAGTGGTTGAGAGTCCGCCCGCCGATGCAGCGTACACGGGTTCGCGCCCCGGTCCGGGAAGATCCCACATGCCGCGGAGCGGCTGGGCCCGTGAGCCATGGCCGCCGAGCCTGCGCGTCCGGAGCCTGTGCTCCGCAACGAGAGAGGCCACAGCAGGGAGAGGCCCGTGTCCCGCAAAAAAAAAAAAAAAAAAAAAGTGACTAGATTACAGTGAAAATAGAAAAAGTGGTAGTTGCTTTTTCAATAACAATAATAAGAGTAATAATAACAATCGCAATAATAATGATTATTATGGTAATAAATGTTCAGTTCACAATGCCTGTGATTATCTAAGTTCCAGTAAGCAGAAATAGAATAAGCTTGTACATTTGTTACCTGCTTCGTCTTCAGCAAAGGAGATGAGAAATTTGCTGTATGTGCTGATCAACCCTGGGAAGGCACAGGACTCAGTGTTGCCCAGGCAAATGTCCTTTTTCTCCCATTTCTTGGTTTTTCTATCTTCCTGCAAAGCCATAAGTCGACTAGATGAAAAGCAAAACCTTATATTTTAGGAATCCATATTTCCACCCTGCAGGATATTTTTTCCTCCTAGGATCAAGGAATCCTTGACTACCAGGAGTGAGTCTCCCATAGGAGACCAATAACTAGCCTCCCTCAGGAATCAAAAAAGCTGCTGCAGAAATATTTCAGTCACCCACTTGCCCTAGATGGGGAAGTTCACTTGCTATTATAAGAGGAGCTTGGTGCCCTGTGAAGGTTGCACCACTACAAAAGACTAATCTAATTTTTATTAACTGGTTGGTTGCTCAACACCTCTAAGCCTCTATAAAATCTATCAATCTATAAAATGGGGGATGGTAAGAGAATTTACCATAGGCAAGCATTGTGAATGTTGAATAAGATAATATATATAAATATCTCACTAAGTGTCTGGCATATAGTGAGGGCTCAAAACCAGTAGCTGGGGCTCAGCCTTACTCTCCGCTCTACAGGAACTCTCAGTCCCTTCCTTCGGGCAGCCACACAGGGGTCAGTCTATCGCTTCTTCATGCTCTTTTCAATCCCCTAACCTGTCTATATGGGAAGAGAGAGACAAGGCAGAAAGGAGAAGGAAAGAAGGCAGCATGGTAGAGTGAAAGAGCAGGAGTGTGGGGTCAGAACTGAGCCGTTCATCTGACCAGACATCAGTAACTTAACGGCCTTGCGTCACGGCTTCCTGCAAGGATGAGAATTCCCGTGTTCATGGTAAAGGGCCTGGTATCTAATGATCACGCAATAATCAGAGGCTACTATTACATTTAATATGCTGATATTATCTAAAATCATTTCTCAAACCCTTACGGCTGCCGGCCTTTGCTTACCCTCTGTAAACTCAAGCAAGCATGGTTCCAGGTATAACTGTAAGGTGGGTGGCTGTAGCCATGAAGAAGCCATGGACTCAAGAAGCTAACTTGGGTTAACCTCAGTAATCAACAATGACTCCTTTATCATCATTATAAGCTAGTAGCTCTAAACCCAGGAAAGCTCCCCCATATCATCTCAGAGGACTGATGGGCAACATTTTGAAACACAGTACACAGCTGCAGATTCTCGTGGGTATGCCTCACCTCTCCGATTTGGGATCAGCTTTGCTGGGATCTGCCCGAGAAAGCTTCATCTCACTAATCCGGATCTTTTCGACCCTCTTCTTGCCCAGACATGAATAATAAATATAGAACTTGCGGTTGCGGTGGAATTGGGGATGAAAAGCCAACCCCAGGAAGCCTCTCTCATCCCCCATCCAGGGAGTGATCAGCACGATGCTCTTGAGGTCCAGGAAGGGTTGCTCCAGGCGACTCCCATCAGGCAGATAGACCCCCACCTGCTCGGCCACGAAGAGGCGACGGGTGCCGTCCCCAGCGTGGACCATGGAGACCGGGTTCCTCAGCCCGCTGGCCACAGGCAGCCCCGAGGGTCCTGGGCCACCACCCCCAGGTTGCGGTTGAGATGGTCACTCCTCAGGACGTTAGGGAAGCAGTGGTCCTTGTCGGGAAGGTTGAGGAGCTATTAGAAGCGCGGGCCATCCTTTTCATGGGGATTCCTGGAGGCGGCGGTCATTGGTGACCAGGGAGACTGCGGAGCGGCAGTTAGAGTGGAATGCAGAGCAGTAGTCAGAGCAGAGGTCGGGAAGGTTCCGGAGGGGCGTCCGCGGGTTCTCAGCATCATAGCGGTGGGCTGCGCAGGGCGAGCACTCCTGGAAAAGAAGAGGCAGCTCAGCCCCAGCGGGCAGACGGACCACGGTGGAGCTGGAACCAGTTTTTGAGCAAACAGTGGGAAAAAAGATCTGGGAAAGAACCAGGATTCTGGAGCTCCTGTTACCAGCTACCGGTAAAGTTCCTCTCTGGGACCCAAATTTTCTACCCAGTTAATGCTTCTGGAAAGCAGAAAGGAAAAAAAAAAAAAAAGCCTCATATTCATTACACCATCTCTAGCATTTTAAGTTCATTCTTGACATATAGTTTTATTAAACGATAAATTTTTTCTAAAAAAGAGAGAGTACCAAATGTCTCCATCTTTCCCTTTATCCTAAATGCTGTGTCTGTAAGATTTAATTTCTTTCTGCACATCTGAAGCAATGTGGCGAGGGTTTTACATTTGTTGAATCTCAGTGTTGGATCCATAGTGTTAATAACTTAATTTTCTGTGCTTTTCCATATGTTCAAAATATTGTATAATTTAAAAGTAAAATGATCAAAGTGAACACGCTACATCATTCCCAGGGATTAGGCATCTAGCAATTTCTTCCCTTATTTATTAAAAATATTGAAGTGTTTAATATACACAAAACACCATGCTGGGAGCCACACAAATTTAAATGGTGGCTATGGGGCCATATGACTGCTCTTTACAAACATACAAGGACTGTGAACCAAAGGAATATGTGCTACTCGGGCCTCCCTAAACTATAGCGTTTTCTAGGAGGAAAATAGAATATTGTGGGCAGACAACCAACTCTCAATAGTGACGAAAGGCAGAGGCAAGTGAGATGAGGAAAGTAAGAAAGACCAATTTAAAGGGGGTAGTTTGGGGCTGTGGAGTAGGGCAGGGTCCTCTGGCCCAGAACCCGCTTCTGATCACTGATGCCTCCCCCAGGGCCGTCTCATTCACGTCTGTTCTCTCATCACTTTAACAGAGGGACCAGCAGCGTTTCTCAGATACGTTGAGTTCCCCATTCTTTCTTATTCCAGCCCTGATTGCAGACTGCAGAGCGACTTGTTGGTTATCAGAAAGAGCAGAAGAGTGAGCCCAGAGACTCACAGCATCTCTCCCTGGGCTGTTGTCTGCTTCTATTCAGGATACGTGTCAGAGCTGCTGACAAGAAGCCATGTGAACCGCTCTGAGTCCCTGGCTGAGCTGTCCACCCCTGGGGAGTAGAAAGAAGAGAGATGGAAGACAGAAACAAGGATGAAATACCCAGGAGCAAAGGAGGCTCTGGACGTATAATCACTACCATGGCACATTCTTATGCAGCAATTTAGAGCCTGCACAGTTGCCTTTTACTCAATCAGCTCAGTAACTATCATTTCTCTGTCTTAGAAAATGAAGGCCCGGGCTTCCCCGGTGGCACCGTGGTTGAGAGTCCGCCTGCCGATGCAGGGGACACGGGTTCGTGCCCCGGTCCGGGAAGATCCCACATGCTGCAGAGCGGCTGGGCCCGTGAGCCATGGCCGCTGAGCCTGCGCGTCCGGAGCCTGTGCTCCGCAACGGGAGAGGCCGCAACAGTGAGAGACCTGCGTACCGCAAAAAAAAAAAAAAAAAAAGAAAATGAAGGCCCAGGAAGAGTCTCTATTGTGTGCCAAGCACTGTCCTCTGCACGGCGGCTATGACAGTGAGCAAGGTGTACAAAGCCTCTGTTCTAATGGGCCTTACGCTTGCCCCAGGTCAGAGAACCATTGAGTGGATGGGCGAGGGCTGTTGTGACTCTACTTTGGCGTGGTGTGATCCAAAGGGCACGAGACTTGGAGCCTGAGCCTCCGGATTTGTGCCCCGACACTGTTTGACCTTCAGTAAGTCCTTTAAAACTCCTGATTCCTCATCAGTAAAATGGGGGTCCTAGTAGCTGCCTACAGGATCATTGCTGGGAACACACCGCGCGTGGGGGGGAAGAAAGAGGGAGAATAAGGTTGTGAATTTTAATAGACACTTGTAGCTTATTCTTTTTTGTTTCATTTTTGGTTTTGTTTTTAATTTTATTGAAGTATAGTTGGTTTACAGTGTTGTGTTAATTTCTGCTGTACAGCAAAGTGATTCAGTTATACATATATATATTCTTTTTCGCATTCTTTCCCATTATAGACATGTGTAGGTTATTCTTATTCCTCAAATTCTTAAAACTGGAGAGCTGTTGAATTTGGCTTTCTGAAACCTCACCCAAAAGGGAAGGGGGAGGCAGGAGAGAGGGAGGGAAGAGACATTTTTATCAGGGGAATATCTCAGAAATTAAGAGTCTCAGTGTTGCTCATAAGAGCCCAGCTTCTGCCCAGATGGTTTTCCCAGAGTTAATTCTCCAGGAAACAGCCAAGGGGTGGAACCCGAGGTAAGAGAGGACAGCCCGGAGCGATGCCTCACAGGTGGCTGGCTTCTGTGCCAGCCTCTGCTATGTTCCCTTCACTGGGAGTTGGGGTGGCCCGTTGGCTCTGGAATCACAGCAGGAGAGCCAAGTAATTGTGCTGACATGCCCAGGCGGGTCTCAGATCAAAGGTCTGCCTGGATTTGCTGTGTCTCACCCCCAGCACATCATGAGAACAATCCTCCTCACAGCAACCTCTTTCACCTGCTCTCCCCTGTACCCCTGAAGCCCTCTTCCCACAAAGTCAGTGTGTGCAGTCTGCATCCAGCGTGGGTTCGGGCTGAGACCTACTGAGGTGATGTCTGCCAAGCATGTGGGTTTTGGCTACTGGAGAGCCAGGAGAAGCAGAACCTCTGAGTCATTGCCACTCAGCAGCTTGAAGCTCTCCTAGGCCAGGTCTGGAAAGCTGGGGAGAGCCCCCACCATCACACCAGAGACCCCCTGGCACAAATGACCCGGACGAGGGCTGCATCCCCACGGATGCCACCACTTCCCCCATGCGCTCTGTGAGCACCACAGGTGTGTGCTATACTCAGCTCTCAGAGCCCTGCAGGGAGGACCCAGACCACGGCTGCCCGGACAGCTCCATGAAGAATACCAATCGCATTCTTCTGGGGCCTGAGAAAGCATCAGGGCCCGCAGAACCCCAGAGGGAGAGCTTTGGGAAACCTGTGGAAACCAAACTCCGCCTCAGTGTGTCTGTGCAGAGCCCAAAGCCCCAGGTGGAGGCAGCTGGCAGGTGAGCAAGCTTCTAAAGGGCTTTTAAAATACAAACGTTTTTGTAACTAAGAGAAAAGTCAAGGGGAGGGAGTACTTAGAATGATCCCTGGGGTACTGTTCAACATCATACCTCGTTAAATGTTGCTTTTTAAAACATAATACAGCATCAGTAATTCATTGGTGGCTGTGCTGATTCCACGGGGTTATTTTCTCGAAGTTCAGATAATGTCATTGCTCTGGAAGCCTTGGGCGGGAGGAGCTACACTTGGACCAACTTCCGCCAGTGAATCTACAGCCCTGAGGCCTCAGAAATGGGAGGTGACCATTTACCCTGTGACGTGTAAGAATGAGTGCATTCTCTTGTTCCGTGTAGGACCTGAGAGTACTTTTTGATTGTACTAACGTTTGTCTCAGTTTTCCTTTGCCATGAAAAAAAAATTGAGTCCAAAGGAATGCCTCCTTTTTGGAAAATAATTTTAAATGATTCTGTTTACAGAATTAGAACTCAGCATTAAAAAAATTAACTTGGACATATGAAAACACAAATCTTCCTACCTACCCAGGACATGTAAATCAGATCTTATTGCTTTGGGCAGAGTGATTACAAAATTAGCAGGGAGAGACTGGCTTGCAGGTCCCATCAGATGTAATGACAGCATGAATTTCTCATTATTAAAATATGTAATATTTCAGATGGGACTACATAATATTTTAGATATAATACCATAATACATGTGGTTATGTAATAATTATGCAGTAATTAATTTTATCATAGATGTCTCAATGTCAGTTCAGTAGGTTTGTATGAGCATGTGCAAAGCATTAGGCTGGAAGAGGAATGTTGAACAGAAAACTGATGCACAAAACAAACTTTTTCAAGAAATTTATGCTCTGAGAAGAAAAGTTAAAATAAATTTCGAAATAATACAAGGCAGATTATATTAAGATAATAAGGAAGGAGCAAACTGCCAGTGGATTCCAAGGAGGGAGAGATGACATCAGGCTGGAGGGGACAAAGAAAAAAGTCTTAATGAAGGTTGATCAGGGTATTGAGATAAGGTACAGATGGGGAAGAACGGAGGACAAATTTTGACTGTGAGGTGAGCTTAGGAGATAAACCTGGAACCACCAGCTGGGCCAAGACCGAGTATCTGAAATCACTTTAGCTCTCACTTTTGAAGCAGGCATGATATTTTCTTTAAAAATTATTGTATTAATTTGCTAGGGCTGCCGTAACAAAGTACCACAAACTGCGAGGCTTCAATAACAGACATTTATTGTCTCACAGTTCTGGAGGCCGGAAGTCTGAGATCACGGTGTCGGCAGGGTGGGTTCCTTCTGAGGGCCAGGAGGGAGAATCTGGCCCCCGTCCCTCCCCTAGCTTTTCAGGGTTTACCAGCAATGTTTTGCATTCCTTAGCTTGTAGAAACATCACCCCAATATCTGTCGTTGTGTTCATACAACTTTCTCCCTGTGTGCAGGTCTGTGTCCAAATTTCCCCTTTTATAAAGACATCAGTCAGATTAGCACTCACTTTAATGGTCTTATTTTAACTTGATTAACTCTATAAAGATCCAATCTCCAAATAAAGTCACATTCTGAGGTACTGGGGGTTAGGATTTCAATGCGTCTTTTTGGGGACACACAATTCATCCCATAGCAGTTACACACACACACGTTGTTTCCTATGGCAAGTGCCTTTTTTTTTTTTTTTAAATAAATCTATTTATTTATTTTTGGCTGCGTTGGGTCTTCGTTGCTGCACGTGGGCTTTCTCTAGTTGCGGCGAGCGGGGGCTACTCTTCATTGCGGTGCGCGGGCTTCTCATTGCGGTGGCTTCTCTTGTTGCAGAGCACGGGCTCTAGGCACACGGGCTTCAGTAGTTGTGGCATGCGGGCTCAGTAGTTGTGGCTCGTGGGCTCTAGAGCACAGGCTCAGTAGTTGTGGCTTATGGGCTCTAGGACGCACGGACTTCAGTAGTTGTGGCGCACGGGCTTAGCTGCTCTGCGGCATGCGGGATCTTCCCCGGCCAGGGTTCGAACCTGTGTCCCCTGCATTGGTAGGCGGATTCTTAACCACTGCGCCACCAGGGAAGCCCAACAAGTGCCTTTTAAAAACGATATTGTGAGGTTAAGGTCTGGTGTTTATCCTAGAATCAGGTCATGGAATAAAATAGAGAAAATATAAAAAGAAATGCTCCAGCTCAGTAGCCTTGCATATAGTTTACTGATTTCTCTGGCATCTATCTGTGTTCTCTCACAGTCTGAAAATGAGCAGGCGCGTTTAAGCTTAGGGCAAGTATTAACAATTCTTCTCATTTGTATTATGTACTATAGTTTATGAAGTATTTTCTCACTTCATCTCATGTGATCTTCACAATAATTCTATTAGCTAAGCAGGGTAGATATGCCATTACCAATGTATAGACAAGTGGCTTAAGTCTGAGAGGTTTCATGAAACATTTAGGGTCATGCTTTAGGTGACCGCAAAAGATGGCAAGAAAGTTTAGGTGTTCTGAATTACATCCCAGATTTTTCTCATTCCATCATGATGTATAAAAGTATTTTTTTAAAGAGAAAGTACACGAACTTCCCTGGTAGTCCAGTGGGTAAGACTCTGCACTCCCAATGCAGGCAGCCCAGGTTCGATCCCTGGTTGGGGAACTAGATCCTACATGCATGCCGCAACTAAGAGTCCACATGCCACAACTAAGAAGCCCGCATATGGCAACTAAAGATCCTGCATGCTGCAACTAAGACCCAGCACAACCAAAATAAATAAATATTAAAATAAAAATAAAAAAAGAAAGTACAGCAATCAATTTTACTTGTCTCCATTCTGTAGGTAAAGAAACAATGAAAGCATATGATAAACCCAGGATTCAAACCTAACAGTCCCCTGAGGCCCTACCCTTGGCAGAAATTCACCAAGATTATTACTGCCTATGGGACAGGTGCACTCAGTCCATAGCTTTCATAAATTTTCATTCAGTTCTACTCAATATTTAATAAGCCAGAAATTCTGTTAGGTGTTGGTGATATGGAGATTATTAAGGCTAGGTAATATACTACTGAGAAAGACAGATGTACAAAGACCATTAAACAATGTGGTGATTTCACAGAGTCTGTATGGGGAGGGATCAGTGAGGACACAGAGAGGGAACCTTGCATGCCCAGGAGAAAGGATGGGTGATGGATCCCCTCTATTCTTTTTCCTGCTCCCTAGCTCAGGGCGCTACAGGTTATAAACATGACTAAACTGGAAGGCAGTACACATAGCACAGAGTGTGACCTTTGGAATCACACTCATGGGTTATAGTCCTGGAGCCAGCACCTGCCAGCTGTGACCCTGGGCAAGTGACTTAATCTCTGAAGACACCACTTTCTTTCTTGTTAAGATAGGGATAATTCATAGGACTGCAGTGATGAGATGATGAAATGTAAAGCCCAAAGTGCTTGATAAATTTTAGCCATTATGACTCATGAAACTAGCTTTTAGTAGGCTTAAAAAAATTTCAGTTGCAAAAAATTTCACATTGTTCTTATTGCACAATTAGATACAAACATTTGATAACCATATCTACTCATTTCTCCTTCATTCTCACCTCCATCCTGCTAGGGACCATGAGAATTCATAAATCCTATTTTAGGGTTTTTGACTATAGGTTTCAGGGAGTAGATGCCCTGACGATCTTGGCTTAGGCTTTGAGATTCTGTCCACATCCTCTGGGAATTTCACCCTTATAGTGTTGATCTTATACGGAACTCCTTTACCACCCAAGCATGGACTCTCAGTGGTGAAGCCGACCCTATTCATTGGTAGTTTTCACTTGCTTTACTTTGGTTCTGTGGGGCACCTACTTGTTTCACACAAATATTATAAAGTTGGGTAGTTATTTGTTGATAGTCATTTATTTACGAAGTATAAAATATCGAATTATTGACAAAGCATAATTTGTCCCCTAATTTTCTGACAGATGGTTTGAAATTGGTAGGAATATAAGCCAATGGGGAAAACGTGTGGTTTGCCACCTTAATATCGGACTTGCTCTGAAGTTAGGGAGCCTTCATGGAACTCAAATACTAGTTATCTGAACAGTAAATGTATATGAGCCAAGACAGTTTTCAAGAAGCACTTACTCCACCAGTTACCACAACATATTAGAAAGCTCAGCTGATATTCCAGGAAAGTTGTTCTTGGCTTCTGAGCAAAGCTTTCCAATGGTCTGTATGACCCTGGGACACTATTTCTCCACTGTCCAGCTACCTACTGCTGCATTCTGGTTTCCAAGAGAAAGGAGAGGGACACAGTAGTTCTAGAACATGTCTTAGATTGCTGTGCAAGGCAAACAAACAAAGCTAGAATCCTTTAAAGTTAGGCCAGTGCCAGCTAAAAGCAACCAGGCCCCTCCTACCCTCTCTGACCCAAATGAGTCCTCCAGAGTCAAAGGTAGCTCTCTACCAGAGGTCACTTAACCCCACACTGCCATGTCTTACTACCAAAAGAGAAAGAGGAGGAGTTCTTTTCTAAATCCTTCTGTTTCCTCAACAGAACTCATCACCAATATGTTCTTCATGGTGGTAAACCTAACATAGATCATTTGCATCTAAAAGAATACACACGTTCATTTAACAGTCCCACAAGTTATATTTCATTACACAATTATCAGAGGCAAATTATCTGCAAACAGCAATAACTGCTGTAGAGCTATATGCTCTGATTAAACAAATATATTTTTATTTGAAGATTATTCCTTAATAAATGTTACATTTAACAGTACAAAAAAAAGGAAAAATATATTTACAAAGAGCAAAGGTAATGAGACTGTTTCTTCAGCTATAACCGATAGTAAGAGAAAATATAACTTTTTCATAGCCAAATAAGCTACCTTCTTAAAATATCAAATAAATAAATACATTTAAAGCTATCAACAGAGTTACTACTCTGTAGCTACTAATCTGAAGTAACTAAAATTCAGTATCAGAGTCCTGGATTTACAATGCTGTATTTTTTCACTGATTTCTTCATCTGCTTAATTTTCTTCTTTAAGACTTGATGATCTTGTTTTGAAATATTCCGAAAATATCTACAACCTAAGAAACAAAACAAGGCAAAATAAAAAGTTTTAATACTTATCATCAAATTCTTCAAGTATATTTCTACATTTTAAAAATTTCGCTTCAACTCTGGCATACTGATGATTCTAAAAGTAGAAGGATTTGTATTATCTACACCAATATGTCTAAGCCCGTTCTCAGAGCTGTCACTAATGAAATGTACTGCTTCCTACATACAAAAATATTTCTGATGCATCATAATTAAAGCATATACTTTAGCTTGTTTTCTACCTTCCCTCCTAAACCTTAGTTAAGGTGATATGCATATTATATATATTCATATATTAAATGAGCCTCCTCCAGAAGCAAACCACTAGAGCTTCCTTCTCAATGATAAGTTGGTAAAAGAGCCAAAGATGCATTTATGACAATAAGGAAGTTCTCTGTAGAAAACCCTGATGTGAAGAATTAGAATAAACAAATCATAGGTTAGAAGAAATCAAAAATTTAATCTAGTCATTCCTGCCATCTAGCAGGCAGCTGGATGGTGATCATGCAGATATGCCAAAGGTGCCAAAGGTGCTCATCAGAAGTTCTACCTGCTTTTCACAGTCTTACAATGCTAAGAGGGTCACAAGTATTTCAGAGACATGAATCAAATTCCTGTAATAAAAATGTAAACTGGATATTATAAGAGATTTTCTCTATTTAATAAATGAGACCATAAAAAACATAGGAAAAATTAATTTTATTACAGTCTCAGTTTGCATTTATTCATATTCTCTGGGAACTTGCTAGAATATATATTGTACCTAGAGTAACAATTTTTTTTTTTTTTTTTTTTTTTTTGCGGTACACGGGCCTCTCACTGTTGCGGCCTCTCCCACTGCGGAGCACAGGCTCCGGACGCGCAGGCTCAGTGGCCATGGCTCACGGGCGCAGCTGCTCTGCGGCATGTGGGATCCTCCCGGACCGGGGCACGAACCCATGTCCCCTGCATCGGCAAGCGGACTCTCAACCACTGCGTCACCAGGGAAGCCCTAGAGCAACAATTTTATTATCCCTGAAAATAGTAAGGTGAGAACTGCTAATATTTTATTAGCTGGGAAGCAGTGGCGTGTGTGGTGTTATATAATAATTTGTGTTTCTAAACACATCTACCACCTTTAGCAAAAACAAAATACTTTGTACACAGATTTCTGCTTCAGTCTAGAATACAGAAAACTGGAAAAAACTCTGCTACCAATCTAACACAGAGAAAAAGCCAAATAAACTACAATTCCTAACTTCAAGCCCACCAAGCTAAAGTCACAGGGCAGCCAAGCAGCCTGAACTGTTGGGAGGGAAGGCCCCTCCAAGGAGAAATGGGCCTGGTTCACCTTGAGCAGAGCATGGGAGGAAGGGCAGCCACCGTACCCTACTCCAAGCCCAAAGCAAAGGGAGGCCACGACTAAAATTCGAATCCCAGGATGTACTGAGGGTAACCAGATCAAGAACAAAACCCAGCACAACCCCTAATAGACTGACTCAACCCCCATACTAACACCCTGAAAGAAGAAAAGGTGAGCCCATTCTCAGACATTTTATGCCTGATATTCGCAGGATACCTCAGAATGTATAAAGCACTTTGATGTGATGTTTGTGTGATGCTTAACAATCCTGTAAGCAAATAGGGCAGCTGTTACACTGCCCATCTCACACAGAAGGATCCCAAAGGTTAACTGCTTGACCTAAGTGACATGGCAAGTAAGGGACAGAATTGGAAGTTAACCCAGGTCTCCAGACCCCACTCAAACACAGGTACCTTTTGATATCTGTACCAGGAACCTCTACACTCATAAAGTAGAAAGTCACAGTCCAAATCACATTTGTTTCTTGTCATCAGTACATCAGAGAGAAATTTTTAAAACTACTTTCGTGTTTGCTAATCCCTTTCCTCCCATAAAATCAGTATTTTACTAATCTAAGTAACCATCTGAAACATTAACTGAGAATACTAATTCCAAATCAATACAAATTATATCTAAACCAACCTGAAGAATCTCTTTAGGATACTTTAAACTCCCTGGCCACACAGTGCTTACTCATGGCCACTGCAAGGTCACTTTCTTCACCTCTGGACATGTTCTGTGGCAGTCTCATTTCAGTACTGGCTACCTTTCTATATTTCAGTGGTACAAAGCAGGTAAGAGTTTTAACAGCCAAGATATTCCCCAAAGAAAAGACCAATTTCCCTTTCTTTTAAGAGGACTTTTAAGTAAGTTAATAGGAGGTATTTTTTTTTTCTTTTCTGAAGGGAAGAAAATGTCTCATCCTTACAGCAACAGGTAAGTAAATATAAATAACATAAAGCTGTCATAAAAAAATGAGGTCAATAAAGAATATTTTTCTATGTCTAATATAGTAGATAATCTCAGTAAACTTTCTCTACAGCACAGCCAAATGGTCATTTGCTGTGAAAACGGTGCATCCTTTATCTTAATGGCCCCTAAAGATACTCAAGTTAGAGCATAAAAACCAATGACGATCAACAATATGAAATCACTGTTTCTAATCCATGGAAATTCCCTACAAGCAGATCACCTGGCCCGAATTCAGTATTCATTTTTCCACTCAGCAGTTATTTTTCCAGCATCTAATACCCTTAGATACTGTTTAGGTAAACTCTAATATGAATGAATGGTCACACTTTGCAATTTCAAAATCACCTGAAAGCTATGGCTAGATAAAAAGAAAACAAAACATGTACCTTTTCCTAACAATAACCCAGCTACCAAAGCTTTCTCACAAGCCAAAGCTTTATCTTCCTTCCAATCACTTTTTGCCAGAAAGTAACTGAAGTGAAAGCTTGGCCACCAGTTTTTCCTGGAGTTCCACTCTTCTTGAACCCAGGCAAGATGACTCCTGGAAAAGAAAAGTGTCAAAAGGGAAGGTCAGTGATGGAGACAGACCTATAGTGTCAGAATCTGAACTTAAGTAGGGTCTGTGGAAAGATGACAAGGAAGATGTTTCCAAACTAGCTTCCAAGTATGGCCATGGCATAGCACACGCATGAAAGCAAATCCTTTTTCGTCCTCTTTGATCTCCACGTCCCATTTTCCATTTAATGAAAGAGCCAGTTCAGTACAGCACAGCAGTTAACAGCATAGACTCTCAGGTCAAAATCTCAGATTCAAATCCCAGATCTTCCATCTACTATCTATGTGATCTTCAGCACGTTGCTTAATCTTTCTGAGCCTCAATTTCCTTGAGGATATTAATGGTGCCCATCTCGTAGCACTGTTATTAGGATTAAACTGGTCCATAGTATAGCAAGTGTCATATAAAGCTCTTTGCATGCTGTCTGGTACAAAGTACATTTTCAACAAATGTTAGCTATTGTTATTTATTTCTTAAAAGTTACTTTAAAACCTTACTTTAAAATTATATGCTACAAAGAATTACTATCCAAATTGAGATGGCATTATTATACAAACACAGGAACACATAGGTTTGACAGTTGAACCCAGGCAGTGCTAAGTATTCCTCAATAATTTAATAGAGCAAAGACTTATTTAGTACCTATTTGCCCCTGTGGCAAAACTTCTAGAGGTTTAAAAAGTGAGCAGCACATTTCTCTGCCTTCAAGAACCTTGGGGTTAGTAAGGGTTTATACAGTGCTTTAGATTTGGAAAGTGGTTTACAGGGAGTACATCAACATATCACACCAAAAATACTTCCTAATCAAGACTGTTCTAAGGTCAAGTCAGGTCTGAAGCCTGAAGCAAGTTCCCACTGATAATGAATTTCCTAAGCAACTAAAATGGATATAATAAATCAATGAAATTTAATTTTTGTGATATCCTTTATTCTCTCACACACAAGGTAAATGACAAGGGCCACTCCTTTTCTCTTACTCAAAATGTGGCACTGATGATTATTTTGATCAGAGGGATAGCTTTAGATACCCAGCTCACAAGGGACTTAATAAATATTTGCTGAATGAACAACCGTGACGATTTTATGAGGTCCTAAAAAAACCCACTGAAAATGACTGAGAACTGTTGGGAGAAAAGCTGCTTCCCATGTGATCTTACAAGTTGATGACACAAATCACAAACAGCTTTACAAAGAATCTAGGGAAGAGTGGAGGTGACCCCCTCTGGTCCCTATTTCCAATTAGAAAGCACAAACTTAGCTCTTAGCAGAGTAGTGGTAAGGGCTATTACCCATTTTGATAGCACAAAGAATCTGGATAGAATTTTTGTATGTTTTACTTGTGACTTCCTATTTCCTGTTCTTCTGACGTACTCAGAAGAAAACAGCTGAAGACACAGTTCAAGAAATCCAAAAACATAAACAAAGAACTTTATTAGCTAAAATATTATAAAACATTATTTATGCTGATCCAGTAATAAACACTGTATGTTTCTTACTTACCCCATTAAAGTCTGTCTGAGATATTTTGCCAAATATTTCCAAGCAGTTATATTTTTAGTGCATCCAGCAAAATCTAAGACTCCAAATAATACCTCCAACCCCAGTTTATGGTGTTCTTCGTTTTCTGCAATGGTCACAACAGTTAGAGTTTACAGAAAGCACTGACGAGCACAAAGCTAAAAGATTATATTCCACTGATAAAGTATCACTGAATCATAAGCCTTCTAGTTTAACAGTTTAAAACAATTCATTATGATCATACTCTCCTGTGATGAATCTGAAGAATTTGATAATTTAGTCCACATTAATGAAGGCAGGGTGGTGAGTCTGACCTCTATATGGGTTTATACTACTGAGAACATTACTTAAGGTACCGGCCCTATTTGGGCATTTTATATATGTTCTCTTCTATTAGGAGAAGAACCGAGGTAGTCCCAGTACCTACTGGACTTAGCAAGTGGATTTCCTATGAAGAATTATGTTCTTTTCTATACTGAGGTGAATCCCAGTAAAGATTAAAATGAGCTGAACCATATAAATTGAAGCCGTTTTTCTTTTGCAACCACTGCCTGAATTCTATAGCAGAGGTCAGCACACTTTTTCTGTAAAGGGCCAGACGCTATTTAAGTTTTGCAAGCCTTACAGCCTGTCATAACTACTCAACACTACTGTCATAGGGCAAAAGCAGCCATAGACTGCTTTTATATTTTTGTATATAAATAAATGGACATGGCTGTGCTCCAACAGAACTTGATTTATGGAAACAGGCAAGAGGGGACTTCCCTGGTGGTGCAGTGATTAAGAATTCGCCTGCCAATGCAGGGGACACAGGTTCTACCCCTGTTCCAGGAAGATCACACATGCCACGGAGCAACTAAACCCATGCACCACAACTACTGAGCCTGCGCTCTAGAGCCCGCAAGCCACAACTACTGAAGCCTGTGCGCCTAGAGCCCGTGCTCCGCAACAAGAGGAGCCACCGCGATGAGAAGCCCACGCACTGCAACCAAGAGTAGTCCCCACTTGCCATAACTAGAGAAGGCCCGGGTGCAGCAACGAAGACCCAATGCATAAAGAAAGAAAGAAAAGAAATGAAGGAAGGAAGGAAGAAAGAAAGAAATATTAAAAAAAAAACAAAACAGGCAAGAGGTGGTTCTGGCGCATAGCCACAGTCTGCTGAGCCCCAGTCTACAGCTTGTCTGCACAAAGAGACTTAAAACAAACTACTTACCTGATTTTCTCAGTAATCTATGGAATTCTAACATCAGTTTATGAGATGGCACAATCTGATACAAAATCTGGAAGAAAGGATAATCTTGTAATTTTTACACATTCGAAAGGCGTTTCTCTAATTTCAGCTTACTTTCAAATAAAGTTCTTACTACCTAATATGCCCTTGGTAAAGGAATCAAGGATTTAAAAGATACTTTGCTTTTTTTTTTTTCTTGCGGTACGCGGGCCTCTCACTGTTGTGGCCTCTCCCGTTGTGGAGCACAGGCTCCGGACGCACAGGCTCAGCGGCCATGGCTCACGGGCCCAGCCGCTCCGCGGCATGTGAGATCTTCCCGGACCGGGGCACGCACCCGTGTCCCCTGCATCGGCAGGCAGACTCTCAACCACTGCGCCACCAGGGAAGCCCGAAAGATCCTTTGCTTTTATCCAGTTCAATTCTGGTATAGAAAGGTGTTCTACGTAAAGCTATTTAAAAAAAAAATCCCTCCTAATAACAAGATAGTTGGTTGGGAGGGTGGGGGGATGTGGATAGACGGAGACATTTTATTTTCTCTATACTTATACTGTTTACCACACTTAACCACTTAATTTCTTTTCAGTAGCCAGGACTGAGGAAAAAAAATAAAAAGAGAATCAATATCACATAGGAAAGATATTTAATATTTATTGATCACAAAAGGTCACAGAATATACAAAACAAAACCCAAAAAAGGCAAGGCTAGTTATTTTGGAAGATTGTATTCAGGAACACAGTACATTAAGAGTATTCAAGTCAATATTTTTACAATCTTTTTACACAATAGGGACAAGATAAAGGTTTTTCTTTCTAAAAATAGGATGGACAATTTTTATGAATATGCAAAAAATAGGATTGAAAGTATATTTCTCACTTAAACACATTTAATAGTAGAGATGAATTTATTCTGTCTGCTGCTGAGGTAATTTAACCTTACACTGAAATAATTTCCCACAAAATGAAAAGTAAATTTGTTAATTTCTCTTAATAGTTTTTAAATTAAGAGATCAATCAACATGATCAATATACCAATATCAGAGAGTATTATTAAAACTCAGTTTTTACAAAATCACATTTTCTTTTTTGATTTAGGGAATTCTGTATATGGTTCAATTCATTTATTGAAATACAACATATGTACTAGAAAGGTACACAAATCATGAGTGTGCCATTCAATAAACTTTCACAAGTTATACACACTCACATAATCAGCACCCAGATCAAAAGATAGAACACTATCAGAACTCTGGAAGTCTTTCATCCGTTTTGTAAAATTCTTAGCCATTGACTCATTAAATATTGTCTTTGCCTGTTTGTTTGCCTTTGAACCCCGTTCTCTCTCCTTTCCCTTGGCTCCAATTACAAGTAGTTCAGACCTTTCACCAAGTCCTTTGTACACTCTTTTCTGCACTTTTTATCCTTTTTGCTCTACCTTCTTTAGCCTGATTTTCTACACAGTTCATTAATTCTCTCTTCTGCTATGTTCAATCTATTTAAACCCATTTATTGAGTTAATTTCAAATACTGTATTTTTCAAAAGGAAAACCAGAATTTCTCTAAATCTATCTTGTCTTGAAGATAAGTGTTGAATACAGTTATTTTCTATTCCATTTTTTAAAGTCTTTTCAGAACACCATTAATGAAAGACAACCTCAGTGAAGTTCAGCATCTTGCTTTTGTTGTATTAAAGCATCTTGCTTTTGTTGTATTCCTTAGTATTTTCTTGCACAAATGGGTAAAGAGAAATCTTGAAGAGTAAAATTAAAATAGCAACTTTAAAAGTATATTACGCAGTTTGCAAGTAAGACTGTGGTACTGATATTTAGACGTATAAATCAATGGAACAGAATTCAGTGTCCAGAAATAAACCATATATATCCATGATCAATTGATTTTGACAATGGTGCCAAGACAATTCAATGGGAGTAAGAAAATTCCTTTCAACAAACAGTGCTGGGACAACTGGATATCCACATGGCAAAAGAATGAAACTAGACCACTACATCACACCACATACAAAAATTAACTCAAAATGGATCAAAGACCTAAAGGTAAAAACTAAAATTATAAAACTGTGAAGAAAATCTAGGTGTAAATATGTGTTACCTTAGATTAGGCAATAGTTTCGTAGATATGACACAACTAAAGCACAAGCAACCAAAGGAAGAACAGTAAATTGGACTTTATCAAAATGAATCATTTTTGTGCTTCAAAGAACACTATCAAGGGAACTCCCTGGTGGTCCAGTGGTTAGGACTCGGCACTTTCACTGCCGAGGGCCTGGGTTCAATCCCTCGTGGGGGAACTAAAATCCCGCAAGCCGCACCACTCAGCCAAAAAAAACCCATTATGAAAAAAGATAAAGATAACCCACAAAAAGGGAGAAAACAGAAAATAGCTGCAGATCATATACCTGATAAGGGTCTAGTACCCAGAATATATATAAAGAATTCTTACATGTCAACAACAAAAAGATAAGCAACCCAATTAAAAAATGTGCAAAGGAATATTTCTCCAAAGAACATAAACGAATCGCCCATTAGCACATGAAAAGTTGGTCAACATCATTAGTCATTAGGGAAATGCAAATCAAAACCACAATAAGATACTACTTCCCATCTACTAGGATGGCCATAATAATAATAATACAGTGACAAATATGAGCGAGGGTGTGGAGTAATCAGAACCCTCATACACTGCTGGGGAGAACGTAAAGTTGTGCAGCTCCTTGGCAAAACAGCTTGGCAATTCCTCACAAAGTGAAACATAAAGTTAGCATATTCTGGTGATTCAGCTTCAAGGTATGTATACCCAAGAGAACTGAAAACGTATGTCCCACAAAAAGTTTTACACAAAAGTTCACAGAAGTATTATTCGTAATAGCTGAAAAGTAAAAACAACCCAAATGTCTATCAATTGGTTAATGGATAAACAAATGTTGTATATTCATACAGTGGAATAATATTGAGATATAAAAAGGAATGAAGTACTGACACATGCTACAACATGGATGAACTTAAAAATATGCTAAGTGAAAGAAACCATTCACAAAAGGCCACATATTGTATGACTCCATTTATATGAAATGTCCAGAATAGACAAATCTATAGAGACAGAAAATAGATTAGTGGTTACCTAGGGTTTGGGTGGAGAGGGTAGGTGTGGGCTAATGGGCACAGTGTTTCTTTGGGGGGGGGGTCATTAAATGTTCTATAATAGATTATGATAATGGTTGCACAACACTGTACATATACTAAAAAAATTGGGTTGTGCATTTAAAACAGTGAATTTTATGTTATGTAAATTCTATCTCAAAAAAGCTGTTAAGAAAATGTAAAGTGCCTTGAATCAAGAATAAACCAGATTTTCTTTAAAAACATTTTTTTAAGTATTATGCAGTAAAACAAAGCCTGTTGAAAACTTTATAAAATGTACAGTTTCCACATCTGAAGGTTTGATAATGTCAATTTTGATGACTATACAAGTACAGATTAGAGCTAATTGGCTTTTTAAAAGGAAGACTGGTAGAAAAGGATTTTTCTCAGTCATTTGTACAGGCTGAAAAGGACCTTTCTTTTTCCTCTAAAATATGATTAGAAACTGACCATGAAATATATAAAGAACTCCTAAATTCAATAACAAAAAACTGAAACACCTAGTTCAAAAAAGGGATGTAAACAGACATTTCTCCAAAGAAGGTACACAAATAACCACTAAGCACATGAAAAGATGCTCAACATCACTACCCTCAGGAAAATGCAAATCAAAATAAAAATGAGATACCGCTTCGTACACCTCAGGAGATCTATTATCACCTTCTTAAAAAAGAAAAGTAACAAAGTGTTGGTGAGGATGTGGAGAAATTTAAACCCTCATGCACTGCTGGTGGGAATGTAAAATGGTACAGCTGCTATGGAGACAGCTTGATGGTTCCTCAAAAGGTTAAACAAAGAAGTATCATATGATCCAGCAATTCTACTCCTAGGTATATACTTAAAATAACTGAAAGCAGGGACTCAGACACATACTGTACACCAATGCTCATAGTCGAGTTATCCACAAGAGCCAAAAACTGAAAACAACCCAAATGTCTACCAAGAGATGAATGGATAAATAAAATGTGGAATATATTTGTATAATATATATATAATATTCTATTATATATATATATATATATAATGGAATATTATTCAGGCTTTAAAAGGAAGGAAATTCTGATACATGTTATAACATGGATGAATCTTGATAACATTATGAAATAAGCAAGACATAAAAGGACAAATACTGTATGATTCCACTTAGATGAGGTTCCTAGAACGAGCAAATTTATAAAGAGACAGAAAGTAGAATAGAGGTTGCTGTATGCCTGAAACTAACACAGTATTGTAAATCGATTATACTTCAATATATTTTTTAAAAAAAAGTAGAATAGAGGTTACTAGGGGTTGGGGGAGCCTACTGTTTAATGGATACAGAGTTTCTGTTTGTGATGATGAAAAAGTTCAGGAAGTAGACAGTGGTGATGGTTGCACAAAATTGTGCATGTACTTAATGGTAATGCCATTAAAATGTGCACTTGAGGGACTTCCCTGGTGGTTCAGTGGTTCAGACTTCGAGCTTCCAATGCAGGGGGCACAGGTTCAATTCCTGATCAGGGAACTAAGATCCCAGATGCCACATAGCGCGGCCAGAAAAAAAGAAAAAATGTGCACTTGAAAATGGTTAAAATGGTAAATTTCATATTACATATATTTTACCACAATAAAAAAAAATTTTAAGGAATACCATATACAGTAACAATCCCAAACTTGAAAGACTTAGGGGTAAATTTAACAAAATATATACACTAAAAACTTCAAAACATTTCAGAGAGAAATAAAATACCTAAATTAATGGAGAGACATACCATGTTCACAGTTTGGAAATCTCAGTATTACTAAGATGTCTATTCCCTCAAAATTGATCTACAGATTCAAAATCCCAACAAGATATTTTTTGTAGCAACTGACAAACTGATTTTAAAATGTACATGAAAAGTCAAAAGAGCTAGAGAAGCTAAAAGCAATTTTGAAAAAGGACAAATTTGTATGACTTCCATGACATGATTCCAAGACTCGCTGTAAAGCTACCATAGTCAGGATGTGTGGTATTGGTATACGAACGGAAATACACATCACTAGAACACAATAGTCTATATGCATGGTCAATTGATTTTCAACCAAGTTACCAATGTAATTCAACAGGGAAAGGATAGTCTTTTCAACGACACTTACCTCACACTACACAAAAAAATCAGCTCAAAACCTGTCCCAGACCTAAACGTAAAACTGTAACACTTCTCGAAAAAAAAACACAGAAGAGAATCTTCATTATCCTGGAGTAGGCAAAGATTTCTTAGACAAAAAATACTAACTGTAAAAGAAAAATGAGTAAATTGTACTTAATCAAAATTAGAAATTTCTGCTCTTTGAAAGATACTGTAAAGAAAACAAAAGGCAAGCCACAGACTGGGAGAACATATTTACCATCCATATACCTGACAAAGGACTTGTACCCAGATTATATAAAAAAACTTCCAAATCAGTAAGACAAATAAGAGAAACTGAACTTTCATACTTTGATGGTGGGAATGTCAATGGTATAGTCTCCTCAGAAAACAGCTGGGCAGTTTCTTAAGTTAAACATATACCTTCCAGCAATTCCACTCTTAGGTAACTACCAAAGAAAAATGAAAATATATGTGCACACAAAAACTTGTACATGAATGTTCACAGTGGTATTCATAATAGCCAAAGAGTGAAAATAACCCAAATGTCCATCAAGAAGTGAATGTATAAAAATGGAATAATACTCAGCAGTAATAAGGAACAAATTACTGATACAATAATATGGATAAATCTCAAAAACATTCTACTGAGCAAGAAAATCGAGACCTAAAGAAAAAAAAAAAAGAGTACATACTGTCAGATTTCATTTATATGAAATTCTAGAAGAGATAAAACTAATCTATAGTGACAGAAAACAGATCAGTGACTGCCTGGGGCCAAGAGTACATGGGCGGCTTGGCTGCAAAGGGAAATGAGGGACTTTCTAGGGTGATGGAAATGTTCAATATCTTAATTATTATGGTGTTACATGGATGCATATATTTGTAAAAATGCATCCCAGTGTACATTTAAAATATCTGTTTTATTGTATGTAAGTTAAATTTCAATAAAGATGATTTCCTAAAAAAAAAAAGCAATGCAGAACTTTCCAACCAGGGTGACAAAACAGTTTCTGAAATATTGATCCTCTCCCCTCCGTCTCACTTGGGCAGAAGATGGGGGAATGGTAGTGATGGGGGGTCTGCCGGGAGGCTGCAGCCTCCTGTCTTTACCTCAGTGTGCCATACATACACTGTCATTTTCTCTGGATGTTACAACATGAAAGTTGGAAAGCAGTGACCTAAGAATGTCTTAAAGTAGATCCCCAACCCTGTTCAAACACTGGCATAAAAATTCTCTACCTTAAGCACACTTATCAGTTTCTCTCTTGGTGCCTTCTCTCTCTTTAAAAAGTTGTATAAGTAGATATGAGCATTTGGATTTGATGGGAACTTTTCATCATAGGCGTAATTGGTAAGAACCTCTCGGGCTCCATCTTGATCCCCATAGAATTCCAGCATCTATATAAAATAAGTCATGATATCTTAGCTAAATTCTGTAAGACAGCTATATGAAATATCATGTACAACTTGACTTTATTGATGAGCACAAAAAAAGTCATACAACTGAAAAACAGCATTTACTATATAGGGAACAATAGTGATGCCAGTTTTTGCTTCCACCAGCATATGTTACAACCTCCATAGAACACAGAAGATCATAAAAAAGGCCTACATGGTTTCCCATTTTTCCCTTATCGTATTTCGTTACTGAAAAATGCAGCAACTTCAACACAAGAAGTGTTCCTATGAGAAATAAAGTCTTCAAAGTAGGGCACATTAGGACCAAAAAAAGACCATACGAGGCAACTAACCTCAGTGCCCTACATAACTTTAGCCACAAAAGGAGTGCATAAGGATTTATAATTCCTTTCCTTTCATTCCTTCCAGTCCTGACACAGCAATTTCCAGATTCACTAGCATACGGTTTCAGAGATTATCTTCGGACAGCATAATTATCACTTTAGCACTAATGAAACTTTCAAAAAGCAAGGGACTTCAGCATCCATGGATACTGAGGGACTACTGTATTTGGCCATGACACATTATCCAATGGTGAAAATAAACACAGTAACGTTTACAGTATATTGGTAAAATAAACAAAACTTATTCAGACCAAAAAGAAGCATCATATTCTTTTAATTTTTAAACAATTTTTTCCATTAGTTCCTTTCTGATCAATAAAGGTTAAGCTTATAACAAAATGAAACTAATAAAACCTTATGAAAAGTTTACTTACCTCTACATAACTCTTCACAAAAGGGTCCCAAACTCCAGGAATTTGAATCAATGCACAAAGGTTTATAGATGTCTTCCAGCTGTGGTTGAGCATATTCTGGGACGCTGTGTTGTAAGCATAATCATCCTCATCTGTCCAAAGACAAAAGATTTTTTAAAGTATTCAGTACTGAGGACTTCTGCAGAATCAGTACTCGGTAAACCACCCACAAGGAAAGCTCAGACCCTGATGGCTTCACTAGTGAACTCTAACAATCACTTCAAGTATAGCACTGATTCATCACAAACTCTCCCCCTAAAAAAGGACAGAGAGAAAACACTTCGCAACTGATCTATGAGATCAGAATCACCCTGATACCAAAACCAGACAAAGACAACACAGGAAAATTACAGACCAATATCTCTTATAAGTATAGATGCAAAAATTCTCAACAAGATACTAGCAAACTGAATCTAGCAACACATAAAGTGGGATCTATTCCAGGAATGCAAGGTTGTTTAACATCTGAAATCAATTAATACAATATTCCAAATCAATAGAATAATGACAAAAACCTCATAACCATCTCAATTGTTCCAGAAAAAGCATTTGGCAAAATTCAATAACCTTTCATGATAGACACACTGAACATCTAGGAAAAGAAGCAAGTTCTTCAATCTGATAAAGGGCATCTTATGAAAAACCCACAACTAGTATCAGAATTGATGGTGAATGACTGCATGCAAGAGAGAATGTCCTCTCTTGCAACTTCTATTCAACATTATAATGGAGGTTCTAGGCAGGGCAATTCAACAAGAAAACAATACAAACAATGTCCAGATTGGAAAGGAAGAAGTAAAACTATCTCTACTTGCAGATGACATGATCTTGTACATGGAAAATCCTAAGAATACATTAAAAACTTATTATAACTAATAAATGAGTTGAAAGTTGCATAATATAAAATCAACGCACAACAGTCAATTGTATATCTATATACTTGCAATGAACAATCCAAAAACGAAATTAGGAAAATAATGCCATTTACAATAGCATCAAAAACGATAAACTACTTAGGTATGAATTTTACAAAAGAGACATAAAATTATAGTCTGAAGAGTAGTATTGTTCAAGGAAATTAAAGAAGACCTAAATAAATGTAAGACATCCTGTGTTCATGGGTTGGAAGATTTATTAAATTAATCTATAGCTTTAATGCAATTCTTATCAAAGTCCCAGCTGGCTTGTTTGCATAAATGACAAGCTGATCCTATAATCCATATGGAAATGCAAGGGACCAGGAATAGCCAAAACAATCTTTAAAAAGAAGAACAAATTTGGAGGATTCACACTGTGACCTCAAAAGTTACTATAAAGCTACAGTAATTAAGACTGTGATATGGGCATAAGTATGGATATATATAGATCAATGGAAGAAAATTTAGAGTCCACAAATAAAACTTCATATATGGGCAACTGATTTTTGATAAGGGTACCAAGACAATTCAGTGGGAAAATAATAGCCTTTTCAATAAATATGCTGGAACAACTGAATACCCACATGCAAGATAAATTTGAACCCCTACCTACCTCACGTGATATAAAAAAATTAACTCAAAATGAATTAGAAAACAACTGTAAAACTATATAACTCTCAGAAGAAAACATAAGTCTAAATCTTCGTGACCTTGGAGTAGGCAAAGGCTTCTTGGATTCGACAACAAAAGCACAAGCAACAAAAGAAAAAACAAACAACTTCATCAAAATTAAAACCTTTTGTGACTCAAAAAACACCTAAGAAAGTAAAAAAGATAACCCACAGAATAGAAAACAAACATTTCCAAATCCTACACCTATCTGAAAAGGGACTTGTACCTAGAATATATAAAGAACTCTTATAACTTAATAATAAAATAATAAGTAATTCAATTAAAATAGGAGAAAAGGATCTGAATGCAAATTTCTCCAAAGAAGATATACAAATGGCCCACAAGCACATGAAAAGATGCTCAACATTATTAGCCTCTAGGGAAATGCAAATCAAAACCACAAGATACTACTTCACACCCAGCAGGACAGCTATATCAAAGACAGATAATGGCAAGTGTTGGGAAGGACGTGGAGAAATTAGTACCCTCCTCATACACTGCTGGTAGGAATGAAAAATGGCACAGCTGCTTTGGAAAGAAAACAGTCCAGAGGTCCCTCAAAAGTTCACAGCAACATTATTCAAAATAGCCAAAAAGCAGAGAACAACCCAAATGTCCATCACCCGATAACGGATACATAAATGTGGTATATCTATACAATAGAATATTAATAAATGAAATAAATAAAAAGGAATGAAGTGCCATTACATGCTACAATGTGGGTGAACCTTTAAAAACATAAGGCTAAGTGAAAGAAGTCAGTAACAAAGTCAGTCCTACATATTTTAGGACTCCATTGTATGAACTGTCCAGAATAGATAGATCTCTAGAGGCAGAAAGTAGTTTAGTGGTTGCCTAGGACAGGAGGAACTGAGAAGAGTCGAGAGTTACTGCTAATGGCTACAGCATTTCTTTTTGGGGTGATAAAAGTGTTCTAAAATTGATTGTGGTAATGGATGCACAACTATGAATATTCCACAAACCACTGAATTTATACTTTAAGTGGGTGAATCATATTAAGAATCAGATCTCAATTCTTAATAAAGCTGTTCTTAAAAAAAACATGATTACCACACCCAATAAATTGGGTGACATGAAAACTCCGACAATAACAAATAATGAGGAGAAGACAGACAAAAGAAAGCCCAAATCAGACTACTAGTGGAATATAAATTGGTAACCACTTTGGAAAGAGTTCAGCCTATTATACAGTAAAGCTGAAGACACACATACTCTGTGACAACAATTCTACTCCTAGAAATACACACATATGTGTATCACTACACATGCCCAAGAATTTCAAAGCAGCATTAATTATAATAGCCCCAAACTATTAACAACCTAAATGGCCATCAATATATAGAAGGAATAAATAAACTGCATGAATATCATACAATGTATGGTTTTACAACAATAAAAATGAACAAACTAGAGCTAATTCAACTATATGAACACATGTTAAATGCTGAACAAAATATGCAAGGCCCCAAAAGAATATATACAGTGTGAATCGAAATATGACACTGAGATATAGGCAAAACTAAATTACAGATACATACTTGAGTGGTAAAAGTATTTAAAGAAAACAAGAGAGTAATTACCCTTAAAGTCAGGACAGTCTTCTTGAGACACTGGGAGGAGGTGTGATTAGGCACACATGGGGAACTTTTAGGGGGTCAGCAATGTTGTGATCCTTAATCTGGGTGTAGTTACATGGATGTTTGCTTTATAAGTATCCATTCTACCAGACATTTGTTTTACACACTGGTTCAGGATATATTTCACAATCTTAAAGGTTTAAAAAGAGAATCAGTCTTTTGAAAGCAACAGCTGATAGAAGCACAAAACACTTTTTGGTACCAGTGCCACTTTTTGGCCAAAAATGTAGCCCCCACCCCCAAACAGGGATTGGTATTCTCTTCCCAGTGGGTCAATTGAATAAATATCAATATGAACCTGGAAATGAAGTGGTAACAGGAAAGTAGGTATGAAATGGTATCCAAAAAAATGGTTAAGAAAGAAAGGCAGATCCCTGAGTAAGTACAAGTTAGGTATGGATTTACCATGGAAGGGGATTCCCAGCCACCAAGTACATCAAAGCCAACGAGCACAGGCCACAGCAGCAAGGAAAAATCCCAAACCAGCTCTGAGCATACATTCACATGTTCCATTCTTTTGAGTTGGTTATACAGAACTAGTCCTAACTTTTTTTTCTCATTAAACAGACACATGAGGTTAAAGACAATCTAAAGAGCGCCACATATTATCCCATCTTTATCTCTTGTTGCTACAGAAGACTGTCAGCTGCAGAAGGTACTGAATTATCTATCCATGGGAGTGATGGTGTAAATGCCACATTCCAACTGCTTTAATCATCATATATTTGCTTGAGTTCTACTTAAAGTGTAGGAAGAAAAGGAAATACTGACTTTAAAACTTACCTAAATCAGTATCAGCAAGCCTTTACAGCAGGCATTATGGCAAGGCTAGCAAAAGAAACAGAGGACAGATGTATGACCTCAAAAGACTGATGAGTCTAGACAGGGAGACACAACAAAAAACACACATGAAAAAACTTAGAATGACTAAAAAGCAAGAGGTGAAGAGCCAAATGATATAGGCTGAACATGCAGCTGATACGTTAGACTTAAGGTAGAAGAAGGCGGGGTCTAATGAGTCTTGAAGGGCAGATGGCATTCTAGAGGAGGAGAATGCACAAAGGCCTCACAATATTATCATGATGAAGACAGCATTTCAGAAGTGTCTTGGGGGAGATCAAAGATGGGAAACAGGGGCTTCCCTGGTGGTGCAGTGGTTGAGAGCCCACCTGCCGATGCAGGGGACATGGGTTCATGCCCCTGTCCGGGAAGGTCCCACATGCCGCGGAGCGGCTGGGCCCGTGAGCCATGGCCGCTGAGCCTGCGCGTCCGGAGCCTGTGCTCCACAACGGGAGAGGCCACAACAGGGAGAGGCCCGCGTACCGCAAAAAAATAAAAAAAAAAAAAGATGGGAAACAGGAAGGGAATTTTGAGATTAGTAAGCCCACATGCCCAGAGACCAAGGAAATACTATCACATAAGGACAGTAAGGAAACACTGCTTAACACAAATGATGTGATAAATGTCAGAACTGAGACTTGGGTGGAGGATGTGAAAATAGAAAGGAAGGGGTCATTCCTAGAGGAGTTATGGAGAAAAACTATACAAGGGAAAAAAAGTACAGAGAATGATCACACAGCTCCAAAGAACAGAAATTTAGGGACAGGAGAGGATGACATCACCACGGAAAGTCAGTTTGAGAAGAACACATAGTCAATTTTTGGGGTGGTCAGTAAATCAAGAAAACTGTCCTGACCTTTATACAGAAGTGAAACAACATTATCTTGCCCTACTCTTTAAACGTATTTTCCTAAGAAACAACATTATGAAACAAACTAAACTCCACTGTAAACACAGAGGAAATAATGCTTCTTATATGCAATAATGCCTGCTGAACAAAATTTGTAACCTATCGTAGAAATCATGTTTAAGAAAGCAGTGAATCTAAAATGGTCATGAACTTAATCTATAAATCACCTAACTGATGTCTGAAAAGTTTTTTTAAATATCAGAAATTTTATAAAGGATGATCAAGAATTTTACATCCACAGAAATGTCTGTTCTCTGTACTATCTGGATAAAGCCAAGCTTGGAAGTAGGGGAATTAGATTACTCCTCCAGACCCCTTCTGTCCCTCTGAGTCAGTCTTACTACTTATTACTCATATTCACTCACCAAGCTGAGACAATTCCATCTTCTTTTTAGACCAAATATAATACTGCAAAAGCCCTTTATAGGCCTGAATAAGGTTGATTAACACTTCCTGAGAAGACGACTTTTCACCGTATCGCCATGTCTCTGCCTGGCTGAGATTTCTGTTCGCATCCTCAAGCATACCATGATGCAGAAGGTATAATGCATGTTGTAAGGAGATCTGCAACAATAAGAAAAAGCCCACCGTCATATAGGTCATTAGATAACCCTTAGTCAAAAAGCTCAGTAAATATATGATACATTCAGGCTAAGACCTTGGTAGGACACAAATGTTGGAGCAATATTGTCCTCATTATCAAAAATTTCAATCTAGCAGAAAGACAAATGAAAAATTATCATTATGTAAATGAGAACTAAATTATATAAACTTACAAACAGAAGGCAGTGTGAAAAGAACAGGGACGTTGAAGACAGAGTCTGGGCTCAAATGCTATTTTAAAGCTACATAAACCTGAGTAAGTTACTCTCACCCTTTGTGAGTCTCCTCTTTTATATGGAACAATTATTATTAACCCTTTTGAGGGGCATTAAGGGGATTAAGTGAGATGATATATTTGTATACCACCTAATACCTAGTTTAGCCCATAGCAGACAATAAATTATTTTATACATGTTCTATAAACTCAGAGAAAACATCTTAATAAGGGGTGTTGAAGAATGGCACTGGTTCAAATGGAAAGTGTATGCCTGATACAGGAGAAGCAATAAGAATAATTCCACACAGAAGGGAGGGGCAATATAGGTGTGGTAATCTTAATAAGAGGTACAAACTAATATGTGTAAAATAAGCTACAAGGATACATTGTACAACACAGGGAATATAGCCAATATTTTACAATAACTGTAAATGGAGTATAAGCTTTAAAAATTGTAAATCACTATACTGTACACCTGTAACTTACACAGTATTATACAGCAACTATACTTCAATTAAAAAAAAAAGAATAATTACACAAAGAACGAGCAATACAAATAGGGAGGACATTAAGGAGGAGAATGATGGGAAGTACAGTTAATCATCTGAACAGAGTCAGAGTTCAAACCTTCATCTTAAACTACTGTAATAATTTCTCAACTGGTGTCTCTAATCCTGCCCCCGCTACAATCCATCTTCCACGTGACCGCCAAGGAAATCTCATTAGTCATTTGTGTAAAATCCTTCAACAGTTCCCATTGCCTATAGAATAAAAATCTAAGCTCCTTAGAAATGGCACACAGAGTTCAGCTTCCCCTGGCTTCTACCCACATGATTTTTAGAGTACCTAAAGCATTAGACACAGAGCTATTAAACTCTTTATTATCTCCTGCCATGCTAGACTACTCTTTCCCACAGTATGCACTGTGAATACCCACTAGCTTTATCAGACTCATCTCAAGCCTCACTTCCTTTCTTTTCCGACTCCCCTATTCATTCAATCCCAGCCCTTTCCAAAATTCCAGAGAGCCGACCATTTTCCACTTTGTCTTCTCCCTGTACAGTACACTTCTACTATGGCACCCATAACCATTTATTCCATTTACATGCCTGTCTCCCCCTACTGCAAGAACCATGGCTAGCACATTGTCTGGAAAACAGCAGCAAGTGTTTTTAAAATTGTTAACAGCAAAACATGTTTTATTGCCTATCCTAACTACCACCCTCAGACTCCAGAGTATGAAATAAGGTTCCTCTCAGGTTTCTTTACTTCAACTGAGTAGATTCCATGAGCTTAAAAGGATCTAGCCAATAATTTACTTAAAACTCTACCTTCCCTCCCCAATCAAATGGCTATCCAGTTTCTCCCTGAAAGAAGAAAATGGGAGCACACAACACCAAGGCAGACTCTTCCCTTTTTCCAATTGTTCACTTAAAAAATTCTTCCTAAAGTAGAACCATATGCTGCCTCCATTTAGTTTCTACTTGTAATGTATGTGGTCTACCAGAAAATAAGATCATAAGGGAGAACATGGCACATAAGAGAAGCAAAAAATTTTTCCTAAATTAATAAAATCTGAAAAGAATCCTAAACTAGGTAAAATCATTTTTCAAAATTAGAGAGCAGTGGGAATATAAAACGCTACAGCCACTACGGGAAACACTTTGGTGAGTCCTAAAAAAGTTAAACATAGAATTATATGTTCATACATACTTTATATATATATATATATATATATATATATATATATATATATATGTATTTGTATATATGACAAAAAATATGATCCAGCAGTTCTAGTCCTAGGTATATATCCAAAGGAATTGAAAGCAGGAACTCAAACAGATACTTGCACGCCAATGTTCACTGCAGTGTTATTCACAATAGCCAAAAGGTGGAAACAACCAAACAAGAGATGAAAGGATAAACAAAATTTCACAGATACATACAATAGAATATTACATTGTATTGAGCCACAAAAAGGGATAAAGTCTGATACATGCCAACACATGGATAAATCTTGAAAACATTATGCTAAGCGAAACAGCAGAACATAAAAGGACATATATTATACAATTCCACTTATATGAAATACCTAGAATAGGCAAATGCATAGACACAGAAAACAGATCGGAGGTTACCAGGGCCTGGGAAGAGGAGGGAATGAGGAGTTATTGCTTAATGGGTACAGAGTTTCTATTTGGGGTGATGAAAAAGTTTTGGAAATACTAGTGAGGGTTACACAACAATGTGAATGTAATTAATGCCACTGAATTACACACTTAAAAATGGTTAGAATACCACATTTTATGTTATACATATTTTACAGCAATTTAAAAATATTTGGAAAATAGGAAAAGTAAAAACAAAAAAACAGAGGGTAAATATTTTAGGCTTTGCAGGCCATATGGTCTCTATCACAACTCTGCCATTGTCCTACTAAAAGCAGCTACTGACAATATGGAGATGAATGGGTGTGGCAATGTTCCAATAAAACTTTGTTTGGAGGCACTGAAAAAAAATTAAAAAGCAAAGCATTTAAAAATTTTTATTGAGAAAGTGCTTTTAGTCTCATATATACCAGAGAGAGGGAGATGTCATAACATTTTGGAGTGTGTCAATTCTTTTGGATAAGGCTTTTTATTAAAGGAGAAAGTTCCACCTAAACATTAGAAACATTGAAACATTTTCACACATGGATCAGAAGAGTCAATATTGTGAAAATGTTCTTACTACCTAAAGCAATCTGTAGATTCAATGCAATCCCTATCAAAATACCAATGGCATTTTTTACAAAAATAGAAAAAAATAATCACACAATTTGTATGGAACACAAAAGACCCTGAATAGCCAAAACAACCTTGAGAAAGAACAAAGCTACAGGTATCACATTTCCTGATTTCAATCTATATTACCAAGCTACAGTAATCAAAACAGGATGGTACTGGCATAAAAACAGACACATCAGACAAGTGGAACAGAACTGGGAGTCCAGAAATAAACCCATCCATATATCGTCAACTAATATTTGACAAGGAAGCCAAGAATACTCAAAGGGCAAAGGACAGTCTCTTCAATGAATGTTGTTGGGAAAACTAGATATTTACATGCAAAAGAATGAAACTGGACCCCTAACTTACACCACTCACAGAAATTAACTCAAAATGGATTAAGGACTTAAAGGTAAGATCTGAAACTATAAAACTCTTAGAAGAAAATAGAGAAAAAAATTCCTTGATATTGGTCTTGGCAATGATTTTTTAGGGTGTGACACCAAAAGCACAAGCAATAAAAGCAAGAATAAACAAGTGGGACTACATCAAACTAAAAAGCTTCTGCACAGCAAAGGAAACCATCAACAAAATGAAAATGCAGCCTACTGAATAGGAGAGAATATTTGCAAATCAAGTATCTGATAAGGGGTTAATACCCAAAATATATAAAGAATTGATACAACTCAATAGCAAACACAACAAAAAACACATTACAATTAAAAATGGGCAGAGGGCTTGAATAGACATTTTTCCAAAGAAGATACACAAATGGCCAACAAGTACATGAAAAGGTGCTCAACATCACTGTCAGGGAAATACAAATCAAAACTACAATGAGACATCACCTCACACCTGTCAGAATGGCTAGCATCAAAAAGACAAGAGGTAACAAGTGTTGGTGAGGATGTGGATAAACAGGAACCTTTGTATACTGCTGGTGTACATTCTCTTCAGGATGTAAAATGGTCCAGCCACTATGCAGAATGGTATGGAGGTTCCTCAAACAAATTAAAAATAGATCTACCATATGAGTCAGCAATCCACTTTTGCATATATATGCAAAGGTGAAATCACTATCTCGACAAGATATCTGCACTCCCATGTTCACTGCAGCACTATTCACAAAAGCCCAGACATGGAAGCAATCTAAGTGAGCACTGATGGAAGAATGGATAAGGAAAATGTTACACACACACACATACACATACACACACACACACGATGGAATATTATTCAGCCACGCAAAAGAATGAAATATTGCCATTTGTGACTACATGGATGGGCTCTGAGGGCATTATGCTTAGTGAAATAAGTCAGACAGAAAATTGTAATATTGTATGATCTCACTTTTATGTGGAATCTACAAACATCCGACCCATAGAAAGAGAGTAAAATGCTGGCCACAGACTGAGGGGTGGAGAAATGGGGAAATGTTGGTCAAAGGACACAAACTTGCAATCATAAGATGAGTAAGTTTGAGGATCTAATGTACAGCATGGTGACTATAGCATTGTTAACTTGAAAACTGCTATGAGGACAGAGCTTTAACATTCTCACCATAACAACAACAACAAAATGGTAGTTATGTGAGGGGATGGAGGCATTAACTAACCTCATTATGGTAAACATTTGGCAATATATCCATGCATCAAATCATCACATTTTACACCTTAAACTTACATGATATATGTCAATTATATCTCAACAAAGCTAGAAACAATTTTTTTCTCAAGTATTCAAACTCCCAATTTCTTTAGCTGTTTCCCTTTTCCAAAAGCATCAATTCTCAGAGATCTCAACTGACCTAAGTAAACATATTAGAATTTGGCCCATCATCGTAATGAAGCACAACTGCCATCTCTGAAGGACTGACTCTGGCAGCCAGAGATACACAGAGAAGATACTTTCACTCAGACAACGTGGTAGGCAACAGGAAATGGAAAAGTAAATGGTTCTCACGATGCTGCTTTCTTTCAGCTTCTCTTATTGACCCAGGTGTCTTACCCCGTTTCTCATGCTTTTTACATTACCTACCTCATCACTGAGACAAGCAATTTTTAGAAATGAATGCCACAGATATAAATTCACAAAACCTATATACTCACCTTCAAGTAATTCATGACACCAATATTTTTCATCCGGTCAGCAAAGGTATTGAAAGTCTCCACACTGCTTTTGGGATGATAATAAAGAATTTCACTTCCAAGCCTCCAAATAATCTGTCAAAACAGAAATTACTAACAAAACTGTAAAATCCTTGCCTTAACCAATATCTAAGAAAGCTATTTTTTTCTGATTACAGCGTTAAAAAACCACATATAGTTCCTTTTTCTAGACACCACTACCGTCAACACTTTACTGTACTTTACCCAGTGAAACTAATATTATATCTTATGGGATAAAAATCTTTTCTGCTGATTAAGTGAAAATACCAGGTAACTATAATAGTAGTTAGTAGTCTAAAGAAGGTAAGCGGTTAAGATACATATTGAAAATAACATTTTTAACTAGTATAGCAGGAAGAATATTAATGTCAGAAAACTTGGGTTCTATTAATATTGGCTTCTTCACTGCTCAGCCTCATCTTTATTATCTACCAAATGAGAGCTATGGACTAGATGTTTCTTGAGATCCTATCAAGTATCTACAACTATTGACTATATTTAGTCTATATTTAGAGCTCCAATTTAAGAATTTTCATCAGCTATGGACAAATTTTAATAAAAATATTTTCACCCCAGACCACCAAAACTTTGGTGACAGAACTTGGAGCTCTTCTTTTGCATGGTCTATTCTCTTACCCCAATTTAAAGTACTTCAATAATAGTGACTTCAAAGTAAATTTAAGTGGATTTTAAATCAATTCTTTCTCTGAACATACATACTGATTGTTTTGTGTAATCGTAATACTCATCTTCCCAACTCAGAAAACCAAGATTTCATTTACAGAACACCAAATTGCAGTATTTTGATGCTTAAAGAAAATGTGGAGATTATCCTATCACAGTGGTTCTTAAACCTTGTTGTATGTAAGAATTACCTGGGACACCACTTAAAAATAAATATTCTAGGGATTCAGACTTCAGTTCAGTAGAACTGGAGTGCAGCACAGGAATCTATATTTTAAACAAAAGCCCCATGTGATTTAAACAGAGCCCAAACAAGTGTCTGGAAACCACTGATTTAATTCTTTCATTTTGTAAAACAAACTCTGGACCAAAAGAGACTGTAACTTGCCCAATGTTTTACAGATCTATATAACTTTAGTCCATTACTAAACTTTCAATCAATGGTTAAATTTTTTTCTTTAATATTTTTTGTCTCTATTAAATATCTAACTGATGCAATGGTTACTGTAATAGTAAAAGCTACTTGAGATATTCATGTGAAGTCATTTGTGGATAAACTGTCTTTTCCAGAATAAATTTAACAATATATGCCAGACACTGTTCTAGATCCTTGCCCTTGTGGAATTTACATTCTATTGTAGAGAGACTGACAATAACCAAGAAATATAATAATTAAATTGGCAAGTATTATGCGAAAAGAATGAAGCAGGATAAAGGGATCAGGAGTGCCAGCTGGAAAGTGAAGGGGGTTGGTGTGCAGTTGCAATTTTATTTTATTTATTTATTTATTTATTTATTTATTTATTTATTTATTTATTTATGGCTGCGTTGGGTCTTCGTTCCTGCGCACAGGCTTTCTCTAGTTGCGGTGAGCGGTGGCTCTCTTCATTGTGGTGCGCAGGCTTCTCATTGCGGTGGCTTCTCTTGTTGCGGAGCACGGGCTCTAGGCACGCGAGTTTCAGTAGTCGTGGTTCGCGGGCTCTGGAGCACAGGCTCAGTAGTTGTGGCACATGGGCTTGCTCCACGGCATGTGGGATCTTCCCGGACCAGGACTCGAACCCGTGTCCCCAGCATTGGCAGGTGGATTCTTAACCACTGCACCACCAGGGAAGCCCCAGTTACAATTTTAAATAGTCAAGGTAGGGCCCACTGAAGGTGTGACTTGAAGGAGGGTGACCACAGTGATATCTGAAGAAAGACCTTCCTAGGTAAAAGAAATAGCAAAGGCAAAGGCAATCAGGAAGGAGTATGGTTGTTCAAGGAAGAGCAAGGAGGCCCGTGAGGTTGGAGAAGGAAAAGCAAGTTGGACAGTAATAGGAGAGGAGGTCAAAGGGGGAAAGGGAGTGGGCAGAGCACAGAGAGCTTGCAGGCAATCAGAAGGACTCTGGCTCTTACTCTGAGTGAAATGGGAAGACACTGCAGTGTTTTCAGCAGAGGAGTGACATGATTTGACTTATGTTTTAAAAGGACTATGCTGGGCTTCCCTGGTGGCGCAGTGGTTGAGAGTCCGCCTGCCGATGCAGGGGACACGGGTTCATGCTCCGGTCTGGGAAGATCCCACATGCTGCGGAGCGGCTGGGCCCGTGAGCCATGGCTGCTGAGCCTGTGCGTCCGGAGCCTGTGCTCCGCAACAGGAGAGGCCACAACAGTGAGAAGCCCGCGTACCGCAAAAAAAAAAAAAAAGGACTATGCTGCATCATTAATCATTAGGAAAATGCCAACCAAAGCTACAATGAGATACCACTTCACAACCACTAGGATGGCTAAAATCAAGAAGACAGACAATAATACGGTTGGCAAGGATGTAGGGATGTTGGGACCCTCGTATATGGCTGGTGGGAACGTAAAATGGTGCAGTCACTCTGGAAAACAGTCTAGTGGTTCCTTAAGAGGTTACATGTATTTTATGCCCCAGAAATGCCACTCCTAGGTATACACCCAAGAGAAATTAAAACAAACATCCATACAAAAACTTGTACATAAAAAAAAAAATCTTGTACATAAATGTTCAAAGCAGCAGTATTCATAGTAACCAAAAGTGGAAACTACCCAAATGTCTAAAAACTGATGAATTGATACATAAAATGAGATAAAGCCATAAACTGGAATATTATTTTGCAATAAAAAGAAATGATGTACTAATATGCTACAATATGGAAAGGCTTGAAAACATTATGTTCAGTGAAAGAATTCATTCACAAAAAGCCATATGCTGTATGATTCCATTTATATGAAATGTCCAGAATAGAAAGTAGATAAGTGGTTGCCAGGGGCTGGGGGTTGGAAAGGAGCAACTACAAGTGGGTACAGGGTATCTTCTGGGCAAGACAAAAACTGTTCTAAATTTAGATTGCCGTAATGGTTGCACATCTCTGTGCAATTGAACTGAACTGTTCAATTTAAATGGGCAAGTTGTATGGTGTGTTAATATATCTCAATAAAACCAGTTGTTTTTTTTTAAAAAAAGGATCAGTCTGGTTATGCTTAAAATAGACTGCGGGGGTGGGGGAGGGCAAGAAGTCATCTAAGTGAGGTGAGAGGGACTTGAGGCCAGGCGCAGCAATGGAGGAGGTGAGAAGTACTCAGAATGCAGGGAGCGTGCTTTCAAAGTAGAGCTAACAGGGTTTTCTGATGGTTTGGATATGGGGTATAAAAGAAAAAACACCCCAGAGTTTGGCCCTCGCAATTAGATACATAAAGGAAATGTCATCTGAGATGAGGAAAATTCGGCTGGACAGGGAATATCAGAAGAGCTAGTTTAGATATGTTACTATGATATGACATACCATACTAGCTGATATTAGACATCAAGAGGTGACGTTGAGTAGACAGTTGGATACAGAAATCTGGACTTGAAGAGAGATGTCAGGACCCCAGATACACAATTGGGGATCGCCAGCATGCAGACTGAATGTAAGGCTATGAAACTGAATGAGATCGTCAAGAGTGAGTTTAGATAACGATAACAACTAAGGGTTAGAGTTCGTGGGTAGTCCCACGTCAGAAAGCAAAGGAGAAGAGGAGCAATCAGAAAAGGAGACTGAGGAATGGCCAGTGAGGTAGGAGAAAAAACTGAGAGTATCACATCCTGGAAGCCAGACAAAGAAGCTATGTCACACAGGAGGGAATGATCTACTATGTTTAATATTGCTGACAGATCAAGTTAGATGAGCACTGAGAATCTGCCGCTGGATTCAGCAACATGGAGGTCACTGTTGACCTTGACAAAGCAACTTGGTAAAAATGGTGATGGCTGGTGGGTAGTCTAACTGGAAAGGGTTTGGAATGGACGGGTACACACAACTCTCTCAAGGAGTTTTGCTGAAAGGCAGAATGGAGAAATGGGGCACAGCCTGTGGAAGAAGTAGGGGTCAAGAGATGATGCTAAATGGGAGAAATAACAACATGTTTGCTTGAAGATGGGGAACGTCCTACAGAAAGGGGAAAATAAGGACACAGGGAAAGAATTATTTAAATGAATGAGTATTGGGGAATCTGAAAATTCAGATTTAAAACTATTTTTGTCTCCTTTAAAATAATAGGAAAAAGAAGTGTGCAAAAAAAGTCCTCATACAAACTCTCTACCCAAAACCACTTTTAGTAGCTTTTAGTAAAATCAATCAATAGCAAAAGCTATTCTGGGTGAAGTTCAAAAGGCAGAAAACTCCCAGGATTCTGTCCTATCTTCCAGCAGACTCAGACCTTACTTACCTCTGGTGCAATCTGTCTCTTGTTGCTATCTGAATCTTCCAAGATCTGAAAGTAACTGTGCATGTATTCTGCAGCTCGCTGCCACTGGTGCTTCAGCAGAGCTTCTTGGATAAGACTTAAACAAGCACTTGTTGTCTGAGCAAAATCCTTCTCCTGTTTTCCTCCAGTCGCTATCAGGGTTAAAGAGGAGAGTCTTGACCCACAGTGACCCCAAATCAACAATTCAAGAAACATTTCTGATAAGCATAGTTTTAACAAGTAGAGCAGTAGGTATTACTTAACCCAACCCATCCCCAATTCCAAAGCTGGTTCCATTTGAAACAAACTCTTCCACCCATTTTAACTAGTTTTAGCAAATGAAAAAAATGTCTAATTAGAAGATGTCTAATTTGACATTCTTGGGCTACCGAGACCACCAGATCCTTCAAATCTGATTCAACTGTCCTTTCATCCTTGCACTAAACAATCTGGGAAGAATCTCTTAAAGAGGGCCCCAAAAGCACAGTCCCAAGTATTTAGAATGGGTAAAAATCATCAGGGTCATCCTAGGAAAGTATGGTCTTTTTTACCTACCTATGTTCTGAAAACACCAAGAGGTGCACTTTTATTTTTTAAGGACTGAGTTCCCAGTAACTCAATGATGTAAATGCAAATGAGATTATAATAACTGTAGACATTGGCATTTATATCTCTAAAGTACTGACAATCCTCTTGTTAAGAATATTTGTGCTTAGTTACAACCCCGGTTATGAGTAACAGGTGGCATATTGCCACCTCTTCTCTTCCCACGCTACTAAAGACGCGTACAGGCCAGCAGTCTTCCATTTGGGGTACCCTCACCCCTGGGAGTACACAGAGACTAATAAGTACCATGCAAAGATAGCTTTACAGCAATCAACTTGCAGATCTTCAACTTTCTCACATACTCTTTCCTAAAGTTGATCTCCTAGGAAACTGTGCCGATACACAAGGCTTCATGATCAAAATCATTATATTTTACCTTAAGGTGAAAATACAGGTGTTGAGTGTTGAGAAAGTGAACGACTCTAACACATCCATTTGCAAGTCAGGTGATTTTTAATTCTTTGCTTATCAAAACTGTAGGAGAACCTAATAATTTTTTATTTTAGATCACTATGTAATTTTTTCATAGATAATTCAGAAGGAATCCAAAGACCTGATACATTGCTATAATTAAACTCCATTCATTGCCAGCTAGTTACTTATGTGACTAAACTTTCTCAGAATTTCCACCAATTAAAACAAAATACGGTAGAATTGAAGCTAAATCTTTTCTCATTCTAGGAATACGTAATATTCATCCACAGATATAAGAACTGGAAAAAAGTGATAACCTTACCCATTTTATTGAGATAAATAAGCAATAAAAATTTACCTTTAATACTTAAAATTTAACAAAACTTGTAACACTACTTATGTTATTTTGATTAGGTGGGTACAAAAATCAATTACAATGATTTCTCAATCCAGAAGAGATTTTAATACTTAAAACCTTACAGGATATTAGCAAAAATTAATTAAATGTAGATACATACTTTATGGCAAGAATAAAAGTATAAAAGAAAAAGGAACGATATAAAACTTCCATCTATTAAAAGCTTTTTCATAAATACTAAATGGATGATAAAGGTATCACATCCCTATATTATTTAGATTCCACCAAATTATTTTTTAAGTCACATGATAATTTCATTTAAAAGTGCCAATATATGCCGAAAATTATGCCTTTTGCAACTCTCAAACTTATACAAGTTTTAGATGGCACCTTAAAACTGTGCAAGATAGTACCTAATTCTTCAGGGGAAAAAAAAGTAGAATACTATATCTCTCTTTTTTTTTTTCCCCTTAAATATTTATTTATTTATTTATTTGGCTGTACCGGGTCTTAGTAGTGGCATGCGGCATCTTCATTGCAGCACGCAGGATCTTCAGTTGCTGTGTGCCAGATCTTTTAGTTGCCGCATGCAGGATCTAATTCCCTGACCAGGGATCAAACCAGGGGCCCCTGCATTGGGAGCACAGAGTCTTAACGGCTGGACCACCAGGGAAGTCCCAAAGACTATTTCTCTTGACCAGTGCTTTTCAAGCTTTTTAAATGTACATACAAATCACCTGGGGATCCTGATGTAGTCTTAGTATCCCCAGGGAGCTTATTAGAGATGCAGAATACTATGTCCCACCCACCTCTCTGAATTAGAAGCTGCATTTAACAGGATCTACACCCAAACTCCCAGTATCAGCAGCAACACCAGGCAGCTAGGCCAAGAAAGTGACAAAATACCTCTTCCCTAAAACCTTGGTTATTCACCTAAAGGAAAACTGATCTCAGGCCGGACTCCCTTCTACCTCTCAAGTTTTCACAGCTCAAACTGGAAATCAACTTTAGACTAGGATACATAAATCCTTGGAAAATTCCCCTCCTGTCTTCCAACTGAGCCTAATTACCTCAGGAGTAGCTCTCATTTCACCCTTTGTGAGCAAAAGATAATCTTATTTGTTGCTGATAAACTTTAAGAATAACTGTCAAGGAAAACAAATTTGATGGAATGAGGTACAATAAAGAACCAGTGCCATCAACCTAATTTCTAATTTCCTTGAAATAACCTGGAAACTTGTCAGCCTGTCAACAAATATTTTTTGAGCACTACCATAGCCAAGCACTATTCTAAGTGCTCAACATACAGCTTTATTCCAGATTGGTGCCCACCTTCAAAGTTTTTATTCTAGGGGACACACCCTTCAAAAGGCCAAAAGAAATTTAAGAGAATAAAATATAAATAATTGTTAGGCAATTGTGTTTTCCTGTTATGGTTAATTACCACTACAATGTCAATATTACCTGCAACTATATTCTCATTGCAGACAGGAAGTATTTGGGGTTTAACAGGCTATCTGTAATATATAAAACATGTCTAAGCATGTAAATTCTGGTCTTAAACCTACTTGTTTGTGGACTGACTCAAGCTCTCTATAGAACACTGGTGACAGATACATGCCCAGGTATGCCTTAAAACTAGCAGAAACTTTAGATTACTAGTTCCCTACAAGGGGTGCGGTAGCATCCCCTCTGAAGTACCATTCATTCAAACCATGTACATTAATTCAGCAAAAATAAAATGAGGAAAGAGGAAGTAAACTATTATTTTTCAACACTCACTATGCATGAGGCTCTATGCTAGGCACTTTACATATATTATCCCTTTTTTCAATATATGAATCTCAATGTAGGCTTTGAGATCAGATAGGCCTGGATTTGACTCCTGATACCGGCATTAAGAATTTTAACTTCTTCTGAAGTTCAGTTCCCTCATCTCTAAAATGCCTAGCACATAGATTTACTGAGGATTAATTTACTGAGATAATTAAATGAGATGGTATTTAGATTAAAAAATAAAGAAATAAGAGCTAAACTCTAGGAGCCAGGGAATCTCAGTCAAGGGGAAAGAAAGCCAGGCCAAGAAAGATATATTTGTGGGCAATTAGAAAAGTGCTGGTTCAAATGTATTCCCAGGACTACACGACCCAACATGCCAACATACAGACAACTGCTTCTTTTATATATTCTGATAAGGAATTTATTCCATAGAAAAACTTGTTTATTTCTACATTAGATGAAAATAGAAGAAAATATTCCTTTCTTGAAATCTATTATAGATCAATTCTATTAGGGCTTATTTCAATGCAATTCAACAGAAACTTCTGGTATGTACTCCTCAGTGGTAGAGATCATATCTTCTTCAACTATGTATCCCCAATATTTAACCAATGCCAGGGATATAATAAATGCTCAGTAAGTATTACTGGGGGGAAGAAAAGTGTATCTATCGTAATACAGACTGTTATTAATTCAAAGGAAAAGAATTCTAAAAGAAAAAAAGAATCTATTTTTATTATTTTTTTTTATTAACAGCCTAAAAAAAAATCCTCATACATTCTTATTTTGAAAGTTGAACCAGCTTGGTTATCCATTTTTGAATCCATATTGAATCTTATCATCTCCTTGCATTAGAGCTGAAATGGTTATATGTTATTTTACTTACCTATGGTTTCTATATGCTTTTGGAGCCAAGGAAAACACATCCCTGTACCAGAGGGCGCACGCGGTTCCCCCTGTTCATCCTCTGTTGTGGGCCTTATCAATTCTTCACTGAAATCACTCATACCTATTCCAGACTGAGAATATCAGTTACTTTTTGTACATCTTAATCCACAGGCTTCTCAGTTATACAGAAAGACAGCCATCTTTTATCTAATAAATATCAATGATCAACAAAATTAATTGTACCTGGTAGTTCCTTTAAAGTAAGAAATGAATTTAATTATGTCAGCAGCAGCCAAAATCAATGACCCATTTAAAAAAAAGACAACTGCAACTACTACTATATTTCAAGAAGATACAAAGATAGATAAGATACTAACCTTTTAAGTTAAAAAAAAGTCATCTAGGGGAAGAAACATCAAAATAATGTATAATAAAACAGTATGACAAATAATAACAGTAGTAGTTAACATTTATTGGGCCCTATACACCAGGGCTACAAAGTATCTAATTTAATCCTTACAGAAATCCGGAGGTAAGTGGTATTACTTTCTTCCATTTTCATGCTGAAAAAAACTGAAGGGCTCAGTGAAACTATGTAACCTGGCTCAGTGTCACAAAAAGGTGAGGACAATATTCTGGTAACTAGAACATCAAACACACTTGGCATGTACAGAGTTTGGGATGTGCGTGGAGGAGGGGGGCGGAAGGCAGATGGCGGGAAAAGAATCTACAATAACAGCCTTGTGCCAAGCTGAGTTTGGAATTAACCTTCCAGATGCTCAGGACCCCTCTCCCTCCTTCCACATATCCAATTGATTATTAGGTCCTGCTGGTACTACCTGCTAGTACTTCTCCTATCTTCTCTCTGCTCCGCAACTCTACACCACTCCCCTGGCTCGGGACACCTTCAAACTGTGTCTGGATTGCTACATTAGCTTTCTAACTATTTACCCTGCCTCAGATTTGGTTTCTCCACATCACAACCCGAATAAACCTTTCAAAATCAAATTCTGGGGCTTCCCTAGTGGCGGAGTGGTTGAGAGTCCGCCTGCCGATGCAGGGTACACGGGTTCGTGCCCCGGTCCGGGAAGATCCCACATGCCGCGGAGCGGCTAGGCCCGTGAGTCATGGCCGCTGAGCCTGCGCGTCCGGAGCCTGTGCTCCGCAACGGGAGAGGCCACAACAGTGAGAGGCCTGCGTGCCGCAAAAAAAAAAAAAAAAAATCAAATTCTGTGGTTACGAGCACAGAATTTGAAATAACACTTGAGTTTGAACCCGACTCACACGTATTTTAAGGAGTCATTCCAGAAGAAGCTCTCCCTTCCCAAATTCTCAAAGCCTAAACTGGTGTCTTGCAGTTGTCACGGTAACCAAAGCTGCCCCACCCCTCCAGGCTCGCCCTCAGAACTCAAGGTTTCAGAGGATCAGGAGAAAATATGAGGAGAACACAGGTGAATCCTACTACAGCCATTCCCGTTCCACTGTGAACGCAGGCAATGAGGTGGAAGACAACCGTGGGACTTACCTGACTAAAGCCAGAGTTCTTCTGCGACACCAAACTCAGTCTCCAGACTCCGGACGAGCGTGGGCAAACTCTCACGGAGTTAGCGACTTGAGAGCGAAAGTGCAACACCTGACACCGGCGTTCCGGCGGCGCGCAGGCGCAGCCCCGCCCCTAACTCCCGATTGGGCGTTGGAGGCGCCTCGACCCGGAAGTTACCCGGAAGTGACCTGTACAGCCTCCTTCCCATTGGATTGGACCCAGGTGTGCATCTTAATCTGTCTGAGCGGAAAGAAGTGGGAGACTTTAATTGCAAATGAAGATTAATGCAACGTGAGGTCTGCTGGATGAGGGTAACAGTCCAAATAGCAGAATGTCACTTTGCCCGAGTAGTTCCCCGTACGACGACCTTTCAGTTACTGCTTGGCTTGCTGGCGCGAGCAGCGAGCCTCGGAGGCGCTGCTCGTGGCCCTAACAAGATAAATCTCTGCATAGCCTGTTAATTGCTTCCTTGAAATCTTTTTTCTTTTTCATTAAAGGTTTAGCTTTGAATTTAAATGACCCTGACTGCTTCCCCAAAATTTGGACGAAAATATCTTTTCCTTCTCAGCGGCAGTGGTTCTGTGCACTGGTCTGGAGTCACTTTTCGTGAGGAACGTTGACGAACTTATGAAATAAGGGTTGAAAGTAAGATGGTTAAATGTGAAATGAGGGGAAATTGAGGGGTTCTAGGGAAGATGATCCTGGGAAAGCAGAGACTCGTTGGAACACAATATTTCCAAAATTTGGGGGGTTCATCTGTGAAGGAAGAGTCAGGCTTTTTTCGTAGCATCAGAGAACAGAACTAGGACTAAGTAGTGAAAGTTAAAGAGAAGCAGCTTTAAAGTCATTACAAGAGTTTTGTTCATAACTAAGGCTGCACAAATAATGGCATGGGCTCCTACAGGAATCTTTTGAGTTTCCCCTGCCCTGAAAGTGAAGCATTTGAGCAGAATCACAATATTGTACAGGTGATTAAAGGGCCTAGTGAGAGTTTGTACAAGGATTCCTTAAAATGCTGAAATACTTGATTATATGTTGTCTTCATAAATACTGTGCAGTAGCTATGGGCTTGTGAGAAAAATTCTCCTGCTGCTTTTTGTGTCATAAATCCTTGGTCTCACTCAAGCCCCTGTTCTAACTCCACAGGCAAGGCTGATAAATGACAGTTGTGGGCCAAGAGGACACACATAAAATAATATAGCCATACTTTTCTAGTATAAAGGTTTGGTCTGGCTACATTTCTTCCCTTGCTATGAAGTATAATTTCACCAAAGCCAAACTAGAATGGATTTTATCTGGCTAGAAATTCATGCTCCTACAAAAATGGGGAAGATTTTTCCGATTTACCTTAACATTATCAGACAACTGTAGACAACAGTAGACAAAAGACAGAAAGCTAAGAACTAACATTGATATCTTTCTGTGCTCTACCTACCTCTTTCATTTTCCATGGTACAATTCTGGTAGAAAATGTGTCGGAGAGAAGAGAGTAAAAAGAAAATGACTATACTACCGATAGCATAAACAAGATTAAAAAAAAAGAAATGGCATGACAAAAATGCAAACATGAAACAAAGCAAAGCATACCAAAGACTTCTAGATTCCAATCTAAGCGAAAACATGTTCTAAGGAACAAAAAGATGTTCTTACAATTGCATTGTGCCAAAGAGCAACTTAACATGATGAATTACATTTTTTTTAAAACTGCAAACTCTTATTTAGACAATATTATTCCCACAAACCTTTCAGTTATTCCCGTGAAGCTTTATTAGATTCCCTGCAATCTAATAGTTTCAGACACCAATTAGGAAGATTAGATTCACCTGAAAATTCTCTAGAAAAGATACTTCTTAAATCTCATTAAAATGAACTTCACCAGGTTTTCTCACCTCTGACATGAGACAGTGTCAAGATTTCCAGTCCTAAATGCTCCTCTATAAGGAAGAGACCTTGGCCCAAGACAACTAACAGCTCCTTGACCTCATTCCATAAAATTCATTCTAGCCATAAAAGAAAAATCATTTGTGTAGGTTTTTTGCTGACCTTTAGCTTACAATCTGCAGCAGGGGTCAACAAACTCTTTCTCTAAAGAGACAGTAAATATTTTAGACTCTGTAGGTGATACAGTCTCTCTATCACCACTACTATTTAACTCCTGTTGCCGCACAGAAGCAGTCATAGATAAATGCAAGTGAATGAGAATGTCTGTGTTCTAATAGAACTTTATTTACAAAAACAGGTGGCAGGCTGGATTTGGCCTATTGGCCAGTTTGCCAACAGTTGCTCTAGAGTACCAAGTAATGTTTATGCTCACAACAGATTCGATTAGTATACATACATACATACATAAAATTTTAAAGATACATGATCATATTAGTGATGAGTGTTGTATCCAAAAGATATCTATACTAAAAATAATTACTGGTATCATCATACATCTCGATCATTATGGTAGTCACTGACTATATTGCTTCTCCTGGGTGCTTTAACATACAACTGGTAGCTGTTAATGCCGAGGAGTAACTCCATTCTATTGTGGAGAAACCTGGTTATAAGGGGTAAATGAGATCAGCCATCATGAAGATGATGTATATTTACTTAATTACAATATTTTTTTTACCGCCCTACCTTGCGGCTTGTGGGATCTTAGTTCCCCCACCAGGGATCAATCCCAGGCCACGGCAAGGAAATAGCCAAGTCCTAACCACTAGACCACCAGGGAATTCCCACTTAATGACAATTATTATCCAAATAACTCTACATACTGCATCTCAACCTATATTCTCCTAAGTTTTAATTGAGAAGCATGTTCTTTTGTTAAGGATAAAGGGGAAAAAATCCTCTCCAGTCATTCCAAATAATTCAAAATATATCCATGATTTGACTATTAATACAAAGAAAAAAATACAATTAATTCAGGTGTAAATTTAAGATAAGATAGTGTGGAAGAGGGAACAAATGTGGGAATGCGGAAGTAGAACAATATAAGACCCCTCTCAGAGAAGAGAAAATTAAATTCAGACATGTAAGACATCTAGTAAGGTAGTATTAGCTTTAATTATATATATATATATATATATATATATATATATATATATATATATATATATATATAAAATCTCCCTTGTAGATCCAAGTAACTTTGATATATAGGGATTTTTTTCTTAGGTTGATATTATAATTTGTTTCTTTTACAGAATATTCACAACCGCAGGTGCTTTGTTAACTGATCAGATTTTAACAAAAGTCTTAAGCAGTGCTTCTCAACTGGGAGGTTCGTGTCCTTTCTACCGGGGGTTGTGGCTGCATGGGGGCAATTTTTATTTTGTTACCATGACTAAGGATGGTACTAAAATTTCATAGCCAGGGCTAGGGTTTTTGTATATCCTGCAACTGGTAGGAATGTTCCACCCAAAATGACAATAGAGCTCTAGTGAGAAACATTTGCCTAAACAAGTAACATGTTCTGCAACTGTTTTCCTACAGTTCAACCTAAGGGGATAAGGGCTCTTGTGCAAATTGTTTTATTACACATTTAAATGTCATTCTTGGTTTGTTTATGTTTGCCAAGAATAGTAAATGTGTTTAAGGTAATTATGAAAAATAAATGATAACAAAATAACAAAAGTCTGATTGCAAACAAAAAAATTGGAGGTTTTGAGATAATCACCATCATTCTTTCTCTTTCCACAGAAGTTCCAAGAGAGGTTGGCCAAAAATATTTTAAATCCTAAAACACAATTTTAAGCTTTGCTTTTCTTTAAAATGTATACAAAATAATGTGCAAATATGTATAATATATGTTTTGGATCTGGTGTTAATATTTAATCCCTGCTTTCTAGAGCTGTGCTGCCTTTAAATGTGCCTAAATTGAGATGTACTGTAAGTGTAAAATACACACCAGATTTCAAAAGTATCATATGAAATAAAGAATGTAACATGTCTCATTAATAATTATTATATTTATTACAAGTTGAGATGATATTTTGGATATATTGGATTAAATAAAATTTATTATTAAAATTAATTTCATCTGTTTTGATTTTAATGTGACTTCTAGAAAATTTAAATGACATATGTAGCTGACATTATATTGCTATTGGACAGCATTGTTCTAGAGAATCAGTGAGAACTAAGGGAAATATCAAGTTATATTTAGATTCTCTGTTTAATCATTCTAGTTTGATGTCATTGATTCATCCTCTTACGTATTCCATACCGTTTCAAATCCCACATAGAATTAAATTGGAATGAGCTTTTGTACTTGCAGAGAATTCTTACTCTTTCCGTGTGCAATTGCCTAGGATCCACTCTTGAGTGCAGTCCTCATAATGGTATTTATGTTCTGGTTCCTAATTTATACTGCTTGTATCAATCAAAATGCTGAACCTTCAGGAGGTTTGCTGTGTATGATCTGTAACATCTGCTGTGATTGTATGTTACATCAAGGGCATATTTTCTCCCTCTCAGATCTCAATGTCTCCTTCCAGAAGGCACGTTTGACCTCACAGGCACACTTTGGGGGTTCTGTTACCCTCCATGCTACCTTTTAGTAAGAAGGGAACAGTTTCCATGGTAGAGGTACTATCAAAAAATGTCTCCTCTGTGACAAAGTCATTGATTTGCTGAGAGTCTTGTACCATCAACCATTCCTATTGGCTGTAAGAGTCTGAAGTTCTGCTGTTTAATTATTTAAACAACATAAATGGGCAACATTTTAATATATTATCCCATTGCTTCTATGTATGTATTTATTTATTTATGGCTGCGTTGGGTCAGTTGCTAAGCGTGGGCTTTCTCTAGTTACTGTGAGCGGGGGCTACTCTTCCTTGCGGTGCGCGGGCTTCTCATTGTGGTGGCTTCTCTTGTTGCGGAGCACGGGCTCTAGGCACGTGGGCTCAGTAGTTGTGGCTCATGGGCTCTAGAGTGCAGGCTCAGTAGTTGTGGCGTTCCACGGCATGTGGGATCTTCCCAGACCAGGGATCAAACCCACATCCCCTGCATTGGCAGGTGGATTCTTAACCACTGCACCAGGAGGGAAGTCCCTCGCATTGCTTCTTATAGAAACGTTATGAAGTTTTACCATGAGCCCCAATGTTATAGGCAAGGAACCTGAGACTCAGAAAAGTTAGCAAGTTGCCTAAGGTCACACAATTAGACTTCTGATACCTAGTTTAATGCTTTTGACTACATTCTCTGCCTACGCTATTGTCCTAGTAAGGAAGTAATTCCTATCTGAAAACCATAAATAGGTAAAGCCAGTTTAAACTGTGGAAATTGTGTTGTCCAGGCCCTACCCTGGAATTTGTTCTGTATTTATTCAAAGCACCAAATATTTGACTTCTGTGAAAATAGTGCCAAGGTAAATTAGGCAGAACCAGAAACAAGAACTTCTATGTAAGCCTATGTGTTACTGGCAATTTCAGATGTTTGAGTTTCTTTCTTCGTTCAGTAGAAATGGGAATAATATTTGTCAGGACTAGACAAATAGTACATGGTGATAGGAGACCTTGCCTTGTATATGACGCACTCCCAGGAGAACATACCCTTTGACATGACTTTGACGTGGCTTTTTAATTGTAGGGAAAGGATTTAACTCTACTGGCCATGCCCAACACAAATCTTCATTCTCCTTGGCTTTTAGAACAGGATACTTGCTTAAATTCCACGTCAGTTATATGATCCCTTTACCAAAAGTCTGATAGCTTTCTGTTTTTTATTCTAAGTCTAAATTATTATGCTTGATTAATAATCTTTCAAAATCCGACCTACCCTAGCCACCCAAATTTATCTCCCACTACTTTTTAACAGGATCATTTCACTCTAGTAAGATTAGGTCTCATTACTGTGGTCTTTTCTCTTATGTTTCTTTATGTCCATCCCTAGTCTCCCTGCTCTATCAGTAAGCAACCACTGTCATAGATTAGTTAGAATTTTCTAGAATTTTATATAGATGCAGTTTTACAGTGTGTATTATTTTTGGGGTCTGTGTTATTTCACTCAGAATTTCTTTGTTGTTGCTAGTATCAATAGTTCCTTGTTATTGCTGAGCAATATGCCAAAATTTAACATCTATTTAGCTGTTGATGGACAGCTGTTTTTTGTTTGTTTGTTTTTGTTTTTTGTGTTTTTTTACTATTACCAATGAAGCCACCATGAACATTTGCAAACAAGTCTTGGTGTGGACATATACTTTTATTTCTCTTGAGTGAATACCCAGGAGTGGAAAGACTGCATTCATATGATAAGGTGTAATTTTTAAAGAAATTGTCAAACTGTTTTCCAAAGTGGTTGAATCATTTTAAATTATAACCAGCAGCGTTATGAGAGATCCAATTATCCTCATCCTTGGCAACATCTGTTATCAGTCTTTTAAATCAGACATCAGTCTTTTAAATTTTAGCCATTCCAGCAGATATGCAATAATATCTCATTATGGTTTTGATTTGCACTTCCCTAATGACTAATGGTATTCAATATCTTTTCTTACATTAATACATACCTGCCACATTTGTATCTTTAGTGAAGTGTCTGTTCAAATTTTTGACCCACTTGTTTCAAATTGGTTTTTTTGTCTTCTTATTAATAAGTTGTAATAGTTATTTATATATTCTAGATACAATTCCTCTGTTGAATGTATGTTTTGCAAATATTTTCTCCCAGTCTGTGGTTTACCTTTCCATTTTCATAACAGTGAATAGAAGTGAGAGCAAACTTTTTTTAAATTTATTTATTTTATTTTTGGTTGCATTGGGTCTTCGTTGCTGTATGTGGGATTTCTCTAGTTGCGGAGAGCGGGGGCTACTCTTCATTGCGGTGCACAGGCTTCTCATTGCGGTGGCTTCTCTTGTTGAGGAGCACGGGCTCCAGAGCGCAGGCTCAGTAGTTGTAGCACACGGGCTTAGTTGATCCGCGGCATTTGGGATCTTCCTGGACCAGGGCTCAAACCCGTGTCCCCTGCTTTGGCAGGCGGATTCTTAACCACTGCACCACCAGGGAAGCCCCAAAGCAAACGTTTTTATTTTTATAAAGCCCATATTACTGATTTATTTATTTTAGAGTTTGTGGTTTTTGTGTGTATTTTTGAAATCTTGGCAAACCTGAGATTACAAACATTTTCTCCTATGTTCTCTTCAATAAGTTGTTCTTACATTTAGGTCAATGACCTATTTCCAGTGAGTTTTTGTATATGGTGTGTAGTAAGGGTTGAGGTTGATTTTTTTTTTTTTTTAACCTATGGCTATTCAATTGTTTCAGCACCATTTATTATAAAGATTAACATTTTTCCATTGAACTGCCTTGGCATGTTTGTTGAAAATCAGTTGCCTATATATGTGTAGGTTTATTTCTAGACTGTCTATTCTGTTCTGTGGACCTATTGTGTGTCTGCTTACACCAATATCACACTATTATAATTAATGTAACTATAATAGGTCTTTTTCTTTGCTTCAAAATAGTAATATATTTTTTAATACCACCTCATTAAAGAGCTAGCCCACTTCTTCCCAAAATCATCAGAACATTTTTTCAACTTTAGAGTACATTAACGCCAGAGACTTATTTTCTTTTTTTTTTAAACATCTTTATTGGAGTATAATTGCTTTACAATCGTGTGTTAGTTTCTGCTTTATAGCAAAGTGAATCAGTTATACATATACATATGTTCCCATATCTCTTCCCTCTTGCGTCTCCCTCCAACCCACCCTCCCTATCCCACCCCTCTAGGTGGTCACAAACCACCGAGCTGATCTCCCTGTGCTATGCGACTGCTTCCCACTGGCTATCTACCTTACGTTTGGTAGTGTATATATGTCCATGCCACTCTCTCACTTTGTCACAGCTTACCCTTCCGCCTCCCCATATCTTCAAGTCCATTCTCTAGTAGGTCTGTGTCTTTATTCCCGTCTTACCCCTAGGTTCTTCATGACCTTTTTTTTTTTCCCCTTAGATTCCATATATATGTGTTAGTATACGGTATTTGTTTTTCTCTTTCTGACTTACTTCACTCTGTATGGCAGACTCTAGGTCCATCCACCTCACTACAAATATCTCAATTTCGTTTCTTTTTATGGCTGAGTAATATTCCATTGTATATATGTGCCACATCTTCTTTATCCATTCATCCAGTGATGGACACTTAGGTTGCTTCCATGTCCTGGCTATTGTAAATAGAGCTGCAATGAACATTTTGGTACATGACTCTTTTTGAATTATGGTTTTCTCAGGGTATATGCCCAGTAGTGGGATTGCTGGGTTGTATGGTAGTTCTATTTTTAGTGTTTTTTTGTTTTTTTTTTAAACATCTTTATTGGGGTATAATTGC